>NC_089580.1:33129770-33791534 GCF_019320115.1 Miscanthus floridulus | reverse complement strand
GCCCCACTCCAGCACTGACGTCTATGCCGTGCCCTAGCTCTACCTTGATCTAGCCCCAGCTTCTGCACAGTGCCAGTAAGACCCTACCGTCGTGCCCTAGCATCCATATCACAACTTCGTCGTGACCTTGCTATTCATCACAGCACTGATTTCAATTACATTCAGGGCCATCGATTCACTGCTCATCGCAAACCCTAACCCTAGATTCGATGGTTCCCCACGTGTCGCTTATCTTTTCATCAGATCGTCGGTTCGTCAGGTAGCAAGCCAGTCGTTTCAATTTTGTATCTAAATTGCTTGCTTCCTAGGGTTTCGCATCTATTAGGTATATTGTATTTATTTGTATATCCTATCTATTCCATCATGTAGCGAGTCAGTGCCGTTGCGATCATGTGGCAGTTGTCAGTTAACTCGGGGCCAAGCTAGCGAGTAAGGATCGAGGCCAAGCCTCGAAAGTGTCAGCGGCAGTTGATCTTTGACAAAGGCAGTTGTTTCTTTGTCAGGGGCAGTTGATTCTTCTTTGATCCATTAGATGGCTCGCGTGAAGAATGTCGGAGGTGGTCCCGGTGATGAGGATCCGAGGCCCCCACCTCGCCAGCCTACAGAACCTAAAGGCAAGGCGACCAAGAAGCTGGCAGTCAAGAAGTGCAAGTATCCAGATGCAGACACAGCGAGAGCCGCTGCAGTTGCAAAGGCCGCAGAGCGTGCCGAGAGGTGATGGCTACACTTCAGCATGTTGAGCGTCTTCATGGTGGTCCAGCTAGGACCCTCATGATTGGAGGACGATGAGTTGCCATTAATGAGGTTTAGCCTTAGGGGGAGCCACAGCAGCAGCCTCAGCCAGCTCAGCAGACTCAGGAGCCTTAGCTAGCTCAGCAGACACAGGAGGCACAACCAGCTCAGCAGTCTCAGGAGGGTGAGCAGGTCTAGTAGGCCGAGGAGACAGGGCCAGCACCATAGCCACAGTTACGCTGCTCTGGTCGTACTCATGTCCCAGTTTCACCGAGGCCAGTCACTCAGCGGAGGGGTTCTCGTCCACCGCCTCGACCACAGGGTCCGCCTCTAGTGACCCACCTTGACCTAAGGGCCGCCATGGCTAAGCAGGTGTAGCAGCTGAGGTTTGTTGACTTTGATGTATGGTTTCCACCTAGGAGGGATGAGAGAGCATCAGAGGGATTCTATACACCCCTGCGGGAGGACTTCTATAATGCTTATCTGAACAGTGGAGTAGTCTTCAGACCACAGAGAGTATGCAACATAGAGTCTATTGTTGCAGCAACTAGAGAGCACATTCACTCCTACCTTGCACATCTGTTGGGGCTAACAGATCTGATTGGACAGACTGGGTTATATGTTCCATCTTAGGTTCGTCAGTTTTATGCATCTCTCTATATTGACCCCCACCATAGGTTTATTCATTTTGCATTTGGTGGCAGAGACTATCGGTTGATGAGCACCAGGGTCAGGGAGATTCATAGGCTTCAGGAGCAGCCAGTCAGGCTCCATGAGGTGTGCTATGGACAGACTGCACCCCCTAGATGCCCTCATGGTGGCATGGTACCCTCTACAGACTTGGTACGTCATTGCTTTATAGAGCCCTTTGGTGAGGGGTCAAGGAGGAACCCCAGTGATCTCACGCCCACTACTCGCGTGCTTGAGGAAGTTATGAGGAGGACTTTACTCCCAAGGATGGGATACAGAGAGGGATTGACTCAGATTTAGCTTTGGCTTCTCAACTCTCTGATGCAGCAGACAGTCTTCGATATCTAGGATCTCCTTCTATCAGAGATGGAGGACACTATAGCTGAGGGCTTCAGAGGTCACAGGCAGCTACCTTATGCTCACTAGGTCACTTTTCTTATCCACAGAGCTATTTCTATTAAGTCACCTGAGATGATTGCTAAGTACAGTGGTGCCACGATAGAGTTTCCTGCTTATAACCTATCTCAGATGATTCGACATAGTACACCATAGGCACTGAGTCAGCCGCACCATCATCCAGAGGTGCCAAAGACTGCAGCCTAGCAGGATGATATCATCAGAGGTATTATAGCTACCGAGGAGGAGCTTGCTCAGCAGGAGGGGTTGGTCACTAGCGAGCCTAGTGACAGTTCTAATGATGATTACCAGCCCATTCCACAGATGCCTCCACAAAGACATGATGCTGAGGTCGGCAGCTCCAGTTTAGCGCCACCTACCCCGTAGACTGACCCCGCTCTTCTTGCTATACTTGAGCGGATGAGGCAGGACTAGGCCAGATAGGCTCAGGAGACAGCTGCTACACTTGCATAGTTCCAAACCCGGCAGGATGAGTTCTAGCGCCAGCAGCTTGTCATTCAGTGGCAAACATAGGCTCTACATCAGCAGCAGTAGGCTATGCATTAGCAGTAGATCCTCATGCAGCAGCAGCTTCTCGGATTCATGCAGCATGTAGTGACAGCGATTGGGGCCCCACCGCCATAGCCTACGCCCTAGCTTGGTCAGCCTGCTACCACTTCAATGACTCTAGCGTTATAGCCTAGTGGGCTTCAGAGTTAGGGATAGCCACCAGCATAGTATGCCTCATCGATAGAGCAGGTGTCCTAGTGGTTTGCTTCGCCAGTGGTAGCCCCACAGTTCACACCACTTCGGACAGGCTTCACACTAGCACAGACGTTGTCGCTGCTTGAGCCAGACACTTTAGTCTCCAGGAGTCTTGGAGCCTCCTTCAGTGAGTTGACAGGGTAGCCCACTCCTCCATACTTGCATGTTCTAGGTCCTTCTACGACTGCACCTATCACAACGATGACAGAGACGCTCCCCTCTTCAGTGGCATCATCAGAGCTAGCTGCATCAGTTATACCATCTTAGCCTATAGCAGCACTAGTTCCAGATCCAACCTAGACTACTTTAGCATCACTACCAGCTACAGAGGGTCAGGCAGCCTAGAGCTCCGAATCAGACGATGATGAAACCCAGTTCCACCTTGCTTCTCGTACCTCAGCGCCCGACTCGTCCGCTGCAGCCCCACCGACCGACCTGTAGGTTTTGGTGTTTGACGCCAAAGGGGGAGAGGGTTTGAGTATGTTAGGCTTAGGGGGAGCTACTTATCTAGGGGAGCTTAGTTATTATATTAGCTTATCTATTTACATTTGGAGTTTTTATGTGTGAGATACATTATGCATTCATGTTTACTATATTTATGTGTCAGTGATATCTATGTGATCGTGATATATGACATATGTGCTCTCTACTCTGAATTCTTTATATGTCATATCACTTGTTTTTTGCTCATTTGCCTTTGCTTCCACGTTTTACTCCAATGCAAATGAGCTTTATTACTTGTACTCATGCTTATTTCATATCCTTTTGAGTACATCATGATGGCTTGGGTCATATAAGCTTGTCTAACACCTTTGTTCTTATTGCCTAAAGCTTATATGAACCAAGCATGTTAAAAATCTCATCTCTTTCACATACTCGAGGTAGTATTGTCATCAATCACCAAAAAGGGGGAGATTGAAAGCATCTAGGCCCCTAGTTGGGTTTCGGTGATTAATGACAATATGTTATTACTGTGACTAACATGTGTTTTGCAGAAACAATTGAGTTAGGTCATGGTAATGGATATTGATTGGGCAATCATGGTTGTCATGCCCCTACGATGGAATTCGTTTCGGTTTTCAAAGGATGGACGACAAGGTTAAGGATGGACTAGTTCTAAGTGTCGATTGGAGTTGGAGAGACACTTAGAGTAGTTTAGGACTTTGTTTTTTCCTTTGGCCGTACTATTAAGGGGGTATGAACGGGTAGCTTGACCTAGGTGAGACTAGTGAGTTAGGTGTGGTGCACACTTGTTAAAACTAGCACTAGGTAGCTCCAAAATAGCCCTTTGATCCAATGGAGCAAACTTCATTCACATATGTTCGAGAGTTGGAAGTAAATGGAGGGTCAAATACTGACCGGATGCTGGCTTCGGTGTGACCGGACGCTGGCTCAGGGTCTGGTCAGTTCATTTGACTAAGGTGATTGCGTCTAGTTTGACCGGATGAGGGCCAGCATCCGATCGACTCTAGTAAGGTTCCAGAGAGGGAAAATCATGACCGGACGCTGGCCAACGTCCGGTCACACCGTAAACACTGGAGTTCGGGTATACTGACCGGAGCGTCCGATCAACATGACCGGAGCGTCCGGTCACCCCGTAGAGGCACATAACGATTTGTTTTTTAGTTGGTGTTATAAATACAACCTCCACTTGTGTGTGGAGGTACTTTTGCTTATTTCAATAGTTGAGAAACACCTTAGAGAGTGCCAAGAAGAGTAAGGTCCTAGTGAGGTGATTACGATTTGAGAATCCAAAAGAGAGCCCTCATTAGTGAAGATCAAGAGTAGCAAAGTGTGCATCCACCTTCTCATTAGGCTTATCATGGTCAAGTGAGAGTTCGTGCTTGTTACTCTTGGTGATCGCCATCACCTAAATGGCTTAGTGATGATTGGGAGTTTGGTGATCACCCGACGGAGCTTGTGGGTGACCCAACTCACGTTGTGAGCGGTTGTGGGTGATTCACCACGATGGAGTGTCGAAGAATCAACCCGTAGAGAGCACTTGATCCTTGCGCGGATCAAGGGAGAGCTACACCCTTGCGCGGGTGCTCCAACGAGGACTAGTGGGGAGTGGCGACTCTCCAATACCTCGGCAAAACATCGTTGTGTTCCTTCCTCTCTATTTACTTTGAGCATTTACTTTGAGCAATTCAATTCATGTCTTTACATTCTTAGAATTGCCATACTAGAGTAGGATTGGAACTTAGGTTGCAAGTCTTTTGTGCAGTAGAATAATTAGGAACACTTTCTAGGCACAAGAGGTTAATTGGGCTAACCATAGGATTTAATTATTGCAAAAAAAATAGAATTAGCCCAATTCACCCCCCCTCTTGGGCATCTTGATCCTTTCAGAGGCGACGCGGTGCAGGCAGACCTGCAGCGGCGAGGAAGGCGATCGGGGTCACCGAGGTACTCCGGCTCCGCTCCGACGGGCTCTTCTCTACAAAAAAAAAGAAACATAAAACTGTCAATACAAAATTTTGGCAACACCTCTCCTTTACGGTGAGGTTTTCAAAACCTACAAGAAAACCAACGGCACGATGGCCAACATGCACATATATATGAACGGCATGATGGCCGACATGCACAAGATTATATCCAACCACATATATATAACAATGTCATAACCACTCCTACGACTACCACCACTGCTACTCTACCACTACTACTACCGCAACTACTAGTAATACTATGACGACGATGATGGTAGGGCATACCTAGTGGGCATCACAGGGCAGCGGTGGTGAAGGGGCCAGGGCACTGGTGGACAAGGCGATGGCTGGGGAAGCACCGGGGACGGCGCGGGCACAGGCAGGGGCAGTGACGGCGGCGGGGCTAGCGCCTCCTTCTTCTTCCTCCTTCCTCCTTTTCTTCCTCCTTCTTCCTCCTCTCCTCCTCCTCCGACGGTGCGACGTGGGGGGCGGCACTGCCATGGGCGTGTGTGTGTGCATGCATGCGGTGTGTGGGTCGGCTGGGCCAGGAGGTTAAATCCCCTCTTTGCCGAGTGCCCCCGATCTGGCACTCGGCAAAGTTTTTTTTATTTTTTTAATTATTTGCCGAGTGTCACCTGACCAGGCACTCAGCAAAGTGGGGTTTTTTAATTATTTTAAAAAAATCTTTGCCGAGTGCCATAGGTCCTGACACTTAACAAAGAGACTCCTTTGCCGAGTGTCTTCTCCTGACACTTGGCAAAGAGGCTCCTTTGCCGAGTGTCATTTTTTGAACGTCAAAAGTGAAAAAAATGGTTTGCCGAGTGTCAAAAAATAACACTCGGCAAAGGACCCTCTTTGCCGAGTGTCAGGAGAAGACACTCGGTAAAGGATTAACGGCGGTTGCTGGCCGTTAACGGCTGCGGCCCTTTGCCGAGTGTTATTGTTTGACACTCGGCAAACCTGGGCTTTGCCGAGTGTTATTCTTTGCCGAGTGTTCAACACTCGGCAAACCACCTTTTTGCTGAGTGCCATTTGTTTGTCGAGTGCTTTCTCTCTAGCACTCAGCAAACAGCCTCTTTACCGAGTGCCCGATAAAAAACACTCAGCAAAGTCTAGGACACTCGGCAAAGAAGCCGTCTCTGGTAGCGCGGCAGTAGCCAACGGCGGGGTCGCGCTCGTCGTCGTCTCCGGCAACGACTACTCCTACGCCGCCGACAAGGACAACAGCACAAGCGTGAGTTACTACTATACAAACAATAGTTATCATATAATATTTGAAGCTGACACTTGCAATGGCACGCAGGCCTCGACGGTGGTGCGTGAGCTCAGCCGGGGAGCAGCTCCGGTGGCTACGCGATGATGCAGGGATGCGTGGTCACCAGCCTACACCCACTGGGGTGCACGCTGCTCTTCACCCGCGCGCTCAACTACAACGGCTGCGACCCGCTGAACAATGTAGGCGTGGCGCAGCACAACATGGCGCTCTAGTCCATGCTCGCCACGCGCGCTCGACCCAGCCAACTGCACCTTCCTCCTCCTCGGCCTCAATGCGCCCTTCGTAGCTTTTGCCAATGCGCCAGCGGCAAAAAGCAGGTTCACTGAGCCGAGGGGCCTACGCTGTGAGACCTTCTTCAGCACCACCGGTGGGCGACGGCTACTACGGCCAGCAGGGCGACCACGGGAGGAGGCAGTACGCGCTGTGCGATGACCCAAGCAAACACTTCTACTGGGACAACCGAATTTTTTATTTTTTAGCTTTTTTAAAAAAAATCACAAATATGCCCCTAGAGGAAATATTTCAAAATCTAGACCCTCAGCTCAGCACTAGCACGTGGCGGTGACATGGCAGGAAGCTCGGCGTCAATCACCCTAGCGTCGAGCCTGTATTATGTATGGGCCCCAGTCCTTTCTCTCTTCCTCTCTCTCTCTCTCTCGCTTTTCCCTCGCCCGAGCAGTGAACCACCGCCACCGTCGGCACCCTCTCCCGCACTCGGCCACCCGCGCCCGCACGCCCTCTCCCTCGCCGCGCCCCGCTCCTATGTTGCGCGCCGTGCCCCACTCCCGCGCTGCGCGCCGCGCCCCGCGCCCGCGCTGGTCTTCCTTGCAGTGCCGGCCTTCCTCGCCGCCCTTCCTCGCCGCCACCACCAACAATAGGAGGCTACTTTGAAGAAGGTGCAACATAATTTGCTATGTGGCCACACTACTAGGACGACTTTATCTTATTCATATGCCACATCTATGTGTTTGTTATTTGGTTTAATTACCTAAGGCATCTTAGGTTTAGTCGAAGGAACTCTGTACCCTAGTTCGGTACATGTTCTCACATGTCATTTCATGTGTTTTGTGTGTTGAATTATATAATACCCTACTTTGTTAGGTTTTATTTGCAGCACGTGATCACATTTCAATACGTCCGTAATATTAAGCTGAATATTATGACCATAAATAATAAAAAAACCACATAATAAAAAGTGCAATACTATGCCATATTAAACAACATAATAATACTAGAAGTACGTGCCGACAGTAGACATAGAGGGTAAATGCACTTTTAAATCCTCAGTTTGAAACATACTGAGTAAACAACTCATTATCCGAGTATCAGTCCTCTACCACAACCCTGTTGCTGTGGCTAGGCTCACCTACATTGGTCTAGCCTGCCTGTCGCCTGTAGTAAGCGGCCTCCGCTTCATCTATGGCATCTGCGGCCTGAGTGAAGAACGCGCCATCATCCTCCTCCACCTGCAAGTCCACCTCTGCTAGAGCGATGAGCTCGCTCAGTCTACCAGTGTTGTCCTCAGCCTCCTCTGCCTGCAAGCCTGCCTCTGCTAGAGCGATGAGCTCGCTCAGTCTGCTAGTGTCGTCCTTAGCCTCTTCCACCTATAAGTCTACCTTTGCTAGAGCGATGAGCTCACTCAGTCTGCTAGTGTCGTCCTCATCCTCGTCCCCCTCATCAGATAATACAATCGGTGATTGAACGGTGTGACCAATTCGCGATCTGTGCTCATCTAACTTCTTTTCCTCATACCTTGCACGAGCCACCTCTACGGCATGTTCCTTGCTGCATCCAATCCCTTCATGTATAAAATGCAATCAGTTAGCAACACGATTATATTACATTTCAAATCAGGCAACGAAAAAAAAGGCTTTCAAGCACTCACTGACACATAATGCAACAACATGCTCGTTCAAGACCTGCATCTGTACTCTTGTCTCCTCCCTTGTCTCCTTCCTTACCCTCTCCTCCTCTAACATCATCTGTCTCTCCAATCCCTATTTGTCAAGCCCAACATCGATCGGGTTACAAATACCGCGCTGTTTAGCAAACTCACGCATCTTTTCTTTGTGATGTTTAACGAATAGGTTGATGTAGTTAGGTCCATATCCTCTCTTTCGTGCAATTACTTGTCTCCCCTTTAGTTTATTCAAGAACTTAGCTTGACCATCATAATATTCCCACCTACATTTCCTAGTGCTCTGTTCAAACGAAAAATTATATCATGTCTTAGCAAAAGAAACAAAATACGATTTCATGTTTACCACAAAAATAACCAACCTCATCATAGTCAACCATATGGCCACAATAATGGCATATTCTAAGCTCCAATTGAACTAGGCCATGGTTGGATTTAACACCACATTCGCGCATGACAGGAGGTGCTTTGTAAATTATCCTTTCTTTCTTCTTTTCCTTAACCTTTCGCGGTTCTTCCGACTATTTGTTCTTAGGACCATACAACCACTCCTTAAAATGACACTTCGTCATTGAAAATACCTAAATAAAGGTGATATTAGTACAAGAATACATATAGCTCAACATTTCAACACATACACTTTGCACTTACTTTATGCTTGTTTGGACACACAAACTCCAACGTATTCTCAGGGTTTATCACAGCTCGATCTCTGCAATCACACAAAGGAGGTTCCTCGAGTCGTCTAACTGTGGCTAGATGCTTCTCCTTAGCCATCATTGGCGAAGGGTTAGGGGGTGTGAAAGGATCAAGATGCCCAAGAGGGGGGGGGTGAATTGGGCTAATTCTAAATTCTCTTGCACTAATCAAATCCTACGGATAGCCTAATTAACCCCTTGTGCCTAGAAAAGTGTTTATATCAAACTAATGCACAACAACCTCGCAACCTATGTTCCAAACTTACTCTAGCAAGCAATTCTATGGATGTAAAACAAGTATTGAATTGCTCAAACTAAATACTCAAAGTAAGTGCTCAAAGTAAATAGAGAGAGAAAGGAACGCGGCGATGTTTTGTCGAGGTATCGGAGAGTCGCCACTCCCCACTAGTCCTCGTTGGAGCACCCGCGCAAGGGTGTAGCTCCCCCTTGATCCGCGCAAGGATCAAGTGCTCTCTATGGGTTGATTCTTCGACACTCCGTCACGGCGAATCACCCAAAGCCGCTCACAACTTGAGTTGGGTCACCCACAAGCTCCGCCGGGTGAACACCAAACTCCCGATCACCACCAAGCCATCTAGGTGATGGCGATCACCAAGAGTAACAAGCACGAACTCTCACTTGACCACGCGAAGCCTAATGAGAAGATGGATGCACACTTTGCTACTCTTGATTTGCTAGTGAGGCTACTCTCTTGGATTCTCAAATCACAAACACCTCACTAGGACCTTGCTCTTCTTGGCACTCACAAACGTGTTTCTCAGCTGTTGGAATGAGCAAAAGTTACTCCACTCACGAGTGGAGCCTCTATTTATAAGGCAGCCTAAAAAACGAACCGTTATGAGCTTCTGCGGGATGACCGGACGCTCCGATCGTTTTGACTGGACGCTCCGGTCAGTTCAACCCATGAACAGTTTTCAAATGATGACCGGACGCTGTCAGGGTCCAGTTAGTACCGACCAAACGCGTCCGGTCGCTCTTGGATGCTTACTGTAAATGACCGGACGCTAGATACTCAGGGTCCAGTCACCACTGACCGGACGCGTCCGGTCACTCTTTCCCAAGTCTGGACCCTTACTGGAGTCGACCGAACGCTAGCCCTCAGCGTCCGGTCACACGACCTTCCAGCGTCCGGTCACTCCAGACTTGTTCTTCACGGTCAAATGAACTGACCGGACCCTGCGGCCAGCGTCTGGTCGCACCGGAGCCAGCGTCCGGTCAGTGTTTGACCCTCCATTCACTTCCAACATTCGAACATATGTGAATGAAGTTTGCTCCATAGGATCTTGGGCATTCATAGGAGCTACCTAGAGCTAGTTTAAACAAGTGTGCACCACACCTAACTCACTAGACTCAACTAGGTCAAGCTACCCGTTCATACCCCCCTTCATAGTACGGCCAAAGGAAAAACAAAGTCCTAAACTACTCTAAGTGTCTCTCCAACTCCAATCGACACTTAGAACTAGTTATCCTTAACCTTGTCGTCCATCCTTTGAAAACTGAAACGATTTCCATCGTAGGGGCATGACAACTTCGATTGCCTAATCGATCTCCATTACCATGACCTAACTTAATTGCCTCTTCAAAACACACGTTAGTCATAGTAATCTTGTATTGACATTAATCACCGAAATCCAACTAGGGGCCTAGATGCTTTCAATCTCCCCCTTTTTGGTGATTGATGACAATACTACCTCGAGTATGTTGTGGAGTGAGTTTTTTGACGGGCTTGGTTCATATAAGCTTTTATCAATAAGAACAAAAGAGTTAGTCAAGCTTATATGACCCAAGCCAACACAATGTACTCAAAGAATATGAATTAATCATGAGTACAAATAACAAAGCTCATTTGCTTCGAAGTATAAACGCGGAAGCAAAAGGCAAATGAGCATTACACAAGTGATATGACATATAGATAATGCAAAGTAGAAATCACACATGTCAAATATCACAATTACGTAGATAGCACTATCACATATATATAATAGTATGCATGAAAGTAAACACACGAATGCATAAGTAATAGTGTATCACACAAATAAAACTCCAAATGTATATAATAAGCTAATACTAGATAACTAGCTCCCCCTAAAACTCGCTCCCCCTAAGTCTACATACTCAAACCCTCTCCCCCTTTGGCGTCAAACACCAAAACCTAAGGGTTGGTCGGCAGGGCTGCAGCGGATGAGTCGGGCGCTGAAGTACGTGGAGCAAGATGGAACTGGGCGCCATCATCATCGGACCCTGAGCTCTGAACTGACTGACCCTCTGAAGCAGGAAGTGTCGCTAAAGTGGTCTAGGTCTGAGCTAGGGCTAGTGCTGCCTGTGAAGCTGCAAGTATGTCTATCGTAGGATCTGACGAGGCGACAGACGAGGGGAGCCTCTGAGTAGTCATGATAGCTGGAGCTGCTGCAGACGGACCGGCAGTATGCATGTGAGGCAGAGTAGGCATGTCGGTCAACTCGCTGAAAGATGCTCCAAGACTCCTAGAGACTGACGTGTCAGGCACGAATAGCGAGGAAGACTGCTCTGGTGAGAAACCCGTGTGATAAGGAGTGAACTGCGGGGCTACACCAGGTGAGGCTAACCACTAGGACACCTGTATAGGAGGTGAAGTAAACTGAGCTGGAGGTTGTCCCTGACTCTGGAGCCCGATGGGCTGTACTACTGGAGTCATCGAAGTGGTAGGAGGCTGTGCAAGCTAGGGCGAAGTCTATGGCAGTGGGATCCCAATGGCTGTCACTACATGCTACATGAATCCCATGAGCTGCTGCTGCATAAGTAACTGCTGGTGCTGAAGGAGCTGCTGCTGCCACTGAAACTCGTCCTGACGAGCCTGAAACTGTGCGAAGTTGGTAGCTATCTCCTGTGCCTGTCGTGTCTGATCCTGCTACATCTGCTCAAGAATAGCTATGAGAGCGGGGTCTGTCTGCAGAGCAGGTGGTGCAGAACTAGAGCTACCGGCCTTTGCATCATGTCTGTGTGGAGGCATCTGAGGTATAGGCTGGTAGTCATCGTCGGAGCTGTCACTATACTCGCTCAACTCCTGTTGTGCCTCTAGCTCCTCCTCCTCAGTGGCTGCAATCCCTCTGATGATCTCATCCTGCTGAGCTGCGGACTCTGGCACGTCGGGACGATGGCTAGGCTGTCTGGGTGCCTGAGGAGTGGTGTGTCTAATCCTCTATGACAGGTTGTAGGCTGGGAACTCTATAGTGGCACCTGTATACTCATCCATCATGCCAGGGGGCTTATCAAGCACAACTCTGCGGATGAGGAACGTGATCTAGTGAGCATAGGGAAGCTGCCTGCGACCCTTGAATCCCTCAGCTATAGTATCCTCCATCTCTGAAAGAAGGAGGTCCCAGATGTCAAATACTGTCATCTGCATGATGGCATTGAGAAGCCAGAGCTGTAAGCGAGTCAGGCCCTCCCTGTATCCCAACCTGGGAAGCAGTGTCCTCCTGATGATGGCCTCTAGTATCCTCGCTGTAGGAGTCAAGTCACTGGGGTTCCTGCTCGACCCCTCTCCAAATGGCTCCTTGAAGCAATGCCGCACTAAATCTGTAGGGGGCACCTGCCCTCCATGAGGACGCCTAGGAGGCTCCTGCTGTCCATAGCAAACCTCATGCATCTTTATAGGCTGCTCCTGTAGTCTTAGTATCTCCCTGGCTCTGCCACTAGTCACTCTATAGTCTTTGCCTTTAAAAGCAAAGTGAATGAATCTATGATGAGGATCGATGTAGAGCTAGGCATAAAACTGACGAACCCAAGAAGGTACATATATGCCCGTCCGTCCAATCAAATCTGTCAGTCCTGGCAAATATGACAAGTATTGCCGAATGCTCTCTCTGGCTGCTGCCACAATGGACTCTATCTGACAGACCCTCTGTGATCTGAATACTGCCCCACTGTTAAGATATGCATTATAGAAATCCTCCTACAGTGGTGTGTAGAACCCCTCAGCCGCTCTCTCATCCCTCCTCGGAGGAAACCAAACCTCAAACTCAACAAACCGTAGCTGCTGAACCTGCTTGGCTGTAGCGGCCCTCAAGTCGAGGTGAACCACTGGAGGCGGACCCTGTGGTCTGGGCAGAGGGTGTGAACCCCTGCGCTGTGTAACTGGCCTCGGTGGAACTGCAGCACTGGTATGACTCGAGCGGCGTAGCTGAGGTGCCGGCTCGGTCTCCTAACCCTCCTGAGTCTCCTGGGCTGGCTGAGGCTCTGCTGGTGGGGGCTGCTGCTATGCTGACGGACCCTCCTCAATGGCAACCCGTCGTCCTGCAAGCATGGTAGTCCCAGCTGGACTACCGTGATGACGCTCAACATCCTCGATCGCAGCTCTGACTACGGGTGAAACTGGCTGATCTGCAATGACAACTCCGCTGCGGGTACCACCTCTCTCGACACGCTCTGCGGCCTCCGCAATAGCTGCTGCTCTCGCTGTCTCTGCGTCGGGGTACTTCCGCTTCTTGGATGTTACCTGCTTGGTTGACTTGCCTTTAGATCTGGCTGGCTGGCGAGGTGGGGGCCTCCGATCATCATCACCTGGGCCACCACCAACATTCTTGGTGCGAGCCATCTGAACTGACAAGATGGTGAACTATCGCTGATGAAGATCAACTGTCAAACTGCCGCTTTCGAGGCTTGGCCTCGATCCTTACTCGCGAGCTTGGCTCCGAGTTGACTGCAAACTGCCAGACGAAACACAATGGAACCGACTCGCTGCACGATAGAATAGATGGATATACAAATAAATACCATATGTCTAATAGATGCGAAACCCTAATAGAGAAAGCAATGTAGATGTGAATTTGAATCGTATGGCTTTCTACCTGACGATCCGCAAACCGAGAATAGATAAGATGTCACGCGAGGGATCCTCGGAACTGGGCTAGGGTTAGGGTAAATGTCCTGAATGTAATGGAGAATCAGAGACAACAAATCGATCTAGGTCACCAATGTATAGATCAAGATTGAAAAATAAAGCTTGCCTTACCAATCAAGGGGATGGTAAAGCTAGGGCACTTCGGCGTGAAGACCGGCAGCCTTGGTGATGGTGGAGCGGCGAGCTGAGGCGCGAGGAGGCTGGAGCACGGCGTGGTGCTGAGCAGGCGCGGTGGCGCGCGGGACGGCGGTGCGTGGCTGCAACGGGCCGGTGGTGGCATGCGAGGACAGGGCTCGTAGCTCGGCTGAGGGCTCGGCTGGAGCGCGGCTGACGAGCGGGGGCCAAGCGCGGTGGCGTGGCAAGGCAAGGGCATGGCGGCGCGGGCGCGAGGTGACCGGCATAGGTGGCGCGCGGCTAGGCTGCGGCGGCGGCTTGGGCTAGGTCACGGCGGGTTGAGGTCGAACAGGGGTACGGTCCTGCTGTTAAATAGTTCCCCACACGTGACAGAAAAGGAATCGGAGAAAGGAGTCCTGAAAACGCACGAGATCCACTGACCGAACGCTCCGGTGGTAGCGACCGGACGCTACCACCCAGCGTGCGGTCGATTCCAGAGAGGTCCAAAACCTCTGGAATCGGGACCGGACGCGTCCGGTGGTCCATGACCGGACACAGGCAGGGTCCGGTCAGTACTGCTAGTCCTTCCTTGATCGACCGGACGCTGAACCCTTCCTGACCGGACGCACAGACGCAGCGTCCGGTCACTCCTTCAGTAGCAGTTCACATCCTGTGAACTAACCGGACGCTGGACAGCAGCGTCCGGTGCAGCGTCCGGTGCTCCTTTTCCAGCAAACCTTCAACCTTCCTTCGCGCTACCTGTTCCCAATCAAGTCCCAACTTGAATAAGATCCAAATAAACACCAACTGGAACTGATGTGAGTGACCTCTCTCAAACCCTCATATTTTTCAAAATATTTTGCCTTATGCTATAATTCTTTTTAAGAAAATAGGCAACAAGAGGGCAAATGGAACAAAACGGCAAAACAACATTCATGCATATGTAATACTTGTAAGTAAATCTAGTTGCTTGTCAAGTTTGATCCAAGGTTAAGCTTCTTCACACGCTTTTCGGCGGTTATCTTAACCATGTTAGACAAGCCCTATATGCATTGCCACAAATTAAACGTGTTGTATATTACAATGAATGCAAGGGACAACACAAGCTCAATTTTTAGTGAAGTTACTAAAATCAAGTACATTGAGCTCATTTCGCAATCTACAAAATATAGCCTCATCTAGCGGTTTAGTGAAGATATCCGCTAATTGATCTTCGGATCTTACACCTTCTAGTGATATATCATTTTTAGCTACATGATCTCTTAGAAAGTAATGGCGGATATCTATATGCTTGGTGCGAGAGTGTTGAACCGGATTATTTGCAAGTTTTACCGCACTTTCATTATCGCACAAAAGAGGTACTTTCTCTAGAACTACTCTATAGTCTAGTAAAGTTTGTTTCATGTATAATATTTGTGCGCAACAAGCACCCGCAGCAATGTATTCCGCTTCGGCGGTGGACAAAGCCACACTATTTTGTTTCTTGGAGGACCAAGACACAAGTGATCTACCAAGCAAATGGCACCCTCCGGATGTGCTCTTTCTATCAACTTTGCATCCGGCGTAATCCGAATCGGAATAGCCAATTAATTCAAATAAAGCTCCTTTGGAATACCAAAGACCAATGCTTGGCGTGTGCTTAAGATACCTAAGGATTCTTTTTACGGCAATTAAATGTGTTTCCTTAGGACTAGCTTGAAACCTAGCACACATACACACACTAAACATGATGTCGGGCCTAGATGCGGTTAAATATAACAAGCTACCAATCATAGAATGGTAGAGAGTTTGATCAACCGAGTTACCTCCCTCATCTAGGTCGAGATGTCCATTGGTAGGCATTGGGGTCTTGATTGGCTTACATTCATCCATCTTAAATCTCTTGAGAAGATCTTTTGTGTATTTCTCTTGAGAGATGAAGATGCCTTCTTTCATTTGCTTGACTTGAAAACCAAGAAAGAATGTAAGCTCACCAATCATTGACATCTCGAACTCCTTAGACATCAATTCACCAAATTCTTTGCATGAGTCTTCATTTGATGATCCAAAGATGATATCATCAACATATACTTGACAAATGAAGATATGCCCATCAAGCTTCTTGGTGAATAGTGTGGTGTCGACCTTCCCAATGGTGAAGCCCTTCTCAATAAGGAAATCCCGAAGGCGCTCATACCAAGCTCTTGGGGCTTGCTTAAGCCCATATAGTGCCTTGGACAACCTATAAATATGATTAGGATATCTAGGGTCTTCAAACCTGGGAGGTTGATCAACATAGACTAGTTCATTAATAAAGCCATTTAAGAATGCACTTTTCACATCCATTTGATATAGTTTCATTTCATGATGTGATGCATATGCAAGAAGGATACGGATGGCTTCTAATCTTGCAACCGGTGCAAAGGTTTCTCCAAAATCTAAACCTTCAACTTGAGAGAATCCCTTTGCAACTAGTCTTGCCTTGTTCCTCACAACAACACCTTGATCATCTTGCTTGTTGCGGAACACCCACTTTGTTCCAATGACTCTTGCACCTTTTGGTCGCTCTTCAAGATTCCAAACTTCATTACGAGTGAAGTTGTTCAACTCTTCATGTATGGCATTGATCCAATCCGGATCTTTAAGAGCTTCTTCTACCTTGGTAGGCTCATAGCAAGAGACAAAAGAGTGATGAGCGATAAATGAAGTAAGTTTTTGAGATCGAGTCATTACACCCTTTGATGGACTCCCTATGATGAGATCTTGTGGATGATCTTGTAGGAGAGGTGTATTTCTTCTATTGACCACTTGAGGAGGAGGTTGTGGAGCATCAACATCTTGTGCTTGTACCACCATTTGCTCATGGGAGATATGAGTATCTTCATTTTCTACTCTCCCATCTTTTTCACCATCTTGTGGTACATTTGATGAAGAAGGTTGGTTAATGACTTGTACATCATCTTCATCATCTTTTGGCTTGATGTCTCCCACCGGGATATTCTTCATAGCCTCCCTCAATGGTTCATCACCTACATCATCAAGATTCTCATGTGCTCCTTGGGAGCCGTTAGATTCATCAAATTCCACATCATATGTTTCTTCAACCAAGCTGGTGGCATGATTGAATACTCTATATGCTTTGGATTTCAATGAGTAGCCAACAAGAAAACCTATATCACAACGTCTTTGAAACTTCCCTAGGTGTTGCCGCTTCTTGTAGATGTAGCACTTGCAACCAAACACCCTAAAGAAGGAGACATCCGGCTTCTTCCCATTGAGCAACTCATACGGTGTCTTGACAAGGAACTTTTGAAGAAATAGGCGGTTGGATGCATAACATGCGGTGTTGATTGCTTCCGCCCATAGAGCTTCGGGGGTGTTGTACTCATCTAGCATTGTCCTTGCAAGAGTGATCAAAGTCCAGTTCTTCCTCTCAACTACACCATTTTATTGAGGAGTATAGGTTGCAGAGACTTCATGTTTGATTCCAACTTCATCACAATAAGCTTCTATGTTTGTGTTGTCAAACTCTTTGCCATTGTCACTTCTTATCTTCTTGAGCTTCACTTCAAATTCATTTTGAGCTCTCTTGGCAAACTTCTTGAAACAAGATGCAACTTTAGATTTGTCATGAAGGAAAAACACCCATGTATATCTTGAATAGTCATCCACAATCACAAGGCAATAGAGATTTCCTCCCAAACTCTTGTATGTTGTTGGTCCAAATAAATCCATGTGTAGGAGTTCTAGCACTCTTGTGGTTGACATGAAAGCTTTGGTTGGATGAGTGTTTGCAACTTGCTTGCCGGCTTGACATGCACTACAAAGCTTGTCCTTCCCAAACTTCACATCCTTCAACCATCTCACCAAATCATTCTTCATAAGCTTCTTGAGTGAGCTCATCCCAACATGAGCAAGTCTTCTATGCCATAGCCACCCAAGTGTTGTTTTGGTGAATAGGCAAGTCTTCAAGTTTGCATCTTCGGAGGTGAAGTCAACTAGATATAAGTTGGTGTATCTAAATCCATTGAATATCACTTGATTGTCATCTACTTTGGATACAACAACCTCCTTCTCGGTGAATAAGCATTGAAAGCCAAGATCACACAATTGCCCAACGGATAGTAAGTTGAAGCTCAATGAAGCAACATAGAGCACATTGGAGATGGAATGATCATTTGAGATTGCCACTTTGCCCAATCCTTTAACCTTGCCCTTTGAATTATCTCCAAATGTTATTTTCTCTTGTCCATCTACCTCTTCATCTAGTGAGGTGAACATACGGGGATCACCGGTCATATGTTGAGTGCAACCACTATCAATAACCCAATGACTTCCACCGGTCTTGTAGTTCACCTACACACAAGAGATTCAAGCTTTAGGGATCCAAGATTGTTGAGGGCCCTTCACCTTCTCAACAAGTGACTTAGCCACCCAAATTTTCTTAGGCCTACTCTTGTTGGGGGGACCTAAGAACATGACTTTCATCTTTCCACTCGAATCTTTTCTAAGCATGTAGTGAGCATTGAAAGCAAAGGGTCTAGCATGCTTAGGCAAGGGTTGTGGTGGTGGAGTTTGACACTCATGAGCAAAGTGGCCTTCTTGTCCACACTCAAAACATCTCTTTGGCTTTGGCTTTGGCTTTGATTGTTGGTGTTGAGCTTGAGCCTTCTTCTTCTCTACACTTGCCATATATCCAATGCCACTTCTATCCATCTTCATGACAGTATTCATGAGTAGCTCACTTTGGAGATGCTTGCCTCTAGCAAACTTGCTCAATCCCACCTTGAGATGCTCTTTCTCCATCTTGAGCTTCTTGTTCTCTTCCTTGAGAATATCATTGTTCTTCTCCTCCTTGAGTTTCTTGATTTCTTCTTTTAGCTTCTCATTCTCAAGGATCACCTCTTTGTCATGATCAAGAGTTTCTAGCACAATGGTGTTGTGACTTTTCATCTCTTCAAGATCTTTCATGAGCTTCTCACTGTCACTCTTGAGCTTGACATACTCATCATAGTCATTGCACTCAACCACTTGCTTGCCCTTGCTACTAGATCCATGCTCAAAGCTTTCATCAATTAAATCATCACATGAGGTAGCTATATCAATCTTAACAACATGGTTAGTAGCATCATGTGGCTCATTTGGTAAGAATTCTTGTGCAATAGTAAGGGTATCATAATTGATCTTTAGAGTTGTATATTCATCTTTTAGCTTATTGTGACTAGTGATAAGCTCATTGTGCACCCACTCAAGTTTATCATTTTTATCTTTAAGCTCTTTCTTAGAAGATTTGAGCTCCTTGAGTTTGGATGATATAGAATCATTTGTTTCTTTGAGCTCATCATTAGCCTTTTCTAATGTGTCACACTTAGCTAAGAGTGAGTCATTTTTAGCATCAAGTTTTTCATTTGTAGCTCTACTCTTTCTAATGATCTTAGTATATTTTCTTAGTATTTTGACAAGATCATCATATGTAGGTGAGTCATCATCATCGCTATCACTATCATCATCACTAGCATGTTCATCATCACTACTATCATCACTCTTAGTTACCTTGCGTTCACCTTTGGCCATAAGACATAGGTGTGTAGAGGATGATGGCGATGGTGGCGGTGAAGATGCAAGATCAATAGCAATGGCGGCCACCTTTTCATCGTCACTATCATCATCGGATGATCCACTTGATGAATCAATGTCCGTGAGCCAATCACCGACAATGTAGGCCTTGCCACTCTTCTTCTTCTTGTAGAAGTCCCTCTTTTTGCCATCTCTCTTCTTGTATGGCTTGTTCTTTTTCTTTTCATCTTCATCACTTGAATCATCTTTCTTGCCCTTGTTCTTGAACTTGTCTTTCTTGGGCTTTGTGCATTGATGAGCTAGATGGCCAAGTTCGCCACAATTGTAGCAATCCATCTCGAAGATTGGCTTTCTTCTTGAGCTTGTGAAGAACTTCTTCTTCTTGCCGTCAAACTTGATGCCACTCTTGTTTAGCCTTTTTAGCATCTTGGTGGTCTTCTTCACCATGAGGGCAAGGCTTTCTTCATCATCTTCATCACTTGAGCTCTCATACTCAAGTCTTGCTTTGCCCTTGTCTTGGCTAGCTTTGAATGCTAAGTCCTTCTCTTTCTTCTTTGTAGAGGATGAGCCATCTTGTGGTATGATGTGCATGTACATCTCATGAGCATTGATCTTTCCCAAGATTTGTGTCGGTGTAGCGGCGGAAAGATCACCTTGATGTAGCACGGTCACAATGTGCCCATATTTGTCAATGGGGAGGACACTTAAGATTTTTCTCACAATGTCGGATGTTGACATTTGAGTAAGTCCAAGCCCATTGACTTCCTCTACAAGAACATTTAATCGAGAATACATCTTATTAGCACTTTCTTTGGGAAACATCTCAAAAGAATTTAGCTTTTTAATCACAAGATGATAGCGTTCCTCACGCTCACTCTTGGTTCCCTCATGGAGCGCACAAACGTCCGACCATAGTACATGGGTGTTTTTGTGGTTCCTTACACGATTGAACACATCTTTGCAAAGGCCTCTAAAGATGGTGTTGCGAGCCTTTGCATTCCATTTTTCATAATTCACTTCATCTCCTTGAAGTTGTGCGACATTCCTAGGTGTTGGGAACCCTTGAGAGGCGGCTCTAAGTATTCCAACGTCTAGAGCTTCTAAGTACGCTTCCATGTGGATTTTCCAATATGGAAAGTCATCTCCCTCAAAGATAGGAGGAGGTCCATCCCCGTGAGACATCTTGCTCTAAGCGATTAAGCTTAAAAACGTGAGCACGAGGCTCCGATACCAATTAAAAGGATCAAGATGCCCAAGAGGGGGGGTGAATTGGGCTAATTCTAAATTCTCTTGCACTAATTAAATCCTACGGATAGCCCAATTAACCCCTTGTGCCTAGAAAAATGTTTATATCAAACTAATGCACAACAACCTCGCAACCTATGTTCCAAACTTACTCTAGCAAGCAATTCTATGGATGTAAAACAAGTATTGAATTGCTCAAATTAAATACTCAAAGTAAGTGCTCAAAGTAAATAGAGAGAGAAAGGAACGCGGTGATGTTTTGCCGAGGTATCAGAGAGTCGCCACTCCCCACTAGTCCTCGTTGGAGCACCCGTGCAAGGGTGTAGCTCCCCCTTGATCCACGCAAGGATCAAGTGCTCTCTACGGGTTGATTCTTCGACACTCCGTCGCGGCGAATCACCCAAAGCCGCTCACAACTTGAGTTGGGTCACCCACAAGCTCCGCCGGGTGAACACCAAACTCCCGATCACCACCAAGCCATCTAGGTGATGGCAATCACTAAGAGTAACAAGCACGAACTCTCACTTGACCACGCGAAGCCTAATGAGAAGATGGATGCATACTTTGCTACTCTTGATTTGCTAGTGAGGCTACTCTCTTGGATTCTCAAATCACAAACACCTCACTAGGACCTTGCTCTTCTTGGCACTCACAAATGTGTTTCTTAGCTGTTGGAATGAGCAAAAGTTACTCCACTCACGAGTGGAGCCTCTATTTATAAGGCAGCATGAAAAACGAACCGTTATGAGCTTCTGCGGGATGACCGGACGCTCCGATCATTTTGACCGGACGCTCCGGTCAGTTCAACCCGCGAACAGTTTTCAAATGATGATCGGACGCTGTCAGGGTCCGGTCAGTACCGACCGAACGCGTCCGGTCGCTCTTGGATGCTTACTGTAAACGACCGGACGCTAGATACTCAGGGTCCGGTCACCACTGACCGGACGCGTCTAGTCACTCTTTCCCAAGTCTGGACCCTTACTGGAGTCGACCGGACGCTAGCCCTCAGCGTCCGGTCACACGACCTTCCAGCGTCCGGTCACTCCAGACTTGTTCTTCACGGTCAAATGAACTGACCGGACCCTGTGGCCAGCGTCCGGTCGCACCGGAGCCAGCGTCCGGTCAGTGTTTGACCCTCCATTCACTTCCAACATTCGAACATATGTGAATGAAGTTTGCTCCATAGGATCTTGGGCATTCATAGGAGCTACCTAGAGCTAGTTTAAACAAGTGTGCACCACACCTAACTCACTAGACTCAACTAGGTCAAGCTACCCGTTCATACCCCCCTTCATAGTACGGCCAAAGGAAAAACAAAGTCCTAAACTATTCTAAGTGTCTCTCCAACTCCAATCGACACTTAGAACTAGTTATCCTTAACCTTGTCGTCCATCCTTTGAAAACAGAAACGATTTCCATCGTAGGGGCATGACAACTTCGATTGCCTAATCGATCTCCATTATCATGACCTAACTTAATTGCCTCTGCAAAACACACGTTAGTCATAGTAATCTTGTATTGATATTAATCACCGAAATCCAACTAGGGGCCTAGATGCTTTCAGGGTGGAACCCACCGCTTGAAGTGCTCACATGGATGTCTCACTCTAAACCAATCGTCGAAAAGGAGGTACCTAGGATCAAACTTATCTGCACTGTTGATCCACCGAAAGAAAAAGCACCTCTCATGATCCTACACAACGAGATTTCAACAAAATATTAGTAGCATATTTACATAAATAAAGAAAAAAGATAGTGCAAATAATTTCTTATATTAAAATGACTGCATGTGTAGAAGCACCGCGCCACTGTGTCCGGATGTTTTGATTGAAAAACGTGGGCCGAGAAACCATAGTCACAGTTTGAGACAGGGAGGTCAGGAGGGACGGGGGCATCTTTGCTAGACGCGTCAGAGTATAATTCTCGAGGACGACTCCGTTTTTGCCAAAACTCATCCCGATACATTTCTTACATCTAAAAAACGGATGTAATTTAACAAACAAAAATCAAAATATCACAAATAAATATCAATGAGAACCATAACTACAATACAACCAATTTCGTTCTAAGAACCGAAAGTAATTAACATTAAACCCTAAACCTAGGGTTTTTCATTTAATGCACAACAATGAACCCATAACATAACTCCATGCGCTGCGGTTACCTAGGTTTGCTAGCTTTTCCACGCCTTGGCATCATCCTACGGTTGTATAATACAAATATTAAGGGATAGAATGAAACCCTAAGTAATGACGATTCTTAGGTTAAAAAATCCGACTAATATATACTGAATCGATGCGAAAAAAACTAGGAGGAGAGCGAGGATACCTTGCTCTCGAAGATCAACGGATCATCAAAGTTTCCAAGGTCCAATATGTCGATTCGTGAGGTAGGGCGAAGTGGGGAGAGAAAATCCGAGAGGGAGGAGAAAGAAGAGGAAGAAGGCTCGGGCAGGAAGGTTGGGGCCGGGGTTAAAACACAAGCTCGGCGCCAGTCACCCTGGCGCAGAGCTCAGCGCTAAGATCTACGGCGCCGAGCTTGGCGCTAGGGTGACTGGCGCCGAGCTTCCTGCCATGTCACCTCCACGTCTGCTTCGAGCCTAAGAGCCTGAGACCTGTAAGCTCGGCGCCAGCAACGATGGTGCCGAGCTAAGGGTCTAAATTTTGAAATCTTTCATCCAGGGGCATATTTGTGAAAAATTTTCAAAAAAAGGCTACAAAATAAAAAAATTCGGACCGGGACAATGTCCACCCCACGCAGGCCGCCTGGGCCGCAGTCGCCGAGACTTTCAGGCCCAAGATCCGCGAGTTCCTCTCCAATTCATTCCAACCTTTTTCGGTTTTTGTTGACACATAAATTAAAAGTTGCTCTAAAGAATAATCCAAATTAAAGCTAACCAGATGTTTATGGTTTGGTGTCGTAAAACTTGCCCACCCAGATTCAAAGTTATCGACTCGACACGGGTGCTCGTATTTTTCTGAATTTATCCTAGGATTTAACGGCGCTATACTTTCAACGATTGCGACATCCCCGTCGGACTACGTGAATCTCGAGATCTGCCGGCTCAGTCGTTCAAAAGTGTTCACAGGGATAGGGTTTACATACGTGTGTTCATATTGTGGGCATCTATGTCATCGGGTTTGCCCGCCCGATAATCATTATTGAAAATGATCATGTAAAAAAATGTCCGTGTCAGTTTTTCTTGGAACAACGTAAGGCAGACAAAGAGCCATGACGACGCAAACTTTCGCAAAAATACACACGGACAGAGGCCAGCACTGAATACTGAACCATCAAAGACCAACATTGCTTTGGAAACAAAAAGGACATGAGTTTATCCGACCTTCTACATTTTTTTACTGTTAAAAAATAATCACCAGCCAGGCGACCCAGTTTCTTTTTTCTACTGTTACACAGCGTTACAGCTAACGGGTTCAAAATCAGTGTTTGCCTGAGGTCGCCTCCCTAGCTAAACAATCTACCAGTTACAAGCACAACTAATTGATTGGTTCAGATAAGGCCTTATCAAGATTGCTATCCTATCATACTTACCGAGAGGTCAGTAAGTCCCCAGCAACCAGACTGGGGCAGCTACGAGGTGACCACGTTGTCATTGGCTCCTGGTGCTGGTTGTGGCGCTGGTGTGACATCCATTGGGTCAACTTTGCTCTTAGCAGCTTCATACTCTGATAGGAGATCCATAAACTCGTTGAGCAGCCGCTGGACTTTCCGGTTCGATGCCATCGATGGAAGTATGTCTTCCTTGAGAAGTTTGTGCTTCTTCATCCCCTGTACAATTGGCATCAGTTACTTTACAAACTGGAGATCATGTACGCTAAGAACATGAGAACTGGAGTCTCATCTGTTTACAGTTCATGAACCCTCATGCTTATCTAGAAAGAGGATGGATCTAGTATGCACATGGTGAGTGAAAGACTTACGAGAACATCAGGATCCCACGATGGATTTTTGGGTTCCGTAGATGATGCAGATCCAAGCATGCCCATTGGAGGACCTAGGAAGTTCTCACAAACCTCACGTAAACGAGATTCGTCTGCCTCTCTGCATATAAAGAAAAATAAAATAAATGTGTCAATAAATCATCACCAACTAATTTCCATCGGACAAAGATATTGACATATTTTGTCATTCAGTTCAACAGACACAGCTGAGCACCCACATAACTAACCTTGCCAGAAACCGTATGTAGGATAGAAGGCATTGGCGATGCTCCTGTGGTGACTTCAAAGCCAAAGAAGCAGCCAACTGGGTCTCTAAATGGGCACGTGTCTGCAAACCATCATCTGTAACCCTGAAACAGAAACTCCCACATCAGTACGTTTAGAGCAAACTCTGATATGTAGTACATTAGCATGCCACAGACATAATTTCAAAGTGTTCATAAATACTGTAGCAATCGGCATGCAGACCTGCTCCATATAGGCTTTCTAGCCATGAACTTGCCTAGATCAATCTGCAACTTGCCTAGCTCTCCACCTTGGGGGGAACTAAATGAGCTAGCAAAATTTGATGCTGGAAAACAATCATCGGCAATCCTTAACCAGCACTTCATGCTCATGTCAAAGAGAAAAGCATGGCGACTGGCAAGGACAACTAAAGGAAAACCACATCTTGAGAATTTAGCAGATATAACCTTTACTGCACCTGTCAACAAGGCAAAGATAACTACTAAGCACAGAATAGCCATCTCAGGCTGTATGTGGAACTGAAGACTAGATGTACAAACAGTTACCAGCATGATTTGCTGACGACTCATCTGGAGAAGCAACCAAAGAAGCCAATGAGTCCTGCAAAATGCAGGTCCTGTTATAGAGGTCCCATATGTACATTAGACCTCTTCTTGTGACAAGAAGCAATTTCCAGCAGTCGTCACAGTCTATAAAAACGGCTGCAGATCCCATCATCATTGCCGGCATTGCTCGTCTTCCACATTTTGTGTAGACCTAGTTAATTAAGAACAGTCGATTGTGAGAACACAGAAGCCTATTCCAATAATAATTGACTGGGGTTACATAGTACTCCCTCATTTTCAAAATGGAAGGAGCAGTTTGACCCGGCGTGGTCTCCAATGCCACACTTTGACCATCAATATCTCATATATATTATATTTATGACCATGAAATTTGAAATCATACTTAATTTGCACAGTATAATCTACAAGTTCTTAGAGTAATTGTTACCCAACACTTAAAAGTTCAAATCTTCAGTTGTGTGCGCGCCTTACAAAAAAAGGAGGGGCGGTAGCATCCATTTAAAAAAATAAAATCAATCTATAAGAAATTCAGATAACAAAATATTGCTCACCAGCAGGTAACCATCTTCACAGCCAACAGCCCAGAAATTTGCATTGCCTGCCAAGACAGTAACCTTTGCAGATATACGATCCAACCAAAGAGTTTCTGTTCCTCTTGTACACCTTATCTCAGTTTCTTTTGTTGAAAAGGCACCACCAACACCAATCATATCACCTGCAGTGCGTTCTACAGGCTTTGCTTCAAGGCAGACTGGCAAGGAATCCTCATTGTCTTTCTTATCTAACACATGTATAGAAAGCGAGGAGCAGGTCAAAGAGCCTAGAACAACAGATCCAATGCGTTCTACACTCAACATTCCATCACTGCCAGCACTGGTTGAAGCTTTTTGAATAACAAGACTCTCTGTAATGTTCGCCCTTGCTGTGACACCAGAACGATCCATAACTCCAGAGTTGTTACAGTTACTGTTACTACCATAATATGGTCTTATCCCATTCATTCGCTGATCTAGGGATGAAAAATCCACAGCCTGGTTCTGAGAACGGATGGGTATGTTATCCTGGTTGGAAGGAAATCCAACAGCCTCTGGGATTATTCTTTTCCGGCCATCAGGACGCCGGTATTCCCTCTGCTTCACTGGACTAGATAACCGAGTAACTTTATTCATATCATCAGAAGCAGGACCTGATGTTTTCTTCTCAGCTTCAGGTAAAGCTTCAGGAGCTTTCTTACTTTGCACAACAGGAGCTGGGTTAGGCACATCTGCAGAAACTTTTGGGGGTGCTTGAAATTGCTGGACAATGGAGGTTTCCTTTTTGCTAGCCGATTGCTTTGCTGATGCTTCTTCTAGCAGTAACTGTGCAGGGCTTTCAGCCATATTTGATTGTCGTCCTCTGACATCACCATATCTACTCCTCTTCAATTCATCCAGTTCAGAATCACTTAACTTGTATCCAATCTCCTTTGCTTCAAAGTGAAAGTTGGCAACAGATCCATCCAAGGAACATGCAAAAAGTGAATAACCATCAGGGCTCCTGTCAGTGAAAAGCACATTATCACCGTGAGCTTGGGTATATGGGTAATAATAACTATATAAAGGAACAAACGGAGATGCCTTACCAAGATAAATCAACCACACTTTGAGAGAAAAAATGCTTAGCAACAAACAATGGCCGCGCACTCACTGTTGTCCAAACAGTAATTGTTCTGTCCTGACTTCCAATAGCAATAACATTATATGGTTGCTGTTCTTTTGATGATGTCTTTGATGTTCCATTGGCCCAACCAGCTGGTGCAGCTTTTGTGTCTTGACCAATTGAGAAATTCTTACGAAACATTGAGTTATTAAACTTAACAACCACGATAGGTGCGTTATGCCCTAGAAAGTCAAAGGTAGCAGACCACTCGCCTCTTTCAAGCACAGGGGCTGAATGCCTAGGTTTCTGGAAGCCGTGAGTCGTAGTAATGAAGTGGCCACAAGGTGACCATGCAAGTCGCCTAAAAAATGTTGAGCCAAGCTGCAGGAAGAAGGAAAGTAAGAAAGGATTGCATTGAGGGCATGTTGATCATAGTAAATTACAAAATTCAGGAAACATAACATACAGATTTTTCCCAATGGCCTTCTGTCTTGTGAGCAAGACTCCAGTCGCTTGTACGCCATATTATAACAGTCTTATCATCTGATTGGCTTGCAATGAAAGAGCCAATAGGATCCCAGGTAACACCTTTGACCAAGCTGGAATGCCCTCTCAAGACGGCAGTGCACATACCATTGGTCATGTTCCATATGTGAACAGTATTATCCAAGCTGCCACTAGCCAATGTTGAATCATCAGGGGACCAATTAAGATCTACCTACTTTAGGCATAGGAAAAGAAAAGGGTGTTCAACAGTTAGACAGTTACAATAACAAAATAATAAGAGCTAAAGAAAGAGTAACAGCACAAATTCTACAAATGCTTATTTAAGAAAAACTAGGCAAGATATACAGCATGGGTGCAATTATGGAAGATAATTACCACATCTGCAGTATGCCCTCTTAAGGTCATAACAACCTTCCAATTCTCTACATCTGGAGGTTCCCCACTACCAAACTCACATGTTCCAGAACCAGCTTTTCGCTCATGAATTAGGATAACCTGATCATCTGATCCAGAAGCCAGATAGCGGCCATGCCTTGCCCATCTCACACAATTTACTGATCCAAAATGATCACGCATTGTAGCTAGCAAACCTTGGATGGAATCATTGTTGGCATTATTCTTATCCACAGATTTCATGCTCCATATTCGAACCTATTGCAATACCACAGCAAATAAAAGGAACTTAGTAAGGAGGTCACTTATGAATGATAAAAGGAAAATACGAAACAGTGGTTACACTTCAGTATCACATAACAAGTTACAGACAAATATGTGTTAACTTGACAAGAAATCACAACCAACTAAATCTTAAAATTTTCAATTATTGCTCGACAATGAAATTACCAATATTCTCAGTACAGAATCACATCAATGCCAAACCTTAAGTTTGACGAACACTCAGTAAGCTATATATTATAATGCAACATGCAGCTAATATGAACTAAAAACAACATAGTGAACCCCATGAGATTAAAATTTGGGACGATGAATAGTGACTTCACAATAAATGGCAGTTGAAAATCCAGTCACTAAATCACTAATTCTACAATTAGATCAGACATACTGCTAATGGCAAGGTTATGTATGAATAGAGAATTGTTAGCCAAAGGTGTGTTCTAACGAAACAAAATACACCATATATTTTGGGATGGAAGGCATCGACCCCCAACCCGGGAACATACGCGGGGGTCATTTTCGACCCCGCCATGTAAAAACCTCTCACAAGTAGCGTATCACGTTCCACAACATGTCGACAAGGCAACTTTGTGACTATGCCCAAATTAATACCTTAACCAAACAAGCTGGACCCAAGAATGCAAGGGAATGCTCATAAGCTACTAGTAGTGGAGGACTCAAGAAAGTTCTAGAGCCTAGGCAAAGTATGATGAATGTTTGCTATAAATAATCTGTTTTCAATCCTTACGATAAAACTAAAATTCAATTGTGTGTCCGCCAAGGAGCCCGGCGGCCGGTCGGCCAGGGTCACCTAGCGGCAAGTCCGCTCTGGTTACATGCAATCCTCAACCTCCAAATACTTTCAGCTGGGGATATCACTGAAGCACAATTAGCACGCAAGTGTTACCCTATTATATAGCACTGAAAAAGGCCAAGACAGGGCAAGTCAGCAGGGAAAAAAAACAATGGAAAAGATAAAAGAGAAAGCGAAAATTACAGTGCTGAGCTCGGATTAAACAAGAAGCAGGTAAGGAAAAACAACAAAAACAAAAACGCAGGATACCTTCTGGTCGCCGCCGCCAGTGGCGAAGCGGAGGCCGCCGGGCTGGATGTCGATAGAGAAGATCTGCAGGCCCTCGTGGCGAATCCAGCTTGGCTTCTCCGTAATCATCTCCTCAAGCCCTAGATTCCTCCGTAATCATCTCATGACACCTCTATATGAGATTACACACTGCTCGTTTACAGTCCCAAACCGACGAGACTATGTCACCATGCCCAAAACCCTCAGAATTCGGCAGCAGCGAAAACCCTAGCAGGGGACGACTGATAAAGGGAGCAGGGTGGGCAAATCGGACAGCACTAGAGGTGTAAAGCTTGGAGGAGTAGGGATCCGGAGGTTACTCGGCGGCGGCTACTCGGCGGCGGCGGGCGGATTCGATCGGCGCGGCGGTGGGGACGAACGTGTTCGTCCTGTTCGTGTGTGAAAGGAAAAAACAAAAACGAACGAAAAACGAAAACGAATTCGAATGAAAATTGAATTGAATTGGAAAGTGTGAAGGAAAGGCAGAGATGTGTCGAGAATTTAATTTGCCTTTTGTCTCCCTTTTTTCTCTGTTATAAATTGTATACCGTTCAATGAAGTTGCATGCTTTAAGATTAGTACTTTGGAGAAGGAACATTGGATAGCAGTAATTGTAATGTTGTAGAGCACGTGTATTCTTTGCTTGACCTCTACTGTCTTTACGAAAGGTCAAGTTGGTTTATGTATTTGTTTAATCATTTATTTATTTATTTGTTATCATGTACAAGAGCTTGAATTCACAAGCTTTGCAATTGGCGCTGTCAGATAGATTGTTCACACGAAAGAAATTGAAAGGCAGCTGACACAGAAATTCAGCGCTAGCAAAAGCAATATGCTTGCTCAAAAGATTATCAGGCATGATGCATCCCAACCAGCTAAGAGCATCTCTATGAGTTCCCTAAATATTCCTTCTAAAAAGTCTATGTTTGTCAACTCCTAAAAAGGTTTTAGGAGAAAAAAAAAGTTCATCTCCAATAGTTCCTAATATTTGACTTTAAAAAATCAAATGCTGATTCCATTTAACTTTTTTTTCTACGGTCTTCTTTTTTTCCACGCGAACCTTTTTGTCGCCGCGCGTATCCACGGGGCCGCTGCCTACATCCGTCGTGTTGCCCTACTTCTTCCAACACACTGCGGTGCTTCATTCTCCCGTCCTCTCCTCTCCTCTCCTCTCATCAACCTCTGATCTCCCCGACCCCTGAGGCCGTTCATTCGGTGCCTGCCTGTGGGCAGCAGCACCGGCGGCTGGAACTGGTCGGCGCAAAGATGGTCGTGCACTTGCCGCTCACGCTGGCAGCTGTGGCGGTGGCCCTGCTGCTTCTCCTGTGCCGCGACGGCGTCGAGGCCCGCGTTCTCCTCACGCTCGACGACTTCGGCGCCGTCAGCGACGGCATTGCACCTCCCGCGTGGACCGGTGGACTTGGACGCGTGGACCGCCACATGCACCTCCCGCGAGGAGGTCGTCCTCGCCGTGCCGGTCGGCAAGGCCTACCGGATCTAGCCCGTGCAACTCTCCAGGCCCTGCAAGAAGAAGCTCAAGCTGCTGGTACATCACGTGCCCTGCCCCGTCCTGTCGATCGATCCTAGCGTCGCGCGTCGTCCAGGGCTAGAAGGTGGGAAAGGCGCGGGAAGAAGGACTCCGTGGGAACGGCGTCTCCGCACATGGCTTCGTCCGCGTAAAGTTACGCTGAAAGGGGGGGAATTTTTTAAGTTCTAAAAGATTATGAGTAAATATTAGGAGTTGTTTGAGAGAGTTTTTTTCCCATTTTTCTAAAAAATAAAAATTAGGAGGATGTTTAGAAAACTCTTGCAGATGCTGTAATATTCTGTGCTCAACAGATGTGTCGCCGAGCCAAGTAGCGTTGGCTTGTCACCCAAGCGGCAGCGTTAAGGTGATGCGGATGCCTGTGTGTGGCTCTTTGGGCCCTGGGCCGGTGGTTGCTTTCGCTGCCTGCCCCTTCTAGGTTTTTGAGTAGTGGCCTCGCAGTCTTCAGCACCATTGGACGGTGGACAACACTTACTCTAACTTGGAAGGTTAATAATGCTGGGCCACTGCACCGCAGGCCCATTGAGGCCTTTGGAGGACCACCATCTTTTTTTTTATTTGTTTCTTATTTCTTTTTATGTTAGGCCACTGCATGGCAGGCCCATTTAGGTCTTTGACAGACCACCCCTGTTTTTATTATTTGTTTTCTAATTCCTTTTTATGTTTTCATTGTTTCTGTCATTTTTCGTGCGTCAATCTAAATGAATAACAGACAAAAAATAGTTATATTGATTTCAAATTAACAGTGTTACATATATTTATACTGGAGCCCAGTGCATCGCAGACCTGAGCACTCGCCGTGTCTCTGATGCTGAGACGCCACCTCGCTGACACCTTCAGTTCAATGTCCGTGGGACCCAGAATAATTGTTGCGCAAGTAAGTGAACATATTATTTTTAATCTTCAAGCCTCGATTACTGAAAATTTTAATAAGGCATCGGTTGTTGCAGTGTTCAAAACAATGCTTGGACATTCTCTCTGCTAACTGAAGCATCGGTTTTTTTGCGAACGTTGAGGCGGATGCCATATAAAAAAAATGGTGTCCACAATCTACACAATCTAAAATGGGAACCAAACTTATTTTGTTGTAGTGTTAAGGCCTCGCTGGTAAAGGAGGAGAGTTGTGATAGCAGGTCTCAAGCCCTGATAAAGGAGGAGGTTGTGATAGGCGTGACGAGCCAACGTTAAATCTAGCCATTCTAATGGAGATGAAACCCGAAAGAAAACCGTTGAGGCATAACTCTCTTAGCGACGCGCCATATCAGAACCCGGGTATGGTGTTAAATGGACAAGGGCCGGGTCGACACCCCCTTATGACGCGCCGTGTCGCGATTGCTTCTGCTAGGTTTCAACTCTAGCCTACCTCAATTTGTTTGGAACTTAAAGGCTTTGTTGTTGTTGTTGTTAAGGCATCGCTTGTGGGGGCATGGATGAATATATTGTTGTAGTAAGTGGCGGAACCAGCGATTTTTTTAGAATTACACAGTATAACGTAGACATCCAATACGTATGCACACTCATCCCTATGAACACACGTATGCAAAACCTACCCCTATGAGCGTCTCTGAAGGACTAAGTCGGCAGATCTCGAGATTCACGATGTCACCACACACTACTACAGGAATCAATTTGCGCAGCGTGGCTAAAATGGGCTCCGTGACGGGCACCTCTTTTGCCCGCCACGGTTAACCGGTGGCCGGCCAGCGAGGCGTCCGCTGCGGGAAAAGGGTTTACCGCGGCGGGCCACCTAACTTGCCCGCCGCAGGAAATCGTTATTTACCACGACGGGCGGTATGAATCCCCCGCCACGGTTAATACGATTTACCGTGGCGGGCTCTTTAAACTGCCCGCCGCGGTAAAGAGTTGATTTACCGAGGCGGGCGCTTTATCTTGCCCGCCGCGGTAAAGGCTATTTTCCACGGCGGGCATATTATAAGGTCCGCCACGGTAAAAGGCCGAGGCCCAGTTGGCCCAACAAGGCCCGATTTCTGCCTTTGAGTATAAAAGCTAGAGTTAGGGTTTGGGACTCTCATCTCACTCTTTCTCTTGTTCTCATCTCCCTCCCCGCAGCCCAGGTCCTCATCTCTCACTCCCCCTCCCCATCCCCATCCCCTCCACTCTCTCACTGCTCCTCCGCCCCATCCCCCGTAGGAGCGGTGTAGAGGAGGCCGCATCGGCGCGTGGCAACGAGAAGGCCACGGTGGAGCAAGCGGTTGCGGTGCGGCGCGCGGCGGGCGGCGTGGCGGCGCGCGACGGCCGGCCAGGCGACGGCGCGCACGGGGTCGCGACAGCTGGGCGCGACGACGGCGACCTCGTCCAAGGGCGACCAAGGCATCCCGGCGGTGGATCGACGACGACAGCCTCCTCCAAGGCTAGATCGAGGTCTCCCAGCGATGGATCGAGGCTCCAGGCGGCGGATCGACGACGACAGCCTCCTCCAAGGCCGGATCGAGGTGTCCCGGCGACGGATCGAGGCTCCCGACGACGGATCGAGGCGTCCCGGCGGTGGATCGACGACGACAGCCTCCTCCATAGCCTCACGGCAGATCCAGCGCCCTCGTCGTCCACGGCGCGGGTCTGGCCTCCTCTTCGTCCACGGCCGTGGATCCGGTCGATCTACGCTCCCTGGCCGTAGATCCGGCGAGGTCGTCCTCCCTGGCCACGGATCCGGCGAGGATGACCTCTCCGGCGGCGGATACGACGAGGAGACCTCGGCGGCGGATCCAGCGAGGTGCGGTGGCGCTGGTATTGGGCTGGGAACGGGCTCGTCGGTGGGCTCAAGAATGGGCTCGCCGACGGGCTCCTGGGTTTTTTTTTGTTTTTTTAAACTATTAACCGCGGCGGGCATCCTAAATAGCCCGCCGCGGGAAATCGATTAACCGCAGCGGGCAAAGCGGCCCGCCGCGGGAAGGCCATGATTTACCGTGACCTTTCGGTGGTGGCGGACGCGTTTGCCCGCTGCGGGAATGCAAATTCGCCCGCCGCGAAAAACGTTTCTGTAGTAGTGGCAGGCGCCTCACTGTCGACGGGGACGTCGCCTACCACTGGAAGCATAACGCTGTTAAATCCTGGAATTGACAAATATGATAACATCTTTAAGCGTGATAAATATAAACATAAGCGTGATAACATCTTTAAGCATGGTAAATATAAACATAAGCGTGATAAATATTTTTAATCTTTTTATATATGTAGTTAGTATTCATGACGAAAAATCATAATAATGTGATGAAAATGGGTGAATTGATGGTTTGATGTGGTGTAAATTGAAAAATTTTCGGGGTATTAAAAAAATTTCTATGGTGTTGGGGTGGCCACGGCCCTACTAGCCACCCCTAGTTCTGCCACTGTTGTAATGTTGTGGCTGCCGGTTCTGGAGATGGCGACCAACAGGGCGTCAGGCATGTTTGGCACCCAAAAACATTAACCAGAATCGCTCACAACAATTCTCGTTTTGGCAATAGCTCTCGCCTCACGGCAATCGCACTCGATACCACCACCACCACCACCATACTCCTTATCCCCCCATCACGTAGGAGCTCATGCTCATTCTCGGCACCTCCTCACACCCATTCGCCACCCTCATAGCCTTCCACGCTTCCCTCGGCAAAGGTATAGGGCCGCCACTGCAGCGTGGTAGTGTGAGGCGAGCACGACAGGGCCTAACGTGGCAACATGGGTGCGGCACCACATCGACAATGTAATAACATAGGCAGGCAAGCACGGGGTGGTAAGGCGAGCACGGTGAAGCGGCCATGCAGGTGAGGCGGGTATGTCCCGTGTGACTGGAGCGAGGACAATGCAGTTTGGGGGTGGATAGAGTGGAGTTCAGTGTGCAAATTGCAATACCAGGACCATAATAAGAACTTGAGACAAGTTTAGAGAGCCAAATTTATGATTTGCAAGTGCCGAGACTTGATGAGAACTAATGATAAGTTTGGGGAGCCAAACGTATAATTTGTAAGTACCATGACTTAGATTAGAACTCGGGACAAGTTAAAAAACCACTAGTGAAATTTACTCTTTGTAAAAAGATAAATAAGTTTTTTAAAAAAAAAATAAAAAAAAGATATATAAGTTAATATGATGTTGCAAAAACCTGCAGCTTCCTCTTGTAACACCGTGGCAAAAATAGCTGCTAGGTTTCTGATGAAGCTGCATTCTTTTTTCAGTAATACATATGTCAAACTCTTTATATCTGCAATATGCCTAAATGATTGTAGCTTTATACAGTCTATAATATGTCAGCATACTCCAGGTCTTTAAATTCACCGATTTAACTAAAAAATCAAACTTATCAGCCAATATATATTCGACCCTATTGGGGCCAGCTGTAAGAACTAGCTGCCCATACAGAAGTCAACACTTAGCAGTGATCCCGTCCTAATGCGGCCAATGAGCGGTTGTTTCGTGTTAGAAACAACTATTCCTGACTTTTACTTTATTAGCACCATCGCAGTTCGCTTTATTCCCTTTTCCACCATCTTTTTCACGGCGAGTGTTACAACTCAGTACTAGTTCAATGGACTTTTGTAGCTCTCATCAATCATCATATCGATGTTAGAAAAAAAAATAGTCACATCCATTTTGTCTCATTCAACATGGGAACCGACGAAGATCCACATCCTGGAGTGACACTGAATTGTTAGTTTGTTAGTATAGTACCATCTAGATTAGTCACAAAATTAGCTGTAGAATTCGACTTAAGTGTGAAGAATTTGCCCAACACATTGTATAGGAGTATATATATAATAACTGATGAAGCAAGTTCGGATTAATTATGTACACCAAGCAGCTCGGAAATTACGTTGATTTCTCCACACGAAATCATGCACAAGCACAAGCTTGATTATTCTGTAGATCTACGAATCTAAGCAGTGAAGCAAGGGCGCGCGAGCCACTGAAAAATTCGCACAAGAGATTACAATTCCACGTCTTCCTGATCGTCCGGAGGCTCCATGGACACCACGGGCGCGACCAGCGCAAGCGTGTTGGTGTGCGCGGCGTACTCGACGGCGCCCCAGTCCTTGCCGGCCGGCTGATCAGGCAGGACGGCCTCACGCCGCCGCCGCGTCACCGTCTCGAACGCCACCACTCTCCTGCCGGCCAGCAGCACCACCTCCAGCTCGGCGCCCTGGAACGGAAGCAGCCTCACGTCGTCGCTCGGCACCCGTACCATGCTGTAACTGTTCGCCACGGCAATGACAGCCCCCGCGCGCTCCACCTCTGCCTGGCCCGCCGCCTCTTCCTCGTCGTCGTCCTCGGAGTCGGACAGCTCGTAAGCGGGCTCCGGTTGCCAAGGCCGCTGCAGTATCTCGGCGACAGAGACCGCGGCGGCCACCTCCCAGCCACCACCGTGCCTGTCGAGCCGGAACACCACGACGTCGCCGCCGTCGCGCACGGCGCAGTGCAGCGTGCCCGCGGCCGAGCCGATCTCCCACTGGGCGCTGTCCCCGGGGCACAGCGCGAGGTCGACGCGGCCCGTGACAGGGTTGTACCCGACGGCGGTGCCGATGGCCGTCCGCCACCAGGCCGTCCCGCTGGCCGCGACGCCCGAGGAAGGGACGAGCCCCTCGGCGGTCGCGACCGCGTCGGCGACCCACCACGCGCCGGTCCCCGACGCGAACACCGCGAAGCAGTAGATGCCGGAGCCCGGCTCCGACTCGAAGGCGCAGACGAGCGCGTAGTCGCCGCGGAAGTTGTAGACGCCGGCGTCGAAGAGGACGACGACCGCGGGGCGCGGCCAGGTGATCCGGCGCGGCGGGCACGGCACGCCGTGCCAGGACCCCGTCGCCGGGTTGCACACGAAGTAGGCGTCGTCGGCCGGGGAGAAGCAGCACGTGAGGCCGCGCGAGGACGACAGCACGGTGGGCGGCGACGAGGCCGGGAGGAAGGCCAGGGCCGGGGACGGCACGGTGTCGGCGGCGTCGAGCGGGAGGAAGTAGCCCGCGGTCGCTGGCGCGGGCGCGATGAAGAGGCCCGAGGCCCTGCGCGGGGCGGCGGCGTGCGCGACGGCGAAGAGCGGGGAGGCGAGCGCACGCGCCCAGGACGGGTGCACCAGGCAGAGGCGCGCCGCGGCGGCCGGCGGGAGGTGCACGAGCGCGTGGTCACGGACCACGGTCGCCAGCGGCGCCCGCATGGCGCGTGCGATCGCGAGCTCGCGCTCCAGCCGCAGCCGCCGACGCGCCGCGTCCCGGTCCCGAAACGCGCGCTGCTGGTGCTGGCCCCCGTCGTCGCTCGACGGCGCTGTGTCTGCGTCGGCGCCGGACATGGCCTGTGGTGGCGATGATGGATCGGTGGCTGGGTCCTGGGCGGCCGAGGGGCAGCAACCGTCTTTGGAAGTCCGGGGGCCGATCGCTGCTCGTCTAGTGCAGGTGCAGCCAGTCGACGGGTAGAGGAAGCGGACGTGGGCGGAGTCGTGGAAATTGCACGGGCGTTTCGTTTTCGTCGCGGCGAAGGAATCCCGCGGGCCCTGCGTTGACGCGTGCCGAGGGGTCAGGTCAAGCAACAAGAGCGAGGAGAATGCAACTGGCCGCTGGCGCTCGTCTTCGTCTCGGCCGTGACGGTGCCGCCGTATGAGCCGACCGGCCGGGACTGGCGGAGGAGCGACGACGGCACAGTTGGTGCCGGCGGACTTGTCAGCAACGACAGGCACCTTTTCGCGAACCTCCAATCCAATCCCCAAATGTGCCGCCAAATTCGCCCTTGCGCCCGCGATATTTATTTTACCAGGTTTAATAATTCATTATAATTGCCGTTGTGTGGTCAGCCGAATGGAACAACCCGACTGCGTGGTTAGACCGTCTCCAAGGGCACCCAAACAAAAAAAAAAAGGGGGTCTCAGACAGACAATAGAGTACCTATACAGGAGATGTGTGCCCCTTAATTTGAGTCATCAGTGCATCCGTATTTACGTCAGGATCACGCACAAATACGTACTAATCACAGGAATAATACACAGATATATAATAAAAGGTTTCGAGCTTTATTGATATCTAAAATAAGGTCTACAACAGTGGTCCAAGGGGCTTAGTCATAGGCTACATAGCTAGCGAAAGGCTACGGCCGTAAAACAGTATTATTGGTGGTCTCTAAAGCGGGATTATAATACAACGAAATGACATCCTATTCCACAGGCAACTTGAGTGCGAACGAAACCCTAGCCTCGATGTCACATTCCTACGATCGTATCTCCTTACAGGAAATCTAATCCTCGTGGTACGCTTCATCTTCGAAGTCATAGTTTTCTTCTGTGCCAAGGTCTGTGAGTCAACAACGGGTGAATACATACGTACTCAGCAAGTCCCAACCATAGGATGAAAATAGAAGTATAGTGGTGGTTATAATTACGTGTTGGGTCCTAGCGGAGTATTACCATTCCCACTAGTACCCGGGTTAGCATCAATTACATTACCAGTTTCATTACACATAAAAGTAAAGCTAATCATAATATCTCATCCTAGCATTTGTCCATTCCAAGGACGTGACTATTCAAATAGATTTAATAAACTCTGTAGAGGTGTATAAATTTTCCCACACGATAGGTGCAACCTCATCCATGTTTAGTGGACAAAATAGACCTAACGAGATCCCATACCCGCTTGGAAGCTAACTTAAATTTCCATATAATCTCTACCATGGTTTCTCAAGTGTTGGAGACACAAAACCGGGAAGATACCAAATCTCCCCAAAACGTGATGATACCAAATCATCACAAAAGAAAACATGGCTCGAACACGGCCAAGAAAACAGTGGCTCGAACGCGGCCTAAAAAACTAAAGCTTAACGTGGAAGATCACATAGCATCCACGCCAACCGGATATGGAAGAAAACCTATCCCCTGTATCGGCACCTGATATTCCGCTGCCTACATCAGCCTCCTAGTAGACACTATACTTCTATCTAACGGGGTGTGGGATCAAGCTTACCCATATAGACATGTGGCTGTACGAAAATATCTCACTAGACGAGAGGGACTACGAACCATTCCTTATATGACCGAGGCGAGTATCTCCCACAGGAACCCTATCCAGGCATCCCTGCCACGATAAACTACCTACATAGTTTACCACTACTCGCCCCATGTCAGGGTTTAGTTCAGGTTTAGCAAGTTTTAAGTTCCATTATTATCCCTAAATCTAGTCATGGTGTGGAGCTCATAAAATAACAAGATAACCCTTTATCCTAATTATATCGCATTAACCGAGCTCATTTTCCAGGGTAATAATCTCATAGTCATGTTTTAGAATTATGGTGGTTTAAAGCAAGATGGTAGGAAGGGGAGCTAGGATTTGCCTTCGTCGTTGTCACCTTCCGGCACGTCTACGTAACTCGGATCTTCGTCCTCCTGACGATTATGGTCATTTGTCGGACGTATCGGTCTAATAAGATTATCGCTATCCGCAAAGAAAAAGGCACAAGCAAACATATAACTATATGGTGGCACTAGGTGCATATGGTAGGGTTTGATTGTAGATGAATTTTAGAAATGGATTCATACGAAACGGAGTTATGGTTTAAAAGTTATGAATTTTAAAAGTTTATTCTATAGCTAATTAACTAGGTGGAATTTTATATGCATTTTTAGTGCATGAAAATGGGTGCAAGCTACATGGTTAATTTCCTTAATGCATCTAGTTTATTTATAATTTTTTCTAGAATTTTTTCTAAGTTTGGAAAATGCATTTCTAACCCTTTGTGTACACTAATCATGTGTACCTAGCATTTTCTAAAACATACCCCGCGCTGTGTGTGTGTGACAGGTGGACCCCTTGCTTGCATCAACAGTGACGGTGGCGTCGACGTTAAGACTGTGGGCCCGTATGTCAGTGAGGGAAAGGGAGAGAGAGGGAAGACAGACAGGGACAGAGGGGAACGACGACGTCGTTTCCTTCCGGTCCCACCTGGCGGGGATAGAGAAGGGAGAGAGAGGGGGACGGAGGTGACCATGCCGACGTTAGAACAGAGAGGACAAGCGGGGCTCGCTGGAGCGGCTTACGTAGGCAGCGTTATTCCTCGAGAGTGGTGGATGAGTGGTGGACAGGGTCCGCTGGGTCATGCCGCAGCCGGTGGCGGGGTCGCCATCGGCAGCGGGTGCCCGTGGTGGTGGCGGCGGGTCACCGGAGAGGTCACCGCGGCGTGGTGCACTAGACACGGCCCTAGAGGCCCTAATCTACTCAACTATCTATGTGAACGTGTGTGCGGGTGCGTGAGAAGTGCAGTGGGGGTGACGGTGTGCCCTGGGGCGGCCTCACCGATGATGGCCGACGGCCATGGTGGCTCGACAGAGTAGGGCTCACGCGGGCATCACTACACAGAGACCTATACTACCTAGCAACTACAACAAAAGAAAGAGGGGAAGCTTATAGACTCACCAGTCACTCCAATCAGCCAGAGACACAGCGGAGAAGAAGGAAGGAGAGGGCAACACTGATGGCGCCGACGAACTCCAGAAAGGGAAGAAGTGGAAAAAGAGGGGAAAGAGGAGGGGAAAGGGGAAGAGGAGGGGGAGATGGGGTGTTCCCACCCTCGGTGGAGTTGGTGGTGGAGACAGCGAGGCGAGAGCATCGCCGGCCAGACCTATTTATAGGCCGGCTAGGCCGATGTCCCGGCAGCGAGATATTTCTCACGGCCGTGCTTATCCACCACTCGGCCACGTGGTTGACCTCGTTAGGTCACATCGCCATGGCTGGCGCTTGCTTGTGCGCAAGCTGGAGCTGTCTTGGAGGCTACTCTGGTGGCTCTACACGGCGGCGACCATGGCGCCGACCATTGACGCGTGCATAGTAAGGGGGGGAGGGGAGGAGAGGGGAAAAGGAGGGCGCCGTGGGTCCGACCGTGTCGTCGTTGACGCCTGCTGGAATCGGGGTGGCACTGGCGGGCGTTGACGTCGCGGCTATGCCGCGTACGGCTACCGGCTCGGAGGTGGATGATGGAGCTGACGGGCGAGGCCTATCCGACAACAGGAGGGAGAGGGAGAGCGAGGGGGGAGGTGAGCTGGGTCGGACGCTGGGCCACGACCACTGCGGCGCTGCTGGGTCGGCTCGCATGGGAGGAGGAGGGGAGAAGGGAAGGGAGGGAGTGGGCTGCTGCGGGCCGAAAAGGACGAAGGGGGAGGAAATGAGTCCAAGTGGCTTTCCTATTTTCTATTTCCTGTCCCTATATGCATATGTTTAAATGATTTCAAATTTGAATTCGAATGCATGGATGTGGAAAAGGGTGCCACCATAAGTTCAACAAGCCAAGCAAATATTCGCACACAAAGTTGCACACATAAATTTTTATGTTCTTGTGTTATTTGATTTGTAAAAAATTGTTTAGGTTGGCTATATATATTATTTCCTACGCAAATTTTAAAAAGTTCATATTTTTAGTGATTTTTAAAACTAGGTTGAATTTTGAGGGTGTTACAGAAGACCTATTTTAGGTGTCAAGAGAGGCATAACCTAAATCTGAGTATCATCTCTCTTGGAGAACTATTTGTAGAAAATATCCTCGCTCTTGGAGACCCATTTATAAAAAGGGTTCTCTTCTGGGTCTTATTGTTGGAGAAGACAAAAAATAGGTATGAACCCTTTGTCTGTAGCGCTGCTTAAACATGAAATGGGTCTTGTATTTTGGGTGTTGTTGTTGGAGATAGTCTTACAAACTTGCACCACCAATTGGTCAAAAATCGCCACTGCACTTTGCTCCCTCCATTTTTGTTATAAGTCAAACTTTCTTACTTTGATCATCAATTTAAATAATAATGCTTTTTTACATTTCGATTTAACTTTGTTGTAAATCAAATATTTTTTGTTTTGACCATCAGTTTTTTTAAAAAACTAGAGGTTAATAACATGCACTTAGTTTTTTTAGATTCACTATAAAAAATACTTTCATAATAGCATTTTTGTTGCAATTCAAAAAATTCCTAACTTGCACCAACATCAAAAAGAAGCTTTGTTATGCATGGATCAATCTCTGTTTTGCTGAAATTTCTATTTCTAAGATAGATGTCTCAATCTTTTTTAATCTAACCACCTGCAATTAAGTATGCTTTTGAGAAAGATAGTGTAAAAGCTTGTGACGATTTCATTACATAGGAAACAATGAGCTCATGAAGAGGTGCATGGACTTCATCATGATCAAGTTCTATGTTTGGTTCGTGTATGTGTGAGAGAGAGATTCGCTACATTTGTGAAATATCCAATAACATTTGGTCCAACGTAAGCCACCCTAGTTTTTTTTTATTTCCCTTCTTCCCTCTCTTTTATGTTATATTTTTTTCATTTGTTCCAATAGAAAATTCCATTGTTCCGTATTATATTCTGGATTGTTCCATTCATGATAATTTTATTGTTTTGCTAGTATAATATAATTGTTTGGTTTCAAAGGGATATAGGATATTGTAATTATATTTTTGTTATTTTACCAAAAAAACATTGTTGTACCTATGACATTTTGGTTAAGAAGATTTAATTATTCCAAGTTCAAATGTGTTTTATGTTATTTACAACTGTATTTTTTACTTTTATAGTAGGAAACATCCATTGCTCTACGTTACATTGTGAACTATTCCATAAAATTGTTCCACGATTCTCACCATTTTTGTAATACAAATACATGTGTTTTTATTCAAAAGTTAATGGTTGATATACAAGTCAACTTCTCTATGAATTTTGAAATGTTCCATAATATTTCGTGTTTCTACACTTATAGTACATGTCTATTGTCTCATACAGGTATATTTTGGGTTGTTTAATATGATATTATTTTAGATCCTGCTGTAAAAAGGCGTAAACATTAATAAAGTGTTGGAGTTTGATTGGCATCATACTATCATTGTTAGCTCAACGATTAATAAATAGGAAAGAGAAATATGAATTTAATAAAAACCCTAACGGGGCCTAAATTCTATCCAAAAGGCCCATACCGCTCACCATCCCACCTGGCTCTCTATTGGTTTGGGCTGAACCGCAGGAGCCCAAAAATTTCCTCTCGCAGAACCGGCCGACCTCTCAACCTCTCTGTGTAGGTCGCACCCCATCTCAGCGTAGGGTTCAACTCAGGTGAAGAACATGAAGTACAGGTACATGTTATATATGGCCAACGGGCCGGTCCCGCACGGCATGGCACGGGCCCGTGCCAGCACGGCCCGATAGCCAATAGGCCGGCACGGCACGCCGTGTCTCACGGGCCGTGCCTCATAGGGCCGATTTCCGTGCCGGCCCGGCCCACGAAGCACGGCTAGAATCACGGGCCGTGCCAGCCCGCGGTCTGTTACCCTTTGCATTCACAGAATCACAGTTTCACAAACAGATAACAGTTCACAGTTTCATAATTCATACATTCACAGTTCACATCAATATATCATCACAGTTTCTTACATTCACAAAATCAAAGTCCAAAACTTGTCCGATACATTCACATTTTCATACATTCACAGAATCGAAGTCGAAATGTCCGATACATTTACAGATCACAGTTTCATACATTCACTGATTCACAGAATCAAAGTCCAAAGCCGGCAGACAACAGAAATAGCCAAAATGAGTTATTTAGTGCAATGCTGCCTCATTAAAAATCTTTCTAGGTAAAATTCACCCTTATGAGAAACCCTAGAAAGAAAAAAAGAGTGCAGCTAGCTCTTAATTAACCATTGTTCAAATGATAGACAAGTCTTTCACAGTCACACACACCCTTTCACAGTCACAGATCACACACACACTCAGGAGGCAAGTCTCAACCTCAGTATCTCACTAAGTACTAGGAGCACCACCAGCAGGTCCATCTTCATCAAGGTACAAGTTCTAGAATGAGTCTTCAAGTTCTTGGTTGTCAACAGTATGCTGTTCTCTTTTTTCTCCTAATTCCTAGTCCTTTAAGCAGGTCAGCATCTCCACAGTCTCTGGTGACAAGCGCCGCTGTCGTTCCTTAATTATCCTACCTGTCAAATTGAAACAAGACTCCGAAGACACAGTAGATACAGGAACTGATAGGATATCTCTAGCCATTATAAATAGGATTGGAAAGGTTAGCTTATGGTCACGCCACCACAGAAGTAGGTCAAAATCATCCTCATAAGAAGTGACATTGTCACTGTCTAAGTAAGCTAATAGCTCAGAAATAGTAGAAGTAGATGAAGATGAAGTGGCAGGGAGAGGAGAAGGACCAACAACACCTGATCCACGGCCAAAGATTCTTCCCCAGGTCTATTTTTTTACCTATATGATGTGATGGTTGTGCAACCCTTTGAGACCTAGCTACACCAAACTTGCTCTCATATTTATTAAACAGTTTATACAATTCAGTTTTGACATCAGCATAGTATGAACTGTACTCAGAACTAGTGTATTCACCAAGTAATTGCAGCAGATTAAAGAAATCTCTCATCTTAGGTCTAGGATCAAGAATGAATGCATATAAATATAACAGAGGTATGTCTTGCCAATATTTAAGGAACTTAAGCTTCATAGGTAATACAATAGCTCTTAGATTATGATCTTTTTCACATGCATGCAAATGAGAAGCAATCTCTAGGATATGGTGCAGAACAAGTGGACTTGTAGGATAATAAACACCATACAGTACAACAGTGGAGTCATAGAAGAGTTCCAGGAACTCCAGTAACTTCTCAGCAAAATACCAATGATTTGTAGTCAACAATTGTGAACCATAATGGGAATTAATGAACACAAAAAAGATATTCTTGTATGGAACAAAGTGTTTAAGCATCAGGTAAGTAGAATTCCATCTAACATCCATATCCAAGCCAAACTTTCTAGGTCTAACACCCTTAGCATTACAATATTCCTTGAACAATGCAATTCTTTGATTAGAGGAATTTAAGAAGTTAATTGCAGTTCTAAAATCTTCTGTGTAAGGTTTCAACATCTTTAAGCCAGATTTTACAATGAGATTAATGATATGACAAGCACAACATTGATGTACAAGACTGTACTTACGATTACTAGGATCCATAGGATCAGGTGAAGGATCAGGACCCAAGTAACAAGCAAATAGAGGTGTCAAAGTGTTCATAGCCCTAACATTAAAAAAAAGCATTGTCTAGAGTGATAGAGAAAATCTTGTCAATCAGACAATACTCCTCAACCATAGCAGCAATTCTTTCAGCAATGTTTTCACTAGAATGTTTAACCTCAATCAGCCTAAGACCAATAACCCTTTTCTGTAACTCTCAATCAGCATTCATATAGTGAGCAAGAATACTAATATAGTCCTCCTTAGCATTACCAGACCAAATGTCTGAAGTCAAAGCAACAAAAGAAGCAACAAGCAACATAAAATTCTTAAGCTTATCACGACGTTCAGTAAACAGCTTACCAAGATCTTTAGTGGTGGTCTGTCTAGAAACCTTGGCAAACCTAGGGTTATGAGCAAGAACAATGTAATCCTCCCATGCCTGTGACTCACCTATACCTAATGGAAGGTCAAGCCTAGCAATCAACCTACATAACTCAAAGTGAGCAACAGTAGGATTATAGTCCCAGTTATGCATAGATCCATCAGGATTGCAAGAAAGCCTAGACTGAACCCTAGCAGCATGATCAACCTTTTTTCTACAAGATTTCTGATGCATAATCAAATGGCCAGTGCCAGCAGATCTAGCAGACAATCTACTCTTACCCATTTTACAGAAAGCACCAGTTCGAACCTTTTGACCATTCACAGTCTCATAGATCTCATCAAAATCAACCTAGACCCTAGATTTACGCTTACCAAGGCATGAGGTACCATTTGTGCTGTTGGAGCCGATCGGTGTCCCTGTCGCCGTCGCCGATGGTGCCGGCTCCGCCCCTCCACCACCGTCCAGATCGATCGGAGCAGAACCGCTACCGACATCAATACCCAACAACATAGCAGCATCCTCATGGATGTCGTCGTCGTCCTCTAGGATCTGCCCTGCCGCGATTAGGTCATCGTTGTCGGTGAGTGGATAGACGACATCATCGTCATCCGCCATGGCGACCTTGACCGCAGATGGCTTATCTCCAGCACCGTTCCTCAACGGTGCGCGCGGTCGCCGTGCCCGGTCTATGCCACAGGAAGAGGACGACGAGGCATCGGCAACCGAGCTGCATGGAGGAGAAAAACAAAGTCAGAGAGATAGAGCCATAGAGGTACAAATCCAGAGTCAGTGGAAGAGACACAAGAAGTGGAGAAGACAGATCTAGGGTTAGGGTTAGGGATAGCGGAGTACCTGCGCAACCGGAGACTGGTGCCGGAGATGACGAGGACCACCCAGAGGAGAGAGACCGATTAGAAACGATGGCGAACAGTGGAGGAGGGACGGACAGGAACACGATCACGAACTCACATAGTTCACCGAGAGCGAGATAAGAGAGAGGGAGAAGGGAGGAGAGAGGGAGAAGGGAGGAGAGGCAGATCGAGGTCATCGGAGTCGGGGACGATGGACGAGATCAGTAGATCACGAGAGAGAGCTCAGATTCACTAGATCGTGGATGTGGCCAATGCGGGCGAGAGAGAGCAGAGATTGCGCCGCGGCGAGCCGACGAGCGAGTGGGGATTAGGGTTAGGGTTGGGAGCGAACCACGGAGCCGGCCGCCGGTGAGGCCAAGGTGACTGGGCGAGCGGGGCTTGGCTGCGCGGCGGCGAGCGAGTGGGGAACTAGGGATTAGGGTTAGGGTTTGGAGCGGAGAGCGGAGCGGATGAGGAGGCGAGCTGGCGATGCGACTGCTGACTGCGGAGCGGGCGAGGAGAGGTGAGGACTGACTGACTGAGGAGGCGAGGCAACGGGGGCTAGGGGGAACCGCTTGCCCGCTTATATGCGGGGGCGGGGGCGGGGCGCGGCGCCGGGGGGCGCTAGCAGGCCGGGCCGCTAGTGGGCCGACTGCTCTGTAGCAGGTCGTGCCGTGCCGGCCTACGTGCCTGGGGTCAGGCCCAGGCACGCCCTGCTGCTCCGGGCCGGGCTAGCCCAGGCCCGCTAGCCTCCGTGCCGGGCCGTGCTTAGGACGGGCCGACGGGCTCGGGCTACATGGTCAATTATGGTACATGTACAGCTGGCCTCCACCCCCCGAATTCCCCATTCCCAAATCCCAACCCTACTCTCCTCCCTCAGTCTCTATCGCAAGGCGCACCGCGGACGGAGCAGCCCGGCGGCGCCGTTGGGGCCGTCGCCGCCAGTGCCCTGTAGCTCTTGGGGGAAGCCGCCGGCACGTCGATGACTCCGGCAAGCAACATCCGTAGCAAGAAGTACGCGTCGTGACGGAGCTGAGTAGGAGCTTTGGAGCAGCGACCGATCGATCGAGGTAACCCACCAGCATCCCAAATCCTTCGTAAGTCATCGATCTAGAAACCGCAAGTCATCACCTGCATAATACATACAACAGCTCGGCGAGATGGAGGTGGCGGAGCCATGGGCACGGCAGCCGCCGACGCTTCCTGTGGATCTCCTGCTGGATATCATCGCGCGCTGCGACGGCGACGCCAAGACCGTCGTCCGCTGTGGCCTGGTATGCAAGGACGTGCGCACCGCCATGCTCGGTCCTGGTTTCCACGCCCGCCTCGGCCACCGCGGCGGATTCGACCCGGGCCTCCTTGTTGCAGTGTCCAACAGGCTGAGTGGCTGCTACAGAAACATCGAAGGAACGGTCATCCGCAACGACCCCATCGTTGTCCAGCCGCCCGGCCACCTCCCTCGTTTCGACACCAATCTTATGGGGACGCTTGACCCCACTGCGGCCCCCCGCGACGGCTTCCTCGTTCTCCGCGAGAATGAAATGCTAGCCACAGGCTTTGCCTTCCGCCACGGGCTACGCGTCTGCAACACCATCACCGGCCATGTGACCTCTCTTCCTAGCACTAGCATCGGCCTGCGAGCCAGCGGCGTGTACCAGCCCGCCTTGCTCTCCGTCGACGACGATGCCGCCCGGTCCTTCAAGCCGCTTGTCATGTGCAGCAAGCTCAATGGCCGGCTGTTAACCCAGACCTTCTCGTCACAGGAGGGCGAGTGGGGTGCTGCCCGTAAGATCCACATCAACAACAACTTGCCTCCAGGTGTTCAGGGCCTTTATGAGGCATCGTCTACTGCCCCGGCTGTCGTGGGGCGCAGCCTTCACTGGCTCTGCTACACCAATCCCGTCTCGGTATACGCCGACAGAGAGTTGATCATTCTCGCCGTCCATGCTGAATCAGCTTGTGCTAATGTGATAAAGCTGCCGCAAGAGTTGCTTATAAGGATGGGGAGCCCTAGCTCCGGGTGGACGTCATGGTGGACAAGCTATGCGGGGAGATTCATGCTGGCTGCCACTGCCACAGCAGAAGGGGAAAGGCGGCTAAGCTTAGTTGTTGCGGAGCCATTTGTGATATCAATGTGGACACTTGTCCTGCATCCAGACGAGGGCTCAAGCATCCTCTGGAGTCGGCAGGAGGTGATCCGGAGGCAGGAAACTGACAGGCCGCTCACCGGTGTTCTTCACGCAAACCAGGCAATCCGGTTCAGTATGTTTGGGGAGAGAAGTGGCACCGTGCTCTTCTGGATGGGGATAGGAGACACCAACCAGGCAATCCTCGTCCAGCTCAACCTTGTGACTAAGAAGACCCTGGTGCTCTGGAGGGGCAGTGACCACTGTTGCAACTACACAGCACATGCACTCTTGCATGAGACCAGTCTGATATCTGTCCTCAAATCTTTCTGAATTAGCTTGTTTAATTTCTGGTTTGCTTGCATGAAAATATATTTATGTTTTAATTTTAATTTGCAAACATTCTTCGTTTTTATGTTTGACTTCTTTTGATACTTTATTGTAAACTTTTTAATGTTATTGTTGTACATGGCTTTGTTCTTTTAATATATGTTAATTTCCGTGATACTCTTTAAATTTTGATCTATACTAGAATCCAATTGTTCCTTTAATTATCTTATGTCAACATTCACAAGATATGTTTCGAAGTGTTCCCATTCTACTAGTTCAGTATTCTTGTAGAACAACTGAATTGTTGCTCCGGTAACTTCATGATTGTCTCCTGGTATTTTCTTCTTCTTCTGTTCCATAATATGGCTTCAAAAAATTGTTGTTCTCTACAGTACAGTTGCACTAATTGCCCTGACAATACAATACCCTTGCATTTCTCTCCTTCCAAATCCCCCAAATGATAAGGACGGTGAGACTCCTAAATGCTTTGCACGGGATGTCCGAGGTGGTGATTAAGTTGGTCCACAACACCAAGGCATTTTCGCTAAGTGTCCACTCTTCCGGCCATGGGCTTGCTTGTAGTGTTCAATCAGCTATGTAGCTCCGAGTTCTTTTCATGTATCTACACTCTACCCAAGTGGTTTGCCATTTCCATGGTTTGCTTGCATAGGAGAAAAGACGGGCTATGAGAACATCCTTGTTTCGCTAGTGTCCGGTTCATAAATCCAGGGTCTCCGATGGGCCCGCTTTTTAGCAAAAACTCAGCCTAGCAGACGACATTTACAACAAACGCGCGACTCCTGGGCCAGCCCAGATACCTAACGACATGCCAAAAGAGTGATCCAGTCTCTTACCGGAAGGCCTGGCCAAGGAGGGGACGACGCTCGCTTCTGACTCCGACCCGCTTTTCCGACCGGGAATACACCAAACCTCTGCTTACGGCTCTTCTCCGACCGACGTGGTCAGAGCCTACTGGGAACGACCAACCGGGGACGCCCGCTCGGTGAGGACCTAAGAAACAGGCGGAGCAGATAAGGCAAGACGCTCAAAGTGAACCGCAATACCGAAGACCGTACCCTCCACACCTGCAGGACAGTACCACCAGGCCATGCCAGAAGGGTACTCTGCAACCTTTCAGATATGTCAGAACACGAACAGTGTTGTGGGCGCCGACATTTGTCCTACAGTATGGTAGGCGTCAACATTTGCCATACCAGAAGAACACGATGGAGCCTGCCACATGCGTCTGGGCGTCAATAGTATTGTGGGCGCCGACAAACTGTCTTGTACCCGACGGCGTGGGCAACAAGACTAGGAAACACACACTTTCTCTCTCCTAACTTATAAGACTGACCCCTTCACCTATAAAAGGGGATGCACTCTCTCCTAAAAGGAGGACATTCATTCCGACTCTCTCTCCTAAGCTTTAGATATTGTGAGCACTTGAACAACTGCATAGCTCTAGAACTCTAAAGCTACACAGGACATACGTTCCAATACTTAGCGCACGTTGGAGCTCCCGTCGCTCTTGGCCCTTCGATTCAAAGCCTGACCGGACCTTCGACACCCCCTTCTTATTCCTGTTCGTTTGTAACCCCACAACAAACTTCGAGCACCTAGACTCAGGAATAAAGTCACCAACCGACTGAAACTAAACATAGGGCATGTTGCCTGAACTAGTATAAACCCTGTGTCATTGAGTGCTAGGCCACATCTGATCACAACGTACGGCAAAACTATAAATATTTACTTGTTGGTCACTTTTCACATCGACAGTTGGCGTCGACCGTGGGGTAGATGCCGTACGTTGGTAGACGCCGTACGTTCACGCTTTTGGTCATCGGATGGCCCACGTTTCCGCCATCTTCGGCATGACAGGCTCAAGCGATACGATTCGCTTTGGCTCGCTGGAGTTTCCCACGCTCCCGCCTGTTGGGATGTGGGCTCCTCCCATCTTCGAGCCGTTCCAGACCTTCCTCTTTGGAAGCCTGGACTTCATCGCCGACCAACTCAACGTGCTTTGCCTCGGCGAGGAGGCACTTGTCCCGACGCCCATCTGAGGAGGAGCGCCCTCCGTCGGCTCTAGGCCACCGACGACCTCAACAATGAGACACTTGCGCTTTGCTCTGAGCCCACGTAGGGCTCAAACCCCACTGTGAGTAACATACACATTGTTCTTTACTCTCTATTTAATATCTTCCGTCGTCTCTCCGAAGGGACCCCGTTGTCCTCACCACAACCGCCGTGCGACCGGTTCCCCTACGGCCTCGTATCCCCAGCGGACACGTACGCACGGGGGCTCCAAAAGATGCTGACACCGCCCCCTCCCACATTCGAATTCATGGGGATGGCAGGCTACGCTCCCGCCTCTTTCCATGACCTCATGGATGAAGAGGTTGAAAGCAATGGCTCCGGTATCGGCGATGTCATGGCACCTAGCCACCCTCTATCTCGGAAGTGCGCTATGGCAGACGCTTCAGGACTGCCGCCGGTGATAGTGAAGTCTCTATAGACTCACACCCCTCTGGACCCTCGTGCGGAGGCCCTCGCGCATGCATAGGAGCATGGCGAGGAGTTACGACAAAGGCGACAGAGCCAACCGCCACCTACACAGGCGCACTCGGCGCAGCACGCTACGCCATGCGCGCGTAACTCGGCGAGCGGCGCCCGGGGTCGTGCCCGCCAGGTCCAGCGCAACATCATGGATGGAGGAAATGATGCCCCACAGTTCGCTCGGGCTGGCCAGAACATCACTGCTGCAGCGATGCTTCTACGCAGCCTTCCTAAGCCTGACGACCCCCAGGAGTAGGCGATCCACCGAAACCTCTGGGCACTGGTAGAAACCGCCGTCGTCCAATAGGCAGAGAGCTCCGTGTTGTGACACCAACTCGCGGCCTCTCTCCACCATGGGAATGGGGGCGCACCAGTCAAACCGCTCCATCCGCTCACTGCTACATTCGCCGGGCATAGAACAGGAGGCCGCAGCTACACCACGGCCTGACCCGGCGCCCGCTCCACACCGACCACCTGTGCGCGAACGGCTCGGGCTGAACCAAGACGCTCATAGCATCATCAACAATCAACGTCAAGCCCGGCATGATGATGACGTCCATCAATGGGCGGTGAGAGCAGACAGCACGGGCCTAGGCCAAACTATCGAGGGGAGCGGGGCAACGCACCCCAGGCATGGTTGTCGACCAGATGATCAGAGTCCTAGCCCGAATGGCCTGGGACCATGTGCCTTTGGCCATCGCATCCAGAAAGTGTCGTTCCCACAACGCTTCCGACCACCTACCAACATCACCAAATACATCGGGGAAATGAATCCCAATATATGGGTTGAAGACTTCTGGCGCACCTGCCGAACTAGAGGGGTGGATGATGACCACTTTATCATTCAATACCTCCCCATCTACGTGGGGGAGCATGTTCGAGCATGGCTCGAATTCCTCTCGCCTAACAGCATCCGCGACTAGGCGGATCTTAAGAGGATCTTCATCGGGAATTATTAGGGGATGTATGTCCGTCCTAGGAATTCTTGGGACCTCAAGAGCTGCCAGCAAGAGCCCAATGAGTCCCTATGGGATTACATCCATAGGTTCCCAAAACGATGCAACTCCCTTCTTGATGTCATTGACGCGGACATCATTAGCGTGTTCCTCTCTGGGACAACTTGTGAGTCCTTGATCCACAAGCTTGGCTGTCTAAAGCCCTATACCACCCGTGACCTGCTCGACGTCGCTATGAACCATGCCTCCAGCGAGGAGGCGGTCGGAGCGGTCTTTAGTGGAGGCCGAGACAAGGGCAAGGCCAAGCACAAGGACCAAGACAAGGGACCCACCATGCAAAGGGGCAAAAAGAACAAGAAGGATCGGCGTCGACCGACCAACTCCGCTTTGGTCACCACGGCCGATCGTGCGGACAAGCAGCCCTAGCAGGGGCAGCCCGACCACTTCAAGAAGCTTAGGGAGATCCCATGCACCAACCATGCCTACCCCATCAAGCACCTCTACAAGGACTATGAACTCCTCAAGTGCTTTCTACGATAGGCCGATGGACCGAAAGAAGGAAAGGGCAAGGAGGCAACAACCAAGAAAGGAGGCATGGCGGACAAGGATGGGGATGACTTTCTCGACCCCGAGGAATGCCTCATGATCTTTGGGGGATCCGATGCCATATACTCTAAGCGCCAGCCTAAAGTGCGCTACAGAGAGGCCCGCATCGTCGAAACGGTCGTCCCCTCTTTCCTTGGTTAGAATCTCTGATCACTTTTGATCAGAGGGACCATCCTTCCCACGTCACCAGACCAGGTCGCTACCCACTCGTCGTCGACCCTATTGTCTGCAAGAAGTGCCTCACCAAGGTGCTAATGGATGGAGGCAGCGGCCTGAACATTCTCTACGTCGACACCCTCGACGCCATGCGCATCCCCTAGTCGGAGCTCTACCCAGTGAGCTCTCCCTTCCATAGCAAGATCCTGAGGACAAGCATACCCGCTCGGGAGATCATCCTGCCCGTTATGTTTGGCGACCAGGCCAACTTCTAGTCGGAGGTCCTCACCTTTGAGGTGGTGGACTTCCCAGGGTCCTACCACGCCATCTTGGGGCGTCTATGCTATGCCAAGTTCATGGCGATCCCCAACTACAACTACCTGAAGTTGAAGATGCCGGGACCAAACAGTGTCATTACTGTGGCTAGCACCTTTTCGCATGCCTACACGTGCAACCGTGAGCATTATGATCTCACCACTGTCATCATCAATTCAGTCGAGCTCCCTCAGCTTAGGAATTCATCGACCTCGGCAGTCCCAGACTGCAACAAGCCAACCTCCACGACTGCCTTCCACCCAACCGAGGAAACTAAGGCGGTGGGATCGACCCCACCAACCGAACCAAGACGGTGCGGATCATGGCCAAACTCCTGGCCAAATAGGAATGCGAGCTCACCGACTTTCTATGCGCCAATCGTGATGTCTTCACATGGAAACCTTCTGACATGCCAGGCATACCACGGGAGGTCACCGAGCACGCATTACATCTTGTCCTAGGCTCAAAGCCCACCAAGCAATGGCTGCATTGCTTTGATTACAAGAGGCGTAGGGCCATAGGCGAGGACATCACCAAACTCCTGGCAGCTGGGTTCATCAAGGAGGTATACCACTCCGACTGTCTTGCCAATCCTGTTCTTGTTAAAAAGAAGACCAGGAAATAGAGAATGTGCGTTGATTATACTAGCCTCAACAAGGCATGTCCGAAGGACCATTTTCCTTTGCCACGCATGGACCAGATAGTCGACTCTACCTAAGGATGCGAAATCCTCTCCTTTCTAGATGACTACTCAGGCTACCACCAGATCACGATGAAAGAGTCTGACCAGCTCGCAACTTCATTCATCACCTTATATGGTTAGTACTGCTACGTAACCATGCCTTTTGGTCTGAAGAACACTGGCGCCACCTATCAACGGTGCATGTAGCAATGCTTTGCCGACAAAATCGACCCACTTGACTAGCCTGACCAAGTTGAGCGGCCAAAACCAACAATCGCTATCTATGTTGATGACATAGTGGTCAAAACGGCTCAAGCTTGCGACCTGATCATGAACTTGGCCGCAACGTTCACAAACCTCTGAAGGTTCAACATCAAATTGAATCCTAAAAAATGTGTTTTCGGGGTTCCAAAGGGGAAGTTGCTTGGATACATCATGTCCGAAAGCGGTATCGAGGCCAACCCCGAAAAAATCATGGCCATCTCCAACATGGGCCCTATACGCAACATCAAGGGCATATAAAGGCTCATCGGCTGTTTGGCTGCCTTGAGCCATTTTATCTCCCGGCTAGGCGAGCAGGGCATGCCTATCTACAAGCTTCTCAAAAGGATAGACATGTTTGTCTGGACTGAGGAAGCACAACAGGCTTTAGAAAACCTCAAAACATCACTGACGTCGGTCCCAATCCTCGTCGCTCCCGAATGGGGAGAACCCCTCGTCCTCTATGTCATGGCAAGCAACCATGTGGTGAGCGCCACCCTAGTCATTGAAAGGGAGGAGCCGGGACACCACTTGAAGACCCAGCGACCCATATACTTCATCGGTGATGTACTCACCAACGCCAAGGTTCGGTACCCCTAGGTGCAGAAACTTCTATATGCCATGCTGATGGTGACCCAGAAGCTCCTACACTACTTCACCGACCACGACATCGTCCGTAACCATGACACCGTGGGATGGATCTCCAAGTGGGCACTCGAACTAATGGGCCATGACATTAGGTATATCCCCCGCACTACTATTAAGTCCTAGGCTCTCATAAACTTTGTCGTCGAATGGACGGAGGTCCAGCTCCTGACCCTAGACGTCACCCATGAGTACTAGATGATGTACTTTGATGGGTCAGTGATGGCACCCGGCTTGGGGGCTGGAGTGGTTCTGATCTCCCTGGATGGGAGCAGGCTCTGCTATGTGATCTGTCTCCACTTTTTAGCCTCAAACAACACTGCGGAATACGAGGCCCTCATCAATGGACTGTGCATCGCCATTGAGCTCGGCGTTATGCGGCTATACGTCCACGGCGACTCAAAGTTGGTCATCGACCAAGTCATGAAGGAGTCCTCTTGGAAAAGCTCCCTCATGGTAGCATACTGCCAGGAGGTGTGCAAGCTCAAGGATAAATTCTAGGGGATCGAACTACATCATGTCCCCTAAAAGGACAACGATGCCGCCGATTTTCTTGCAAAATTGGCTGCCAGGTGGGTTCCATCTCCAGATGGGGTCTTCATCAATGACCTTCATGAGCCATCTACCCACATCCTAGAAGGTCTGATCCAGACACACTTCGACACCAATCCGATGCTCGGGGGCTCCGACCTCGGTGCCTCCATGACGACGTCGCCCGCCGATGTCACCGTGGTAGCACTCAATCAAGCTAACTAGAGAGCACCGCTACTCACCTATCTCCTCGAGGAGATTCTCCCACTAGAAAGGACTGAAGCATGATGAATCGCTCGACACGCCAAAACATTCGTCACATTCGGTAATGAACTTTACAAGCGAAGTCCATTGGGAGTATTCAAGAAATGCATCCCTACCGACCAAGGGAAATGGCTCCTCCTCGAGGTCCATGCAGGAATCTGCGGACATCACACGGCCCTGAGGTTGCTAGTTGGAAAAGCCTTTCACCAAGGTTTTTATTGGCCCACCGCGCTATGAGATGCAGAGGAGGTCATCCGCAGGTGTGTGGGATGCCAGTTCTACGCTCGGCAAACTCATTTGTCGGCACAGGAGCTTCAAACCATCCCCATCACCTTGCCATTCGTGGGCTAGGGCCTCAACATGATCAGACCCCTCAAAAAGGGCTTGGGCGGCTTCACTCACCTACTCGTAGCAGTGGACAAATTCACCAAATGGATAGAGGTGAAGCCCATCACCAACATTCGCTTGGAAGAGGCGGTCAAGTTCTTCCTTGACATCATCTACTGTTTTGTTGTTCCTAACTGTATCATCACTGACTATGAAACTAACTTCTCTAGGAAGAAGTTCTAGGACTTCTGTGATGGATACGACATCAGGATCGGCTGGACCTCGGTCGGACATCCACGTACTAATGGTCAGGTCGAGCGGGCCAATGGCATGGTCCTCCAAGGACTCAAGCCACACATCTTTGACCGACTCAATAAGTATGCCGGGCGATGGGTTGGAGAGGTCCCAACGATCCTCTAGAGCCTGAGAACGACTCTGAACCGATCAACAAGATTCACATCTTTCTTCCTAGCCTATGGAGCCAAAGCGGTGCTGCCCTTCGACCTCGACCACGGTGCCCCAAGAGTGAAGGCCTTTGACCAAGATCGAGCCGCAGAGGCTCAGCAAGACATGGTTGACCTACTCTAGGAGGCTCTTGAGACGACCGTCATTCGCTCCGCTCGCTACCAGTAAACTCTCCGTAGGTACCATGAAAAAAAAATTAGAGGAAGGATCCTCGAGGTCAGAGACCTCGTGCTCCGAAGAACCCAATCAACCAAGGAGAAACATAAATTCTCTCCACCATGGGAAGGACCCTATATGGTGACCGAGGTGATCCGACCGGGCACCTACCGACTGAAGGACGACAATGGCAATGTTCTCACCAACACATGGAACATCGAACAATTACATCGTTTCTTCCCCTAAAGCTCGGTCTTACCATTTTCTTTCATTCAATGTTTGCTCCTACAAGTACCCTAGCCCGAGCACTCTCGGTCTAGGTCGCTCAGGGGCTCCACGAGGGTGCGATACCACCTCTCTTATTTTACTATCATATAGTAAATACTTTTCACCCAAACGAAAGGGTAGTCTATTCCTTTAATTACCCTATGTAACTTATGTTTTAAACTCCTAAGCGATCACACCCCACCATGACCTATGGTTATGAGCAGCTGAGTCTCGCGGGCCACGCCCAGGTTCTTAAGGTTGCAGCCTAAAGGTCAAACGGGCAGGTGCAAAAAAGAAAGGATAGAAAACAAAGCTATGCTAGAGTAAAAACAATGAACGGATGGGACAAGCTTCCCCTTATGAAGTGATTCCATCACAAAACAAAATTGAAGTATTCATGAATACAAAAAACTGTTCACACAGTGGCTCCCCCATGAACTTATCTTTTACTGCAGGGGATATGACCCTCGGTATCCATAAGACAAGACATGGGCCGCACCATCAAAGGTGGCCCAGCCCACAAGATCAAGGCGTGCACGGCACTAGTTGACGTGCACCGCAAGATATTATATAGTATCAAATAGGATACTTTCCTTGTAACCCTACCCCTCCAGAGTATATAAGAAGAGGCAGAGGTCCCCTAGTCAACATCTACATACATCTCATATTCAATACAATACACCAAAGACACAAGATATAGGGTATTATGTCGATCAGACAACCCAAACCTATCTAAATCGCTGTCTCTGCACCTTGTGTCACCATCTAGTTCCTGATAACGCGCACCTCTACCAAACAATCTACCATTGTGGGTACCCTCTCGGTGGACTGCCGAGCATCTTTTGTCGACAGTTGGCGTGCTAGATAGGGATGTGCGCTTGATCCATGACGAGCTAGATGGTGTACCTCAAGATCAGCGTCACATTCTCGGGTGGCAGCCCAGTGCGACTGCCTAGTCCTCCTCATGGAGCACTTCATTGAATCATCAATAGCATCGTCGGCAAGCTCTGTGTCCATACTTAGTCCGATTCCACGGGCAATCTGCCTCGATCAAGTTCAATCCCGGCATCCAGCCTTCGCCGACTCCAGGACTAACTGAGTTTGACTTCAACTAGCATGCAAGACCTAACCATGTCTTGGGTCCTAATGTCATCGCAGCGTGCGGCTAAGGGAGGGGCTCGGGCAATCACCGACGGAGGCAATAAGCATCGGCCATGCAAATTGACTTGCATGTGCTCATGTACGTGCGTATACATGCACAGAACTGCCCTACGACTATGACCAGATTCAAAAGATCTAATCAAGACTATGGGTCAACTCCATGCAGAAGATGAAAAGCATCACTGACTCAAGTTAAAGCCATATCCTGACACGATTGAAGTTGTTGCCGGTGGCCAGTGGTGCACGACCACGACTCCAAGTAGGAAAGCAAGGCCACGTCCGAATCCTCAACTAGCAAGCAAATAAAGGAGCCATGCAAGCTACCAAGACTTGCATGTACACATGCATCCATGTATGGGGGAGGAAAGCTATGGGTTTTACATCTATGTATGAGGCAGATCGGCTACACGTCTTCGTACGTGGATTGACACCACCAAGCTCTAACTACGTCCGTCTGACTCCAATACGAGACCAAAGCATCCCATCCAACTACGTCAAATAAGCAAACAAAGACCATGGATCATACAAGCAAGCTGTCTTGATCCAAGTCTCCATTAGCGGACGTCGAGGCCATGCGCTTCGTCCTAGGAACATAGTTCTACTTTGGCACTTTCGACCTCGCCATCAATAGATCGGCACCGACAACTTCACCACACCCATGCTCTAGACTTCGTAAGCTACGCTAGATTCCACACGTCTGTGTGGGCCCTAGCCTTTGCACAGTACATGCACTCTAGTTACGTCTGTTCGCCTATGACTCTGCGTACCCATCTGAGCTATCAAATGAACCGTCCAAGCTATCAAGGGAGCCGTTAAGCGAGCTGCCTGGGTCACCGATCACTAATATAAGGATGACGTTGCCTGGACTACTTTCTTCGACCACCTACCATGTCACAACAATGATCGTCGTGAAGAACGGCGCCATTACAACCACGACCGCCGCCATGACAAAAGTTCAGAAAACTCAGGCGCTGAGCAATTTTGTCAATGCTGACCAGATAATGCCATACGCTGCCGACCAGATATTCTATCTAAAGCTAAGTCACACTTTAATATTTTTCTAAATATTCTCCAATCTTCATATATCACCATAATGTTTTCTCTGAGCTGTTTTCTCCATGTTTGCTCTCCAAACGATTTTCTTTCATGTATACCATCTTAAAGATGACATACAACTAAGTCTAAGGCGAACCCCTAAATAGTCATGTTTACGCTTGGATGTCCCCAGAGACAGCCCTGTCTCTGGCTCCTCGCAAGAGTGTCTACCCTCTGAGTTATGGGTGGTCGGTAGTGGCTCCTTAGCGATGCTTTGTTCTTCCTACATGCACACGGGCTTCGCGCTCTGTGTTATGGTTAATAGGCTAGCAAGGGTTGGAGACTCAGCTACACACTAATTGGTCGGGCAATTTGTATTAAATATAAATACATCTTTAGAATAACACTAAGTTCCTGATCACGTGCACCTCTACCAAAAATCTACCATCGTGGGTACCCCCTTGGTGGACTGCCAAGCATCTTTTGTCGACATTTACATATATTGACTGCTTCTACTCTAAATTCTATTATGGCTGTCCGATGGCATCGGCTGATGGCTTGGTCGACGAGGATAAGGGCTGCTCGCTTTCCATCAGGACGACGTTCGGCTCTGTTGGAGGTGGGACGACGCTCACTTCTGACCCGGTCTCCACTCCATCCATAGGCTAGATAACATCTTCTTGGTGCACGCCTTCAGCGACACCCGAATGGCGAGCCTCCATCACCTACTGCGTGGAGACTTGCTCAGCAACTATCTGTGCGTATGGCACCGAGCACTCACCAAGCACATGGATTGCATCCGTGCTCTAGCTGTCGGCGTACCCTCTATAGATGGCAGCAAAGTCTAGGTCTAGGTGGTGCATCGCCACTGAGGTTAGCACCCCTGACATCCCATAGAACATGCCATCGGAGATGAGCGCCCGAACTTCGCTCAGGACCTTCGCCAGCAGGACGGTAGGCGTGCTGGTGCTCGGCGCTGACCCGAACACCTCAGAAACAACCACCTAGGCAATGTTGTGGATCTGGTCGAGCTCCCCCTTGAGAGCACATCGCTCTTCAAGGGACTTGGCTGGCGCCTCCATGCTCCGACCGATCACCGTCTTCGCTGTCTCTAGCTCTCGCTCTAGGGAATCAATTTTTCCACCCAATTCTAGAAAAGGGACAAGTTCAGAAGCGAAGGAAAGAAAAAACCAAGGCATCAACCAAAGGCGGAACAGATACATACCAAGGCAGTTGCTTTCGAGGATGGAGAGTCGCTCCTCTTGCTAGGTCACCTTCTCAAGCACTCGAGCGTTTGACTCCTCCGCCCCAAGCACCTACCCCCAGAGCATGAGCACTTCTTGATCAGCCTCCGACTGAGCCCTCCGCTCTATCTCTAGGGACTCTAAGGACTTCTAAGGCGCCGCCTCAGTCTCCGCTAGGTGTACCTTCACCGCATTGAGTCCTCGCTCGGTAGCAGTTGCCCATTTCACCACAAGCAGTTCTGTCTCCTGCGCCCCTATAGCCTCGGCCGCCCAGTCTTGGGACTCGCGGTGGGTGGATTCTAGCTGGCGCTCAAGCTCGTTGACCCACTGCAACATCGTGGCTTCCCGCTCCATTCGACCATGTTCCTCCTAAAGGAAATGAGACTTGTGGATCAACATCGCCTCTAAATCCTGTAAAGCGAGAAGCAAGCATACTAAGACATCTAGTGGAAGACTAAGGAGTCAAAGACAAATGCTAAAAATGTAGAAAGCTTACCTCTACAATGTGGGGCTTGTCGACTGAGACCGCCTAATGGACGAGCTCAACCCGCTCCAAGGCCTCCTTGAGCCTCGCCTTGGTTTGGGTGAGATCAGACTCCATCGACAGTCCTCTCTCCTCCAGCAAGTGCTAGAGCCCCACCTCCTCCTCATCACGAAGGACGAACCGAGCCTTCCATCAAGTGCTAGGGTAGGGCCACACCAGCTCATAGGTCGCCCCTAACCAGCTGGAAGATCCAGCCATCACCATATCATGCGATGATCAGACCATCGCCAACTCCTACGATGGCGGGATGGCTGGCGGCTCCACCCTAGCACCTACCTCGTCGGAGCAGGGGCTCTCCACTATCTGGACTGCATGGTCTATTGATAGATGTTCTGCCTCCAACCTAGCCACGTCTCCTCCTGACCCCTCCAGCTTCGACCAGGAGGGCCAGCCATGTGTTCCTCCACCGGACGAGGCAGGGAGCCCGATCTCCATCCTCTCTTCCACCAGGTTGTTGGGGGAGGGATCACAAGGGTTACCTCCAACCAAACCTCCACTATCACCATGGGGATTGCTGCCATCACTGCCATCGCCGTTGTCGCCGTACTCATGACCAGCCTAGAGGGTGCAACCCCTAGAAGGGAAGGTCGCACCGCCACTAGTCTGCTTTCCCCGCCACTCATCACGACTCTCTACAGGCTAGGTCTCCACTCCTCCCACACAAGAGGTGGGGCGATGACCAGTCCCATCAGTCCTTGGCCACTATCAAATAAGTATAGGTCAGTCGCGCTCAAAGATTCAACTGTGAGATCGAAAAGGAACATAGATGCATACCTAGAAGAAAGCGGTAGGGCCCTAAAGCCCTAACCCACTAGCGATGAGCCCACCAAACGAGGACCGCTTATGGGTCATGACCCATGCCCCCTCGCATCGATCAAGGAGGAGCTAGCCCGACCGTTTCCTAATTGGCTCACAAATTGCCGCAACCGCTGGCTCATGGCGCACCCACCAGAGCAACTGATGGGACATCTCCCTATTGTGGGTCACGCGCACACACTGACCTCAAAGATGTGGGGGTACGAGCATGCTCCTCTGACCAGCCGGCATGCCCCGCTACGCTCGAAGCAGGAGGGTGCGATGTTAATGATGCCTCTGAAGGGCGCGGTGAACGTGCCCATAGCTTTGCCTCTCACTCAATGGCGGCGTCCGAGCTCACGACATAGTTTCTTGACACGGGAACATCGCCGTGCCTCACAGTATCCCACCCACCACTAATGGACGTGGCCATAGGCTCATGATGCTCCACTAAGGTTGCGATGACGCCCCTATCTCCTTCATCCTCAGAGGTGCTCGTGTCACCACCCATCTCAGCGGGCTCCTCTGACTTGAGCTCTGCCTGCACATCGCTCCTACTTTTGCCCGCCCGGACTTGCCGAATGATTTTGTTCTCCTTATCGAACCACCTCCGGGCCTTCTTAGCTCTCTTCTTCTTTTTGGCAAGCGATGCCTCATTCAAGGCACCTTGCCGAGCTATGCCCTCTGGCCCCTTGTAAGATGCGACCGTGACTTGTAACCTGCGAGTCCCTATGAAATGGATAAATTCAAAATCAAAATAAAGGAAAGCGAGAGGGAAAAGGTCACGAAATAAGGAGAAAGGGAGCATACCAGATTGGACAGCTTTGTGGCATGAAGAGGTCTAGGTTTTCTTTCAAGGGACTCTTTATCCCTCAGTTGCAGCACCCGGTCAAGTCGACTCCATACTTCATCATTTGACAACTCCTCCAGCGATGCACGGTCGAGATCCGTTGGGCTAGAGTACGCCCACATCAGCCACCTCCTCTCCTCTAGTGGGGCGACTCGACAGTGGAAGAAGGTGTGGAAGACCCGCATTTCATCAAGGCCGTGCTGCACTAGCTTCTGAAGCTCTACCTCGATGACCTTGAGCTTGTTCTACCGACTAGAGGGACCCCATGACCAGCTCTCCTGTCTCTCTGGCCTTCTTTCGGTGAACGACAGGAATGGCGCCTCTGCGGGGTTCCTGATGTAGAACCACTCACCATGCCACCCCCGATTGGAGTCGCAGGGGGAGTACATGGGGTAGGAGCCTGATGGCCTAGGCTTCTTCATCAAGGCAAAGCCCCCAACCAGCGTGTTCTGGGTGGCTTCCCCTCACCACGGGGATTGCCGCCATCACCGCCATCGCCGTTGTTGCCGTACTCACGACTAGCCTAGAGGGCGCAACCCCAAGAAGGGAAGGTCACACCGCCGCTAGTCTCCTTCCCACCCCCCGCTTGTCATGACTCTCTACAGGCTGGGTCTCCACTCCTCCCACACAAGAGGTGGGGTGATGCCTAGTCCCGTCAGTCCTTGGCCACTATCAAATATGTATAGGTCAGTCGCGCTCAAAGAACTCAATTGTGAGATAAAAAAGGAACATAGATGCATACCTAGAAGAAAGCGGTAGGGCCCTAAAGCCCTGACCCACTGGCGATGAGCCCACCAGACGAGGATCACTTATGGGTCATGACCCATGCCCCCTCGCATCGATCAAGGGAGGAGCCAGCCCGACCGGTTCCTAATTGGCCCACGAATCGCCGCAACCGTTGGCTCATGGCGCACCCACTGGAGCAACTGACGAGACATCTCCCTGTTGTGGGTCACGCGCATGCACTGACCTCGAAGATATGGGGGTATGAGCATGCTCCTCTGACCGACTGGCATGCCCTGCTACGCTCGGAGCAGGAGGGTGCGAAGTTAACGATGCCTCCAAAGGGCGTGGTGAACGCGCCCACAACTTTGCCTCTCAATCAATGGCGGTGTCCGAGCTCACGGTGCACTTTCTTAACGCGGGAACATCGCTGTGCCTCTCTGTATCCCGCCCACTGCTAACGGACGTGGCCGTAGGCTCATGACGCTCCACCGAGGTTGCGATGACGCCCCTATCTCCTTCATCCTCGGAGATGCTCATGTCACCACCTATCTCAATGGGCTCCTTCGACTCGAGCTTCGCCTCCACGTCGCTCCTACTTTTGCCCATCCAGACTCGCCGGACGATTTCCTTCTCCTTATCGAACCGCCTCCGGGCTTTCTTAGCTCTCTTCTTCTTTTTGGCAAGCGATTCCTCATTCAAGGCACCTTGTTGAGCTGCGCTCTCTGGCCCCCTTGTAAGATGTGACTGTGACTTGTAACCTGTGAGTCCCTATGAAATGAACAAATTCAAAATCAAAATAAAGGAGAGCGAGAGGGAAAAGGTCACGAAATAAGGAGAAAGGGAGCATACCAGATTGGACAGCTTTGCGGCATGAAGAGGTCTAGGTTTTCTTTCAAGGGACTCTTTATCCCTCAGTTGTAGCACCCGGTCAAGTCGACTCTAGACTTCATCCTTCGGCAACTCCTCTAGCGATGCATGGTCGGGATCTGTTGGGCCGGAGTACGCCCACATCGGCCACCTCCTCTCCTCCAGTGGGGCGACTCGATGGCAGAAGAAGGTGTGGAAGACCCGTAGTCCATCAAGGCCATGCTGCACCAGCTTCTGAAGCTCTACCTCGATGACCTCGAGCTTGTTCTACCAACTGGAGAGACCCCATGACCAGCTCTCCTGTCTCTCTGGCCTTCTTTCGATGAACGACGGGAATGGCGCCTCCGTGGGGTTCCTGATGTAGAACCACTCACCATGCCACCCCCGATTGGAGTCATAGGGGGAGTACACGGGGTAGGAGCTCGATGGCCTCGGCTTCTTCTTCAAGGCAAAGCCCCAACTAGTGCGTTCTGGGTGGCTTCCCCTCCGACAAGGCTCGCTCGGTCAAGATCCGCCGGAAGAGGTCCACATGTGGCTCCATCCCGAGGAAGGCCTCATAGACGATGATGAAACTGGCAACGTGCATCACCCTAGTCAGATTGAGGTGCTGCAGCTCTAGGCCCCACTCATTGAGGAGCCTGTGCAAGAACCAGTGTATGGGATATCCAAGCCTACGCTCATGGAAGGCGAGGAAGGAGACAACCTCATCAGCCCGTGGTCACAGAATAGCTTCCCCTTGCGTAGAAGCCCTCCAATGCGCCACCTCCTTTAGTGGGAGCAGCCCCTTCTCGGTGAAGGTGGCCAACACCACCTCGTCTACGTTGGATGGCCTCTAGTTCAACATCGCGCTCTAGATTCATGAACAAATCTATGAGTTCTCCTCTCCCTCGCTCTACCCTCTCTCTCTCCTAGAAACCACCACGACGCACGAACGGGCTTGGCGAGAAGGAAGGAGGAGAGGTGGTAGATGGAGAAAGGCGAAGGAATGGGATGAAAACCCTCTCTCTTCCCCTATTTAATGTGGATAGGCATACAGTGGGACGCGTCCTGACTGATGGGACACACCCTGCCCAACAAAATGTCACCCGGTTAAAACGGGACATGGCCTAGGTAGGGCCCACCACTACCACAACCCAAGCGCATGCAAATGACCCTCCGCCTTCTCGGGCAAGGTTTATAAGGGCCTACCAATAGGATCTCCATCGAGGAAGGACCAACGGGCTACCTGAGTCGATCGGACGGCTCAGGCGACTACCGAGAGATAGGTAAGGAGCAGTGGGATGCCCCATGCGGGCTACGCCAACTCCGTCATGAATGACGGACATGGATCCCATTCGGACATATCCGATAAGAGCTCCTCAAACCCGCCACTCGAGTCATCAATCTTTACCAAACCTTCATACTTTATTTTATTTTCTTTTCTAATGCATAATCATTCATTCATCCTTTCTCATACATGCATTCACACATTCATCCATGCGATCATTCATTCATCCCATACATCCAAAGCATTGCATATGCAATTGATGCATCACAACGCTTCGTGTTGCATCACAAAGCGGTAGTAGCCTCATTCAACATGTGCGACGACCGACCGGGGTTTGAAGGCCAGCCTACGAAGGGCTTGAGGCCGCCTCATGTCAAACAGAGCCAAGGGAGAAAATGTAGATGAGCCCTAGCGTCCCTCTCCCGATCTGCTTAGAAACAGATAGGGTCATTCCAACCTTCTCATTTGACCCTAACCTCGAGCCATGCCCACAGAATCTCCATCGAGGGGAGGTCAGCGGGCCACCTGAGTCGGTCTCCAGAATGGCTCAGGCATCTGCCGGGAGGCGGGTTAAGGAGCAGTGGAATGCTACATGAGGGCTATGCCAACCCTGTTATAAACAATGGACCCATATTCCACTTGAACATACCCGTTAGAGAGCTCACCGAGCGCGTCACTTGAGCCATCGAGGCAAGCGATGTTAGCTCAGCCCCTCCAGTTGCAGAAACCACGGATGGGGTAACGCATGAAACTAAACCAACCCCTCGGCCATGCTCGACACTTGGGTCCATGCTCCATCGCGCCCGACCCCCTGGCCACGCCCGATGTCAGGGTTGGCGCCCGACGCCTGGGTCCACGGTCCTAGAAATGATGGCTCAGAACGTTGGTAAGTAAAAAAACCCCAAGCGATTCTACCCAAATCGCCTGGGGGCTCGAGGGCTATACCCATCGGGTGCACTCGCTCGCACCCGCTGGCAAGTTAAAAAATTTCCAGACGATTTCTAGGACCACCAAGGCCACACCCCTTGCTGGCTCCGCCTCGTCCAACCCCAAGGGTTGGCCCCGCCTCGGCTGACTCCTAAAGGTTGGCTCTGTCTCGTCCGACCCCCGAGGGCTGGCTCCGCTTTGGCTAACCCTCGAGGGTAGGTTCCGCCTCGGGCAATGTTTGAGGGCTGGCTCCAACTCGCCCGACGTCTAAGGGCAGGCCCCATTTCGCCCGATCCCTCGGACATAGTTCCTAATGGAAGCTTGCACCGCTGCCAACCACTACAGGCTAGAAAGTACAACCTCCGGGTCAAACTCCTGGCATCATGTAGGGAGCGGTCATGTCTTGGCACGACCCGTCTTCACGACATGACATTCCAGGGGACTCACATCGACCCACAGTGATGGACGCATGGTCACTATGCTGCCTACACCATGTACGATCGCTGATCAGCATGCTGGTTCGTCGGTCCAACGCTTGGGTCTGCACTCTGTCACGCCTGACCCCTCGGCTACGCCCGATGCATGGGTCCACGCTCCGTCACGCCCGACGGCGACTCACGATCTTACACCCATCCGTTGCTCTCATACAACGAGTATAAACAGCCCCTTCACGACTTCACAGAAGTCCCAAAAGGGCTCGGGGGCTCCTATCGGGTTCATAAACCTAGGGTCCCCGATGGACCCGCTTCCCAGCAAAAGCTCGGCCCAACAGACGACATTTACAACAAACGCGTGACTCCTGGGTCAGCCCAGATACCTAACGACAGGCCAAAAGAACAATCTAGTCTCTGACCGAAAGGCCTAGCCAAGGAGGAAATGATGCTCACTTCCGACTCCGACCCGCTTTTCCGACCGGGAATACACCAAACCTCTGCTTACGTCCCTTCTCCGACCAGCGTGGTCGGAGCCGATTGGGAACGACTGACTGGGGACGCCCGCTCGGTGAGGGCCCAAGAAACAGGTGGAGCAGATAAGGCAAGACGCTCAAAGTCAACCGCAATACCGAAGACCGTACCCTGCACACCTGTAGGACAGTACCGCCAGGCCATGCCAGAAGGGTACTATGCAACCTTTCAGACATGTTAGAACACCAACAGTGTTGTGGGCGTCGACATTTGTCCTACAGTATGGTAGGCGCCGACATTTGACATACCAGAAGAACACGATGGAGCCTGCCACATGCATCTGGGCGTCAACAGTATTACGGGCACCAATAAACTGTCTTGTACCCGATGGCGTGGGCAACAAGACTAAGAAACACACACACTCTCTCTCTCCTAACTTGTAAGGCCGTCCCCTTCACCTATAAAAGGGGATGCGCTCTCTCCTAAAAGGAGGACATTCATTCCGACTCTCTCTGCTAAGCTTTAGATATTTTGAGCACTCGAACAGCTCCACAGCTTTAGAACTCTAAAGCTACATAGAGCATACGTTCCAATATTTAGCGCACGTTGGAGCTCCCGTCGCTCTTGGCCCTTCGGTTCAAAGCCCGACCGGACCTTCGACACCCCATTCTTATTCCTATTCGTTTGTAACCCCACAACAAACTTCGAGCACCTGGGCTCAGGAATAAAGTCACCAACCGACTGGAACTGAACGTAGGGCACGTTGCCTGAACCAGTATAAACCCTGTGTCATTGAGTGCTAGGCCATATCCGATCACAACTTACGGCAAAACTATAAACATTTACTTGTTGGTCACTTTTCGCACCGACGGCAGTCTATCCGATATATTGACACTGCCTTTGATATTTAAGTCTTTATTCCAGTTGCTATTTGTGATAGCATCCACCACCGTTCTCTTTTTTTGCTGTTGCCCTTGTGAAGAGGTTGGGGACGATGTCCTTTGGCCTATGGCTTTGGAGCCATCCGGAGTGCCAGAAGCTCGCATTTTCCCCATTTCCTATAGTGATTGTTGTACATGCCTCAAAAAGGAGTCGGTCTAATTCATGCATGGTGTTTCAGTGCCTACCCAAGCCTTCTTAGGTGAGACCCATTCTTTGCAAAGCCATCTAAGGCGTAGTGCTCTCACAAAATTTTCCAAGTCGAGGATTCCCAGGCCTCTGTACTCTTTGGGCAAGCAGCTTCTTGTCCAGTTTATCTTGCATTTTCCCCGGTTACTGTTAGTTGGGTGTCTCCTATACCTACAAGAAGCGCTTCCTCACATTATCAAGTTTCTGGAGTAGCTCTTTTGTTCTTTTGATATCTGTCAAGTGGCAAACTAGCTGGGAGGAGAGCACTAATTTGGTTATTAGACTTGTGCGCCCTACCTGTGTGAGGTATTTGCCTTGCTAGCTTGAAAATTTCCCTGCTTTATCCATCAGCAGGTGGAAGGCTTTTCTCCTTAGGTTTTTTACTATGAGAGGTAGTCCTAGGCATTAGACAAGGAGATAGTCCGAGCGCACGGAGGATTGTGTACATGATCCTACTATTGCTTTTTCCCTTGTTCATTGAATTGTTCGTCCTCTAGTTTTAAACTGAAATGCCCATGCTCTTCTCAAATTTGCTTCATATATACCTAATTTTTTAATATTCACCACCAAGCATGTTTTGAACTGTTTCCATTCTATTATCACACTATTAAAGTAAGTGCATGAATTATTCCTCTAATAACCTTAAAATGTTCTTATATGGTATTTTTACGTAACTCTTGCGATTTCCTTGAAATTGTTGTTTACAAAAAAATCCTTTTGTTTATGGCATAGTTGATTTGTTTTCATTGAAAAAAATTATGGTATATCTTAGAATATTCATGGTGTGCAACACATGAGCACAAAGATAATGATTCATGTTTCATATATAAGGAAAACACTACGAGCCTACGTGTTCATAGTTTAAGCATTAAAACAAAACCAGGCCTCCATGTTCTCAACTGAAGTATTAAATTCAGAAGAAAAAGGTTAACAACGAACTGGCGAGGTGGACCAAGACTATGATAACAACCCTAGTGTCAAAGCACCCAAGGAGGGCTTGTCCTATGTCTATGGAACAAGTTCACCGGCCATGTGGCAAATAATTTTCGATAGTGGCACCTATGGGTACTTATTGGTGTGTCTTTCTTAATATTGGATGACATGCGCTACTTTGAGCTGCTTGTATACTTGGATGAACATGCATAGGACTAATTAAGATAGAAAACAACAAGGCCATATATTTTAGAGATGGTACATTAGGGGGCTGGGCAGACTAGGGGGGGGGGGGGGGGGGGGGGGGGGGGACACTGCTCTTGGCCTTGGAATCATAGGGGCCCTTCCCCAAGATAGCAGTAGGTTTGTTCGTCCAATAGGAGGATAATGGTGGCATAATGCTAGGAAACAATGCAATGATTTCTCTCTACGCGCACGTGCGTGTTGGGGTGGGTGCTAGATCCCTCTTAGCCCCTAGTTGGATCCACCCCTGGCTACGTTTGTACACTTGCATTGGGTCCAGTTTAGTTCCAGGAAATTTTGCAAAATTTTTCAAGATTTCCCATCACATCGAATCTTTGGACACATGCATGAAGCATTAAATATAGATAAAAAATAAAACTAATTATATAGTTTAAACGAAATTCACGAGATGAATCTTTTAAGTCTAATTAGTCCATGATTAAACACTAATTATCAAATAACAATGAAAATGCTACAGTAGCTTTTTGCAAAAAAATTCGCCATCTAAACACTACCTTGGATTGGCCAAGACTACACAATGGCGATGTGCAAGGTAAGACACAGTTTGAACTCGAGATAGCTTTGGTGAGATAAACTTTTGGAAAGTTATGAGTCATGACTAATGTAATCAGTCTAGATGCTCTCCATATCATCAAATCCATCTTCTCTATCTACAGGATCTTCACTAGCACTGCAACATCTCGCACAAGTTATTTTCCTCCCTTGAATGAAGCTCACCTATGAGGAAGCCAAATTAAGCAAGCACAACATAAGCTTTGAGGCTGAACCCATCGACAAGCTCACTTGCGACATGGTGTGTATATAAGGAGTCCAATGGACAACGAGCAACAGAAGGTAGGCATGAGAATGCGGTAACCAAGGACAACAAACAACGGGCACACAAGCTACAAATGTTGCTTGGAGGAAACAAGGGGAAAGAGCGCCGAGGCGGTGGACTGCAGGGAGCGGTGAGGGTGATTGCAAGTGGTGACTATCATGGTGGCACCAACACCTTAGTTCGATCGAAGCATTTGAGGTAAAAGCTAGGTAGGAGTAGTATGGTCATTTCATGTGCCTTTAAAAGTAAAAATTAAAGTTAATAAAAAGGCATAATTGACAACATAATCAAGATGATGTCCATAAGCGCACAATGATAATGACAATCTTGGGAAACCATTCTTGAAGGTGGTGACTTTGCAAAGTCACACGTCAAGAGCGGTGAAAATCCAATTTTTCTTAAAAGCCAGGTAAGGGTAGTATTGTCATTCCATGTGTTGGTAAATAGGTTTCATTTTGGTTAGATCGCATTCACAATGCAGTATACAGAAACATGCTTGCTCTCAGTTTTGCTAGGTATCATGCGATGATATATATTTCATTGATTTTTATACCATTCTATCATACTATTTTGCTCCACGAGGAAGAATGTCTTGGCTAATGTTCTACCAAATTAGGCCTAGGATGCACTATGATAATTGGTGCAAATGAACAATGCAAACATTATTCTAGTTCCATGGAGCAAACAACTTGCTGCGACATGATCGGATGTAGCAATATAATAGTCGAGGTTAGGGTTTTTATTGTGGGAGGGGTGGATGGGTAGCTAGGAAGATACCAGTAGGGAGGACAAAAGTGGGCACACGACTTATGAAATGGATGACCATCATGGGTGGCATCCAGCAAAACGATGCTGTTAAGGGTGGTGAGCGGGAGGCAACATGGTGAGAGGATTGTTGGCCAGGTGATCGAGGACGACAGACAGTTGGAGGTCCAGTGCCGGGGTGAGTGAGCTGCTTGGTAAGTCGAGGACAAGATGGAGGGGTAGGTGGGAGGTAGGCAGCGCCGCAGCGGTAGAAGCAGAGAGACTTAATTGCTAAACTCCTTGTCGTGTAGCTGACATAATATGTGCCCTCGATTCCTTCAAAGCGTGCATTAGCATATTGATGTAGAGTAGAATTGGAATTTAGAAACTGATCAAACATATTACCATTTTGGTATTGTTGGATCAAGTGGTGGCTAACTGTTTTATAATGGTTTCGAAAGGCCCACTAGAGTCCCATACTGGTCACTCTATGATCCATTCAATATGAGCGTCAATCATTTTATCTAATGAATTTCTATGTATGGAATGCACATATATGCGAATGCTTTATCATTATAAATCTATGCATTCTCTCTCTCCCTCTGTCCCGGTGTGTGTTCAAGATAGGATACTTACATTTGTTGAAGAGCACAAAAGAACTAAACCTACGATGCTTTTACTGAGAAATGGAGGTCATCAAAAGAAAATTAAGTACTACATTGATTTGGCATTGATAGAAATGCACCAGATAAGAGTGGGAAAGTTGAAGATGTAGAAAGGCAACAATAGCTTTAAGCTAAGAAATGTATTGGTGATAGATATATAGTTGTTCATACCGATGAATGCAATTGGATGAATAAAGAAATACTATTACAATCAAACAAGTAAATAAAAACTATCCACAAAAAAGTATTTTTAAAACTCCAAATGTTATATAATGAAAAGAGAAAACTAGCTACCCATGCTATTTTTGTGGGCCTCCTTGCTAGTTTTAAACGTTCTATGGTATTCCCTATGTTTCAATTGTAAGTCGTTTTGATTTACTAAGGTAACCGCACCTAAAAATATCTTACACAAGGGCAATTAACTTAGGTAGTGTTTGGTTCGAGGGATGGGATGGTCACAGGTGGGATATCCCACTTCGTTTAGTGTTTGTTTTAGAGTCGACTACAGACAGGATGATCCTACTAGGGAATATACCCTCAAGATCCAGGCTCAATTCACCCCAAAAAATTTGGCGGATGGGATGGTCACATGTGAGATATTCCACTTTTTTGGTGTTTGGTTCAGAGTCAGCTAAAGAAAACATGACCCCACTAGGGAATATACCCTAAAGATCTGTGCTCAACTCGCCCCAAAATTCTGGTGGACGGGATCATCCCTGGTAGGACAGGCGTTGCACATGCGCGTGACAAGCGCGAGGAAAAAAAAGGAGCACGGGCTATTCAGGCACCAGAGTTGAGGAGTAAGGCGACTATGCGAGGTGTGGTACTTAGGATGCAGCAACGCGTAGGCATGGTGGCTGCGTGCGGGAGCGAGGCAGTGCTCTCGGGCGTGGGGGTGAGGCAGTGTACTCGGGCATGGGGGATGGGAGGAGCAGCGTTTGGCCGAGCTTGCGTGCTAGTGGAGCCACGAGAAGAGCAGGCACGGAGGAGAAGGAGCTGCGGGCACGGGGAAGTGGGAGCTGCAAGAGCGAGGCTGGTGGGCAGCGAAGCAATTGTGGAGAAGAAGGCGTGTGCACGGGGCACAGAGGAGAAGTCGTGGGCATGGGGCGAGGAGAAGGAGCTGCAGGGGTGACATCGGTCAGGCAGCGACGATTCACACGGGAAGAAGAGACGGGAGGTAAAAAAACTATGTCCGACTAGTGGGACCCACATGTCATGAACCAAACATAAAACAGGGGTGGTCCTGTTCCACCCAACCAAACACTTGATTGAATTGTCCCATCTCTAAAAACTAGGACAGGACAGTCCTATTCCACCATGTCTTAGAACCAAACACAACCTCAGTGGCGAAGCTAGAGCCAAATATAGGGGGGTGCGAGTAAAGTTTAAACTTTTAACAAAATTTTAGATATAATTCATAAATTTTGGCAGTTTCATGTTTTTTTTTAAATATCATATTTTATAAATGTTACCATATCCTATAACACGAGTTTGTACATATCTTGGCGATTTTTTTTCTGAGAGACCCAGATAGAAGCGTACCCTCATATACACGGGCGCACACTCATCCCTATAAACGCAGGCACATACACTTTATCCCTATAAACACCTATGAAATACTAAGTTGGACTAGCAAATCTTGAGATTGACGAAGTCATCGTAGATGTCTCGCTATTGACGTGCACATCTTTTACCAGTGAAGAAGTGGGACGGGCATGTCCACATGCATTATTTGTCATGGCTCCGACTGCTTGCTATAGTGCACAAAGGCACCCGAGCTGGTGAAACAAAAAATAGTAGTTCTAGTGGCTCCTCTAGTTCATTTTAATAAGATAGATAGAAATGGCTTTCTACTATAGTACACCGAGGAGCCAGAGCCATAGCTTAATCCAATTGAAGCTCTACCAAATGGGAACTTAGACAAAAAAAAAAGATGGGTGCACAATTTTATTTTCGGTATATGATTTTGCACTGAAGCTAAAATGCAAAAATGTGAGAAAAGCTAAAATACGTTGGTTTCAACAGTGGAGTATAATATACTTTTTGCATGCAACTATTAGAAACTTTGGCTTTGTTTAATCAACCGAGCTAGGGATATACGATATGCTTGATAGCTGGCATGGGATTAAAACTCTTCTTTTGTGGCTCAACCTTGGTTTGCTGGATCTATGGGTGTATTGATTTTTGGCAAGGGGGTGCACATGTGGTAAAAAAATGATAGTTAGCACTAAGTTTTAATTTTGGCGTGGGTGCATCTGCACCCACTGTCACATACACAGCTTCGCCCCTGCACAACCTTAGTGATCCATCCCTAAAAATACTCCTTACAAAAGCCATCTTCTTCATTGCTGGAACTATATAGATTACTATGGGGGCGCCATTCTTGATCTCTTTTAGAGGCAAAAAAAAAAATTGCAAAAGGAAAAAGTGGAGGACGTTTTGCCCTTAAAATCTTTAAAAGAGTTGTCTTAATGAAACTGCCCTTAGAAATGCGTTTGTAGGGCGGCTAAAAGCCCGATACAACAAAAGCTACATCTTTACATTTGATGGGGTAGTGTCGGTTTTTGAAATTGCCTATGAAAATTGTTTTTGACTGTGAGTAAAAATCATTTCGTAGTAGTGTGTAGTACGTAGTTTTTGTTTTGCATTGTGCAGATCTTGATCTGCTAGCTCCCCACCCGAACGCCCCCCTTTGACCTGTCACCTTATCTCCACATAGAAGGATCCTCACTAACTGTCTCTTCTCATTGTTCGAATCTCATGTGGCGGCCCCGGACTTGCTTGGAGCTGGCCCTGAAGTGGTGTGACCAGATCCACAATGGCGAGGGAGACATCCATGATGGCAATGGGGCACCGACAACATAGGCGGGCTCTATGATGGCACAAGTGGCCCGGTCTCGGCATTGAGCTCTAGAACGGGCTTGCAACTTTTTTTAATCCATTTATACAGTGGCAGGCATTTCAACTAGAGACAGGGACGCCGTCCGCCTCTCAAAAGCCAAAATTCCCATATCGAAATGGGCTTGCAACTTTTTTTAATCCATTTATACAGTGGCAGGCATTTCAACTAGAGACAGGGACGCCGTCCGCCTCTCAAAAGCCAAAATTCCCAGATCTGAAAAATTGTTTAGCAGTAATTAAAGATAAACTATTTTAATCATAATTTTTTAACATATATGCCTCTTCACTAGTTACTACTAGATATAGACTATTTCTATATACATATTAAAAACTGTATATCTAGAAAAGTTAAAATGACTTACAGTTCAACCTAATTTTTTACAATTTGGCTCTTATTTTAAAAAAAATTTACGTTTGGGATCCTGGGAGACGTAAACTCATCTTTGGACCCTGTGGGGGTCGACGCCACAGATCTTGGCTCCGAGCTGCCTGGCCGTGCACAGCAAGGCATCCTAGGTGGCGTTGACGTGGCCGGTACCTCTGCGCTAGAATACATGGCGCCGAGTCGGAGCCACAGATCTTGGCGTCGACCTCGGAGCCATGTATTCTGGCGCCGAGCATGGATTCAAAACCCACGGCCAAGTTTCCCTTACAGAGGCTGCTCTCATTTCTTCCTCCTCCCTCTCGGTTTCTTCCTCTCCCTAACCCGCCCAATATCTTGAATCGACGAATTTGACCTTGGATACTTGGATTTGATCCATACATCTTCGCGAGCAAGGTATCATCTCTCCCCTTATCATTTTTTATGCATTGATTTGGTATATATTACGTCTATTTTGCAACCCTAGATACGTTATTACCTAATGTTTGAAGTGATTTTTTATTTTTTGTATTATGTAACGGTAGGATGCCAAGGCGTGGTAAAGCTAGTAAGCCAAGGTAATCTCTTATCATCGTGTTATATTATGTTTTCATTTATGTGCAACAAATAGAAAAGCCCTAGATTTAGGGTTTAATGTTCATTGCTTTCGGTTTTTAGAACAAATTTGGTTCAATTGTAGTTATGGCCGGATGACCGAAAATGCCTTTGACCCGTTGCCTCTGCCTAGTGGTGTTCCGGTGCCCATGTGCTTTTGCGGCGATCCTTACAAGGTAGCCAAGTTCGATGAAGAGGACACGTATAGGCAGAGGTATTGGATGTGTGCCAATTTTACGTTTGAGCCTACACTTCGTCAGTGCCTCATTAACAAGATGGTGAGAAATTGATGTTGTTTAATATTTATTTTGTGTCAAATGAAGTCTTGCATGATTTATTTATTTTATAACAATTGCATTTGTTGCAGACCCCTCCATCGCTCTGTGATTTTGAGCAGTGGATCGACACTGAGATCAAGTCAGAAAACAAGGAGTGGATGCAGAAACTGTTATGGTGGGAGGCAGAGGACAAGGAGATGATGGAGAAGAGACGCAGAGAGGAGGCTCTAGAAAAGGAGCATAAGAGGAGGAAAGGAGGCGTGTTGCTTCACACAGGGAGGAGAGGGAGAGGAATCTTGAGCGTGCGCTCCAAGCGAAGGCAACGATGGAGGAGAATCCCGATGCCCAGATGAAGGAAAAGTGGCATCGTTGCACTCAGTAGTCTTCATAACTTGCTAGTTCTATGGTATATTTATGAACAATATTGTCTAATCTTGGACTTTGCATTGTGTTGTCATGTAATGCACTTTTAGTTTGTCGTCATGTACTTCAAATGTTGTTATATTGATTAATGTGCTCTATTATTGGACCTTTCATAGTGTTGTTGGTTTCATTATTTGTTGTCATAATATTAAGTTTAATATTGCATAGGTAGTGAAACGAGCTCATGTAGTGCAAATAAAATGTAACGAAGTAGTGGATTACCTAATTCAACACACACAACACATGAAATGGCATGTGATAACATGTACCAAACTAGGGTATAGAGGTCCTAGACCAAACCTAACATGCCTTAGGTAATTGAAGTAAACAACAAGCACATGAAATGGCATGTGAGAACATGTGCCAAACAAGGGTACATATTTCCTTCGACTAACCCTAACATGCCTTAGGTGATTAAACCAAAAAAACAAACACATGGATGTGCCAGTCAGTAAGACAGGGCAGGTACATCCATGACGTGGTGTCTCCCGTCCCATCGGGGAACAGAACACAACAAAAAAGGTGCATGATCCATGCCTTGCAGTAGTAGGTAACTATCTGCTTGTCTGCATGATCAGGACACTGACCAAAGTTCTGCCTTAGCCAACTAATGAGTACTCTAGAGGAGTGGGTACCCGATGTCTTTGGAGGAAGCTCTCTTCCAAGGAAGACCTCCACTCTACCTCTCCAACCAGCAGCAGTGTAGTGGCCGATAACTGGGCGGCCACTTATACGGACACCTAGGAACTTCTACGTGTCCTGAAGAGTAATGGTCATCTCACCGCAAGGTAGGTGGAAGCTGTGAGTCTTCGGCCTCCATCTACAAAATAAGAAAGAAGTACTATGGTTATATGCACATCGAGAACCGAAAATATAAATGGAAGTGAATATGTTCATAATTATGGTATCGGTCGACTAGAGCTGAGATCGCCATGGGGTTGAAGGCAGGCAACCCACGGCGAACCTAGAATGATACAACATCAAGTCCAGCCCTCTCAAGGAGAGGAGTGTACCTATCGTTGTACCATATGTCCTCGAACTTATCATGGGTTCAAGGATGAAGAGGGTACAATTCCAGCAAAGAATAGAAATTATTAGATTAATTTGTGAACACAAATACATGTGCAGAGGAAAAATAACAAGCAGAAGTAAAGTCATTACCTCCCCCTCCACGGTGAGTCATCCTCGGTGGTTCTCCTCGTAGGGCTCCAGCAGGTGGAATGGCTCCATCCTACAAAATATAATGAGAAAGTACCGATTAGTTTTATATGAACAAATAAATAACTTTTTGGTACTAGTAAACATGCATGTGAAACATTAGTTATTTTCACCTGACTAAGCAGCCAATGGAATGTACGTGAATTATGCCCAAGTCTACCACATTTGCCACATTGGTTCTGCTCGGGGTCAGTAAGAAAGGGGGTTGCTCTCCCTCGCCTCATTCTACCGGAAACCTATCTTGTGCCTCGTCCTCTTCCGGGTTCCACGTTTGTCCCAACGTGTACTGGATTCGTAATGTATTTCAACCCAGTGTAAGGTAGCCACTGACCCTCGTCTAGGGAAAGGCTCAAAATGGGGAGACCAAGTCTGTACAAGTCTGTCAACACTGAACTCCCACAGTATCTGGGTCTCGTAGGCAAAGTTGCGATACTGAGATGCTGCAACATAATGAGAACAAGGAAAGTGGTACTGCTTGATTTTCCCACATCGGCATGAGAAATTACTAAGTACCACAATATAACTTCTTGATGGCCGGACCTCACCATCGGATGTTGTACCACCCCTTTCTGTGACCTGGTACTTGCCGATGCTATGGTCAAATCAATCGGCGTCATGTGTGGCAGCCCTTTCCTTTGCCTTATCAAGATGCTTCTTAGGTTTAGGTGCCGATTTCTGATTATTACTTTGTAGTGCCATTGCTTGAGCGTGTCTCTCGTTAAACCATGCAACTAGCCTATAAAAGGTGAATGATACAATGGCATTGATGGGCATGGCACTTATACCCTTGAGTACACTATTAAATGACTCCGCCATGTTGCTAGTCTGAAACTCGTACCTCCATCCACCATCGTCGTAGGCTCTTGTCCATTTCTTAGGTTCTCTTAGCAATCCTCTTAGCCACTGCCTACCTTCTGCGTTTGTTGCCATTTTTAGCTACTCCAACTTCTCCTCAAAGAATGGCACCTCAAGCATGCGAGCAACCTCCTCGAATAGAGGAAAGTTGTCCTTCGTACCATCCTTCTGAAGTAAATTCTCAGCATGGTGTCGAGTGCACCAACGGTGGTGCAAAGGTGCATACCCCGGAATCTGCTCCTATACGGCACTGAGTATGCCCTGGTGTCTATCAGATATGACACCTACCTGTAACAACCCAAAAATCCACACACTAAAAATTACAACTACAAAATTTTTGTTTTAGCCCTATGTGATGTTGAGTGACACATGTAGAAGCCAAACCCTAGTTTTGGATTGGATGTGACCCAACTAGGTTAAGATCATGAGCATAGTTTGGTTTTATGCCACATGTGTAATTAAATTCCTAAATAAATAAATCATGCATGCATCCTTAGACCCACTTGTGATTTGGATTCTTTTGCCTTATGTGATGTTTAACTAACTTACTTAATATTTATAATAAACCCTAACCAAATTGGCAACAAATAAAAGAGAAAGGAAAGAAGGAGGAGCAGCAGCAGCCCAGGCCTGCTCGACCTTGTGAACCAGCCTCGCCTGCCCTCCTACTCGCTCACGCGGCCCACGAAGCTAGCCCAGCTACACCCTACCACCCACGCGCGCACAAGCCACTGACGAGCCGGACCTGCCCGTCAGCCATCACACACTGCATGCCGCCGCATCAGGACAAGCTGACAAATGGGGCCCCCTCTGTCAGTCGCCTAGCTACAGCGTCGTCGTCTTCCCCACGCTCTCTCCACCACGCGACCGGGAGCCGACCGCAGAGCAGGCACGGGCCTAGGGTCATGCAAATCGCATGACCTTATTCCCCCTTGCGCCGCGCTTACGCTACCGCACGCGAGCCGTCGGATGCGCCACACGTATCACCGCCGCCCGATCGCTGTCTGCCATTGGAGCCCTTGGAGCTTAGCTATAAAAGCCAATGTCCGTGAGCCCTAACCCTCAGTCCATTCACCACCGCCGCTGGTGGCACAGCACCACATAGCATCAAGCCAAGAGAGAGGGAGGAGGGAGAAGAAAGGAGGAGAAGGAAGCCATTGCGGGAAGGACCTCGTCGGAGCTAGGAGCACCGCCCCGATCAGCTACAGCGACGTAGCTGCTCAGCACGGCACTGCATCGCCTCATCATGGCCTCGCCTCTCCACTACACCGCCATCCTACCGCCACGAAACCTACGGTGAGCCATCTTGTTGAGACCACCTCCCTAGCCAAATGGAACGTGCACCGCCATGATCAAAACCATGCTGAAGCTTCGAGCTCCGGCCTAGCCCAACTAGTTAGCTAGGAAGACCGCCATGGTAACGCTTGCTGAGACCCAGGACGCGCCGTGCACGCTACCATCAGCCAAAAGGAGGACCCCAACCACGCCATCGTTCGCCATGGCCAGAGCCCTAGGAAGCCCTAGCTGTCGCCCCGACCCCACCGTCGCACTCGCCGAGGCTTGGGGAAGCTATCGCCTACCCTAATCGGATGCTAGTACCGCCGTAGGGGCTTGCCGGTGACCTCACTGCCATCGGGAGCCCCGTCGGGGAAGAGATGGGGATTTTCCCCTCGTCGACCATATCCCGAGCAGCTCTGCTGAGCTCTGACCACGACCACATTGACCACGTCCTGAGCAGCTCCACCGAGCTCTGACCACGACCACGTCGACCACATCCCGAGCAGCTCCACCGAGCTCCAACCATGACCACGTCGTGCACGTGAACCAAACCTTGGGAAGGAGTAAGTGGACCAAGTCCTTCATAGACTGACTCTGCGGTTTACAGACCAATGCAGGCGGGTTCACCATGAACCATGCCTCACCTGCGCCCGTGGACCACGGCCCGTTATTGGCCTAGTAAGATGACATGGCCACACCAGCGCGCGCCATGTGGTGGGCCAAAGCCCAGCCCGTATTTAGGCCCAACCAGCCTAGTTTGGCCTAGCCTATATTGACAATTGACCGGACCCACATGTCAATGACCCAAGAGCCCCTGGTCCCACCTGTCAGTAGCTGATGAAGTAGATGACATCATGCTGTTGTCATGATGACGTCAGCAGGACCCCACCTGTCAGCTCGGAACCAAGATGATGACGCCATACTGACATCATGCTGGCATCAGCATGCCACGTGGACCAGTCATAGTGTGACACGTGTCAACCCAGGATTAATTCAGCCTTTTCCCATTTTTAGAAATGATTGAAACTTCAGAAATTCATAACTAACTCATACAAAGTCAGAAAAATACAAGACTAGGACCAAAATTCATCTAAAATTAAGCTCTACGCAATGAACCCATGTTTGAGTGCATTTGGCTCTTTTTGAATTCTCATTGCTTTTTGTGCTATTCTATAGACGTCGCTAACGCGACTATAATGCGATTGTTTGTAGACTCGGAGGAGAACCAGATGGACGAGGACCGAGAGTACCATGAGGAGTATGGAGACGACTACACTGAAGGTGCCACATCCCACCCAACCTCATAGCACCAATTACGCATAGCTAATATAGATCTGCTATTGCTTTACTTTATTGTTATATTCACACTATGATAGGACTTGCATGGTAGTATGCTTTCTTGATGGCCTTTACCTTGATGCAACCTTACCCTTGCTTACCTTGCTATTAGGCTAGACACACGCTTGCAGCTATATTTCATTGCTTATACTACTACTACGCTTGTACAATATTGATGTGTGGTGGAAACTGGTGTAATCTGGACTATGGGGAGAGTGCTGCGTGTGTGACTTGGGTGCGTGGAGGGTAAGGGTTGTGTTGACCAAGTTGGAGTATACGACGAGCCTAGGGCAAGTCTTGCCATGTGGTGCTACCTGGGCACCCTTGGAATGGATACTTGTGGTGGGTAAATGGTGATATGAGGTGACCCTGGGTGTAAACCTATGATGGGAGGAGCCCGGGGTGGAGGTGCTATGGTGGCACGGTAAAAGGAAACCCTGATGAAGACATTCTGGCTTGGTCATCCCTAAGGACTTACTAGTACTTAGATTCACTGGGAAGCCTTATGTACCACTCACCCTATATGGTGCGGGACGACTAGACTACTTGGTAGGATATTGCCACTACTACTAGGTTGATAGCGGACAGTGTAAGGAGGTACGAGGCGTGGCGGATTCCCCCCCACCCTTCTGAGACTTCATGGAGACCTTGTGGACCTAGCTCATGACTCACAGTTTCAGCCACCCCAGACTAGACTTGGGGTGTATCAAGGCTGAATGGTAGAGTGGCATTATCCTAGGCTAGCAAGTGGCCGGAATTAGCCCAGTTGACGACGGTCAGCAAAGAAGGCAGATCTTGTGGTTATGTAAAACCTCTGTAGAGTGTATGGTTGATCGATCGATACATATGCCGACTTGTTGGCTATGGACCTTTCCTGGGTTTTGCTTAAACTAGATAGTGAGATGAGTCCTTCTCTTCCTTCCCTGTGAGAAAGTGTTGGACATAGCTAGGGGCTACGGACCATGAGACAGTGCCGAGAGGGAGTTGGCCTATCGACTGAGCGATGGTATGGTGATGATATGGAGATGGTGGTATATCGATCCTAGGATCGAAACCTAGCTCTAGACGGGAATGGGGTGGAATGTGTGTGGGAATGGTGTTAAAACCTGACTATACTATTATATACTTGATATGCTAATACATAGGAATCCCCAGCCTTATAGGTTCCTTGTGATTATATCCAACCTGCATCCAACTTCCACAAAGCATTGCTCATAGGGTGGGAGTGGCCAGTACAAATCGTACTGATAAATTTTGGCACACAGGTTCTGCTGAGGAGTATAGCTTTGAGGAATTTGACGGTTGAGGGGTTCGTTCCTATGCTCGAGTTTGGCGATCTTATCTTCAAGCTGTTCTGAATGAATGCTACTTTTGATTCCACCAATGCGGCGATGTAATAATTTATGTAATTCCGCACTATTTGTACTCTGATAATATCGTTGTATGGATGTGGTATTCGACTGGAATTCGGGTAATATGATCTACAACAGTCATAATACACTTCGACTCTATGGATTTCCCTTCGTGGAAATCAGGTCGCTTTAGTTGGTATCAAATCCATACTTGACCCTAGGTCAAAACCCTCAGAAATGGATGATAGAATAGGACGTGAACAACCCTTATTTTGGTTATATACCGACCCTGCATTTACTTTTATGCAAGGCTTATCTATATATTGACCTGCTAACACATGTTTCCTTAAAACTTACAGATGGCAATGAATGTCGAATGGCTGCCTCTAGGACCACTACCTCTGGACCACGCCAAGCTTACCTTCGACCTACGTGAGCTCAGGAGTTTTGCACAGACCCTCTACCAAGTTCTCATCACATTAGGAGTCCCTAACGAGCTTGTCATGGTCACCTGCACCAGGAAGTCATCTCAGGAAGGAGGAATCAAAGGACCAGTTGTCGCCTCAGTCGAGTGCCCAGCTAGCACTACCTTACCTTCTGTCCCAGCTTTCACCGAGTTGACTATAGAGGACACAGTCGAGGAGGGACTGCGAGCTATCTCACACAAGGCACTTCGCAGAGTGATGAGGGACCACTACGAGCACCTAAAGACGACAGAGTTCCATCTACTTCCCTAGGCCCTCAACCTCAGCCTTACCCCTAGTGAGCAGAGTTTCGCAACCTATAGAGTTATCTTTTCTGAGGAGGACAGATGCCTTCGTGTCTTGGCTATCCACCTACTAGAGCAGGATAGGTACGTGACCTAGCTTGAGTAAAGGAGACGTCAGGACCAGGCCCTTCTATGGGAGTACTAGGAGCAAGACTCACAAAGAGCATAGGAGCAAGCTAGTCTGCTTGAGACAGTTGCCAAGCTACAAGATGAGCTCAACCGTCATGAAGAAGTCCACAGAGCCGAGGTCGCTGACTTATAAGACAAAGCTGCCGACCTAGGCAACAGGAACTGCTACCACGACAGCAAGGTCTTGGAGTTGTAGAGAGAGTTGGATGACAAGAAGGCTGAGTTTAACCACAGAGGAGACAGAGAGAGGTCCAAGGGGATTGTTATGCTAAAAATCCAATCTAAGAACAAGACCATGACTCAGGAGCTAGAGGAGTTCAGGAAGAAGGCCGTTCACAACCAGGGCCACCTGATCGAGGCACTCAGGAAGAACGAGTACTTATAGGACAAGTGTGAAAGGACTTGGCATGCTTGGCAGAAGTCTGACAAGAAGCGCCTTAGGGAGATGAAGGGTATGTGGGATCAGCTACCTAAGGAGATTCGTAGCAAGATGAAGCCTAGGATAGAGGAGTTTGAGTTAGCCCTGACTCACCTCAAGCTAGACACCTGCCCTACCCTACTTGGAGCCAAGCCTACTGAGGAGCTCGCCGAGGCCTTGAAGTACATGTCCTAACTTCACAAGTCTGATGAGGAGATCGAGATCGAGAACAGTCGTATCCTAGCTGCGGTGTACGAGTTAGAGTAGATGACCCTGTGAGGTCATGAGTCATGCTAGTGGCTTCCATAAGTTGTACCCCATGATGTACCCCTTATGAGATGTAATACGAGATACTATGCGTAGTACGATTCTCGCAAGTCTCCAAGTGTAGCTACTGGAGATGATGCTATGTAATAAAACCCATGTAATGAATGTTTTCGATCTTATTGCATCTTATGGATCTTATTGCTTCTTTGTAATGAGTGTTGGATAGTATAAATACTTTTCTTTAAATTGTTAAAATCATGTAATAGTACTAAATTATAAGCACTTAAGGCTCAAACACTATGATTCGTACTGCAGATGCCGAACCGCCGCTCTACTCGCCTAATGAACCATGGATGTGCGCCCACCCCTGAACCAGTCAAACCAAACAGGGGGCGTGGTGGCTACAACCATGGCCATGGCCATGGCCATGGATGTGGAGGGATACCCTTCAACCTAGAGAATACCTCGCCACCTGAGGAGAACATTCTGCCACCACCACCACCGACCTTGGCAGAGGTGATGGTGCAACAGACCCAGCTTCTTGTAGCTCTTGTAGATGGAGCAAACCGTCACCAGAGAGGTCAACAGAATGACTTCCAAAGGAAGCTAGAAGGATTTCTGAAGCTGAGGCCACCTACCTATGATGGCACCGACCCTGACCCGCTTGTAGCCGATGACTGGCTCAAGGAGATGGAGAAGAAGCTCGACCTCACCACCTTCACCGACGATGAGTGTGTTGGAGCTGCCACACACCAGCTCATAGGTGCAGCACGTGCCTAGTGGGACAATTTTAGTGATTCCCATGAGGACCCTGCCAACATCTCATGGGATGAGTTTGCCGAAGCATTCACTGAGTATCACATTCCCAAGGGTATCATGGAGGCCAAAGCCGAGGAGTTCTACAACATCAAGATGGGAAAGGACAGGGTGACTGAGTACACTACTCGCTTCACCAACCTTCTATGCTTTGCACCTTCCTATGTTATGAACTCTGAGAAGGAGAAGCTGTACTATTACTACAAGGGACTTAACCCGCACATCAAGTTGAAGTTTGGTGGTATTGAGAGTAGCACGCTGCGTGCTCTGGTGGATCACTGCATCCAGATCGAGAAGGACCGTGCTAAAGCTGGAGAGGAGTATAGGGAGAGGAAGCATAAGCCTGAGGAGTCTTTTGTGGCCATGATCGCAAGAGGTTCCACAGAGATGCACCATCCAAGGAACGCTCTCGCCACAATAGGGATGACAACCCTAGATCGAGTAGGGGTGGTGGAGGCTACACCACCAAATACTCCTGCCCTGCTCAGGATCGTTACACCCAGGATCATTATGCTCAGGATCATTACACTTAGGACTGTTCCAACCGTCCCTGCTCAGTGAATGAATGCCTAGCACAGAACCGCTCTGCACCGAGCACTAGAAACTAGAAGGCACCCACGCTAACCCCTACAGGTGATGCACCTTTCACTTGCTTCGCTTGTGGCCAACCGGGTCACAAAGCCGCTGAGTGCCCTTAGAACTCAGCCGCTTAGAAGTCTCAGTTCAAGGGATCTGCTACCCGTGGACGTCTCAACCATCTGGACGCCGAGGAAGCATAAGCTACCCCTGACATTGTGTATGGTATGTTTTTAGTTAATGGCAATATTGCATTAGTTCTATTTGACTCTGGAGCAACTTGTTCTTACATATCATCCAAGTTTGCACGAAAGCATGACCTGCCTGTAACCCCACGTGGAAGACCTATCATCACTAGCTCACCTTTAGGAGACCTAAAGTGCACCCACATCTGTAAGGGAGTGAGTCTTACCATTGAGGGTCTTATCTTTAAAGCTGACCTAACCCTATTACCTTCCACGAGCCTAGATGTCATCTTAGGTATGGATTGGCTAACCATTCACCGAGGTATCATATCATGTTCACCTAGATACGTCCAAGTGACCCACCCATTAGGCCAAGTTATTAGATGTGAACCCTAGTCTAGAAAGTCCACTTCTATCCTATGTGCCCTTAAAGCTAGTTTAGAATCACAAAAGAAGAGAAGATAGTTCATGATGTGCCTATGGTCAGAGACTATCCCAATGTATTCCCTAAAGAATTATCGGGTATGCCACCAGACCGTGATGTAGAGTTCATCATTGATCTTTTGCCAAGAACAGGACCCATTGTTAAGAGACCCTATCGCATGTCAGTTGATGAACTGGCCGAGCTCAAGAAATAGCTTGATGAGCTCATCTCGAAGGGATATATCAGACCCAGTGCTTCACCCTGTGGATCCCCTGTTCTGTTTGTTAAGAAGAAGGATAGCTCAATGAGAATGTGTATCGATTACCGGAACTTGAACGTAGTCACCATCAAGAACATGTACCCCCTACCAAGGATCGATGATTTGCTTGATCAGCTTCAAGGTGCCAAGTATTTCTCCAAGATTGATCTCAGATCTGGCTATCATCAGATGAAGATTCGAGAGAGTGATATCCCGAAGACAGCTTTTGTGACTAGGTATGGGCAGTTTGAGTTCACTGTGGTGTCCTTTGGACTCACGAATGCTCCCGCCTACTTCATGAACATGATGAATAAGGTTTTCATGGATGATTTGGATAAGTTCATGGTAGTATTCATTGATGACATCCTTGTCTATTCATCCATCGCTGAAGAACATGAACATCATCTGAGAACTGTGCTTGAGAAACAAGCCCAACATCAGCTCTATGCAAAGTTCAGCAAATATGAGATTTGGCTATAGAAAGTTGCCTTCCTAGGCCATGTACTATCAGCTGAAGGTGTCGCAGTTGACCTAGCTAAGATTGAAGCTGTGAAAGAGTGGGATCAACCCCGTAATGTGACAGAAGTCAGAAGTTTCTTGGGATTGGCTGGATATTATCGCCGATTCATTGAAAACTTTTCCAAGATAGCCCATCCAATGACCAACCTTTTGAAGAAGACCAAGGAGTTTGAATGGATGCCCAAGTGCGAACAAAGCTTTCAAGAGTTGAAATTGAAGCTTACCACAACTCCTGTGCTAGCATTGCCTGATATCAACAAAGATTTCGTGGTCTATTGTGATGCATCCCGTCAAGGACTTGGTTGTGTATTGATGCAAGGTGGAAGAGTGATAGCTTATGCTTCTCGATAGTTGAAAGAACATGAGAACCGTTACCCCACTCATGATCTTGAGTTAGCAGCAGTTGTGCATGCTTTGAAGATTTGGAGGCACTACTTGATAGGCAACAAGTGTGATATCTATACCGATCATAAGAGCTTAAAGTACTTTTTCACTCAGGAAGATTTGAATATGAGGCAACGTCATTGGCTAGAGTTGATTAAAGACTATGACCTAGAAATTCACTATCATCCGGGAAAAGCTAATGTAGTCGCAGATGCTCTTAGTCGCAAGAGTTACTATCACACTTTGATCACTGAATCCGTACCACCTGAGCTCAAGGAAGAGGTTGAAGATTTCTAGCTTGAGATACTACCGCATGGCTTGTTGAACAAGCTTCGCATATAGTATGATCTCACAGATCGCATCTGTCAAGCTCAGAGAAATTATGAAGGGATCGAATATCTCTGTGGTCTGATGAAACTGGGCTACAAGACCAACCACCATGAAGATGAACAAGGAACCATCTGGTTCAAGGACAGAATCTATATCCCTTCCGATCCAGCACTACGAGAGGAAGTACTATCAGAAGCTCATGATTCTAAGTACTGTATTCACCCTGGAGGTTCAAAGATGTATCAAGATTTGAAGAAACACTTTTGGTGAAAAGGCATGAAGACAGACATTGCGAGACATGTGGCACGATGTGACACCTGTAATAGAGTCAAGGCTGAACATCAAAGGCCTGTAGGATTGTTAAAGCCTCTTGACGTTCCCAAGTGGAAATGGGAGAGCATATCCATGGATTTCATAGTTGGATTGCCCCATTCACAGAAAGGCAATGATTCCATTTGGGTAATTGTTGATCGTTTGACCAAGGTTGCTCACTTTATACCCGTTAAGACTAAGACCGATGCCAAAAAATTAGTAGATCTATATGTTGAGCATATCCTCAGACTGCATGGAGCTCCCTCTAGTATTGTATCTGATTGTGGTCCTTAGTTTATGTCCTGATTCTAGGAAGCTCTGCACAAGTCCATTGGAACCAAACTTGATTTCAGTACCGCTTATCACCAATAGACAGATGGACAGACTGAACGAGTGAATCAGATCTTAGAAGACATGCTCCGCGCTAGTGTATAGAATTATGGCTCTAATTGGGAGAAATGCCTACCCTATGCAGAGTTCTCTTACAACAACAACTACCAGGCCAGTATCAAGATGTCACCGTTTGAAGCACTGTATGGCAAACCTTGTAAGACACCTTTGATGTGGTCTCAACTGGGTGAAAGATCATTCTTTGATTCCGCTAAGATTCAAGATGCAGAAGGAGTTGCTCAAGTAAAGGAGAATTTGAGAATTGCCCAAAGTCGATACAAGAGCTATGCTGACAAAAGAAGAAGAGAACTTGAGTTCAATGTGGGAGATTTTGTCTATCTCAAGGTATCCCCACTACGTGGAACTGTCAGATTCCATGTGAAAGGAAAGCTTGCCCCTAGATTTGTTGGGCCATACAAGATCCGCAAGAGGATTGGAAAACTCACTTACAAACTTGAGCTACCTAGGGAATTGGCGGGTGTACATCCCGTGTTTCATGTATCCCAGCTACGCAAGTGTTTGAGAGTGCCCGATGAAGTGATCCCGACTGATACACTTGATATTGAGAACACTCTCGAGTATAAAGAGCATCCTATCAGAATTCTGGGTAGAGATACCAAGGAGACACGAAGCAAAACTATTCCTATGTGCAAGGTCCAAAGGAGCAATCACACTGAGAGAGAAGCAACATGGGAGAAAGAGTCTGACCTCTGGCTACAATATCCTTATCTCTCCGAAGAGTATGTTAAGCTTTAATCTCGAGGACGAGATTCTGTTAAGGGGGTAGGACTGTAACAACCCAAAAATCCACACACCAAAAATTACAACTACAAAATTTTTGTTTTAGCCCTATGTGATGTTGAGTGACACATGTAGAAGCCAAACCCTAGTTTTGGATTGGATGTGACCCAACTAGGTTAAGATCATGAGCATAGTTTGGTTTTATGCCACATGTGTAATTAAATTCCTAAATAAATAAATCATGCATGCATCCTTAGACCCACTTGTGATTTGGATTCTTTTGCCTTATGTGATGTTTAACTAACTTACTTAATATTTATGATAAACCCTAACCAAATTGGCAACAAATAAAAGAGAAAGGAAAGAAGGGGGAGCAGAAGCAGCCCAGGCTTGCTTGGCCTTGCGAACCAGCCTCGCCTACCCTCCCACTCGCTCACACAGCCCATGAAGCTGGCCCAGCTACACCCTACCGCCCACGCTCACACAAGCCGCTGACGAGCCGGACCCACCCGTCAGCCGTCACGCACTACACGCCGCCACATCAGGACAAGCTAACAAATGGGCCCCCTCTATCAGCCGCCCAGCTACAGCGTCGTCGTCTTCCCCATGCTCTCTCCACCATGCTACCGGGAGCCGATCACGGAGTAGGCATGGGCCCAGGGTCATGCAAATCGCATGACCTTGTTCCCCCTTGTGCCGCGCTTACGCTACCACACGCGAGCCGTCAGATGCACCGCACGTATCACCACCGCTCGATTGTCGTCCGCCGTTGGAGCCCTTGGAGCTTGGCTATAAAAGCAAACGTCCGTGAGCCCTAACCCTCAGCCCATTCACCACTGCTGCTGGTGGCACAGCACCACATAGCGTCAAGCTGAGAGAGAGGGAGGAGGGAGAAGCAAGGAGGAGAAGGAAGCCACTGCGAGGAGGACCTCGCCGGAGCTAGGAGCGCCGTCCTAATCAGCTACAGCGACGTAGCTGCTTGGCACGGCACTGCATTGCCTCATCATGGCCTTGCCTCACCACCGTACCACCATCCTACCGCCACGAAACCTACGGTGAGCCATCTTGCTGAGACCACCTCCCTAGCCAAATGGAACGTGCACCACCATGATCAAAACCATGCTGAAGCTTCGAGCTCCGGCCTAGCCCAACTAGTTAGCTAGGAAGACCGCCATGGTAACGCTTGCTGAGACCCAGGACGCGCCGTGCACGCTACCATCAGCCAAAAGGAGGACCCCAACCATGACGTTGTACATTGGAGCAGGAGCGCACATGCACAAGCACGCCCACCGTGGCTAAGAGCACAACCTTGGTGAGACCACCGCGTCTTCTATGTCACGGTAAAGGTGACATTGACACCCCGACTGGCTCCGCCATGATGAGAGACACACCGTGCTCACCTTAGCCGAGGAAGGAGCCCACTGGAGCCCTGCATTGCCGCACCACACCTTGTCGGAGCACCACCGCCTCTGTTTTGCCCCCACCACCACCGTGGCTGGAGCCACTAGGAGCACCAGGAGCTCCTTCAACATGCCCACCACGGTCGTAGAAGCACCGTGGAGCTCACACGCTCCTCCAACTAGGCTCTCACTACCACCGCAGCCCTATCCATGCACGCCGACAAACCCACACCGCCGTTCACCATGGCCAGAGCCCTAGGAAGCCCTAGTCGTTGCCCCAACCCCACCGTCGCACTCACCGAGGCTTGGGGAAGCTATCGCCTACCCTAATCGGATGCTAGTACCACCACGGGGGCTTGCCGGTGACCTCACCGCCAGTGGGAGCCCTGTCGGGGAAGAGATGGGCATTTTCCCCTCGTTGACCACATCTCGAGCAGCTCCACCGAGCTCCGACCATGACCACGTCGACCATGTCCCGAGCAGCTCCGCCGAGCTCCGACCACGACCACGTCGACCACGTCCTGAGCAGCTCCGCCGAGCTCCGACCATGACCATGTTGTGCACGTGAACCAAACCCTAGGAAGGAGTAAGTGGACCAAGTCCTTCATAGACCGACTCTGCGGTCTACGGACCAACGCAGGCGGGTTCACCATGAACCGTGCCTCACCTGCGCCCGTGGACCACGGCTCGTTATTGGCCCAGTAAGACAACATGGCCGCACCAGCGCGCGCCACGTGGTGGGCCAAAGCCCAGCCCATATTTAGGCCCAACCGGCCCAGTTTGGCCTAGCCTATATTGACCATTGACCGGACCCACATGTCAATGACCCAAGAGCCCCTGGTCCCACCTGTCAGTAGCTAATGAAGTAGATGATGTCATGCTGACGTCAGCGGGACCCCACCTGTCAGCTTGGAACCGAGATGATGACGCCATACTGATGTCATGCTGGCGTCAGCATGCCACATGGACTAGTCACAGTGTGACACATGTCAGCCTAGGATTAATTCAGCCTTTTCCCATTTTCGGAAATGATTGAAACTTCAGAAATTCATAACTAACTCATACAAACTCAGAAAAATACAAGACCAGGACCAAAATTCATCTAAAATTGAGCTCTACGCAATGAACCCATGTTTGAGTGCATTTGGCTCTTTTTGAATTCTCATTGCTTTTTGTGCTATTCTATAGACATCGCTAACGTGACTATAATGTGATCGTTTGTAGACTCAGAGGAGAACCAGATGGACGAGGACCAAGAGTACCGTGAGGAGTATGGAGACGACTACACTGAAGGTGCCACATCCCACCCAACCTCGTAGCACCTATTACGCATAGCTAATATAGAACTGTTGTTGCTTTACTTTATTGTTATATTCACACTATGATAGGACTTGCATGGTAGTATGCTTTCTTGATGGCCTTTACCTTGACGCAACCTTACCCCTGCTTACCCTGCTATTAGGCTAGACACATGCTTGTGGCTATATTTCATTGCTTATACTACTACTGTGTTTGTACAACATTGATGCGTGGTGGAAACTGGTGTAATCTAGACTATGGGGAGAGTGCTACATGTGTGACTTGGGTGTGTGGAGGGTAAGGGTTGTGTCGACCAAGTTGGAGTATACGATGAGCCTAGGGCAAGTCTTGTCATGTGGTGCTACCTGGGCACCCCTAGAATGGATACATGTGGTGGGTAAATGGTGATATGAGGTGACCCTGGGTGTGAACCTATGGTGGGAGGAGCCTGGGGTGGAGGTGCTGTGGTGGCATGGTAAAAGGAAACCCTAATGAAGACATTCTGGCTTGGTCATCCCTAAGGACTTACTAGTACTCAGATTCACTAGGAAGCCTTACGTACCACTCGCCCTATATGGTGCGGGACGGCCAGACTACTTGGTAGGATATTGCCACTACTGCTAGGTTGATTGCGGACAATGTAAGGAGGTACGGGGCATAGAGGATTGAGAAAATTTCCTATTTGACACCAGAAATAATGCTGCTTTCTTATTTGACACTGAAACTGAAATTCTTTCCTATCTGTCCTTCACTCGAGTTTTTCTTTCCCATTTGACATTTCCGTCAGTTTAGACTGCTAACGGTGTTAAGTCCTAGGAGAAAAGTCCGTTTTACCCCTAGAGTTTTTTTTACCAGTCATGACATTCCATGGTTGACATTGCTATCTTCTTTTTGAATGTTTTTATCTCGAACTGCTATATTTTTCTTTTTGCTTTTGTAAAATAAATAAAGGAATGAACATAATCTTATATAATTACTTATAATTATATCAGTTCCATATCAATCCGTTTAATCTTAGCCGTAGATCACGAGATGGATGGCTCAGTTTTGCTGCTGGTGTGAGACACGTATACATGTATTCATAATATATAATGAATTTATGAGATTATTTTTCTAAAGGAAAACAGCCATATAACGCGTATGCCGTCATGATGACATCAAGCAAAGAAACACTGGGGCAAAACAGAGCACAGCTTGCAGCCGGCGTTCAGGGTTCGCAGGCACGCGGCCATGGCGGCCTCTCCCGCGGCGGCGCGGCCGGGGCCAGAGCTCGCAGGCGCGGCGACGGGATGGGCGCGGCCTCGCCGGAGCTAGCAGGCGCGACGGCCTGCTGTGAGTTGGTGCTGTGTCCTCGGCGCGCCGGCCCTGCTCGCGCACGCCTTGGTCGCGCTGGCCGCCCCCATGTCCACGATGGCCGGCCTCGAGGCCGCGACGCCCGCCCGCGTGTCCGCGACGGCCAGCCCTGAGGACGAACAGCCACGACTCCCATAGACTACCGAGTTCATTTGCTTCCCTCAAAGGGCATAACGGTCTTTTCCTATTGCCTCACTTGGACAACTAACGTTAGTTGCTAACAGAACTGACGGAAATGTTAAATAGAAAAGAAAAACTTAAGTGGAGAACATATAGGAAAGAATTTTAATTTCGGTGTCAAATAGAAAAGCATCGTCATTTCTGGTGTCGAATATGAAATTTTCTCTAGAGGATTCCCCCCACACCCTTCTAAGACTTCATGGAGACCTTGTGGACCTGGCTCATGACTCATAGTTTCAGCCACCCCAGACTAGACTTGGGGTGTATCTGGGCTGAATGGTAGAGTGGCATTATCCTAGACTAGCAAGCGGCCGGAATCGGCCCAGTTAACAACGGTCAGCGAAGAAGGTAGATCTTGTGGTTATGTAAAACCTCTGTAGAGTGTATGGTTGATCGATCGATACATATGCCGACTTGTCGGCTATGGACCTTTCCTAGGTTTCGCTTAAAATAGATAGTGAGATGAGTCCTTCTCTTCCTTCCCCATGAGAAAGTGTCAGACGTAGCCAGGGGCTACAGACCATGAGACAGTGCCGAGAGGGAGTTGGCCTGTCGACTAAGCGATGGTATGGTGATGATATGTAGATGGTGGTATATTGATCCCAAGATCGAAACCTGGCTCTGGACGGAAATGGGGTGGAATGTGTTTGGGAATGGTGTTAAAACTTGACTATACTATTATATACTTGATATGCTAATACATAGGAAACCCTAGCCTTATAGGTTCCTTGTGATTATATCCAACCTGCATCCAACTTCCATAAAGCATTGCTCATAGGGTGGGAGTGGCCAGTACAAATCATACTGATAAATTTTGGCACACAGGTTCTGCTGAGGAGTATAGCTCTGAGGAATTTGATGGTCGAGGGGTTTGTTCCTATGCTCGAGTTTGGCGATCTTATCTTCAAGCTGTTCTAAATGAATGCTACTTTTGATTGTGCCAATGCGGTGATGTAATAATTTATGTAATTCCGCACTATTTGTACTCTGATAATATCATTGTATGGATGTGGTATTCGACTGGAATTTAGGTAATATGATCTACAACGATCATAATACACTTCGACTCTATGGATTTCCCTTCGCGGAAATCAAGTCGCTTCACTACCTTCTTATGAGGGCCAACGACATGGATCCTAACAAGTCGCAAGAACCATCCCTAGCTATCTTTGTTCTCCCTCTCCACCAAAGCGAAAGCCAAAGGAACCAATGCGTTGTCTGTGTCACACGAAATGGCTACCAAAAGTGTGCCCATGTACTTGCTAAGCAAAAAAGTACCATCAATGAATAACACTGGACGACAGTGCCTGAAGGCCTCGACACACTAGGGAAAGCACCAGAATGCACGAAAGAATATCTGCCTCCTATCCTTTCATTCATTCGGCTTTGGGATATACACGTAATGCATGCCTGGATTTGTTGCTTTCATTGCATTGAACATTGCAGGCAACTGCTCGTACCCCTCCTCCTAGTCCCCATATATCATCTTCTAGGCCCGTTGCTTTGCCCTCCATGCTTTCCCATACTTTATGTCATACTTAAACATCTCCTTAGTCATCTCCATAATTGTCCTGACCTTTAAGTTGGGCTGACCCTTCAAAGTTGTGTATAACTTTCTGGCAATGAGGGTAGAGGTCAACTGTCTATGCTTCTGTTTTAGATCTATCTAGGCACAAGTGTGTGGACCTACAATTTTGGTGATCTTGAATTTCCCTATGGCCTTCTGTTTGTGAGAATAGACCCTCCAATTGCAATCTGCCATCTCACACACCACTGTGTAACGGCGCTCCACATAGGAGTGCCTCACCTTGAATGGTCTCTTACATCTCACAAAATATTCCTGTAGCCACCTTCTTAAGGTGGGCAAGTCCTTGAAGACCACGCCCTTCTAAATTTCCACGATGTCACCGGCCTCAGGAGCCTCTAGCAGCTCATCATCTCTTCCTTCTCCATAAGCATATTGAGAATGACTAAGGTCGTTGAATTCATGAACCAGTGGATCACAATCAGGACACAAGCGTCTGATGAGCTCCATTTCTTATTCGCTCAAAGCTGCAACTGGGCGGTCATCATCAGAATCAATGGCCCTTGCTGTGCCATAAGGCTCCTCATCATCTATAATATCAACATCTACACTGTTAGAGGCCATAAACCCTGGGTCCATGTTGGTTGATGGAGGAACAGGAGCACAACCATCATTATCAGAATTGAATTGCTCAAAAGTAAATGCTCAAAGTAAAGAGAGGAGAAAGAACACGATGATGTTTTGCTAAGGTATCAGAGAGTCTCCACTCCCCACTAGTCCTCGTTGCAGCACCCGTGCAAGGGTGTAGCTCCCTCTTGATCCGTGCAAGGATCAAGTGCTCTCTATGGGTTGATTCTTCGACACTCTGTCACGGTGAATCACCGACAACCGCTCACAACTTGAGTTGGGTCATCCACAAGCTCCGCCAGATGATCACCAAACTCCTAATCACCACCAAGTCATCTAGGTGATGGCGATCACCAAGAGTAACAAGCAAGAACTCTCACTTGACCACAATAAGCCTAATAAGAAGGGTGGATGCACACTTGCTACTCTCTTTTTGCTAATGAGGCCTTAATCTTGGATTCTCAAATCTCAATCACCTCACTAGGCTCTTGCTCTTCTTGGCACTCTCAAGGGTGTTTCTCAGCTGTTGAAATGGGCAAGAGTCCTCCCTTGAATGAATAGATGAAGTATTTATACACCCTCGTTCAAAATGAACCGTTATGTGCCACTACGGGGTGACTGGACGCTTCGGTCAAGGTGACCAAACGCTCTAGTTAGTTCTCCCTACCATAGAGCCATTGAGTTGTGACCTTACACTGACTAGCATCCGGTCATGAAAACTGCTCTCTAGAACCTTACTGATGTTGATCGAACTCTGGCACCTAGTGCTAGATTTGACAAGTGTGCACCACACCTAACCCACTAGACTTACCTAGGTCAAGCTACTAGTCCATACCCCCCTTAATAGTATGGTCAAAGGCAAAACAAAGTCCTAAACTACTCTAAGTGTCTCTTCAACACCAAACGACACTTAGAACTAGTCCATCCTTAACCTTGTCGTCCATCCTTTAAAAACCAAAATGATTTCCATCGTAGGGGCATGACAACCATGATTGCCCAATCAATTGCCATTACCATGACCTAACTTAATTGCATCTATAAAACAAGTCATAGTAATCTCATATTGTCATTAATCACCAAAATCCAACTAGGGGCCTAGATGCTTTCAATCTCCCCCTTTTTGGTGATTGATGACAATACAACCTCGAGTATGTAAAAGAGATGAGGTTTTTAATATGCTTGGTTCATATAAGCTTTTGACAATAAGAACAAAAGAGTTAGGCAAGCTTATATGACCCAAGCCAACATGATGTACTCAATAGATATGAAATAAGCATGAGTACAAGAAATAAAGCTCATTTGCATCAGAGTAAAATGCGGAAGCAAAGCAAATAAGCACATAACCATGTGACATGACATATATAAAATTCAAGTAGAGAGCACATATCACATAAATATCACATTAATATCACTATCACATAAATATCACGATCACATGTATGTAGTTCAATGCATGAAAGTAAACATCAATGCATAATAATGTATCACACATAAAAAGCCAAATGTAATAGATAAGCTCCCCTAGATATATCGCTCCCCCTAAGTCTATCATACTCGATCCCTCTTCCCCTTTGGCGTCAAACACCAAAACCTAAGGGTCTGTCGGCGGGGCAAAAGCAGAAGAGTCGGGCGCTGAGGTGCGGTCAGCGATCTAGAACTGGGTAGCATCATCATCTGATCCTGAGCTCTGAGTAGTCTGATCCTCTATCGCTGAAGCGGTCTAGGTTGGATCTGGGACTAGTGCGGCCTATGACTCTACAGGTATGACTGTAGCAGGTGGATCTGATGATGCAACTAAAGATGGGAACATCTCTATAGTCCCAGTAATAGGAGCAACTATGGAAGGACTAGGGACATGTAGATCTAGCGGTGTAGGCTACCATGTCAACTCACTGAATGTAGCACCAAGGCTCCTAAAGACTGGGTATCAGTCACAAGCAATGATGAACTCTAAGCCGGTGTGAAGCCTGTATGAAGAGGTGTGAAGGAAAGACCCTGGGCTATCAAAGGCGAAGCAAACCACTAGGACACCTGCTTTGTCGATGAAGGAAACTGTGTCACTGGCTATCCCTGACTCTGAAGCCCATTGGGCTGTATAATTGGAGTCTATGAAGTGGTGGCAGGCTGGCCAAGCTGAGGTGTAAGCTATGGCGGTGGAGCCCCAATAGTAGAGATGACATGCTACATGAATCCAAGTAACTACTGCTGCATGAGGAGCTGCTGCTGCTACATGGCCTGCTGCTGCTGCTGGATAGTCTACTGCTATCACTGGAACTCATCCCGTCTAGCCTAAACCTATGCTAGAGTAGCTGCTGTCTCCTGGGCCTGGCGAGCCTAATCCTACCTCATTCACTCAAGTATAGCAAGTAGAGTGGGGTCTGTCTACGGTGCCTATGGTGGAGCTGAGCTAGAGCCATTGGCCTCACTGTCATGTCATCGTGGAGGCATCTGAGGGATAGTATGGTAGTCATCATCTGAACTATCGCTAGGGTCACTCTCGACCATACCCTCCTGCTGAGCATCTAGCTCCTCCTCCTCTATAGCTGCTATGCCCCTAATGATATCATCCTACTGGGCTACAGTCTCTGGCACCTCTGGGCGATAGTGCAACTGGCTAGGTGTCCTTGCTGCACTGTGGCAGAGCATCCGAGTCATGTTACAAGCTAGAAACTCTATAGTAGCTCCTGAATACTATGCCAACATCTCAGGATGCCTCACTATGAGTGCCCTGTAAATCAAAAAAGTGATCCAGTGAGCATATGACAGCTGCCTATGACCCCTGAATCTCTCTACAAGTGTATCCTCCATCTCAGAAAGAATGAGATCCCATATATCAAATAATGTCTACTGGACCAGGGAGTTCAGTAGCCACAACTGAATGCGAGTCAATCCCTCATGATATCCCATCCTCAGTAGTAGGGTCCTCCTCATGATAGCATCAAGCAGTCTAGCTATAGGAGTAAGATCTTTGGGTGTCCTGCTCGACCCCTCACCGAATGGCTCTGTGAAGCAAGGTCGGATGAGATCTATGGGAGGCACAAGACCGCCATGAGGGCATCTAGGAGGCTCTGTATGACCATAGCAAACCTCATGTAGCCAGATGGGTGACTCCTGAAGCCTAAGTATCTCTCTGACCCCAAAGCTCATCAGCATGTAGTCTTTGTCTCTAAATGTAAAGTGTATGAACATGTGGCCTGGGTCAATCCAAAGTGTAGCGTAGAACTCACGGACCCATGATGGTACATATCTACCTATCCATCCAAGTAAATCTGTCAGTCCTGCCAAGTAAGAGAGGTGATGACGTATCTACTCTCCAGCTGCTGCTATAATGGCCTCAATGGAACAAACCCTCTAAGATCTGAATGCAACTCCACTGTTAAGATATGCATTATAAAAATCCTTCTATAGTGGTGTATAGAAACCATCTAAAGCATGCTCATCCCTCCTTGGTGGGAATCAGTCCTCGAACTGAACAAACCTGAGCTGCTATACCTGCTTGGCCGTAGCAGCCCTCAAATCTAGATGAGTCACTAGAGGCAGACGAGAACCCCTCCTCTGTGTCTCTGGCCTTGGTGTCACCTAAGTATGGGTATGACTAGAGCAGCGTAACTATGGTTGAGGTGCCTGCTCTGTCTCCTCTGTCTGCTCTCCATCCTAAGTCTGCTTAGCACCCTCTGACTACACTGGTGGTTGTGACTGCTATGGCTCCCCCTAAGGCTGAGTCTCCTCCAAAACAACACGCCATCCCTCAAGCATGATAGTCCCAGTTGGACTACCATGACGAACTCAACCTGCTTAATGGCTGCCCTCTGTGCTGGTGAAAGCTGATCTGCAATGACAACACCACTCCGAGCACCTCCTCTCTCTGCACGCTCTACGGAGGTGGCTACTGCTTCTCTTATTGTATCAACATCTGCAAACTTCCACTTCTTAGATGTGGTCTTCTTTGTCCCCTTGCCTTTCACCTTGGCAGGCAAGCGAGGCGGAGGCCTCGGATCCACATCACCTGGACCACCCCCGGCATTCTTGACACGTGCCATTGCTGGACCTAAAAAGAGCAACTGCCACTGACAAGAAATAACTGCCAACTGTCACTTCCGAGGCTTGGCCTCGATCCATACTCGTGAGTTTGGCCCCGAGTTATCTAACAACTGCCAAAGTGACATCAACAACATCGACTCGCTGCACGATGGCATAGATTGGATATATGAATACTTTTAATATACATCTAGAGATACAAAACCCTAAGAAGCAAGCATTAGATATGAAATTAGAGGTGATGGCTTGCTACCTGATGAATCGACGATCAGAGAGAAGAGGAATAGATCACGGGCACCACTAGAATCGGCAATTAGGGTTATGGTTCCGACGATGGCCATGCGGCGTTGGTCGGTGGCACTATTGGGGCATAGCGAAATCAAGGTAGTTCTGGTGGCATATGGCAGGTGCAGCGTGGTGCGACATGATGGCGTGGGTCCCCGTGTAGAATAGCGTGGCGGTGGAACACGGCTAGGGCACGACGCATGGGCTCCCGATGGCAGAGGCTATCATGGCGCTAACGCGGGCACGACGGCATGAGTGCAGGATGGAGCAATGTGACACTGGAGCTTGTGGCGACGTGGGAGCTGCATGGGCGCGGTGTGGGCAGGCGGCGTGGAGAGGTCGTGACTGCTGCAGAGGCGTGGCTAGGGCTTTGCGCGACGATGTCGGCACAAGCAAGATGGGTACGGGCGACATGGATGCAGGATTATATGGTGACCCCCATGATAGATTAAGAAAGGAAACAGAACAGAGATAAGAGCCCACATGACTTCAACTGACCGGATGCTTCGATGGCAACGATCGGATGCTGCCACCCGGAGTTCGGTCAACAACAAAGAGGTCCAAAACCTCCCAAGTCATGACCGGATGCATCTGATCACCACTGACCGGATGCAGCCAGAGTCCGGTCGATCCTTAGATCTTCTTTGCTTGACCGGATGCAGGGACGCCATCTGATCGGACATAGGGTAAGAACTATTTCAGCGTCTAGTCACTCCTTCGTAGCAACAGTTCACCTCCTGTGAACTGACCAAACGTAGGGAGTAGAGTCCGGTCCAGCGTCCGATCACTCTTCTTCAGTAAATCTTTAATGTTCCATAGCGCTGCATGTTCCCAATCAAGTCCCAACTTCAATAAGACCCAAATAAACACCAATTGGGACTGATGTGAGTGACCTCTCTCAAACCCTCAAAATTTTCTAAGTATTTTAACTTAGGCTATAATTCTTTTTAAGAAAATAGGCAATAAAAGGATGATTGAAGAGAAATGACAAAACAACATACATGCATATGTAATGCAATACTTGAAAGTAATTTCTAGTTGCTTGTCAAGTTTGATCCAAGGTTAAGCTTCTTCACATGTTTTTCGGCGGTTATCTTAACCATGTTAGACAAGCCCTAAATGCATTACCAAAAATTAAACATGTTGTATATTACAATGCAATGCAAGGGACAACACAAGCTCATTTTCTAGTGAAGTTGCTTAAATCAAGCACATTGAGCTCATTCCTCAACCAACAAAATATTGCCTCATCTAGCAGTTTAGTAAAGATATCCATCAATTGATCCTCGGTCCTTACACCTTCTAGTGAAATATCATTCTTAGCAACATGATCTCTAAGAAAGTGATGGCGGATATCTATGTGCTTGGTGCGAGAGTGTTGAACCGGATTATTAGCAAGCTTTACCGCACTCTCATTGTCACACAAAAGATGTACTTTTTCTAGAACTACAACATAGCCAAGCAAAGTTTGCTTCATGTAAAGTATTTGTGCACAACAAGTACCCACGGCAATGTATTCTGCTTCGGTAGTGGATAAAGCCACACTATTTTGCTTCTTGGAGGACCAAGACACAAGTGATCTATCAAGCAAATAGCACCCTCCAGATGTGCTTTTTCTATCAACTTTGCAACCGGCATAATCCAAATCAGAATAGTTAACTAATTCAAATCTAGCTCCTTTGGGATACCAAAAGCCAATGCTTGGTGTGTGCTTAAGATACCTAAGAATTCTTTTAACGGCAATCAAATGAGCTTCCTTAGGATTAGCTTGAAATCTAGCACACATACACACACTAAACATGATGTCGGGCCTAGATACGGTTAAATATAACAAGCTACCAATCATAGAGTGGTAGAGAGTTTGATCACCCATTTTATCTCCCTCATCTAGGTCGAGATGTCCATTAGATGACATTGGTGTCTTGATTGGCTCACATTCATCCATATTGAACCTCTTGAGAAGATCCTTGTCGATGTTTTACCACCGATAGCCTGCCATGAGGGTACCCGGGGCAGTATGTTCGGGCTTCGGCGTATGCTGAACTCGATGGTTAACGTAAGAGACAGTCGATTTATCCTGGTTCAAGCCCTCAATCATAGATCGAGTAATAACCCTACGTCCAGTCAGCGTTAGCCTTTGCGTTGGATTGATTGTGATATGTTGTGTTGTACAATTGTTGTCCTCTTCGTCTAGGAGCCCTGTCCTCCTTTATATAGTCAGGAGGCTAGAGTCCTAGTCAGTTTATAATGAGAGTTACTAGTAGGATTACTGAATAGTACTACTACTAGGATTACAAGGGAAGAATCCTAGTTAGACTAGATCTTCTCTCTCCTTTGTGGGGTATCCTGTGGGTCCCGTATCGACAAGCCCCCGAGCACTTCATGGTTGAGCTCTAAAAGTCTCATTTTGCTCTTTTAGGTCTTGATGAGTAGTAACAAACGTCATCCGAGTGCTTTTTGGAGTGAAACCTTGTAGCGCTTCTTGGGACCTTCGAGTGGTGAGTGCTTTTTTGAAGAAAAAGTATGTCCATCTGGTTGTAGCCCCCGAGCCTCTTGCTATTTGGAACAAGTAGCTGGAGGATCTTGTCTTGAAGTTGCTCTATTTGTTCGTTGAAGTTTTATAAAAAAGAACTCGAATATGGATCGTTCTGGGTTCTTTTTGTCGCAATGTCTTGAAGTGGTCTGCGTTGAGCAAGTCTTTTGGTGACGTGCGCTTTTTTGAAGAAAAAGGGCACTCACTGAGTGTAGCCCCCGAGCCTCTTGCTATTTGGAACAAAACGTTGGAGGGTCTTGAATCTTTATGTTGTTTGAAAATTTATGTTCTGAAGTAGTTCCTGAGAGTTGGGTTATGTCATCATTTGAGTAGTTTTGTGGCATTTTTTCGAAGCAGCCCTTTAGTCTTGGATTAAACCATCATCCGAGTAGTTTCGCAGCATGCAGCCTCCGAGCGTATATCCTTGTTGTTTTGTTTCCGGAAGAACTCAGATGCGAGGTCTTGGCGTATTCTTTGATAGTCTACTGTTGTCAGAGGTAGTTGTATGGTGGTGGTTGAGTGTAGATGCCTTTTGTTCACGGGTTGTACTGTGCTTGTATATTCTTCCGAATATGCCTGTCTTCGAGTACTGTTCCCTCTCGCCTAAGTCATCCATTATTGAGTCCTGTTTTTTTACTGTGTCCTTTGTTAGGCTTATTTTGTTGGTACTCCTAGTCCATGTGCGCCACTCCTTTGATCTATAAATACTGTCCCGGAGTGCTTGTTTTCATCCATTGGACATTCTGTTTAAACCTTCATGGTCATGAACATGGTAGTTTGTGAAGTAGAGCAGCCCCCGGGCATATTTTGTAGTTCCTTTGCGTCTTGTCGTAGTTGGAGGAAGTCTTGTGATAGGGATTAGAGGTAGGCTAATCCTACGACAGCATTGTGCTAGGATGTATGTGGTGGTAGTTGGAGGAAGTCTTGTGATGTGGGCTTCATTCCTTCATCTGGTAGTTCTGGGTTGATCCTCATCGCCTGTCTTGAGACTGTCCAGTGCAGATCAACACCATATCCAGCATCACATCGGTCTTGGGTAGACAGATGCCCGTCGGCCTTCTTTGCTCCATGTTGCCTTGCCATGCTGCTGATTTCCGCCTTGGATGCACTGCGTCTGTCCTTTGAAGAAAATAGTGTAGCTGATGGCGGTTTGTCCTTCCGAGTAGCAATTTGGGACACATAGTCATTCTAGAGCCTAGCCATGTCCGTGTTCCTCTTTGTTACTTTGCTTTTCGTGGTACCGAGTTCGTTGGGTCTTGTAAGATTTGTAATCTTCTATTTTTGAAGCCACTTGTAATGGAACGAATCTTGTCTTCTGAGTTGTGTTTTACTTTTCTGCTGTGATCCCTATTCGTTCATGAGATTACCGAGTTCTTTCTTAAATAACCGAGTACCTTTGTTCCTTGTGAGGTAGCCCTTTCTTTCTTCTTGGTTCGATGAGTTGTTCTTGTAGCGATCTGATAGCCCTGCCGTGGTGTTGGATGGATAAGTCTGAAATCTACCCGTTGGTTTGTACCGTTGTGTGGATTTGTGCCCTCCATCGTTTTAGCTGCGTCGGTAAATGAACCATTGCGTTCTCACACTATGTTTTAACGGGCCTTGTGGGCCGTTTTTATTACTGAAAAATCTATTTAAAGACCTTTTATCTTCCTTTCCCTTACTGTCCAGCTCTTGCCTTTAAACCCTAGCTTTTAGAAATCTGCCGCCATCATCGTCGCTGTCACCCGAGCACCATCATCCTAGCTTCATCTTCCCTAGTGCCTTTTTTGCTTCCACCAGTTCATGGGAAAGAAGAAAACCGCAAGCAAGTCCCAGGCGACCTTCGTGGACGAGGAGTCATCCCTTTCTTTGATCAAAAACTAGGAGTTCGTGGCCATGAGGGCTGCTCAGAAGGTTTGGCCGGCTCCAACAACAAGCGAAGACTAGCTACGCGAGCTTGTTAGCGACGGCTTGATCCAGAACAAAGTCATCGCTGAATGGAGAGTTCCAGGCGAGCATCGGGTTCCAGCTCCGGGTCCTGGTGAGATTGTCCTCTTCGTCTCCTTTGTCTACGCCGGACTTTGCCTTCCTGCTTCCGCCTTCCTTCATTAGTTTCTTGGTTATTTTGGGGTTAGTCTGAACCATCTAACCCCCAATGCCATTCTCCATCTTTCTGTTTTCATTCATCTTTGTGAAGCTTTCCTTGGAATCCCTCCTTCTCTATCTCTTTTTCGCTTTTTCTTTCGTCTAAAACCTCAACCCCACCGTGAAGAAACCAGCATTCTTGGTGGTTGCAGGATTCAGTTTCGCTAGGGTCTCAAGATTAAGTTTTTTGACTGTGACCTGGTCGATTCTGTAAAAGATTGGCATGCCGAGTGGTTTTACGCTGCCAATTTGATCCCTTCCCTTGTCGTCCACTCTGGATCTGGTCCTATGGTGAATGACCGATGGGACAAGAAACTTGAGTCACCTGCTGAGATTCAAGTGATCCAGCCACTCCTTGATAGGATTAGTATGCTGAAATAGCAGGGTTTGACCGGCTTTGGTATTGTTTCGAGCTTTCTTCATCGCTGGGTTCAGCCTTTGAAAGAGTGGGAGCACCTTGGCTTTGAGTATTCTGGGGCCGAGGATCCTTCACGCATGGTCCCAGCTCTTGAGCTGACCGGTGAGGAGGTACTCGAGCGTCTCCAGAAGATGCTGAAAGGAGTGAGCGTCATTCCTCCTGCTGTCTCTGAGTTCTCAGCCAACAACCCGCCCCCAGCTGTGAGTTGTCTATCTTTTTGTTTGAGTACTTTATGTACTCTTGCTGCATCCGCTTTTGCTTAGCTTTTCTTTGTCTCGGTGTTTTATCCTTTTTCGTAGGAGCTTGGGCGGAACTTTGTCGACCTGATCCCTCTTGATGTTCTCCCTGCCGTGGCAAAGACTGGGGATAAACTTGCTGGAACTTCTGCAACTAGTAAGTCCCAAACCTCTACCGCCCTTCCTAGGGTTTCTTCTGAATTTGTTGATGTATATGAAGAATATGTTCCTCGTCTAGTCCCTCACGGTCCTCGCAGTGTCCTAAAGAGGGGGCGAATGGATGGGTCTTCATCTAGCCTACCTGTCTCCAAGAAGCCTCGCAAAGCAAGTACTCCCTCAGGTACTCCAGTTGTTGCTAGCATGCTCTTAGGTGAGCACATTTAATACTCTTTGTTCCTTTGTTTTCCTGTTTCTCTCTTGAACCGAGTACTTTTTATCCTTTTTTCAGCAGGTGCTCTGGTTTCCTTGGCTGAGGGAGAAGAGGATGATGAAGTACCCCTCATCATGCGGCAGTGAGTTGTTTTTCATATTTTCTATTGCATTGAATTTCTCTTCTTTGTCTTGACTTTTAGTCTTGAACTTTTTGAAGTAATCGGAGGTTGGGTGTGAGTTCTTTTGAGGCTCCCACGCCGACTTCTTCTGAAGCTCCGGTGTTGAGTTCTTTAGTAGCCTCGGTCCCGAGCTCTACCGCTCCTCCAGTGCGGAGTTCTTCCACGGCTCCAGCCCCGGCTTCTTCCGCGGCTCCGTTGTCGGCTATCCCACTCCTGTCGCCGGGTGGCGGGGACGTTTTCGTTGTCGTGGTTCCCCCTGCGAGGCCTTCTTTTGGCTTCACGAAGAAGAAAGTGGTCAGGTGAGTAGATTCTGGCTTTTATCTTTTTGGCTTCTATCTTCCTTCTTCTGGTTCTTATCGGTGCTTCCTTTTATCACTTTTTAGTGTTTCGTCTTCTCTCGTTTCTTCATTGACTTCTTCTCTGCCTCCCGCCATGCCAACGAGTTCCGAGCCTCAGGGCTCACAACATTCTATTGATGAAGTTGCTGCGGGGGCTTCGGAGCTACCTAGCGAAGTTGCGGACTTGGCCGCTCCAGAGGTGACTGTGGCTATCACACTGGGTCCTTCTGAGGGTTTGGCTCCGGCTTCCCTAGAGGTTGCTTTGGTCATTCCTTCTTCACCCTAGCCGGCCTCTCCTTCCTCTTCTCTTGCTTCCGGTGGTCCCTCTTTTTCCGGTGACGTGGTGCAACAGTTCGATGCCACCCATCGATTATCGGAGTTGACCGCAGCCTGGGGGAGCTTGTCGACCCTCACGACTTCTTTTGGTGAAAAGCTCCAGGTAGGTTTTACTGCCACTCCTCTTTTGCATGCTTGTTTTTCTTCTGTCCTTACGCCTTGTTTCTCTTTGCCTCTTTTTGCTCAGTCTTTCTCTCGTGATCATTCTGGCTTCTTTTTCTCATCTAAAAATGAGAGAAAGTTGTCTTCTGAGGTGGACGCTCTGAAAGCCGATCTCGACCTCCTCCGAGCTGAGTTGGAGACAGAGCATCAAATGCACCAAAAGGAGGAGAAGACCCTTCGTGCCCGGGTAGTGGAGACGGAGAAGCAGAGAGATGCCGCGGTGGAGTCTGCGAAGAATGAATGCAAAGGTGCCGCGGGTTCTGCCTGTTTCTTCTTGTATTTTGACTTCTTTTTTCGCTGACTTGTTCTTCGGTGTCTTGTCAAGTTCTCCGAGTTGAGAAGCAGAAGCTCTCGGAGAGTATCGATGAAATGAAGGCTCTTGTCCGCTCTAGTCATAATAAGGCTGAGGAGGTAATTACTCATGCTGAGGAAGAACTCGCCCTTGCTAAGCTGATTAGGCGTGGAGCTGACAGAGATCTTGTGCAGGCCCAAAAAACTATTGAAGGCTTGTCCAGGAAGCTGGCGACGGCTACTGAAAATTGGAACATTTTGTGGAAATCTTTTCGTTCAGTAGCTGATGTTCTCCGGACTCTAGCAGATGACGGGCAATCTTGGGCGCAGTTCATTCCCTGGATTCTGACTCGTTTCCAAGAGTTCGCGAAGAAGTGTGCTCTAAGAATTCCAACATCTAGAGCTTCTAAATACGCCTCCATGTAGATTTTCTAATACAAAAAATCATCTCCCTCAAAGATAGAAGGTCCATCCCCATGGGACATCTTTCTCTAGGCGGTTAAGCCTAAATACATGAGCACGAGGCTCCGATACTAATTAAAAAGATCAAGATGCCCAAGAGGGGGGTGAATTGGGCTAATTCTAAAATTCTTTGCAATAATTAAACCCTACACTTAGCCCACTTCACCCCTTGTGCCTAGAAAGTGATTCTAATGATCTACCACACAAAAGTTTAGCACCCTAAGTTCCAATCCTACTCTAGCATGGCAATTCTAAGAATGTAAAGACAAGAATTGAATTGCTCAAAAGTAAATGCTCAAAGTAAAGAGAGGAGAAGGAACACGATGATGTTTTGCCGAGGTATCAGAGAGTCTCTACTCCCCATTAGTCCTCATTGGAGCACCCGCGCAAGGGTGTAGCTCCCCCTTGATCCGCGCAAGGATCAAGTGCTCTCTACGGGTTGATTCTTCGACACTCCGTCACGGTGAATCACCCACAACCGCTCACAACTTGAGTTGGGTCATCCACAAGCTCCGCCGGATGATCACCAAACTCCCAATCACCACCAAGCCGTCTAGGTGATGGTGATCACCAAAAGTAACAAGCAAGAACTCTCACTTAACCACAACAAGCCTAATGAGAAGGGTGGATGCACACTTGCTACTCTCTTTTTGCTAATGAGGCCTTAATCTTGGATTCTCAAATCTCAATCACCTCACTAGGCTCTTGCTCTCCTTGGCACTCTCAAGGGTGTTTTTCAGCTGTTGAAATGGGCAAGAGTCCTCCTTTGAATGAATATAAGAAGTATTTATACACCCTCGTTCAAAATGAACCGTTATGTGCCATTGCGGGGTGACCGGACGCTCCGGTTAAGGTGACCGGATGCTCTGGTCAGTTCTCCTCGCCACATAGCCATTAAGTTGTGACTGAACACTGACTAGCGTCCGATCAGCACTGACCGAATGCGTCTGGTCACGAAAACTGCTCTCTAGAACATTACTGATATTGACCGGACTCTAGCACCCAGCGTCCGGTCACTTTGCTGCTCAGCGTCCGTTCAGTAGCCGAAACCTGACTAGCGTCCAGTCAGCACTGACCAGAAGCGTTCGATCAGGATTCTCCCTCTCTGGAATCTTACTGGAGTTGACCGGACTCTGGCACCCAGCGCCCGGTCATATTTCCCTCGGCGTCCGATCTCATCCAGATGACTTCACTTGATTAAATGAACTGACCGGACTCTACTGTCAGCGTTCGGTCACACCGGGACTAGCGTTCGGTCAACATTTGACCCTCTATTCACTTCCAACTCGAAATCATATGTGAATGAAGTTTCCTCAATTGATCTTAGGGCTATTTAGGAGCTACCTAGTGCTAGATTTGATAAGTGTGCACCACACCTAACCCACTAGACTTACCTAGGTCAAGCTACTAGTCCATACCCCCCTTAATAGTATGGTCAAAGGAAAAACAAAGTCCTAAACTACTCTAAGTGTCTCTTCAACACCAAGCGACACTTAGAACTAGTCTATCCTTAACCTTGTTATCCATCCTTTAAAAACTAAAATGATTTCTATCGTAGGGGCATGACAACCATGATTGCCCAATCAATTGCCATTACCATGACCTAACTTAATTGCATCTGCAAAACACGCGTTAGTCATAGTAATCTCGTATTGTCATTAATCACCAAAACCCAACTAGGGGCCTAGATGCTTTCATAGCTGACATTGTGTTTGATTTCTAGCTCAAATGGCTATGATTACTTTGCACTGGAAATTCGGTAGCCTTACCACCACTCTCGCCTTTGTCTCCATGTTGAAATTTTGTTGAGCACCCCACTGGCGTGATGACGCGGCACACTTGCACTCTGGAAGCCAGCCGCGCATGACACGGCCTGCGCAGCAGCAGCCGCCTCTACATTGGATGAACAAAGATGCTGCCCTCGGTAGGGGAAGGCGTCATTGCAGAGACCATGCCTAAGGTGGCCGGTAGCACGGGGAGCACTAGCTGGTATAAGAGCCACACTGGGAGGGACGTCATTGGAGATATGGATGGGCTCAGAGCCTCCGACCACGATCGCGAGCACAGAACGCATCGACGGCTGGTTGTCATGCCTCCTTCACGTCTCTAGCGGCCTTTACGCCGCAGGACACTATGGTTGTCACGGAGCTGGACCCGCCGCTCGTTGCATCCTTGTCACGTCGAGATGGTGTCGTGGCCTTGCACTGGGAGCTAGCCCAGAAGGGGTCGTTATGGCCATCGCTCTGTGTGGCACCACGCCGCCATATAAGTCTCTGTGCATACCCAGGATGCAAGGGACCTACGGGATGCTCCAGCAAGGCAAAGGCGGACATGGTGCTAGTGGCGGCCACGGTAAGAACTCCGGCGATAGCGACGGCGGGGCCATGAAGTCATGGCGGTCCTCCTCCTCCTCCTAGTCACCGGTGGTGAGGTCGGCTCCATGTACATCCCAACCGGCTAGATCTATAGCAGCCGCACGTAGTACACATGGCCACCAGCTTCACCGTCCCCGCCTTTGTCGTCTCGGTCACCGGTACCTCCACCGCCGCTAGTTGACTCACTAGACGGTCCGTAGGAGGTGAGAGTCTAGGAGGTGACCCGCTCGCTCCATCTCACCAGGCCCTAGAAAAACAAACTCCCATTCCATTTCCTGGGAGCCACCCATCTGGGTGCTTTGAGCAACGTGCGAACCGGGCTGGGGAGCGGGCCAGGCACACCAAACATGGCACTTGTAACCCAAGGGCACAGCCGGGCTTTTGGGCCACCTTATCAAACACGCCCTGCAATTCTCGACTTAGGTGAAGTACAGCCTTCCTAAAAAAAGGTGAAGTACAGCTGGCCCCCACCTTGAGGCCCTGAATTCCCCATTCCCAAATCGAGGAAAATCCCAACCCTACTCTCTCTCCTCTCTCACAGTCTCTCTAGCACAGTAGCACCACGGACGGAGCAGCCCGGCCCACGCCGTTGGGCGGTCGCGGTGCCCTGTAGCTCTTGGGGGGCACTACACCACAACACCAAGATTAGCGATGGATGGTTTGACGCTAAAAGCGGCTACAGCGATAGACAATCTAACGCTAAAAAGTTATAGCGACAGACTTCTGCAGATGCTGTAAGTCCTGTCGCTAAAAATCTTTAGCGTCAGACAGTACTTTTAGCGATAGACAGTCTGCTGCCCTGAATATTTATAGCGACTGATAGTTCATTGCTAGTTTTTAGCGATAGATGCTCTGTTATCAAGCATATACCGACAAATCATCCAATAGTCCATGTGTTTATAGCGACAGATTGTTCAACAGGACACCATAAATATACAAAAAAAAATACGATGAGAAAACATTTATCACATATCAAACCCAGATTAAGCTTAATATAGTGTCCACATCACATGAAGGTACACAAACACATATATATCACATAGAGGTCAATATTTATTACATCTAATTTGTCCTGTATGCCATATGAGTGTAAGTCATTCAGCAAAGTCAAACATCAAAAGAATTACATGAATGCACATCTCAACAGAAAATAATACTTTTGGTACATGTTTGCAAGGTGAGGAGACATGCTGGTTGCAGCCCAAATGACTTGTGGTACATGTTTGCTAAAACTTGAGAGGATCCATCTCTAGTTGCCCTCTACATAAAAAAAGAAATGACTAGTGACTAATGCTCAGATTTCCAATGAAAAATATCAAACTATCACCACTCAATACTTGTAGGGACATAACAAATTCAGAATGGCAGATGAACCATGAAAGATGGAAACAAGAGTTATATTCATGTTTGTTGCACATATATAGTAAACCAATACTTGTAGGAACATAACAAGTTCATAATGGTCTAGTTGCAAGCTGGTAAATGAGCTATAAGAAAAGTACCAGTACGATTTGTGCATATTTTTTGGGCATAAGGCTATAATCAGATAATTCACCAAAGCAGAATTGTACCTCAAGTATAGCTTGCTAAAACAGTAACTAACAACTAGTACTAACCAGCATTCTAACAAATAGCCAAAGCAGTACGAAATTAACTTGATATTAGCGGTAACAAATTTTCCATAGACCAATTAAACAGCTAGTAGTGACAAGCAGTTTATCACACACAAGTAGTCCACAGGATGTTTTCTCCAATCCCAATTGGGTAACATTATGCAACTAATTTTGCAACAGCTGAAGTCTCAATATTTTCATGAGAATAAAGTCATTAGTTATAAGTGATATAAGGCAAGATATCACATATGAAAAATTATCGGCTATTCAAAATGCCTATCATTTAAGTGAGGGCTGGCAGGAGATGGCTGCAGCACCTGGACAAATCTAAGGTCAACGATTGCAGCTCAAGAAAATATAAGTGAAGTCAACACTTCATCTGTCCCACCTTATATACAAGTACCAAAATTTGCTTCAGTTAGTCAGATTAATAATGCCATGTTGCATGCGGTCTGCAGCCTGAACCGGATGCAATGGCCATGCAAAAGAAAAAAAAACAGATTGAGGACTAACCAACTACTTGACTAGGATTTGAGGCCAGTAGAAGGGAAGCTAGTACAATCATGAACCTTCTTCCAAGGATGAGATCAGGTCCCAAAAAAGTAATCAGATAAAAAGGTGCAAATGACTAAACAAATATATTATTAAAAAACATGCTACCTATGCTCACATAATCTTCTATTTTTTTCTCAAATAATTTTACTAATTTCCATTATCAGGCAAGTTAAATCAACCAATAGATGTCTAGCATTAGCACTGTAAATGCACTGTGCCTTTACCTAAAACTGAGCTTGCATAAATAAGTGTACCGAAAGGTCTAGACTACTGTTTGGCTGCTTGATTTTCAGCCTTCCAAAAGAAGTTGATGTGGAGTTGCAGACTTCATGTGCAAGACTCTCAGCCATAGTCCAGAATTTCAAAGCTTGCATAAATAAAGGATAGCGTTGCTAACAGATAACAAGATAGGTTGTTCTGAGTTACAGAAAATATAACTTGAAGGCAGAGTTCACTTTATTGAACCAAGGGAAATAATCATAGTGAAGAACTAGGCCAGAAGTTCAAGTGTACATTACCGAAATGGTGAATAAGGATTTTTAAAAGAATAAAAACATAGAAACAATCTTTCTCCAAATTAAAATGCTGCCCATATTGACTAACCACTCCATGAAGTATTTCTTCACAAATGATACAGGTTAATCGACCAAATTATTGTTGACAAGCCAAATCTCTGACATTGCTGCTACAAAGCATCCAATAGCTATCCTCTACAAGTACAAGAAGCATGATAGCAATAAGAAATCAAAATTTCAAACATTACATGAATAAAAAAGAAATGGAATACACCAACTTAGATAAATAGGCTTGTTTTATTTATTACCTGCAGCACACCTAGCCATCGAATATGATCCAAATCGACACCATAAGTTAGTTTGTGTCGTCCATGAATGTATCCTCCTACGAGTACGGATCACATGGAAACTCAAAAGGCTAAAACAAACCTTCTTCTCCTTTTCAAGAATCTCCCTAGTAGGATGATGAGCAGTAGTAACACACGGATTCTGGAAATAATCAGTCAAGAGATTAACAACAATCAATATTTGATCGTAAAAATAGGTGCCATAACAAATTCATCGCATTAGTAGTATTATACCTTAAAATCACTACCTGAGTATCCTCCTGTCAAGATAGCTATAGCTTTTAGATCAACGTCATCTGGCAAATCTTCCCTGGCTAGCATTACACACAGATTTTTTGTCCTATTCGATGCATCTGGCAAACTCACAATAAACCTAGAGAAACCATTGGCCCGTAAGACTGAGGTCAATAAACTACAGGCTGATGTTGGATTAGGCTATAAATAAATAAACAATAAATCACCTCCTTCGAAGTCCACCTAACAACAGCCTCATCAGGATCAAATGGCCTGTTAGATGCGTCGAGTACTAATATACGTTCATCTTACGCGCATGGATCCATGTTCTCCAGTGTTCTCCCGCCTTCCCAACATGCCATCAATATAAAAAAAAATGAGAGGATGAATGAGCCGGACAGTATGTATCAATATGAGATTGACAACAAACTATAGATATGGTGTCCTGGTAGTCTGGTACAACTGAAATAAATAGAAAACGTTCATGGATCACCACACCACTATAACTCACCTAAACAGTAAAATTCATTAATTGACATGGCAGGTATAAAACAGAATATAAACAACACAAGTTAGCTTTCTATCAGGTAAAGGTAGTGTTCCATTGCTGGCGTAGCGATAAAAACAAAGAATTATTGGTATCTTAAGAACAGCCAGCCATATCCAAAAACATAAAGTAATCAGTGCAAAGTAACATGCTGAAACAAAACACTTGCTATTTTTTTCCTCAATCAACCGTCATACAAGGCAGACTTTATTAGGCTCAGCTGATACATACTAAAATGGATGTCCTCCACAAGATACCACAATGATGTGTTTCATGGTCAGTTTAACCTCATTTAGCAAGAACTGTATGACTCCATGATAGGAGTAGCTGTTGTGATCTGAATATGACACTACATCCATCTGTTTTTGTTTTTAGGATATATTGGTACCTAATAGAAACTGTCCATGTATCCCTATTTCTGAAAGCTGATCTACACTATTTAAGAAATAAGGAACTCATTGAAAGGAAATAATGGATGTATGCAGGCTATAATCTCACTCAGATATGGGTATAACCTAGTGTATATAAGTAAAAAAATATCTAATTTTGTAGAGTCCAGGTTTTATTAGATTCGCCGGAGTACCTTATTCTAACATGAATCGATCTTTACATGCATATAAAATCGAATAAGACAACCAGCAGGCACTGACTCGAGGGCATAAATGAAGCAAATCGATCTTTGTATGCATCAGATAAAGAACATAGCTATTACGTACCTGGTTTAAATCACTAGGTGGTTGCTGCACGGCTGCTCTGCTCCGCTATGTCACCTGACCTGTGTCCATCGCCTCCATCCTTAACCGTGGGGAAGAGATGACGATAGGCATCTAGGGTTTCGTGGGCAGTGGAGGAGACGCGGACTGGCAGGAGCAAGCCGTATCGGGAGGAACCCGCAGCTGCGGCCACCGGTGGTGCCTGCTGGAGGCGGCGGCGGCGTCGCCTAGGCAGCGCGCCGCGCGGTGAGGCAGCGACGCTGGGGCCCGACAGGCACGCCGCGACGCTGGGAGAGAGGAAGGGAAGACAGGTGCATGAGCGGCGGAGGAGAAGGAGGAGAGCAGTTGCAGCGGCCGCGCACCGCTCGCGCTAGTTGCCGTTGGCAACGGTTGGGGTGAGGTCGCGAGGTGCGAGCGTCGGGTGGGAGAGGAAAGAAGAGGCGACAGCGGCTGTGTTTAGGATTTGGGAAAGGACCTAGGGTTTGTCATGGTGGGTGGGGCCCATTTTCTTTAGCGACAGACAGATTGACAGTACACTTGGCTTTAGCGACAGACGGTTCAACGCTAAATATGAAACCCTATAGCGACAGACACTAAATCGCTAAATGAGGATTTAGCGTCAGATGGTCTCTGAGTTATCTTTAGCGTTAGATCATCCATCGCCAAACATAATTTTTAGCGTCAGATGTCTGACGTGAAGCGCTGTTGTGGTATAGTGGGGAGGCTGCCGGCGCGTCCATGACGACGGCAAGCAACATCGGTAGCAAGAAGTACGCGCCGTGAAGGAGCTGAGCAGGAGCTTTGGAGCAACGATCGATCGATCGAGGTAATCCACCAGCATCCCAAATCCTTCGTAAGTCATCGATCTGGAAACCGCAAGTCGATCACCTACATAATACTACCATAGCTCGGCGAGATGGAGGTGGCGGAGCCACGGGCACGGCAGCTACCGATGCTTCCTATGGATCTCCTGCTAGATATCATCACGCGCTGCGATGGCGATGCCAAGACCATCGTCCGCTGTGGACCTACACACCGCCATGCTCGATTTTGGTTTCCACGCCCGCCTCGGCCGTCGCGGCGGATTCGACCTGGGCCTCCTTGTTGTAGTGTCCTACAGGCAGAGTGGCTGCTACAGAAACATCGAAGGAACGGTCATCCGCAATGACCCCACCGCGTCCTCCTGCGACGGCCTCCTCGTTCTCCGCAAGAATGAAATGCTAGCCACAGGCCTCTCCTTCGGCCACCGGCTACACATCTGCAACACCATCACCGGCCATGTGACCTCTCTTCCTAGCACTAGCATCGGCCTGTGAACCAGCGACGGCGTGTACCAGCCCGCCTTGCTCTCCGTCGACGACGACGATGCCGCCCGCTCCTTCAAGTTCAAGCTGCTTGTCATGTGTAGCAAGCTCAACGGTCGGCTGTCAACCCAGACCTTCTCGTCACAGGAGGGCGAGTGGGGTGCTGCCCGTAAGATCCACATCAACAACTTGCCTCCATTTGTTCAGGGCCTTTATGAGGCATCGTCTACTGCCCCGACTGTCGTGGGGCGCAGCGTTCACTAGCTCTGCTACGTCTGCGGCCGAAGATAAGAACGTGTTCTCCTCCGCGTCGTTTAGATGGTTAGGCTCACCTGCATTGTCCTGATCTGAGTAAGCGACCTCCGCTTCATCTACGGCCTCTGTGGCTTGAGAGAAGAACGTGTCCTCATTCTCCTTCGCCTACAAGCCCGTCTCTGCTAGAGCAATGAGCTCGTTCAGTCTGCTAGTGTCGCCCTCATCCTTCTCCACCTGCAAGCCTGGCTCCACTAGAGCAATGAGATCGCTCAAGCTGGCAGTATCGTCCTCATCCTCATCCCCGTCCCCCTCATTGTCCAACCAGCCCGCATTATGTGCTTATGTAACTTCTTTTCCACATACCTTGCACGGGCCACCTCTGCGGCATGTTCCCCGCTACATCCAATCTGTTCATGTATAAAATGCAATAAGTTAGCAACGCGATTATATCACATATAAAAGCAGGCAACGAAAATAACAAGGCTTCCAATGAGTCGCTTGCACACAATGTAGCAACATGGTCATTCAAGACCTGCATCTGTACTCTTTCCTCCTCCATTGCAGCCTTCCTTGCCCTCTCCTCCTCTAACACCCTTCGTCTCTCCGACCCCCATTTGTCAAGCCTGACACCGATTAGGTTACGAATACCGCTCTGTCTAGCAAACTCACGCATGTCCTTCTTTCGCTGTTGAACGAACAGGTCGACGTAGTCAGGTCCATATCCCCTCTTCCGTGCAATTACTTGCCTCCCATTTAACTCATTCAAGAACCTAGCTTGACCATCGTAAGATTCCCACTTGCATTTTCTATTGCTCTGTTGAAACGAAAAATTAGATCATAAGTCTTAGCAAAAGAAAAAAAAATACGATTTCATGTTTTCACAACAATAACCAACCTCATCATAGTCAACCATATGGCCACAATAATGGCATATTCCAAGCTTCGAAGGGGCTAGGCCGTAGTTGGATTTAAAACCACATTCGCACATGACAGTGGTGCTTTGAAAATTACCCTTTCTTTCTTCTTTTCCTTTTCCTTTTCTTTTGGCGCCACCAGCCATTGATTCTTAGGACCATAGAGCCACTCCTTAAAATGACACTTCGCAAATGCAAACACCTAAAAGAGGTGACATTAGTACATGAACACCTATAGCTCAACATTTTAACAGATACACTGTCCACTTACTTCATGCTTGCTTGGACACACAAACTCCAACGTATTCTCAGAGTTTATCATAGCTCGATCTCCACAATATCACAGAGGAGGTTCCTCGAGTCGTCTAACTGTGGCTAAGTGCTTCTCCTTAGCCATCATTGACGGAGGGTTAGGGGGAGGTGGAACCCACCGCTCGAAGTGCTCACGTAGATGTCTCTCTCTCCAACAATCGTCGAAAAGGAGGTACCTTGGGTCAAACTTGTCTGCACCGTCGATCCACTAAAAGAAAAAACACCTCTCATGAGCCTACACAATAAGATTCCAACAAAATATTAGCAACCTAGTAACACAAATGAAGAAAAAACATACGAAAAGAATTACTTACATTAAAACGACTGCATGTGTGGAAGCAACGAGCCGCTATGTCTAGATGTCTCGATTGAAACACGTTGGTCAGATGACCACAGTCACAGTTAGGGACAGAAAGGTGAGGAGGGACGGGGGCATCTTCGCTAGACTCGTCGCGGTACAATTCTCTAGGACGACCCCGTTTTCGCCACAACTGCTCCCGATACATGTCTTGCATCTAATAAAACGGTTGTAATTTAACATCAATCAAAACATCGCAAATTAATGTAAAGGAGAACCATTTGCATTACAACTAAAATAATACCTCACACTAAACATGGTAACATGCTTCTAACTAACTAATTAACCTTAACAATAATAAAATCGAACTAATATTTTTCTCCAAACCCTAGCCTAAGTATACTTATCCTCCAAACCCTAGCTACCATTCATAATCTTTGAATACACCGTTCAAACGACAAATAAGAGCATTGTTACCGTGACCGAGGCCGAGGAGAAGCTTGGGGAAGGGAGGGATGGAGACGGACAGGGAGGGCTGGGCGGCGGTAGGCTTCTGTCAGGCAGGAGGGGGGCAGCGCGGGCGCCCTCACCTCGGTTCGACGTAAGGCAAAGAGAGGGAGGGAGGCTCGTGGCGCGATATTAAGTCAGCCCTGCCGCGCCGTGGGCGATGGCGCGACACTGCCGCTGTGCCGCGCTGTCGATGTTTTACCACCGATAGCCTGCCACGGGGGTACCCGGGGCAGTATGTTCGGGCTTCGGCGTGTGCCGAACTCGATGGTTAACGCAAGACACAGTCGATTTATCCTGGTTCAGGCCCTCGATCGTAGATTGAGTAATAACCTTATGTCCAGTCGGCCTTAGCCTTTGCGTTGGATTGATTGTCAAGAGTTGTGTTGTACAATGGTCGTGTTATCTTAGGAGCCCTGCCCTCCTTTATATAGTTAGGAGGCCAGAGTCCTAGTCGGTTTATAATGAGGCTTCCTAGTAGGATTACTTAATAGTTATACTACTAAGATTACATGGGAAGAATCCTAGTTGGACTGGATCTTCTCTCTCTCTTGCGGGGTATCCTATGGGTCCCGCATCGACAAGCCCCCGAGCACTTCATGGTTGAGCTCTGAAAGACTCGCTCTGCTCCTTCAAGTCTTGTTGGGTAGGAACAAAATGTCATCCGAGTGCTTTCTGGAGTGAAACCTTGTAGCGCTTCTTGGGATCTTTGAGTCGCTGAGTGCTTTTTTGAAGAAAAAATACATCTATCTAGTTGTAGCCCCTGAGCCTCTTGCTATTTGGAACAAGGAGCTGGAGGATCTTGTCTTGAAGTTGCTCTGATTGTTCGTTGAAGTTTTATTAAAAAGAACTCGAATATGGATCGTTCGGGTTCTTTTGTCGTAATGTCTTGAAGTGGTTGAGTGTAGCCCCCGAGCCTCTTGCTATTTGGAACAAAAAGTTGGAGGGTCTTGATCCTTTATGTTGTTTGAAAAATTTGTGTTCTGAAGTAGTCCCCGAGACTTGGATTATTTCGTTATCCGAGTAGTTTCGCGGCATGCAGCTTCCGAGCTTATGTCCGGGTTCTTTTGTTTCAGGAAGAACTCAGATGCGAGGTCTTGGCGTATTCTTTGATAGTCTGCTGTTGCCAGATGTAGTTGTATGGTGGTGGTTGAGCGTAAATGCCTTTTGTTCACGGGTTGTACTGTGCTGGTATATTCTTCCGAATATGCCTGTCTTCGAGTACTTTTTCTTCTCGCCTGAGTCATCTATTATTGAGTCCTGTCTTTTCACTGTGTCCTTTGTTGGGCGTATTTCGTTGGTACTCTTGGTCCATGTGCGCCGGTCCTTTGGCCTATAAATACTGTCCCGGAGTGCTTGCTTTCATCCATTGGACATTCTGTTGAAACCTTCTTGGCTGTGAACATGGTAGTTTGTGAAGTAGAGCAGCCCCCGGGTGTATTTTGTAGTTCCTGTATGTCTTATCGTAGCTGGAGGAAGTCTTGTGATAGGGATTAGAGGTAGGCTAATCCCGCGACAGCATTGTGCCAGGATGTACGTGGTGGTAGTTGGAGGAAGTCTTGTGATGTGCGCTTCATTCCTTCATCCGGCAGTTCTGGGTTGATCCTCGTCGCCTGTCTTGAGACCGTCCGGTGCAGATCAACACCATATCCAGCATCACATCGATCTTGGGTAGACAGATGCCCGCCGGCCTTCTCTGCTCCATGTTGCCCTGCCGTGCTGCCGATTTCCGCCTTGGATGCACTGCGTTCGTCCTTTGAAGAAAATAGTGTAGCTGATGGCGGTCTGTCCTTCCGAGTAGCAATTTGGGACACGTAGTCGTTCCAGAGCCTAGTCGTGTCCGTGTTCCTCTTTGCTACTTTGCTTTTCGTGATGCCGAGTTCATTGGGTCTTGTAGGGTTTGTAATCTTCTATTTTTGAAGTCGATTGTAATGTAACGAATCTTGTCTTCTGAGTTGTCTTTGACTTTTCTGTTGTGATCCCTGTCATTCATGGGACTACCGAGTTCTTTCTTATATAACCGGGTTCTTTTGTTACTTGTGAGGTAGCCCTTTCTTTCTTCTTGGTTCAACGAGTTGTTCCTATGGTCATCTGATAACCCTGCTGCGTTGCTGCGGATAAGTCTGAGATCTGCCCGTTGGTTCGTACCGTTGTGTGGATTCGTGCCCTCCATCGTTTTAGCTGCGTCGGTAAATGGACCGTTGCTTTCCCACGATGTGCTTTAACGGGCCTTATGGGCCGTTTGTATCACTGAGAAATCTATTAAAGACCTTTTATCTTCTTTCCCTTGTCACCCAGCTCTTTCCTTTAAACCCTAGTTCTCAGAAAACTGCCGCCGTCATTGTCGTTATCGCCCGAGCACCTTCATTCTAGTTTCATCCTCCTTAGCGCCTTTGTTGCTTCCGCCAATTCATGGGAAAGAAGAAGACCGCAAGCAAATCTCAGGCGACCTTTGTGGACGAGGAGTCGTCGCTGTCTTTGATTGAAAACCAGGAGTTCGTGGCCATGAGGGCAGCTCAGAAGGTTTGGCCGGCTCCAACAACCAGCGAAGACCAGCTGCACGAGCTTGTTAGTGATGGCTTGATCCAGGACAAAGTCATCGCTGAATGGAGAGTTCCGGGCGAGCATCGGGTTCCGGCCCTGGGTCCTGGTGAGATTGTCCTTTTTGTCTCTTTTGTCCGCGCTGGTCTCTGTCTTCCTGCTTCCGTCTTCCTTCATCAGTTTCTTGGGTATTTCGGGGTTAGTTTGAACCATCTAACCCCCAATGCCGTTCTCCATCTTTTTTGTTTTTGTCCATCTTTGTGAAGCCTTCCTTGGGATTCCTCCTTCTCTATCTCTTTTTCATTTTTTCTTTCGCCTGAAACCTCAACCCCGCCGCGAGGAAACCAGTGTTCTTGGCGGTTGCGGGATTCAGTTTCGCCAGGGTCTCAAAATCAAGTTTTTTTGATTATGACCTGGTCGATTCTGTCAAGGATTGGCGCGCCGAGTGGTTTTACGCTGCCAATTTGATCCCTTCTCTTGTTGTCCACTCTGGATCCGGTCCTGTGGCAAACGACCGGTGGGACAAAAAGCTTGAGTCTCCTGCTGAGATTCAAGCGATCCAACCTCTCCTTGATAGGATTAGTACGCTGAAACAGCAAGGATTGACCGGCTTTGGTATTGTCTCAAGTTTTCTTCGCCGTCGGGTTCAGCCCTTGAAAGAGCGGGGACATCTTGGCTTTGAGTATTCTGGGGCCGAGGATTCTTCGCGCATGGTCCCAGCTCTTGAGCTGACCGGTGAGGAGGTACTTGAGCATCTCCAGAAAATGCTGAAAGGAGTGAGCGTCATTCCTCCTGCCGTCCCCGAGTACTCGGCCAACAACCCGCCCCCAGCTGTGAGTTGTCTATCCTCCTTTTTCTTTTTACTTGAGTTCTTTATGTACTCTTTCTGCGTCCGTTCTTGCTTAGTTTTTCCTTGTCTTGGTGTTTTGTCTTTTTTCGTAGGTGCTTGGGCGGAACTTTGTTGATCCGATCCGCCTTGATGTTCTCCCTGCTGTGGCGGAGGCTAGGGATCATCTAGCCGGTACTTCTGTAATTAGTAAGTCTCAAACTTTTACTAGCCCTTCCTGGGGTATCTTTCAGATTTGATGATGTATATGAAGAGTATGTTCCTCGTCTAGTCCCTCGCGGTCCTCGCAGCGTCCCGAAGAGGGGGCGAATGGACGGGTCTTCATCTGGCTTGCCTGTCTCCAAGAAGCCTCGCAAACCAAGTACTCCTTTAGGTACTCCAGTTGTTGCTAGCATGCTCTTAGGTGAGCACATTTAGTACTCTTTGTTCTTTTATTTTCATGTTTTTCTCTTGACCCGAGTACTTTTCATCTCTTTTTCAGCGGGTGCTCTGGTTTCGCTGGCTGAGGAAGAAGAGGATGATGAAGTTCCCCTTATCATGCGGCGGTGAGTTGTTTTTCATATTCTTGTCGCATTGAATTTTTCCTCTTTGTTTTTAATCTTAGTCTTGAACTTTTTTGAAGTAATCGGAGGTCGGGTGTGAGTTCTTCCGATGCTCTCGCGCCGACTTCTTCCGAAGCTCCGGGGTCGAGTTCTTTGGTTTCCTCTGCACCGAGCTGTACTGCTCCTCTGGTGCGGAGTTCTTCCACGGCTCCAGCTCTGGCTTCTTCCGTGGCTCCATTGTCGGCTGTCCCGCTCCCGTCGCTGGGTGACAGGGACGTCTTCGCCGTCGTCGTTCCCCCTGCGAGGCCTTCTCTTGGCTTCGCAAAGAAAAAAGTAGTCGGGTGAGTAGATTCTTGCTTCATCTTTTTGGCTTTTATCTTTCTTCCTCTGGCTCTTATTGGTGCTTCCTTTTATCACTTTTCAGTGCTTCGTCTTCTCTAATTTCTCCATCGACTTCTTCTCTGCTTCCCGCCGCGCCAACGAGTTCTGAGCCTCGAGACTCACAACATTCTGTTGATGAAGTCGCGGCGGGGGCTTCAGAGCTACCTGGCGGAGTTGCGGGCTTGGTTGCTCCGGAGGTAACTGTGGCCATCGTGCCGGGTTCTTCTGGGGATTTGGCTCCGGCTTCCCTGGAGGTTGCTTTGGTCGCTCCTGCTTCGCTCCAGCCGGCTTCTCTTTCCCCTTCTTTTGCCTCCGGCGGCCCTTCCCTGTCCGATGACGTGGTGCAACAGTTCGATGCCACTCATCGGTTATCGGAGCTGACCGCAGCCTGGGGGAGCTTGTCGACCCTCGTGACTTCTTTTGGTGAAAAGCTCCAGGTAAATTTTACTGCCACTTTTCTTTTGCATGCTTGTTTTTCTTCTATCCTTACGCCCTGTTTCTCTTTGCCTCTTCCTGCTCAGTCTTTTTCTCGTGATCATTCTGGCTTCTTTTTCTCATCTGAAAATGAGAGGAAGTTGTCTTCGGAGGTGGACGCTCTGAAAGCCGATCTTGACCTTCTCCGGGCTGAGTTGGAGACGGAGCGTCAATTGCATCAAAAGGAGGAGAAAGCCCTTCGCGCCCGGGTAGTGGAAACGGAGAAACAGAGAGATGCTGCGGTGGAGTCTGCGAAGAATGAAAGCAAAGGTGCCGCGGGTTCTGCCTGTTTCTTCTTGTACTTTGACTTCTTTTTCCGCTGACTTGTTCTTTGGTGTTCTGTTCTAGCTCTCCGAGTTGAGAAACAAAAGCTCTCGGAGAGTATTGATGAAATGAAAGCTCTTGTCCGTTCTAGTCATAATAGAGCTGAGGAGGTAAATACTCACGCTGAGGAAGAACTCGCCCTTGCTAGGCTGATTAGGCGTGGAGCTGACAGAGATCTTGTGCAGGCCCAAAAAACCATTGAAGGCCTGTCTGGGAAGCTGGCGACGGCTACCGAGAATTGGAATGCCTTGTGGAAATCTTTTCGCTCGGTAGCCGACGTCCTCCGGACTTCGGCGGATGACGGGCAATCTTGGGCGCAGTTCATTCCCCGAATTCCGACTCGTTTCCAAGAGTTCGCGAAGAGGTGTGCCCAAGTATGTACCAAAAATGTGCTGGCCCAGGTCCGGGTCCTTGCTCCGGAGGCGCCTCTCTTCAAGATAGCGGAAGAAGCTGAAAGCCAAGAATATCTTGACGCCGTTGAAAAGATGGAGCCTGAGGTCGAAGATCTAGCCAGTAGGATTGTAGATGGTCTAAATATTGACATTTCCCCTTCTGATGACAACGCCTGACTCGATTGAGCATCTCCTTGTAATATTACACTCCTTTTTAAATGAAGATTCTTTATTCTTGTTGATGTACTCTTTGCTTGGGTGCGGTTGAAGTTATTTGACTTGTTGAGTACCTTGTTCTGTTCCCGTCTCTGCTCCGCAAAACAACTCTGTGTGTCATTCTTACGAGGCCCCTCGATTTATCGAATACTTTTCTTTTATTCTTCCTTTGTGATTCATCGAGTGCTTTGTCCGTGTTATGACTTTATTAGATGTAGATCTTTGCATTAGCAACCTTTCGCCCGCACTATGTAAAATGACTCGGCATAGAATGTAGCTTCGATAAACTTCGGCATCCGAGTGCTTCCTTGAGTGGTGCTTGTGCTTTTTTTGAAGAAAAAGTACATCCATCCGGTTGTAGCCCCCGAGCCTCTTGCTTTTCGAAACGAAGTGCTGGAGGGTCTTTTGAAGTTAGACTTCGGTCGACTTGGCCAATTTGCTTTTTGTTTCGGGTGTTTAGCTTTTAGCTACCCTCATCGGCGAGCTCAAGCTTCTTTTCAGCTATTTTGCTTTCGGCCGGGATGCTCAGGCATGTTTTCAGCCATTTTGCTTTTTTGTTTCGGGTGTTAGCTTTTAGCTACCCTCATCGGCGAGCTCAAGCGTCTTTTCAGCTATTTTGCTCTCGGCCGGGATGCTCAGGCATGTTTTCAGTCATTTTGCTTTTTTTTGTTTCGGGTGTTAGCTTTTAGCTACCCTCATCGGCGGGCTCAAGCGTCTTTTCAGCTATTTTGCTCTCGGCCGGGATGCTCAGGCATGTTTTCAGCCATTTTGCTTTTTTGTTTCGGGTGTTAGCTTTTAGCTACCCTCATCGGCGAGCTCAAGCGTCTTTTCAGCTATTTTGCTCTCGGCCGGGATGCTCAGGCATGTTTTCAGCCATTTTGCTTTTTTGTTTCGGGTGTTAGCTTTTAGCTACCCTCATCGGCGGGCTCAAGCGTCTTTTCAGCTATTTTGCTCTCGGCCGGGATGCTCAGGCATGTTTTCAGCCATTTTGCTTTTTTGTTTCGGGTGTTAGCTTTTAGCTACCCTCATCGGCGGGCTCAAGCGTCTTTTCAGCTATTTTGCTCTCGGCCGGGATGCTCAGGCATGTTTTCAGCCATTTTGCTTTTTTGTTTCGGGTGTTAGCTTTTAGCTACCCTCATCGGCGGGCTCAAGCGTCTTTTCAGCTATTTTGCTCTCGGCCGGGATGCTCAGGCATGTTTTCAGCCATTTTGCTTTTTTGTTTCGTGAAAACAACTCGTTGGAAGTCATGACAAGACATGCTGTGGATGAATATCATCTTTATTGATCATGAGTATAAACTAATACATATGTTTTTGAAGAGTATTGTCTTTCAGTTGATTGTGAACGTAGGTCCCTTGTGGCTTGCATGTCTGTTTTTTCCTGAGTTGTTTTTACGCATGGAATCTTCTTAGCTGGCTGATGTGCCATGTATTGCTGACTTCTTTTCCATCTTCGGTCATTAACTTGTATGTGCCGGGTCCGGTGACTTTCGTGACAATGAACGGGCCTTCCCAAGGACTGAGTAGCTTATGTCGTCCATCAGTCTTTTGTATCCTTCTTAGCACTAAGTCTCCAACTTGTAGTGATCGAGGTTGGGTACTCTTGTTGTAGTGCCGTCTTAAACCTTGTAGGTATCTAGCTGATTGGAGGGTAGCGTTTATTCTGACTTCTTCTGAGCTGTCGAGTTCTAATCTTCTTGTGTGTTCTGCTTCTCCTTCATCATATTGTTCTATTTTTGGGGATGTCCAGATCAAGTCGGCGGGTAGTACGGCTTCTGACCCGTAAACTAGGAAGAAAGGTGAGTGGCCTAGTTGCTCTGCTTATTTGAGTTCGTAGCCCCCACACTACTTTCGGTAGTTCTTCAATCCATTTGGACCCATAGTTCCATTAGTTCTTCGTATAACCTTGGTTTTAATCCGGCTAGTATGAGTCCATTAGCTCTTTCTACTTGTCCGTTGGCTTCTGGATGTGCAACAGACGCATAGTCTATACTGAAACCACTAGTCTTGTGCCCAGCTTTTGAATTCTGTAGCTGTGAAGGGTGAGCCTAGATCTGTGATGATTCGATTTGGCATGCCGAAGCGGTGCATAATGTCTTGGATGAACTCGACTGCTTTGGTTGCGCTGTATTTCGTGAGTGGTTTGTATTCAATCCACTTGGTAAACTTGTCGATTGCCACAAAGATGTACTTCGAAGCCGCCTTTTGCTTTTTTCAGAGGTCCTACTTGATCTAGCCCCCAGCAGGAAAAAGGCCAAGCGGGTGGGATGCAGATAAGATTGTGAGCTGGTACATGGACTTGTCTTGCAAACATTTGGCAACCTTTGCATTTTCTGACAAGCTCTTCTGACGTCTTTCAAAGCGGTTGGCCAGTAGAATCCGGTGCGAAATGCTTTGCCAACCAGTGTCCTTGAAGCGGCATGATTTCCACAGCAACCTGAGTGTATTTCGTCTAGGATCTCTTTACCTTCTTGAAACGAGACACATTTTAGGAGTACTCCTGATGATGCTGCTCTTCTGTAAAGTTTATCTCCTACTAGAACGTAGTTTTTGCTTCTGCGAACAACTTGGGTGGCTTCTGCCTTATCTGGTGGTAATTTGTTTTCTTTGATATAGTCGATGAAAACTTGGGTCCATGAAGTGTTGATTATCAATATCTGAACGCCTTTAGCCTGAATTTCATGTGTTGTTTCACCGGGTTGTTTGATAGAGGGAACTGATAGCTCTTCTATGAATACGCCGGGTGGAACCTTTGCTCTGTCTGATCCGAGCTTGGCAAGGACATCTGCTGCAATGTTGGAATCGCGTAGAACGTGTAAAATTTCTAATCCTTGGAAGTGTTTTTCAAGTTTCCGTATTTCAGCACAATAAGCACCCATGTTTTCTTTGGTGCAGTCCCAATCTTTGTTGACTTGGTTGATGACCACTGCTGAGTCGCCGTATACGAGTAATCTTTTTATTTCGAGGGTAATCGCGACTCGTAGCCCGTGGATGAGGGCTTCATATTCTGCTTCGTTATTTGTAGCTTGCCATAATATCTGAAGGACGTACTTGAGTTGTTTTCCTTCTGGAGAAATGAGGAGAACACCTGCACCGGCCCTGCCTAGTTTGAGTGATCCATCAAAGTACATCTTCCAATGGTCGAGGATTGTATTTGATAAGGGCTGTTGAATCTCTGTCCATTCGGCCACAAAATCGGCGAGGGCTTGAGATTTGATTGCTTTCCGTGGGGTGAAATTGATGTCCAGAGCTCCAATTTCAACTGCCCATTTGGATATGCGCCCTGTGGCGTCTTTATTGTGTAGGATGTCTCCGAGTGGAAAATCTGTCGCTACGGTAATCTTGTGGCTTTCGAAATAGTGGCGAAGCTTCCGAGAGGTAATGAGTAAAGCGTAGAGTAGTTTTTGTACATGTGGGTACCGGATTTTGGATTCTGACAGTACTTCGCTGATGTAGTATACTGGACAGTTGCACTTTATACGCGCGCCCTTGTTCTTCTCTTTCTATGACTATTGCTATGCTGATTACGGTGGGAGTTGCCGCGATATATAGTATCATATCTTCATCTTTCTTTGGAGGTGTCAGGATAGGCGATGAAGTGAGGTATTCTTTAAGTTTTTTGAAAGCTTCGTCGGCTTCTATTGTCCACTCGAACTTGTCTGTCTTCTTTAGTAGTTTAAAGAAAGGTAACCCCTTTTCGCCGAGTCTTGATATGAAACGGTTGAGGGCCGCCATGCATCCTGTTAGTTTCTGCACATCTTTGACACTTCTAGGTGGGCCCATTTCTGTTATGGCTCGAATTTGCTTGGTGCTGGCTTCAATCCCGCGCTGACTGACCAAAAATCCGAGTAGTTGTCCTGAGGGAACTCCAAATACACATTTATTTGGATTCAATTTCCATCTCCATTTCTTCAAGTTTTCGAAAGTTTGCTTTAAATCTTCAATTAGAGTGTCTGGGCTTTTTGTTTTCACCACCACATCGTCCACGTATGCCTCCACATTTTCACCGATTTGATTCCCAAGGCAAGTCTAGATAGCTCTTTGGTACGTGGCGCCAGCGTTTTTTAGTCCAAACGACATGGTCTTGTAGCAGTAGGCACCAAACGGGGTGATGAAAGATGTCTTGCTCTGGTCTTCTTCTTTTAGTGCGATCTGGTGATACCCTGAATAGCAATCGAGAAAAGATAATAACGCAGATCCTGCTGTTGAGTCAACTATCTGGTCAATGCGTGGTAGCCCGAACGGATCTTTTGGGCAATGTTTGTTGAGATCTGTGTAATCGACGCACATACGCCACTCGTTCGTGTTTTTCTTCTGTACAAGGACCGGGTTTGCTAGCCAGTCTGGATGTAGGATCTCCTTGATGAATCCGGCTGCCATCAGTTTTGTTATTTCCCTTTTTAATTGCTTGCCTTCTTGTCGGGTGAGAATCGTCGTAGCCGTTGTTTTACCGGTTTGGAGCTTTTGTTAACATCAATTCTGTGCTCAGCCAACTCTCTTGGGACTCCTGGTATGTCGGCTGGCTTCCAAGCGAAGATATCTTTGTTGTCCCGAAGAAAGTTGGTGAGCGCGAGTTCCTATTTTTCCAAGAGGTGAGCACTGATAGTTGCTGTCTTGGAGGTGTCGCCCGTGCCTAAGTCGATTTGCTTGACGTCGGCTTCTTTTGGTGGTGCGATGATACTGGGTTTTTTAGCTGGTATTTCTAATTCTTCTTGGCTTGTTTCTGCCGCGATTGTGGCTATTTCTTTTCTTCCATTGTCAGCTTGTGCTTTGGCTGCAATTTGGATCGCCTGAACGTCGCAGTCAAAAGCGCGCTTTAGATCGCTTCGAAGAGAAAGGATACCGTGGGGTCCTGGCATCTTAAGCAGTAAGTACGGATAATGTGGTATTGCCATGAATTTGGCCAGTGCTGGACGTCCTAGGATTGCATGATATGATGAATCGAAGTCGGCGACTTCGAATTTGATAAACTCTGTTCGGTAGTTTGAAGGAGTTCCAAAGGTAACAGGTAAAGTAATTTGTCCGAGTGGCATGGCTGCTTTGCCGGGTACTATTCCGTAAAAAGGTGTGCTTGTTGGTGTAATCATCCCGGCGAGTTGTAGTCCCATTTTCCTTAGAGTTTCTGAAAAGATGATGTTAAGCCCAGCTCCTCCATCGATTAGTACTTTGGTGACGGTCATACCAGCTATAGTCGGATCCAGAACCAATGGATAATGGCCTGCGTTTCCCACGCTAGTCCATTGGTCTTCCCTGGTGAATTGGATAGGATACTGTGACCAATTGAGGTATCTAGGGTGTAGCCGGTTCTGCCGTCATAATGGTCCGCAGTGCTAGTTTTTCTTGATGTTTGCTTCTGCAATCCGGAGCCCCTGAGAAAATCACTGCTACCGTTCCCCTAGGTTTTTGGAATCCTTTGTCTTCGTGGTTGTCTTCTTCTCTTTTCTGATTGTCCTCTTTGGTGTCTTCCTTACTATTTTTTCTTGTGTATCGATCTTTGAAAGTATAGCAATTTCCAATGGTGTGCCTCCCACTAGGGTGCAATGGGCAACGTATGTTTTCAATGTCATCATATCTTCTGGGTTTGGTAAACTTCTTTGATTTGTCGGCCATTGCCACAGTATTGTCTGGTCTACGTTTTCTTTCTTGATGTCTGCTATTTCGATGATTTTGCTTGTCCGAGTTGTCCTGGTTGTTTCTGTCCGGGAACCTTTCTCGGGTTTTTTCTTCTGCAGTAATCATCTTTTCTACTGTTCGTCTGAATTCTTCATTGTTTCTTCGGATTTTCTTTGCAGAAGTCTTGGAATTGCCACCTAGCCATGATTCCGTGAGAGAAAGCTTCAATTACTTCTCTTTCGGTTATGTCATGCACTTGAGCTCGTAGTTCGCCGAATCGTCGATAGTAATTTCTGAGACTTTCACCTCCCTTTTGCTTGAGTCCTTTTAATTCTGCATGGGTGATTGGATGTGTAATGATTCCTGCAAAATTCTCACAAAAAGCTCTTTGCAAATCCTCCCAATTTCTGATAGATCCTGGGTTCAGTTTGTCGAACCATTGGAGAGGCATGGCTTCCAGTGCCATGGGAAAGAACAGGGTTTTGATATCGTCATCTCCTCCGGCTAGTTCAATTGATTGTGAATATATTCTGAGCCATTGCCTTGGTTCAGTCTTGCCATCATACTTGGAGTGGTTAGACGGTTTGAATTTGTGAGGTAATCGTACCAATGCAAGCCTGTTCACGAAACAGGGGAATCTGTCGTGCGTCTTGGTTTCTTTGAATTTGGATTCGGCACCTTCTTCTGGCCAACTGTCGTTCTGACGGGAATAATCTTGTGAGATTGTCTGGGTAGGTACCCTACTCCTGGTCTTCTTTGGTGGTTCAAATCGGTGGTCTTGATTATGTTCCTTCCTACTTCCTTCGTCATGGCTTACACCCGGCCCAAGTCTTTCGAAAGCGGATTTCCTTTGATTTTGATCTTCTTGCCTGTGGGTTGTTGATCTGGCGGGTAGTCTTGATCGAGCTCTCTTCTTCATGCGTTTTCGGGATCGTCGGTCGGAGCAAGTCCTGGAGCTGTTCATACTTCTCACTGGGATGTGAAGTTTTTCCGAGTTCTTCTAATGCTTCTCGAATCTTATCGTAAGGTGTATTCGCCGTGCGTCTCCCCTCGACTTCTCGTTGCGATTTTCTTTTGTCGTACTCAGCCAATTCTGATTCGTACCTGATCCAAGCTTCCCTGCGCTGCCTAGCACGGTGTTGACGCCCTTGCTTTAACTTGTTTTTTCTTTCTCTAGCTTGTTTCTGACTATCTGTTTCTCCGTCGTAGCCTTGGGCAAAAGGTGATATGTTGGATTCTGGTTCATCTGATGATCTGACATCGGATGCTTCTAGGGGATTTAATGGTGACCGCGGTCGTCGAACCATGAACACTTCTCGCGCATGAGTCGTTCTGTTATTGGCGTTAGTTTTTATGCTGTCGGAGTTGCTAATAACTTTAGCGGATGCCTCGGTGTCGTAGATCGAGTCTCCTTCTTGGTAGGGTAGAATTGCTGTCGTCGTCGTGCCGACTAGTTGGGTACTGCTGTCCTCAGGAACAGAACCTGGCCAGTGGATGATGCAGTCTTGGGATGTTATTGTTAGCACGAGGCCTTCCTGAGCTCCTGTCAGTGGTATCCCGCATCTTGGATTGAAAGATCTTTCGAACTGTCCTTGATAGGATTTTGCCATGTTGTCGAGCCCAAATGGAAAAGAACTCGACTTCTTGGAAGAACTCTGAGGGTAATCCGAGTTGTTTTGGGATGTGCTCTGGAATCTTGCCAAAAAAGAACTCGGTTTCTTGAAAGCACTCGGATAAAACTTCGCCTTGATGTTTGAATTCGAATCGGATACGAGTGGCCGTGAAATCTGATTTGAATCGGATACTGTGAGCTGTGCGAATCTTCTGGTGAGCTGATCCGTTGTATTTGGTGAAATATGAAATTCTTTATGATGATCTGGATCTTTGAGGAGATGGCCCTGAAGCTTGCCGTTGTTGTCTGCCTCGCAGGTCCATGAGCCGAAGATGAAAGTTGATCCCGTCGGGAAGATTATGTTGTCGAGGTCCATCGAGTTCTCGGATGCAAAGTCGCCGAAATCCCCTACCTGGCGCGCCAGCTGTCGATGTTTTACCACCGATAGCCTGCCACGGGGGTACCCGGGGCAGTATGTTCGGGCTTCGGCGTGTGCCGAACTCGATGGTTAACGCAAGACACAGTCGATTTATCCTGGTTCAGGCCCTCGATCGTAGATCGAGTAATAACCTTACGTCCAGTCGGCCTTAGCCTTTGCGTTAGATTGATTGTCAAGAGTTGTGTTGTACAATGGTCGTGTTATCTTAGGAGCCCTGCCCTCCTTTATATAGTTAGGAGGCCAGAGTCCTAGTCGGTTTATAATGAGGCTTCCTAGTAGGATTACTTAATAGTTATACTACTAAGATTACATGGGAAGAATCCTAGTTGGACTAGATCTTCTCTCTCTCTTGCGGGGTATCCTATGGGTCCCGCATCGACACGCGCCAAGATGTGCGGCGCGACAGCGCCTGCCACGTCAGCCGGTCAGGGCCCGTGCCCCTGCCACGTCATCGCCTTTACCGCACCGCCGTACATGGCGCGGCAAGGCTGCGCCGTGGCAATAGGCGCGGCCAAAAGTGTTAGATTTGAAAATTAAAAAAATAGTGTCAAATTTGGAAATAATTTAAAAAAAGTGTTAAAAATAAAAAAATTCCACCAATCGCGTCTCGGTATCCGCCAACAAAGAGTTGATCATTCTCGCCGTCCGGGCTGAATCAGCTTGTGCTACTGTGATCAAGCTGCCGCAAGAGTTGCTTATAAGGATGGGGAGCCCTAGCTCTTGGACGTCATGGTGGACAAGCTATGCGGGGAGATTCATGCTGGCTGCCACTGCCACAGCGCAAGGGGAAAGGCGGCTAAGCTTAGTCGCTGCGGAGCCATTTGTGATATCAATGTGGACACTTGTGCTGCATCCGGACGAGGGCTCAAGCATCCTCTGGAGTCGGCAGGAGGTGATCCGGAGGCAGGAGATTGACACGCCGCTCACCGGTGTTCTTCACTCAAGCCATTCAATCCGGTTCAGTATGCTTGGGGAGAGAAGTGGCACCGTGCTCTTCTGTATGCAGATAGGATACGCAGACCAGGCAATCCTCGTCCAGCTCAATCTTGTGACTAAGAAGACCCTGGTGCTTTGGAGGGGCAGCGACCACTGTTGCAACTACTACACAGCACATGCACTCTTGCATGAGACCAGTTTGATATCTGTCCTCAGATCTTTTTGAAATAGCTTGTTTTATTTCTTTTTTCATGTTATGTCGACTTGAGGTGTTTGCTTGTGCCTAACTGATTATGGCCATGCATGGCAAACCTGTTAAAGTGCTTCTTGGGGCTACTGAACCTGATGTTGCGACACATTAACTTGAATGGATGGTCGAGATGTTTTGCATTTTCCAATTTCGTGCATGCTATATTAGTTAGTACCTAAGCCTTTCGCTATTGAAAATAGCATCAGCTACTAGGCATAATCTGTGCAGATAACGTGATATTGGCTGCAAGAACCAGGGTCCTGGCAAGAACCATTCACGATGTGGGTGTGTGGGCACTGTCTCGAGCACTTGCTATATATATATATATATATATATGGATACTGCTAGAACGTGATGTCGTTAGTATTTGCTTCAAGTTGTCAAACTTCTACTTGGTGGCAAGTATACATACAGCAGCCCCTTTAATTTTTTGAACAAGGAGGGCACAGAGAATTGGATGTCTCTTAGCTTCCATATTTTGCTGTTCATGTCGGATTTTGTTTCAGAGGAAATGTCATTTTTTATTCCCGCTTCTCACCATATTCTGTTGCTATTTTTGTTACTGCACTTCAAGGCTCCGGGCACACAGTTGCAGATTTGCATCTTCTTTCATGGTTTCCTACGTGTGATCTCTTCTTCGTATGGATCCTGCACTAATTTAAAAAACGGTGCTAGGTGTACCACAAGAAATAGCATATACCAATATGGAGACACCCAGATGTCTTTATTTGGTTGAATATTAGCCTCTTATGTCAAGTCTGAAATGGTCCGGACCAGAGCCAACATTGGTGCATTCCTCCTTACTCAGTGCCATGACCCAGCTCATCAACTCATGTGTCAATTTTAATTTAATGGTGCATCCACTCGGTCTGCACCTGCTGTTGCATATATTCTCATCCGGATGCCTATATTGTCGGTTTCCATGTGATTTGGTCTTCTAGGTGTTGCTGCAAGTTTACACTTCATAGCTGATTCCATAAAGGTAATAATGAATTCTCTCAGGTGTTCTATATATATTGACACCGCCCTTGATATTTAAGTCTTTATTCCAGTTGCTATTTGTGATAGCATCCAACACCGTTCAGTTGCCCTTGTGAAGAGGTTGGGGACGATGTCCTTTGCCCTGCGGCTTTGGAGCCATCCGGAGTGCCAGAAGCTCGCATTTATTTGATTGTTGTGCATGCCGCGAAAAAGGAATCGGTCTAATTCATGCATGGTGTTTCAGTGCCTACCCAAGCTTCTTTGTTCTTAGGCGAGACCCATTTGTTCCAAAGCCATCTACTCCATCCGTCCCAAAATATCTGTCATTTTCGTTTCTCGAGAAACAACTTTGACAAAATATATATTAAAAAATATTAATATTTATGGTACATAATTGGTATTATTGGAAAGATATTTGAATCTAGTTTTTTAATAAATTTATTTGGAGATACAAATATTGCACGCATTTTCTATAAATAAGTCAAACTTGCGGCATAGAAACTAAAAGCGACAGATAATTTAGGACAGAGGAAGTAAGTCATAGTGCTCTCACAAAATTTTCCAACTCGAGGATTCCCATATCACTGTACTCTCTGGGCAAGCTACATTTTGTCCAGTTTATCTTGCATTTTCCCTGTTAGTTGGGTGTCTCTCCTACCCACAAGAAGCGCTTCAATTCCTTGGATTATCAATTTCCTGGAGTAGCTCTTTTGTTCTTTTAATATCTGTCAAGTGGTTGATTAGCTGGGACGAGGAGAGCAGTAATTTGGTTATTAGACTTGTGTGTCCTACCTGTGTGTGGTATTTCCCTTGCTAGCTTGGAAAATTCCCTTCTTTATCCATGAGCAGTTGAAAGCCTTTTCTTCTTAGGTTTTTGACTATTTGAGTAGGTCACAGGGAAACCTGTCCACGAGACTGGTAAATTCGCAAGGACGTCTTCTAGGTTGATGTTGTTAGAATTGATGGGCAGCACTCTTGTCTTTTATTTATAGGTTTATTTTTAGACCCATGACCTCACCGATCATGAGGAGGAGATTTTGATGTTGTCCGTCTCGCCCAACCTCGAGGCCACGGGCTCCGTCTCGCCCAACCTCAAGGCCACAGGCTCCGTCTTGCCCAACCCCTTGGGTGCGGGCTCCGTCTCGCCCGACCATATGGATGTGGTTTCCATCTCGCCCAAGGTCACAGGCTCTGTCTCGATCGACCTCGAGGACGTGGGTTTTTCTCGTCCGACGAGGACTCATACCGTCGCCAATCACTCCAGGGTCAAACATATGGGCCTAGGTTAAAACTCTAACGCCAGGGAAGAGGCAGGCACGCCTCGATGTAACCCATGGCCATGATGGGCCATATCTGGGGATTCACATCAAGAACAGTGTCGGGCGTGCCGGTGCTGTTCTACCTAATCCTCGTATGGACGCTGACACACGCATCAGTTCACCACGACGTCCACCGAGACGGAGTTGAACGCCATGATCGGCAGATGACGCCTGCGCATGACGCTAGTACGAACAGGGCCGCGACATGGAGCCGTCCCTGTTGACATCTACAGGATCGGCGGGACCAGCATGGAGAAGAAGAAGGACCCGGCAACCCTGAAAGCCTTCTTCTCTCTCAATCTTCTACTTTTCCTCCTCTGTAACCCGTGCTTTAGGACGCCCCATGAAAGAGGGATCTGGACACAAGAGCACGACACGAGCACACGACTGAGCGGCAAGCAAGCTCTCAGCACCCATTCACTCCTTTCACTAGAGACTTGGGATCCTCTCCCTCTCTCGCCTGTTTGTAACCCCTACTGTAAACCAAGTGCTGGTAACACGAACAACAGCGAACTAAACGTAGAGACGTTCCGCCCAAACCAGTATAAACCCTTGTGTTCTCCGAGCATACCATCCGAGCCAGACGCGCAAATATAAATTTACCCATCGGTGGTCCGAAAACATCGACAATAGGATTCTAAAACATAGGCATTAATACTTTAAAATGTTTGGAATGGTGGGAAAAAGTACAAGAGCATGAACAAGTACAAAAGAGAAAAAGAGCAAAGATTTTTTTTCATAGGTTAGAGTGAAGGTTTTATATTTCCTACATTTTACACTAGTCTGAGTTCCTTTCCTTCACATTCCTTCATTCCAATTAGTATAACATGATTCCTTTCCTTTGGAATTTAGGGGTTGTTTAGCATGGTTCTAGAACGCTCCAACTCCGCCTCTAATGTCACTATAGCAAGCATTGTAGCACGTATCTCTTTTTCTATTTTCCCTAAATCAACATAGGCCCTGTTCGACTGGTATGAAAAATGCATTGTTCTAGCTGAAATGTTGTGAGAGAAAAACATTGTTCCGGCTGAAAAAAAGAAACCAAACAAGCCAGCTTCTTGGTCAGCCGAACGGGGCCATAGAGTAAGGAGAATCCATGGTTTGTGGCTCCTCCGACCCACTCTGGCTCCTCCAGCTATTGTAGCATGAAGCCGAAGCCGAAGCCGAAGGACCTCTTAAACAGAGTCTTATTTCTTTAAACTCTTCTAAAAAATATTTTGATTCGAACATAATTTTAGTGTGTTTGGTTTGAAGACGAAGTGGAATAGGATAATTTCATGTTTGTTTTTTTCGAATAGAATCGTCCGAGTCAATCCTCCTATTCGCTTGAACTTATCAGGCGTACTGTTTTTGTGAAATAACAGTGTTTTTTTTCTTATAACAAATTAGCACCAACATCATCCGTTTTCAGCCAGCAAGGTTTATTTAGGATGGGTAGGTTCATTTACGTTTTTTCCATTTGGTTGGAGTGATAGGAGTGTAACGGGGTGGGTGGTGGATTGTTAACACCGTCCACAGTTATGTGGACCTCACATGTCAGTAGTGGCCCTACCAGTCAACCTTCGTCATGCTCATTTGAACTGGTTTGTCTTATAAGTCATGGCTTAAAGTGCTGTTGACTGATTTAGTGTGAGGCCTCGTTTAGATCACCTTCAAATTCTAAGTTTTTTCACTCTCTCCATTACATCAATTTTTGGACGCATGTATAGAGCATTAAATGTAGGTAAAAAAATAACTAATTATACAGTTTGGTTGTAAATCACGAGATAAATCTTTTAAGCCTAGTTAATCTATGATCGGACAAAGTTTGTCAAATACAAACGAAACGTGCTATAGGGTTCAGATTACAAAAATTTACAATCTATACGAGGCCTAAGATAAGCTGATAAGCCGTCAAATACGACGTAGCGAACCGGCTACTTATCTTGTTCACTTTCTCCTTCCATTTTTTTTGAGAGGCACCACCGCCGTCCACCGCACGCGGCACGCATCGCCGCAGCATCACCGTCGCCCCGCGAACCATGCGCCGCCGCCGCTCACCCGCCCGCCCCACGCACCACCGTCTGTCACCCTTTTGTGCCCTGCATCTCTCCCTCCCCTTGCACAGGTGAGCGGCGCCTCCCATCCGCCGCCGCTGCCGCCCTCGCCCGGGAGCCCGGAGCTCGCCGGACACCCCTGCGCTGCCCGACTGCCAGCTCAACGGCCGTCCCAGTGCCGCCCGGAGCCGCGAGATCGACGGCCGCCCCTAGATCTGGGCCCGGCGCGTCGATGACGACGGCAAGCATCACCTGCAGGAAGAGGTGCTCGCCGTGAGGGAGCTGAGCAGGAGCTCTGGAGCAGCGATCGAGGTAAGCCAGCATGCCAAATCCCCTCCTGATCTGGAAACCGCAAGTCACTTCTTGCAGTGCATATACAGCAGCTCGACGATGTGGATTTCGTTCGCTAAATAAATGGAAATGTGGTTCGGGTTTACCCGATCGACGATGGATGTGGAACCACGGCAGCCGGCGACCCTTCCTCTGGATCTCCTGCTCGAGATCATCACGCGCTCCGACGATGTCACGACCGTCGTCCGCTGCGCCGTGGGATGCAAGGCCCTGCTCGCCGCCATGCTCGATCCAGGTTTCCATCGCCGTCGCGCGGATGCCAACGGCGGATTCGACCCGGGCCTTCTTATGGCGGTGTCCTACCGTCCGACTGCCTGCCCCATCGACAGCGATGAAGGAACGGTCACCGGCACCGACTCCATCGTCGTCCAGCCACCCGGGCGCCTCCGTCATTTCGACACTGATCTGCTTGCGGGGTCGTCGGAGCCTCCGCCCTCCCGCGACGGTCTCCTCGTTTTTCTTCGCCACGGGATACTACTCGTCTGCAACACGGGATACTACTCGTCTGCATCACCGGCCATGTGACCTCTCTTCCTAGCATGGGGCAGCGAGGTACCAGTACCGCAGGCATGTACAAGCCCGCCTTGCTCTCCGTCCACGGTGCCGGACGCTGCTTCGAGCTGCTTGTCATGTACCACAAGCACGTCCCGTGGGGACGGCGTGCTGCCGGCAGCCTGAGAACCCAGATCTTCTCGTCACGGGAAGGCGAGTGGGGCGCCGCCCGTGATATCCACATCCTCAACCTGTCTCCAGGTGTTCAGCACCTTTATGAGGCATCGTCTACTGCCCCGGCCGTCGTGGTGGGGCGCAGTGTTCACTGGCTCTGCTACACCAGAGCCAACCACCACTCGTTTGACGACCCTGAATTGATCATCCTTGCCCTCCACGCCGAATCAGCACAGGCCACTGTGATCAAGCTGCCGCAAGAGTTGCTTACAAGGATGGGGAGCCATGGCCGTGGGTCAAAACCTGTGGAGAGATTCATCCTGGCTACCACTGCTGCCACAGCGCGAGGGGAAAGGCAGCTAAGCTGGGGGTGTTTGGCTGGCCCTTCTAAATTTTAGTTATTGTCTTATCGAATGTTTAGACACATGTATAGAGTATTAAATATAGATTAATTACGAAACTAATTGTATAGTTTACGACTAATTTACGAGACGAATCTTTTAAACATAATTAGTCTATGATTTGACAATGATTTGCTACAGTAAACATATACTGATGACGGATTAATTAGGCTTAAAAATCGTCTCATGGAGTACCGACGGATTATGTAATTTATTTTTTTTATTAATATCCAAACACCTTATACAACATCCTTTCAATACATTTTCTAAATTTTAGTAGCCGCATCCAAACCCCTTTATGGTTGCGGAGGCACTTGTGATATCAATGTGGACGCCTGTGCCGCAGGTGGACGAGGGCTCAAGCATCAGCTGGAGTCGGCAGGTGGTGATTCGGAGGCTGGAGATTGGCAGGCCGCTCGCCTGTGTTCTAGACGCACACCAGCCAATCCTGTTCAGTAGGGTCCAGTTTAGTTCCCCAAAAATTTTGCAAAATTTTTCACATTCCTCGTCATATCGAATCTTTAGACGCATGCATGAAGTATTAAATATAAATAAAAAATAAAACTAATTACACAGTTTAGACGAAATCCACGAGACGAATCTTTTAAGCCTAATTAGACTATAATTGGATACTATTTACCAAATAACAACGAAAATGCTACCGTATCTATTTTGCCAAAAATTTTGGAACTAAAGTGGCCGTAGGTTTGGGGAGGGGAGTGGCACCGTGCTCTTTTGGATGACAGGGGCTCGTCCAGCTAAACCTTGGGACTAGGCCCTAGTGCTCTATAGGGACACTGTCCGCGGCCGAAGACAAATCACAGGCACTGTTGCATGAGATTAACCTGATATGTCTCTGTCCCTATGTTCCGGCTAATTTGTGGTGAGAGAAAAACACGGTTTCAACTAAAAAAATAAACTAAAAAATACAGATTATAAGATAAATAAACAGGGCCATCGGGTCACTTGAGTCGTTCTTTTGTGGTTAACTAGTCAGTGGCTATGATGATAAACCTGTTAAAGCACTTCTTTGGGGGGGGGGGGGGGGGGGGGGGGGGCGTTGCTACTGAACCAGAAGTCGCATGGAATGGATTGCGAGACGTTCTGAATTTCTGATCAGTTGTCAGATTCTTGCATGCTATATTAGTCGGTACTTACAAATTTATGGTCTCATTTTGATTTTCTGAATATATACAATCAATGGGTGTTTTTGCCCAGTTATCGGAGAAGAAAAATAAGCATCGTCTACTAGGCATAATCTTTGTAAATAACATGATATTCATCATGTTCGCTTGGCTTATAAATCGTAATTTTTTAATCAACGAACAGTATTTTTTTCTCACAGCAAATCAGCCAACAGTACTTTGAACCATGGCTTATCAGCCAAGCGAACAGGGCAATTGGCTACAAGAACCAATTGATGTGGGTGAGCACTGTCTCAAGCACTTACTAGATACTGCAAGAACGTGATGTTAGTAGTTTGCTACAAGTTGTCAAGTTCTTCAGGGTAAGTATACATACAACAGCCCCATATTTGATCTAGGACACAGAGAATTGGATGTCACTTAGCTTCCATTTTGCTGTTCAGGATGGATAGATTTTGTTTAGTAGGAAATTACATTTGATCGATTCCTGTCTTTTCATCCTACTTTTGTGCCGCTTTTATATGGCATATATATGCTCTTCTTAAAGGCATTTTTTTAATCTGGAGCTAATCAAATTGTTCAAAATAATGAGATGAGATGGCATTACCATTCTACGTATTCAGATAACAAGGAGGGCACTGTCTTAAAACATATATGTTCGATGTTCCCTTGTTCAAATCAACTCAGGTTCCCTTGTTCTAATCAGAAATCTACCACCTCTTCAGCCCATTAGATTAACTAGGCAAGAACCGAATTCTACTAATCCAAGCAAGGATTTTAGCTCTTGTACCCCAGATTGGAACAGGAAGCGGCAGACTCTGAGAACTTGTCCTTCCTCTCCCTTTTGCCGGTCCCCTGCCTCTCCTCTCCTTGCTGGAGGTGTATTATACATTTATACAATTATTATACCCGGCGGCAGCAGCACACCTCCTACATGGCAAGTCAACAGGGTTAGGATGACCGATGACCTTTTTTTTTTTCCTTTTTTTGATGATCGCTGACCGATGAGGATTGAGGCGCCTGCGGCGGCGGCGCGGCGGGAACAGGCGATCGGAAAAGGTTTTTCATTTTTTTTTTATAAACCCTATATGAGACACTGTAGTTACGTATCCTACGGCCCAGTGAACAGAATCCAGGTGAGTTCCTTTCTGGCCCAAGCGAAGCCCGTCATGGGCTTATTAGAGGCCCAACTAGGCCGTGCCGACCCGCAGGCAGAATCGACCCAGCCCGTCTTCTTGGGAACAATCGAGAGCACCCCCCAGCGGATCGGAAGCGAAATTCCTCTTCGTCTTGAGTCCTACCTCTACCTGGGCCCGCTTCTTCTCTCCCCTCTTCCCTTTCTTCTTCTTCTTCTTCGCCAAGAAGACCGACCCCAACTTGCAGCCGGGACCGGTGGCCGCCTCGCTCTCCACTCCTCTTTCTTGTCGCGCAAGAACGCGCGCCGCCGTCCACGCTCCTGCTGCCCCTGTCCTGCGGTTTTGGCCTGCCTGCCCCCGGCATCCCTCCCGGCGGCATCGAACAGTCAATCGATGCTTCGCGAGTTGGAACTGGACGCCGGCCGACCCGCTGCTCAACCCGTCGAGTTCGACATGGTACGTGCTAGCTCTCCTGTCCTGCGCCGTTCTCCTTCCTACACGCTTCCGATTTTGCGGGCTGCTCTGTTCTAGTACTTCTACCAGCGCGGCACGTGTCGGCGGTCGGAATCGGAATAGCGCAACCCGATCCGAGGTAGGAAGCCGGCGTGTTGGATTGCGCTTGCTCTTCCCGGTGGATGATCCGTATCTCTCTGCTTGGTCCCCTCCCCAGATTGTAGTCTGGTCCTAACTCAGGATAGCCATGATAAATTGGGTTCTGTGTGGTTGGATAGAGCTAATTGCCTCCGTGGAGACCATAACAAGCATGGGATTTTACTTGCTGTTTGGCTCCGATGACGCTTATAGCCTGGAGCGGGAATAATTCACGCACACAATTGCTCAAATGCATTGAGATATTGTTCCTAGTGTCTGAACTCTGAAAGTTGTAATATCAGTAGCAGCGTGCCTCTTGTTTCCCTGTCAGACTGAGACTCTGGGAAGCAGAGCTGAACAATTGCAGTTCAAAGTGTTAGGGGCTTGATCATTTACTTAATTACTTTATTAATTTCTTCGCAGGAGTCTTTGACACCGCATGCCTTTGTGAACCGTCATTGAATTCTGATAACTTTATGATTGTCATCTGACCTTTTGCTGGGACATTATCTTGTACCAACAGGCTACTCCCCTGATTGCTGGTTTGTCAGTGGCTGCTGCTGCATTGGGTGGAAGATCCATGATTAGAGCATGGCAAGTCTTCCGGACCCAGGCAGCAATGCCACGAGTGCGCCGGTTCTACCCTGGTGGATTTCAGGGGGAGATGAATCGAAGGGAGGCTGCATTAATCCTTGGCGTAAGGTGATTATTTTTTTTCTTTGTAATGCCTGTGTTTGTAAACTGACTCAATTTTTAGTAATTCCTGTGGAGAAAAAGGGAGAGAAGTACTGCAGCTTGTTATTGTTGTTGCTAATTCTGTATAATCTTTCCTGGTTGTTTCAGAGAACGTGCTACAGTGGATAAGATCAAGGAGGCTCACAAGAGGGTCATGGTAGCTAACCACCCTGATGCTGGTGGCAGCCATTACGTCGCTTCAAAGATCAACGGGGCAAAGGACATTCTAATGGGAAAAGGGAAGTCCAGGTCTTCGATCTTTTAGTTGACACGAATGAAATGATGCTTATTTTGTTGTGACATGGATGAGGCTGTAGCTTTTTCGAGGGAATGACAGTTGCACATTTCACCTTTCTTAACAATGTACCATATATCTGAACAAGGATACAGATACAGAATTGAAGCAACTAATTGTTTGGATCATAAGTTATTGTTTGACCTGATTGGAAAGGGTAACCATGTGTATATCTCAGAGCCTCCAATTCTTGTCTAGAACTCTAGATGTCTTACACCTTTGTTTCTTACCCCTCCAATTCTTGTCTAGATGTCTTACACCTTTGTTTCTTGAACCTCTCTGATGCATAGTTGTCGCAATTGAACCCCTCCAATTCTTGTCTAGATGTCTTGCACCTTTGTTTCTTGAACCTCTCTGATGCATAGTTGTCGCAATTGAACCCCTCCAATTGGATTTGCTCCTTCTAAGATGATAATGGAGTATGAAATCTTTCTCCTGTTACACAAATTAAATGTTTCATTAGTTTTTGACTTACTGTTCTGCATCAATGCTGTCATCAGTGATGGCAGATCATGATTAATTGGTTATAACTATTCAATTCGTGACATGTAGGCACGTGTCTAGGCACCTAGGAGAAAATTTATGAATGACATTTCATAGAATACTGTGTCAACTGCTCTAGATTCTGGATGATGGTTATGTTTGTTAAAGGTCAGTCATTCTTCCATAATAGAATAGTGCGAGTGTGCGACCATTAGGTCGGTCCTGGAGGAACAGAAGATCCCTAGATGACTACTGAGCTTCTAATTCAACTTGGAATCATTGCAGGCGCTGTTCATTTGTTCTGGTGTCGAAGCTTCCGTTAGACTTGAGTTGTCGAAGAGCTTGTATTCATTATCTTCAGTAATAAATTTACTCTGAAATTTTGAAAGAACCTTGAAACACCGCGGGAAGTCAGCAACCAGGACTGTCAAAGCTAAACAGGGGCAAGCAATTCTTTCATAAACTTTTTTTTGTCTAATTGAAATTATAGCAGGTGAATCTTGCAATGATATACCTTTTGGAACAAATATCTTGTAGAATGATAAAGAAAGTTCCATCAGGGTTTTTTGGGTGAAGTCACTGAATCTTTTCATCTTGGCTCCACACATGACAATTGTCAGTGTCTATAGTTGTTATCACTAGAGTACCAGACGTATTCCATCTTGGTGTCAGATTGTTTTAATAGCGCTATTTATCTAAGATATAGAGTGATATCGAGTGTGTTGATTAAATTCTTTGCTAAATCCTTTTAATATGAATTTGCACAAATCATTACATTAAGCAACAGCAATAGTTGATATCAATTTCAATAGTTGATGTCAGTTTCATATAGCGTAACCCATCCCAGGACCAATTCATGACATGTTTGACACACTTATATTGACCTTGCATCATCCTAAGAAACAGACCTTCCATATAGCATAATCTGAAGACCAAATCACTGCAATTTACCTCAGGTGAAACAGTCAATCCATACAGTGAGTTAGACCTACTTCAGTTTGTTATTCACAGTTTCACCACATCAAAGAAGCCTACCAGCCTCAGAAAAATGGAACAAGGCTTTAACTTTAATCATCTTCTCCTGGAAGTCCAAAATTGACAACACAAAGTCCTATCTCCTATGGTGTAAGCATTCAACTCTTGCCAATTCCAGTCAAAGGCTGAACTATTTTAAGGTCAGCTGCAATTGCAGATCCCAATTCCCAAGTACTAGCAACCATCTTGTCCCTGGACCAGCAGGAAAAAAATCCAACAGAGTGGGCCTTCCTCTTGGACTGCATTTCTTCCAGCTACTGTACTTGGGATGGCTGCGCAGTCTTGACGTCTTGTGAGAAATAAGGACGCAACATTCATGCACGCACAATGCTATACCAATCATATTCAGAACTGAGCTAAAGCAGACCTGAAAAAGTCAATAGAGTAATGTGATGTTCGCTTGGTACAGGGCAACTTGAAAGGAACAATCCTTCTCTGAACCTTCCTCTGTACTGCCAATGTGATGGTTCAATAAACTATGGCTGCTTGACTTTCATAATACCAAACTGTGGCGAAGATACATTTCCTGTACATGATTTAAGTTCGGATGGTACCTATGCTGTTGGTGTTGTCTGTAGCATTTGTTTCTGCTGACCTAATACTAAGATTATAGAATTCTGGTTAGAGGCAGCAAGCATGATGTATAACTGAATGTTTTGAACCATTCCAAGAATCCAAGTCCATTCAATAGCACTTGTCAATGTTCATCTTGACAATAATGTTAAGAGTACTGTTGCACAGGCTGACATCTTCCAGGGATTATATATGAGGTACAAAAAGTCGACACTTGTTGCCGTCTGTGTTCTGAATTTTGAGAGTTCCTTTTAGCTTGTTTGTTGTATGTTGGTTGGACAGAAAGGTTTTAAAGGTTAATACACTACGTAGTGGCAAGACTGACTCAAGAACTGCGTACCTTTGATTCGGAGCTCAAACATTAGCTGATAATAACAGGCTTCATGGAATTCTACCGGTAGTAGAATATTTGTCACACCTGGTATATTTATTTAGTGATTCTACTATCCGGAGGATGGAGTTTGAATAGTAATAGGCGAAAATTCTTTTCCTACAACCAAATCTCAGAACTTCTGTAACGGCGGGGCCTCCACATCTCCCTTTCCCCGGAAGCATTAGAAGAATAAAATAGGAATATGAAGTAAATTAGGAGATTAGAGTTTGGTTTGTTTAGGAAAGGAGAATCCAATCTATAAGGATCTCTCTTAGTTGCTTGGAACACAAGTCCTATAGAGACTATAAATATAGGGAGGATGTAATCAATCTAATCAAGCAAAAATAGAGTTATTGCTCCTTCCTCTATCTCTCTCTATTGCCGTTGCCGCCTCCTCTCCTCCCTGCGCCGCCCCCTCCCCCCACGCCGCCAACCCTAGCCGCCGCCGTTCACCTCCATAGCCGCCACCCCCTCCCAACAGGCGAGTTACACCCGGCCAGCTTCCTCCATGGCTTTCTTAGCGTCGGCCTCCGATTTGGTGACGGCGGCCTCACGATCGCGTTGGGCACGAGCAGCGGCGGCAGCAGCCTCGTCAGATTGGCCACGTTGCTCGATGTTTGTTAAGCGGTCGTCGATGTTGCCGAACCTTTCCTTGATCCCATCGAACTACTGGTGGAGATCAGCGACAAGTTTGTCGAACGCAGCCCTGAAGTCACCATTGTTTCCGTTGGCACCCATGGCAGCGGTGTGGGATCGGACTGGTCTCCGGATAGGCGTACTACACCTGGTATCCGGAGACCAGACGATCCATGGATTCCATCACCATCGATATGCAACAGCTGATCCAGAACTTCGCCAATGATCTCCTCAAAAACTTTGAGGAGGTGTAGCGCCAACTTTCCAACCTCGACATACGTCTGCATGCCATTGAGATGGCACAAATTCATGGTGACGCCGCCATCACCGGCGTCCAATCCAGATTGGACCGAGAAACCGCCATCGACAGCCTAGAAGCAGAGACCAAGAGGGTCATGATCGACGCCGGCAAATCCTACCTCAAGCGCAAGATGGATGAACCCTAGTCTTCCAACGCTCCAGAGATCATACTGGAGGTGTTGGACAGCCTGCTTAAGGCACCACCAACACCGCAGCCCCAGCTATAGCAACGCTCCCCACCACTGAACCGACCACCCGTCGACCGCGCGGCTACCCCATCGACCCCGGCCGACTGCCAGGCTCCTCAGCCGGCCATCTGGCCACCGGCACAGCAGGTGACTGCCCCAGGAACACAACCACCGTCACAGCAGCCGGCCATCTGGCCACCAGTGCAGCAGGCACCCCCAGCTACACCATCACACGAGTCGATCTCTTCGGCAATGACGGCGCCACCTCAACTCTAGCAACCCGTCAAGGCCTGGCTGACAACACCCACGTACGATGGCTCAACGGGTCCACAGACGTGGCTCTCCTAGATGCAACAACTCTCCAACTTGTACAGTCTGTCGGAGGCTCAACAAATCTTGTACGCAGCTTTTCATCTGACAGGAGCAGCGCATCGATGGTTCATTCAGACAACAAAGGATGCACCTATGACCAAGTGGGCACTCTTCTCCCGGAGCCTCCTTTGCGACTTTGGACCGCTAATCTGCCACGACACCATTGGCGACCTTGCTCCACCTCGGCACACCGGCACCGTGAACCACTACATCGACAACTTCATCGCCTATAAGCTACATGTCGGCATCACCAGTGAGCTTCATCAAGTCAACCTCTTCGTCACCGGCTTTCAAGATGCACTCCGGGCGGCGTGTAACACCCTCGGTGTTACACAGTGAATCATTTGCTAAAACATGTCATGAGCATCATACTTAAGTGATATTGCATGTGGTGTGATGGATAGGTAAAGCATAGTAACTTAAACGAGTCGTAAAAAACATAAAATGAAAAGTTAATTCATGATTTATAAAGTTAGCAAGTAGAGATGTTAACTAATTTTTATTGAACAAAAACGCTATAAAACATATATGTGACGCCTTAATAAAGTTTGAAGTACACGTTTTGTAGAAGATAGTGCAACTTTTGTTTTAACAAGATAATAACGCTAGCTAACATTTCTAATAGCTTGGAAATCGAATTTGAAGCAAATCCAACTCAAGACTTGGTCAAATTTCTAAGTCTGAAAACAGATTGACAAAGCTATGTTTGGTAATTTATTCTGTAAAAATTAAGTTTAGGAGTGGTGTCGTTCTTTAGCTCTTGATGATAGCCCAAGGTGCCCTCTTTAGAGTAGTGAAGGTGGTTTGGGGATTGGATCAACTGTGTAGTTGTTTCGAACGCTTTAAAATCTGTGCACAGTGTGTTCTCGGGCTGTTTTTTTGGCTGGACGCGATGACCATGCCGAGCGGCCTCGACGTCGTGGCGCTCGGTGCGCGCACGCGCTCGCTGGACGGCCGGAACCGCCCATGCTCTTGCCGCATCATTGGCCGCCTCAGGCTACCGCCGTGCGAAGCCATGGCTGCCCGACTCACCACGTCGCGCTTCCCCCCGCCTGCTGTCGTTGCCACGCATTGCTACTGCCCTCCGTGCCACGCGCACGACAACGCTGCTGCCACTGCCGTCGCATTGCTGTGCTGCGCTGCGCCACTGGCCCACCTGGACGCTGCACGCACGAGGCCGAACCATCGTCGCCATGCCATTTATGGCACTGCAGCGCGAGGGCCACGCCGACCTCGAGCGCGTGTCATCGGCTAGTGCCGGCCGTGGTTGCTCCCATCACGTCAACCGCATCCCACCAAGCAAGCATAGGTCGAGCCTGGACTGCGTCCCCACCGTCTCCCGCCCCTCCCTTGTCCTCTTCTTTGCTACCGCCGCCGAGCCGCGCCAGCCCGCTTGCATGCGAGAAGCCATTCCCCATCAATTCCACGTGTCTACGCCTGCGCTCTCACGTCCTCTCACTGCACGCCCCCACCTAGACTTAAACCGTGCAAGGCCAAGCTCCAATTTGGAGATTCGTCCCGCCACCGTGCCGTTAAGACCTATCACCGCCCTCACCGTGGTCAGCCCCCTCCTCAACGTCTCAAGCCGAATTAGATGCACCACTAGCCCTGCCTAGAACCCCTCCTCGTTGTGCGCACCTAAGCCGCACCTCTATCGTTGCCTCCTCGCCCTGGCACGGTCGTGTCGCTGCGGTTCACCGTCGAGCTCGCCGTGTGCACGAGGCCAAGCTCGCTCGGGGCATCTCCGGCCGAACCATCACCTCCGCTAGGTCTATGGTGAGTCCCTGTTGCTCACCCGCTATCCCTACTACCTTGTTAATATTCTGGCTCATCGGAATGCCATCGCCATTGCCGCAAGGTGCCCGCCATCGGGGAGAGGTCCTTCTACTGCGTCTCGGTTCGTGCAGCCGCCACCCATCGCTTTGCGTCAAACCCTAGGTGAGTGTCGGCCTCGTAGATAGGTCAGTGTGGGTCTTGTGTGGCCGACGCAAGGGCCAGTGCCACCACTTGCCGCGCCGACACGCGTGGGGATGGTCGAGGACCATATCATTGTAAAGGAGGGAGATTGCGAGGGTGTTCTTGCAAAGTTGTTGTCTCTAGGAATAGTAACATGGACTGCGGGTTATTTTGTTCAGAGTCCAGGGGTGCTTTTGCTAATATGTCAGTGCGCACGTGGGCTCCTCGTTGTGGGCCGCATCCGCGCGAGGGCCACGCCTCACGTGGGCCATGTTGGGACGGATTCGGTTATCTTTTTCGTGGAAAATAGAGATAGCTTTTCATTTTTATTTCTGAGCTGAACTTTGATAATTAATATAAAATGATATGGATGTCCAAAAATTATGAAACCAATTTTGTTAAGTTCCTAAAATCATGATCTATCTGCTAGAATGTTTTGTTCACATAGTTTTATAATATTTTTAGTTGTTATCTAATTAATTTAAGATGCTTAGTATTGTAAGATATAAACTTGTAGAATTTTTTGTGATAAATTGGTGATAGTTTTGGCTCTGAAACTTTCATAGTAAATTTCTCACATTATTAGGTGCTCACTGTAATTTATGTAGCTCCATAATAATTAGCTTGATAAGGTAGCTAAATGAGCCATAGTTTAAAAATATATGTTTAATCAATAAAATACCGAAACACCTTGGGATTTTAAAACTAGAACATTTTTTCGGAGGCGAAGCCTTACTTGACGGCGCGGATACATAGACTAGTACATTAGTCATTTAAGCTAGCTCGTTAGCTTGTGGAGCGTAATCATATTTTTAAGAGTTGCGGTTACCGTTGATTAATTGCGTCTCTACCTTGCATCCACGTATATCATAATAGGAACAACGATGGATCATGGAGTTGACCGAGGTAGAAGAAAAGATGGTGCCTTAATGATCGTGTCACCATGATGGGATACTAATTTTTGGTTATATCTTAACCAAGCAAGCCTCGGTGCATAACCCCTATCACTCTGCACTTTATCTTATGCTTGTGCATTAAGTTTTAAGAAGTTGAATGAAAATCACTTGCATATATGTATATATCCTTATCCTATGAGTCCTACTAGTATGTCAGGATCGTGTGGATTGCTATGTTATAGGATCCGGTAGAAGTCGAGTGATTATCTATCACTCGCAAGAGATAGGAAAGATATTATTGTTGTTACTATATTACTATCACATGGAATATATATAAATAATAATTGGAGACCGGGTGGAATAGTACTTTATATCTAGACTTGGTTTGGCATTCGAGCGAGGCTCGGATTACACTTGTTCTGCCTATGTCGATTGAGGATCGTCCGTTGTTGTGGATGGTAGTCAGGTCACAGACTTATTATCCTGAGCACATAATTGCTTATGAGAGCAAGAAGGCTCATTGCTCTCTTGTCGTGGGTTCCGGCTCTTTCTAGACCGATTGATTGGAGGCGGGAATGGTGGAGGTCTAAGCACCACACTGAGCCTGTGTTTACACCAAAATTTGGAAGAAGAGTCACAGGGACTCAAAAGTTCCTAAGATCATGTCATCAAGGAATCAATTGCGTGCAGATCAAAACCAGTTGATTCAGATGCAAAACTGTAATCGGCTTTCTTCAGATAGCGCCAGCGGATAACGACAAAAGCTATGATCAACGCAAGGACGAGGCATGTTGGACTCTACAAAAAGGGAAAATTAGAGTCCAAGTTATCTTAAATTAGAAATGTTTTCTCTAGGGTCAAAAATTATGATGAGTCGTGCTTAGACAGGAGTCATGTGTAGGTCCTAGGTATAAATATCAAACCCCGACTATTGTAAAAGAGACATAATCAATCCAATATACAAGTCATTTACTTTTCGGCTCCGGCCACCCCTTTGGAGTAGGAGTAGAGTAGATCCCGGCGAGTTCTTCAGCAAGTACGGCTGCATCAATCCGATCGACCACCACTGCTTGTTGTAAGTACCGTCATGGCTTATACCTTTGTTCATACGGTTGCATCGATTCGGTCGACCTCCACTGCGACTCTGGTATAAGTTAGTTATTGATTCTTACCTAGTTCAAGTATGGCTCATCGATCCGGTCGACCCCCACTGCATGAACTAGATCAAGGTCAAGTTATCGGCTCTATCTAAGGGTGACGTTCCTTCAAATAGATTCATTAAGTTACCGATATTGCTTATTGCTTCCATTGTTTATTTGATTACAGCAATATCACTTTGCCTGATTGGGATTGATCTATATTAGCCTTATATCCTTTTTAACCCATCGTTTGTTAATCTAAAACTAATCTAATCCGTACTTTAAACGATGAGTTATGTTTTATCGGCTGTTTTACATCAATCTTGATCGTACATAGCGTGCGGTTAAAGTGTGTTTGATCTTTAGTAGATCTATTGGTTAGCGAAAACTGTTCCATGGCCCGTTATCATGGCATGTGTGATTCTGCCTCACACCCCACTATTAGCACCGTGGAGTAGGGATTGTTATTTGGTAGATCTGTTCTTGAGAGGGCATGACCTTAACAATACGCTATGCCTGAATCGACTGTTTTAGCCGATATTGAGCGCTTTCATGAACATTTCGCATCACAAGATCATTAAAGTAGCGATAGGTTGAAAGATGTGTTAGCCTCATGATCTTATTATTGTATTACGGCCTGTATGATTCTGCCTCATGCCCCACTGATATTAGTAATAAGTTAGGGTCGTCGAGTCTATTGTTGTTTCTATGGCCTGCATGATTCTGCCTCATGCCCCACTGGTCATAGCGATAGATGAGATCTAATATGTTCATTAGATTTATTTCTATTGAATGGTTGAATGATGATGAACTGTTTCTTTTATAAAGGAGTTCGGCTACTTGTAGTCATTGGCTTAGCATGAACTAATTATTGTTGATAACTTTTTACCAGTGATCAGTATTTGTTTAAACAATGACATTCATAATGATAACCGATTCTTCTTACACAGCCCCATGAGCTTTAACTAATTTATTCTTATGAATATACTGGAATCAACTATTTAGTCAATCTCCTTTCATATCGGCTCTTAGAGCCATACATTCAGGACTGTCTGGCAACACTGGCATGTTCCGCTCTTAATTACTGATAAGATTTCTCTCCTTGTCAATTGCAGGGTCAAATTGACTGGCACGTCTTGGGAGAAGTGTGTAGGATCGACCACCCTTGCGTTGAAGCTAGGTGGATCTCTAGCTCCATCGAGCGGACCCTTCTGGCTTGCTACGTGTGTCCTCGGCACGGGACAAAATTCTGTGTCGACATACGTGTCTAGCACGCCCGGTGAGACCCCACATTTGTTAGGGCAGTTCACAACAACAACGACATCCTTATGTTGCATTATAAAGATCTACCTAATGGGGATAAGGGTATCATTAGCAAAGCTATAAAAGAGTTTCAGAATAAGTGTTTGTTGTCCTACACCAAAACACGTGACAAACACAATTGTTCAGAAATTTCCACTACAAAGAGTTCTATTGCACGGGTAGACAGATACAACTGAAGATGAAGACAGGTGTTTCTTTAAGGCAGTTGTTGACAAATCTATTCGTGATGCCATATCAAGCCATAATGAAGCTTTCGTAGGCATATTCCACAATGCCATGAGAGAGGTGATTCATGGGTTTCCAGTTGGTCAACGTGGGCTGGCTTATTACAACATTTTAAATCCGTCGATCTAAGAGACTAATCAAGTTGGTACTAGCCATCAAGAAGCAGCACCAACTGGTAGTGGTGATGTCTAGATAGTTTAGGGTTCATCTGAACAAACTCAAGGAACTACTACAAATTAGACACAGTACAATCCTGAACCGTCAATACAGCATGTGCAACAGTCGACGGGGCAAAGTCAGAACCAGGCGATCAATTTTGGCACATCAGGCCACATACCATCGTCGGCTCAAAAAATAGCACCATCAATTCAAAGGATCCGTAGAGATATAGATCATTATGTCTACAATCAGAAACTTCAAGCAGCGAGCCAGCAAAGGACCCAGTAGATTGAGATTCCACAAGGGTATCACTTTGGCATAGATTATAACACTCTTCACATGATGCCAAATCTAGGATATTAAGACACATGGGATTTCAATCCACAGATGGATCAACATGTGCAGAGGAATTCAAATCTGCAAGCTAATGAATTATTACTGAGGGTGACTAAGATGATGAAGAATCAGTTAGGTCTGAAGCCAAAAGAGCTGACCTTTTCGTACAAACATCCATATCCAGAATGGTATAATTTGGTTGCCCTTCCCACAAATTATAGGCTCCCAGGGTTTGCTAAGTTCACTAGCTAAGACAGTACAAGCACGTATCTTATATAGTTGGGCGAAGCATCGGTTGAGAATGCCCATCGAGTTTATTTCTTCTCCCAGTCCTTATCAGGGCTAGCCTTCACTTGGTTTTCATCACTACCAGTCAATTCCATTACCATTTGGGCTAACCTAGAGAAGAAGTTTCATACATATTTTTACACTAGAACTAGAGAAAAGAAGATTAACGATCTGACAACTATAAGACAGAAGACTAATGAATCGGGCACTAAATTTCTTTAGAGGTTCCGAGAAACCAGGAACTTGTGCTTCTCCTTAAATTTGGCTGATGATCAACTAGTTGCTTTAGCTGTTCAAGGAATGATGCCAATATGAAAAGAAAAGCTGTTGGGACAAGAAATTGATAACTTGGGACACTTGGCTCAACGAGTGGCAGCGCTCAATAGCCAATTCTAGAGTATGCGCAGAGATATCCGGTTCCAAAAGAGTACCACAGTAGCTGAAGCTTATGATCCATACTCAGTCGATGATGGCTATGAAGATGAAGAAGAAGAGGTTGTTGCGGCTGAATGGAATTAGGGCAAGAAGACAGTAATGGTGTCAAATCCTTGGGGAAGAGGAGTCGAGGAGAGCTATGACTTTGATGTCACCAAATCAGATAAGCTCTTCGATTTCTTGCTTGAAAAGGGGTAGATCAAGTTGCTCGATGGTCATGTCATGTTGCCCCCTGATCAATTAAAGAATAAGAAGTTCTGCAAATTCCATAATGTTACTTCTCATTCCACCAACGAATGCAGAATTTTTTGGCAGCATATACAGAGGGCTATTCAGCAGGGGAGGCTCAAATTTGATATGCCTCGGAAAATGAAAGTTGATGATAATCCTTTCTCAGGAGACCAAAACATGGTTGATGCTGGGCTATTCAAAGGAAAAACTAAGGTCTTAATATCAACTAAATCAAAAGAAGCTAGAACAGCCGATCCCAAGATGCAAATATCGGCTAACGAATATAGAGAGATTAGAAGACGTCGTGTCGACCAAAAGAGTCGATATAAGTAGGGGGAGACGTCAAAAGCAGAGATGACAAAGCCACAGGTTACATCTCAGATTCTGTTGAATAAGTGACAGCGGCAGAAGGAAAAGGATTATCAGCATTGGTTAAAGGATCAAGCATACCAGCATCAACTGAAAGAAGAGAGGTATGAAAAGAAACGAGCTGAATTACATTGGAATTGTCCTTTCTTCAAATATTGCTGGAATGAAGGTTTAAAGTTGCCTACCAGACATGACTGTCCAGAATGCAGCAATCAGTATTAGGAGTTTAGGCAATCTCAAACCAACCGCCGGTCTATCCATACTCAAGATGCATATCATCATGATAACAAGGATCGGCGCTTAAAAATGAAAGTGTTCATAATCGGCTGAGAAAAAGAGTTGTTGACCAGAACTGGGCTGATTATGAAGGGGAAAGCAACGAAAGAAAATATGTTTGGCAGGAGGGCCAATGGTGTCTAGAAAGTTTAACAAGAAGCCAGAAAAGAAGGGTGCAACGCCTAAGGAATAAAGAGATGGAACAGGCTCAGGCATCCAGTAAACCTCAAGTATGGCGTACCAAGCAAACAGCCGATAGAAAGCAACCATCAGTTAATATCCAAATGGCTTTTCTGTTGCCATTAAAATTTAGAGCTCCAACAGATCAAGAAGTTTATTTGGATTTCAATAAATTGGAGTATGAGGAGATAGTTGCCAAGTTAACGGTTGTACAGCAAGCAATATTTGACAAACCAGTCAAACATCAGCACTTAAAAGCTTTATATATGAAAGGTCTTGTTGATGGGAAGCCAATGAACAAGATGTTGGTGGACGGAGGTGTTTCTATCAATCTTATGCCTCATGCCACTTTTCATAAGCTCGGCAAAGGACCAAGAGATCTGATGGAGACTGACATGATGCTTAAAGACTTTGGAGGTAATACGTCTAAGACCCGGGGGGCAATAAACGTCGAACTAACAATCGGAAGCAAGACTCTGCTCACCACATTCTTCGTCATCAATGGAAAAGGGTCATACAATTTGCTCCTTGGTCATGATTGGATTTATGCGAACTGTTGTATACCATCAACCATGCATTAGAGTTTGATTCAATGGCATGGGGATGATGTTGAACTAGTTCACGCTGATAAGTCTGTGAGCATCGCAACAACCGACCAAGTCTTGGGAACTAGGAGACTTTGAATGTTTTCTGGCAAGTCATGGGAAGGAGGCTTCGTTAAGATTAGCAATGAAAGCCAACAGCCGATGTAGGCGATTGGCTCTGAGAGATTGTTTTAGTAGAAAAATCATGGCTTCACATCGGCCATTGGATTAAAGGAAAAATAAGCATTGAGTCCTGTAGATGAGTTTAGGCCGACATATGTGGATGCTCAGTCAAATTGTAAGTGCGAATCAGAGTTAATAGATTTCTTAAAGAAGTTCTATTTCGCTTAATAGAATGCTTGACCTAGGTTGATTAACCGTTTAACCTTTGATATGAAAAGTTCTGCGAGACGTTATCCTAACATCTGGTCAACATTTGATAGCCAATTCGTTCTTGGCTCTAATAGCTGGTACCAGGAAGGGTATCGCCTCAAGTGCAAAAATGAACCCAAAGGGGTAAAAGCCGGTACGATGTGTATCACCTATAGAAGCAAAGCAAACACGAACAAAGTGATGTGTATGAAGCACGAAACAAAGGAAAATCACTTAAGATGAAGAAATTGTTTGCTAGACATCACCTATTACAAGCTACGGACCAGAAAAAACTTAGCCTACTATATCATCGGCCAGGGTGTTGAAGGCTACAGATTTGGCGGCGCTCATGAAGTCTTCAACCAAGCGCTCATGCTCCCTAGGGTACGTTGCGTCCGAAAAAACATGGGGAAGAAGCCGAAGATTATGACCAGAACAGCCTTGTGCAGCAGCCAGCGCCATGATGGCACCGTGACAAACGCCATGAAGGGCGATCTCCCTGACATGATTTGAGATGTCATGCAAACGAACCACCAGAACGGCGCCTCTAGCATTGACAAATCCCACCGCGTGATCCATAGCTGATCGAAGACTCTCCAACTGAGCGGTTAGATCTAAAAGATTCAAAGAAAGAGTGATCAGAAATCTTGAGGGCAAAACTAAGTTGAAAATAGATAAATTATGGCAGACATCTCACCCATGATTCTAGCTTTAGCCTTGGCCAACCTTTCTCCCACCAGGCCAACCTCGGGGGGTGATCAGCCTTCAATCATGGCCAAAACCGATTCTGCTAGGGAGAGGCAGTTAGCCAGATGTAGATCGTCATTGTTGATCTGCCTCCTCAAGTGATGAGGAAGCTAGCGGTGAATTGGTGCCAAAGATGACCCCGAAGGCTGGGCAAAGTTGGCCCTCTGATCCGAAATGCTAGGAGTACCCCAAGTTGCATCCTCTTGGCGATGAAGGCGTTGGCATGATGATGTAGATCTGTTGAGGGCTTCTTCAGCAGACCTCTTATTGTTCTCCATGATCTCAAACCTACGGGAAGCCAGGAACTATACTGAAGACGAAGAAGGTTTGAGATGAAATGGGTTATTTTTTTATCCACAGCCGTGGCCCATATATATATAGCCCGGGAAAGCGAGAAGGTAGACTCGCTAGGGATGTGAAATTGAAATCAGAAATGGAAACGGATCAACACTCCGGAAAATTTAGGGGACAGATAACGAGGAGATAACGGACTCAAACTTATTGCTTCCCCAAATTACAAAATATCGTGGGATGGATACAAAGAATTTACATTGACCAGGGGTTAATCCACCAGGGCTTCTTTGGATTGAAGGGAGTCTGGATCCCCATAAGACCGAAACTCATCGTGAACTAAGTCACATCGACCTGTTGATGAAATTGTGCCAGAGAAGAGGAAAGGTCGCCCGCCTAACATATGATCAGCAGATTTCTTGGTAAATTGAGGAACTATGGAAAAAAAACCTATGGCTTTCCCAGTGGGCGTTTGGAGGAGCAAACAAGGGGAAGGTGTCCACACATTTAGGCCCTCGCAAACACTAGAATAGCTTTGCGAGCATAGAGAGAAGACTCAGGTGACATCACAAGAATTCTTCTAACCGCAATGGTTTGTCTTCTTGCTCAACGAGGTGCTAGAATGAGCGATACAGTCACCCTTTGCACAAGAATTCTGCTAACCGCTTGAGATCTTCATAGCAAAAGGATAGACCATGGAGGGTCTAGCAGAGTTAGGAGCACTCGAGGAGGCAGATAGAAGAGAAACATGGCTGAATTGTTGAGTTGCCCCCGCTAGGGTCAGATAGGCATTTTATAGCCGATCGGAAAGATGAATCTAAGTGCTCGTGAAGCAATGATGCTCTCGTAAAAGTTTTTGATGCATGGGCTCATGAGCTGGCATAGATGGCGACAAACAGTAGACCCCAGATCAAGATTCTTTACCTATGACTGCAGACCTATCAGGGCACAGACGTGATAATTTAGGAATAAAATTACTTTTATCCCAAAATTGGGGGGCATGTGTTTACACCAAAATTTAGAAGAGTCACAGGGACTCGAAAGTTCCCAAGATCATGTCATTAAGGAATCAATTGCGTGCAGATCGAAACTAGCTGATTTAGATGCAAAACTAGAATCAGCTTTCTTCAGATAGCGCCAACGGATAACGATAAATGCTATGATCGGCGCCAAGACGAGGCATGTTGGACTCTACAAAAAGTGAAAAATTAGAGTCCAAGTTATCTTAAATTAGAAATGTTTTCTCTAGGGTAAAAATTATGATGAGTCGTGCTTAGACCGGAGTCATGCATAAGTCCTAGTTATAAATATCAAACTCCGGCTATTGTAAAAGAGACATAATCAATCCAATATACAAGTTATTTACTTTTTTGGCTCTGGCCACCCCTTAGGAGTAGGAGTAGAGTAGATCTCAGCGAGTTCTTCAGCAAGTATGACTGCATCGATCCGGTCGACCTCCACTGCTTGCCTGTAAGTACCGTCATGGCTTATACTTCTGTTTGTACGGCTGCATCGATCCGGTCGACCTCCACTGCGACTCTGGTATAAGCTAGTTATCGACTCTTATCTAGTTCAAGTAAGGCTGCATCGATCCGATCGACCTCTACTGCTCGAACTAGATTAAGGTCAAGTTATTGGCTCTATCTAAGGGTAGCATTCCTTCAGATAGATTCATTAAGTTACCGATATTGCTTATTGCTTCCATTATTTATTTGATTACAGCAATATCACTTCACCCGATTGGGATTGATCTAGATCGGCCTTATATCCTTTTTAACCCATCGTTTGTTAATATAAAACTGATCTAATCTATACTTTAAACAATGAGTTATGTTTTATCGGTTGTTTTACATCAATATTGATCGTGCATAACGTGCGGTTAAGGCGTGTTTGATCTTGAGTAGATCTATTGGTTAGTAAAAACTGTTCCATGGCCCGTTATCACGGCCTGTGTGATTCTGCCTCACACCCTACTGTTAGCACCATGGAGTAGGGATTATTATTTGGTAGATCTATTCTTAAGAGGACATGACCTTAACTGTGCGCTATGCTTGAATCGGCTGTTTTAGCCGATATCGAGCGCTTTCATGAACAGTTCGCATCACGAGATCATTGAAGTAGCGATAGGTTGAAAGATGTGTTAGCCCCATGATCTTATTATTGTATTACGGTCTGCATGATTCTGACTCATGCCCCACTGATATTAGTAATAAGTTAGGGTCATCGAGTCTATTGTTGTTTCTATGGCCTGCATGATTCTGCCTCATGCCCCACTAGTCATAGTGATAGATGAGATCTAATATGTTCATTAGATTTATTTCTATTAAATGGTTGAATGATGATGAACTTTTCTTTTATAAAGGAGTTCAGTTACTTGTAGTCATTAGCTTAGCATGAACTAATTACTGTTGATATCTTTGTGCTAGTGACCAGTATTTGTTTAAACAACAACATTCATAATGATAACCTATTCTTCTTACACAACCCTATGAGCTTTAACCAATTTATTCTTATGAATATGCTGGAATCGGCTATTTAGTCGATCTCCTTTCATATCGGCTCTCAGAGCCACACATTCGGGACTGTCTAGCAATACCGACATGTTCCGCCCTTAATTACTGATAAGCTTTCTCTCCTTCTCAATTGCATGGTCAAATTGACTGGCATATCTCGGGAAGAGTGCGCAGGATCGACCACCCTTACACTGAAGCTAGGCGGATCTCCAGCTCCATCGAGCGGACTCTTCCGGCTTGCTACGTGTGTCCTCGGCACGGGACAAAATTCTGTGTCGATAGTCCAGAACTCAGGAGTGGGGGCTTAGAGTCTAAGTTTAGACGGGGACCTAGACCCTTGATAGGAGAGTGGTGGGTTGGTCTTGCTTGTGCCTGGGGTACAAGCGGGGCGTGTGTTTTGAGGAACCTAGTTGAGATATATTGGTTCGCGAATCACCGTGTGATACGATACAACTTGGCTATGGTCTAGCACCGTAGTAAGAACTGAAATATGAAAGATGGTAAAATGGTTCTGATTGCTTACCACCTGCTTGAAAGTAGCATAGGTGCTTACATATAATGGTTAGTTAATGAACTAATGATGACTACTATTAAAATTGAATATAAGGACGCACGTTTAGTAATGTTTTTCCGCAGTGCAACAACCCACAAGCCAAATAAGCCTTACATATCCTTGAAGTCTTTTATTTTCCTCCTGTCGGGTAAGTCTTGCTGAGTACAATTGAGTACTCAGAGTTTTATTTCCCCTGTTGCAGGTGATCGAAGGATACGTAGAGCTGACCCTTGTGTGTGAAAATCTCCTGGTGGGCTCAGAGAGGATTCTTTTCACGCTACGATCGTAGTATTTATTTATAACCCTTACTAAAGTTTTTTATAAAAAATGTAAAATCTGTTAGCATCTCTTGTATATAATGTCCCCTATGTTAATGCTCCACCATGTCCTTAAGTTAATCATGCTTCCTCTATAACTCTGGTAATATTGTTATATTCTGTTGTTATAATAAATTGAGGTAATATTCTAGTACTGTAATAAGGTGATGTAAGAAATGATTTAAGAATGTTGTAAGCTATATTCTCTCATTTGTGATCCTGATAGAAAAATGTGGATTTTTTAGTTCTCCCTTGGGGTGTGCTTGACGGAACTGCGTAGTTTAGTGTCCTCTCTTGGGTACTTAGTGTCTAATGGAAGACAAGTACTCCTGGGAGGCATTAGATTAGGCGATTCTGCCACACGACGGTTGTCCACATCACCCACGGGAGATAGAGGCGGCCATCCTCCTTGCTCGTGCACAGGAGAATCTTGTGCCCACCACCGTTGATCCCACGCGAAGCACCCCTGACACCGACACTAACTCGGATCACCCAGCGGAAGAAGGAGGCGCAACGGAGGACGACTCGATAGTCGGCACACCTCCCGACGGCAGTAGCTCTGACACCCCAGAACACCTCGGGGACGGCGCTCCTCCCACACACCGGCTACAACCTCGGAGTAATCGCGCACCCCCGCAAGATGCAGCCCAATTCGACACCACCTCCTGCATCAGCTACGATAACTCACCACACTCCTACAAGGGTGCCTGCTCCACCGGTGAGCTACAACACTAGAGCAGCCTCACACATCGACAACACCCCCGATCAGGCTATCCTCACATAGCTCCGTTTGGCAGCCATGAATGAACGAGAACTTTAGATCATCTCCACCACCATTGAAGTCCAGGCAATAGCTTCAGCTTGGTCGCTCCAACACGCCATTGTTCGCTACAACGACCGCTACTACATACCGGCAACTTCGCCCCTGCTGCAGGACCTGCTGGAATCAATAGGGACGACAACTCCCCATCTACTAGCACTCGGCCTCCACATAGCAACGTCTACACCAACAACATAGGCCTTCCCCTCGAGCATCCTGTTACTAGAAGATTGGCCGCAACGCATACTTCCATCAGCAACGGTCGTCTTCTTCGACAGCAACGACCAGCAATTCCTCTCCATCGACGACATCTACATCAGTAGGCAACACACTAATGGCCACCCACTGATCTCCCCAGCAAACTATGACACCGGTGACCTCCTCTTCGGCACCCTGCAAAACTTTACCACAACACCGCCAACCATAGTCGCGACAACATTATGCAGATGCATCATAGGACAAGTTGATGCAGGGCAGGTATACTCGTTTCCACGACCTCCATGGGTCATGCAGATGCTACACTTCTCAGGAACCCTCCACGGCGCCACCCTCGTTGCAGCACGCCACGCCCATGAGCCTACGATGGGCTCGGGAACCTACAGCTACTACGTCTCTGGCTGCTTCGGCTCCTGCCACTACTGCTTCATCTTATCTGACTTCGACATCAGCGCAGAGCCATTTAATGACACTCCAGGGCATCTCATTATCCAGATCGAGGAGATACCTTGGGGCAGCAGGCTTCCGGGCAACAATGTCAACTACTAGGCAATGATTCAGCGCGAGGACGTGCTGATCGGAGAGGGGGGAGTGATGTAACACGTCGGATGAGAGGTCCCATACCACGGCCCAGGAGGGGGGGCCTAGGAACGGCGGCGGCGCCTCCACATCTCCCTTCCCCCTAGAAGGAATTAGAAAAATAAAATAGGAATAAGAAGTAAATTAGGAGACTAGAGTTTGGTTTGTTTAGGAAAGGGGAATCCAATCTATAAGGATATCTTTCTTAGTTGCTTGGAACACAAGTCCTATAAGGACTATAAATATAGGGATGCTCATCAAATCACTCAAATATAAATTTCAAATATTACTAGACACATGAAGGTACAATGGTGGATGAAAATCGACACACCCAAAATAAATTCTTTCAACTATTTTGGAGCACTTGAATTGTAGTCCGAGTAAGTTCGTGATCCACCATGATCCAAAACCTCTGAATAGTCCAGAAGTGCCTGCTACTTGGTAAAAGGAAATAAAATTGCTTCAAACATGACAATCTTTTTTCCACTTAGAAATTGGAATCCATCTCTAATACGTTTGTCGGAATTGCTCGTGTGGAAGTAGGTGTAATTGTAGATCTTCCTGGATAGACAAGACAACTGAAGAGTATGAAGCATTTAAGTTAACTTGAGTCCTAAGAATGCGTTTTTTAGCAGCCAAGTTGGCCGGAATTGCAACTTCCTAAATACTATCATACTCTTTTGCTTATATCTTAAAAAGAACTAGAAATGGGAATGCGCCAACAAGAGTTTACACTTTGTTTATCGTTAGTCAAGTACGCACTAATGAACTCTTCTTTTTTAATTACTGCAGGATTTCATTCTTCACCTATTCTTCGTAGTGAATTAATGAGGCGGTGCGACAACCCTTCGTTGTATATATGATTCACAGTTACAACATATACAGAAATAAAATCAGTAATACTGTGATCGTTTGACAATTGTTAGAATCAAGTACAGCACAACATAAATCACAGGGTTAAAACAATAGGCTTCTGTCATCGAAAAATTAAATCACAGGGTTGAAATTAAATCAGTAGTTTCTTTTGTCCAGCGTGCCAACTTTCTCTTCAGAGTTCAGATGAAGAGGCTCCAATGTCCTCCTCTTGACTAGTGAGCCGTTCAAAGTCTCAGGCAGGTACCATTTTTTGTCGAAAGTTTCAAAGTAGCCGGATGAGGCTCCTGAAAACAGAAAGCTGAAAGATCCGATCTGAAGAAAGGCTTCGGTCAGTGCTGCTACTAGTAGCATTTTGCAGATAGGCGGCGTGATCACTGGCTGGGCTGGCTTGGACTGGCTGATGCTGGTTTACTGTGAGAGAAAAATACTGTTAATTAGTTGAATAAGTCTCACCTAAACCAACGAACGAACAGGGGACGAACAGGGGAGGGACATGAAACCGTGGAGCCATATAGCAGAAGCGCAGAGCTAGTACTAGTAGTGTTCATGGGAACGGTAGAGATTCCAAGTCCCTGCTTGGCTGCCCAATTGTCTTAAAGAAAAGGGTTGCCCATTCCAAGAAGCAAATGGATATTATCATGTAGCTGTCGGCTAGCTAGCTAGCATATAAGTCAATTAGACTTACCTTCCTTTGTTTGTTTTTAACAGCTCAATTTCATGTCTCACTTTCTATACTTTTCGCTGGTTTACTTCTTAACAAAGACTGTTTTACTGTACATTACTTTTTCTTTATAGAAGTAGTACTTTTGAAGGTGAATCTAATAATATATTGACATGCCACCTAATGTGACAGACCAAAAAAATTGATGTATACAATAATAGTAGATATGATAGCTTTTTTTTCTTTGAAAGATCAAAGCTTTGGAAGTTTGACCCCACATTTAGAATTACATTTGGTTTATGACTGAAGGCAGTACTTTACAATCCTGTTCTTTGAAGGCCATATGTTTGTTGATCATTGAGAATAGCATACAGCCATAAAAAGCTGATAGTAACATAATACTCAGAAGAGACGCGCAAGGCTATTGCCACATTTGAGAATTTGTTTGCTCACGTACAATGACTGTAGCAAGAACGTGAAACATATCGCAGTCAATAGAGATTCCATGGAAATATATGATGAAAATGTGAACAAGCTTGGGGCTGATACAGCTTCTGTTTACACTTTAGGCTAAGTAGCAATGCAAAACTTCTAGATATTTACTATGCTGGATGTTCAAAAGTCAATGACGAGATGCGGTGATTGAAGTTTATTTTTCTCAAATGCTCAGGAGACATCAATATTTTGTATTAATAAGAAGAAGAAATGTACACAGAATATAATAGGACACGCGATGTACACCTTTAAAGTTTAATTTATATAAGATGTAAATGAAATTTATGAGAATACTATTAAGATTTTGTTTTGAACGAAAATAAATCTAGTAAGATTTTTCTTACTTGACTTGTGTACTTTATTCTAAACGGCCATGAGAGAGAGAGATGAAACTCACTACTACAGTACAATACAAAGAACATGTGTGGATCAGAGCTCTGAATCCTCAACTGTAAGGAAAAAAAAAAAACTGATAAAATGCTGGTAGGTTGTGTTAAGGCCACGTTTAGATCCAAAAAAATTTTGGGTTTCGGTTACTGTAGTAATTTCGTTTGTATTTGGTAATTAGTGTCTAATTATGGACTAATTAGGTTCGAAAGTTTCGTCGCGCGATTTCTCACCCAACTGTGCAATTAGTTTTTTTTCGTCTACATTTAGTACTCCATGCATGTACCGCAAGATTCGATATGATGGATACTGCGCAAAAATTTTTAGGAACTAAAAAGGCCTAACTTTCATAATCCAGCAGTTTAGCTTCCAAGAAAAGAGTAGAAGACTAGCTAGCAGGGTTTCTGCAGCTGCGTGGCAGTCTTCTGCACGTGCATTGACAGCCCACTGCTGGGAGTAGACACAGGACAGAGCGGCGGCTGACCTTTTCCAGTGTGGGTCATAGAAGGTGAAGCTCTCGTTGTTTGGACACTTCAACCTTTTTCGAAGTTCTAACATTATTTTCGAATAACCTTGCTTGTCGTGCTCCTGATTCTCTTTTCGAATAACTATTCTTTTCTAACATTCTCTTTTCAAATTGGTCAGTGCTGTTTGTTTATTCGCAAAACAAAACAAAAAGAACGATTTTTTAAAAGAAAAATAGCGGCAAAGATATACATTAAAGACCGTGCAAATTTAAATAGGTTTTTTATCGGATGGATTAGATGTGTTGCAGATATCTTCATAAAAGCAAGGCTAATAATACAGCATTCAACTCACTGTATGAATCCTTACAACCCACTTATTAGCCAACTCGTATAGTAGTTAGTTTATTATAGCCCATCCCTTCCTCTCATAGGGTTTCTTGGTTCCTGTGCTTTAGCTGGCTGCAAACTTACAGCCCATATTTCTCATCTCTTCTCCTTTTCCCCCTACACCTCAGTATACAGCCTGCTAACAGTCTCCTATAATACTTGCTCCGAAATTAAAAACAGCTAGCCATATAATAGATGTCCATGATTTATCTCTATCACCATGCCTTAGATGTCATTCTCCGTTAAATGGATTTGATGGTTCTTTTTTTATGTCATTACTGGAGTACATCTCAAAAAACAGGAACCCCTCAAATAAAAAGTAGGGGCCTGACTTGAGAGCCATTGCTGAAAATGCTCTAAGGATTATAATAAAAATCTAGATTATAAATAGTAATGATTGTAGAATCTGGATTTTTATAAAAAGAAGTCTAGGTTGTTTGGATCTATGGAATATAGCTGGAGATTGTAGGTGGTTAAAGAAGTTCCACCCCCCATTACCTCCTAATAGTTGAGTGAACGTGAATAGATGGATTCTCGTAATATCCCCCGTTCTAAATTGTAAGTTGTCCTACCATTTTTAGGTATATAGTTTTTACTACACACCTAGAAGTATATATTATATCTAAATACATAGTAAAAGATATGTACGTAAAAAATGCTAGAATAACTTACAATTTGAAACAGCGGAAGTAATAGTGATCGAATTATAAGAATCTAACATTATAGTATGTTTATTTGGATCTTAATTCTCACAATTAATCTTTAGGAGATCAAACAGAACCCTAGTGTAATCCCCCCCTTCCGTTATGCACCTTCTAGAAGATGCGTGCGTGCTACCCGTACGTGTTATTGTGCTCTAACTAACTTCAACCATGACTTTCCGCACCAAAATGATTCTCTAATCGTGTCACAATGACTTGCAGCAATGTTGTGCTGATGTTTCTTTGTCCACATGTCAGTCTTGCAGCTTGTGATCAGATTCAGTTCAGTTTTAACTCGTTAAGCTGAATAAAAACAGTACGGACCATCCTTAACATTATATCGGTACACTAATCTCTCATGTTCAGCCTAACTTTGTACAGGACTAAAACACAAAGTCCCTTTGCGTTGTAATCTGTAAAACATTAATTAATTCGTTTTGCTTTCAAGAGGGGACCGAGTCAAAGTATGAGATCAGCCCATTGGATTTCTCAGCAAACCTTACACCCAGTGTTTGCATTGCATGGCTGCCCTTCCCAGGCGCCAAGTTGCACGTAGCTTTCGCACACAATGACACAAAACCAGAACCAGCATTCCATCTGCTCAGAAGAGGAAGAAACAAACCACAACCAACCTGTGCAAAGTAACAGAGACTATAGTAACAAAGTGTCAGAGCCTCTGAAGATATATTCGTCAAGATGGTAAGTCGTACAATTCAAACATAGTGACTTGGACCAAATAAATGACGCTCGCTCCTTTTAAGACCATGTCAACACCCTTTATATAAATACGGAGTATAAGACATGGGAGGAGCATGAGCAACCCGGGGCGGAGCTAGAGCTAATTCGAGAGAGGATGCGTAAACTTTTATCACAGGGGTGTAAATATGGTGAAAAATTAAACATTATTACTGTTTTTTCGTTTTCGTATGGGTGCAGGCGCACTCACAATTCTCTATATAGATCCGCCCATGTGAGCAACTACTGACTCCTCCTTATCTCCTTGAGTGGCCATCTAGAAGACTGCTAGCTGCATCAAGAAACATACATATATACAAGCATATATATCGGACATAGATACTCCTGGTGGAAAATATATTATACGTAGAAAGATTGATCATGGTTGCCAAGGAGTTTGGAAGAGAAGTAATAAGCATGGACAAGGTGAAGAGAGACGGAGAGGCGCTCATCGCCGCCGGAGCCGGAGACGAAGAGGAACATGACGTGGTGCTCCCGGGGTTCCGGTTCCACCCGACCGACGAGGAGCTCGTCACGTTCTACCTCCGCCGGAAGGTGGCGAGGAAGCCGCTCAGCATGGAGATCATCAAGGAGATGGACATCTACAAGCATGATCCATGGGACCTCCCTAGTAAGTGTTCTTGATTGCTCATGCATATATACATGCAAAATTTCATCTTTTTATTTTTTTATGTGAAGTCCAATTTAGATTCTTAGCACGCGATCCATCATATATCTCATACCGTAAATTAAATGATTAAGGAACCGGAGAGTAAATTGTACGGAGTATTGATGCATGTGTATGTAGAAATTAAATTGAGAGTGCTTTGTAAATGAACTGATCATTAATATTATGCAGAGGCGAGCACGGTTGGTGGAGAGAAGGAATGGTACTTCTTCTGCCTGAGAGGAAGGAAGTACCGGAACAGCATCAGGCCCAACAGGGTCACCGGCTCCGGCTTCTGGAAGGCCACCGGCATCGACCGGCCGATCTACCCTGCCGCCGCCGCTGGTAGTGCCGCCACCGCAAACCCCGGCGAGTCCATCGGGCTCAAGAAATCCCTCGTGTACTACCGCGGCAGCGCCGGCAAGGGCACCAAGACCGACTGGATGATGCACGAGTTCCGCCTCCCGCCGGCCGCCGCCGCCACCGACGCCTCCCCGAGCATGCAAGAAGCTGTAAGTGAAATCCATTCCACGGCTCCACTCTCATGTCATGTATACTCCATTTCCACCAATTCAATTCACACGGCATTTCCAATATGAATGCATCAATTGCAATTCCACCGAGACTGTGTTGATTTCCATGCGTCACGCGTGTGTGAAATCATATATAAGTCACGGTGCACTCCCACAAACAGATTATTATTCCGAAGCACGTACGTGAAAAAACGCAGCACTGTCAATTCTGACATGATATGGTGTCTGAAAACGCAGGAGGTGTGGACCATCTGCAGGATCTTCAAGAGGAACATCGCCTACAAGAGGCAGCCGCAGCAGCAGCCGGCGTGGAGGCAGCAGGCGGGTAGCAACGCTCCGCCGCCGATACTGGCGGAGTCCAGCTCCAACACGGGGAGCTTCGAGTCCGACGGCGGCGGGGACGAGTACATGAACTGCCTGCCGGTGCCAGACACCGCTCCGGGCCTGCACCGGCAGCATCGGATTGGCAGCATGCTGAACGGAGGAGGTGTCAGTGTCACTGGCAGCAGCAGCTTCTTCAGGGAGGGCGTGCACACCCAGCAGTTCCAGGGGCAGTGGCTGAACCGCTTCCCTGCGCCAGCAGCAATAGAGCAGAAACCGCAGCTCCTCGATTCGTCGGCGATGACCATTGCGTTCCATCAGAACGATCAGAGCGTCGCCGCCACCGCCGTGACGAATGATCAGTGCTACAAGGACGGGTACTGGGACGAGATTGCAAGGTTCATGGAGGTCAATGATCCAACAGTACTTTACGACTGTAGATACGCTTGATCAATAGGAAGTTCAGAGCTCAGAGTTCAGAATTTCAGAGTAGAGAGACCCAGGTACCAAGGGTGCATGAGAGACTGGCATGCAGGGCCTGCTCCTCCAGTGAGGCCACTAGTCAGTTAGATTTTGCCCGGCAATGTGCCCAAAACTCCCCACCCTTTTGTGTTCATTTTCCTGATCGGATGTATTCAGGACGTGTTGTGACCAATGTATGATTTGTGTGTGCACTGGCTACAGATTAGTACCAAAATAAACATATGTTTCAGCCACGAATCATGACTTTGACACATATTGAGCTCTCTGTGAAACCTTCTTTGTCACTAACGCAGCAAAGCAAGCAATAAGTGACAGTTTGTGACTTGGCTACGATTTTGGGCAAGCAATTGAAAGGCTACAGCTCAACCATTTTGCTCGTAAAAGTAGCACACCTGTATTATTATTTTCATATACTCCTAGTCACTTTCAGATATAAGTGAGCTGAAGATACAGACAACCTAGACATCCATGTTGTCACTCCTATATTGATCTCATGCCCACAAGTTACTCAAAGCTGCGCACGTGGGGCCTGTTTGGTTCACAGCGTGGCCTGGGGGTGCTCGCCCAGGCAGCTCGATCCGGCCGCCAGGCGCTCAAAATCGACGGCCTGGGGAGCTGCCTGGCCCAGGCGCCTTCACCAGGGTCAGAACCAAACAGGCCCGTGATGCATCAGCAATCGACCATTCATGCTTGCGTCCACAGTTTAGATATTCTGATGAGATACAGGTTTGTCATTTGCGGACAAATAAAACACCTGTGATTTGGATGGCATAAACAAAGGAGGAATCAGTTTCACCATTTCTTGTGCTGACCACCTACTTTGACTCTTGCACCCAAGCGAATGAATTGGTCCAAGCTGATTCAAATATTTCTTAACCACTTGAAGCATGAAAGCGGACACAAATTTACTTTTTTTTCATCCATCTCATCTGAACAAGTGAATACCTAGCTTACGTCACTAGCATGAATGGGTGTAGACACCATTCTGGAGGCTGAAGTGGTATCCTAGGCGACAAAACAACCGTCTTTGAATTCAACAGACAGTACCAGCAATAACGCATGCAGGAGACATTGAGCCAATTGAAGCATTTTGCCCATGGCAAATAACCATCAGGAGAGACTATAGTATTAATGTGTTTGGATAATCGAGAAGACATACAACCTGATTTCTTTTTAGTAAATCATACAACCTTATTTTACGCCCTCTCTAACCAAAGAAGCCAGATATTTTTGGTTTAGTGTTCAGAATACAAAGATAATAAAATGACCAAGGTAGAGGTGTTAGACCAGAACTACATAATCAATCCCAAGACTAGGGCAAAAAGGTATATTTTCAAGTGTAAAGGTGACAATCAAGAAACAATATTTTCCGCCAGACAGAGTTCACAAGAATTTGTTTGCAACTTGTCAAGGTAAACTGGAAATATGTGCTCATTTCCAGTATGTGGGCTAAGGTGCTGTGGGGGACAACTAGAATTGTAGAATGAAGCGTGCCTTTCAGTCAGGAACCCAATAAATAACAGATACCAGTGCAAGCAAAACTGAACAATAGAAGCTACCAACAATATTTGTGAACTGCAGCAGCAACAATATTAATGTTATTATATCTTAAACAATTGAGTTACGCACAAACTGAAACATCACATCCGGATGCTACCTACTAAAGGACAGAGGGAAATAGGACTGTGCAAATGCCATCAATCAGGAGGGTGATAGCAGAAAACCATTATACTGAAAGCTTCTGTGACTCATGGCAAGAAAAATTGTCATGCATAAGCAGTAGCATATAGACGATTAGATTCAGCCGTATCACTCTCCTCGCCTTCCACTCCCAAAAACTGAGATGTCTTTCCACTTGAACAGTTCCTGTTACAGCAGTTGGCGAAAAAAGTTATGACATTAGAGCTATACATAATTTGGTGATAATAAAATATAATGTAAAGTTCAAAAAAAACCTACAGACCTTTCAGAGAGCAACTTCTCTTCAGATAAAGCCTTCTCAAGCCTCTCCTCAAATGATGTTACATGCCAACTCACCTTCTGATCCTGCCCATATGATAAATTATTTTAGGTAAGTCCAATTTGCTTGAATGTAAATAGAAAGCAAGAGAAATAGAGGCAGACTTTACTTCTTTATACTTGTTTGTTGAATTGGGAATGCCATTTCCATCCCACCATTTAGAGGTAAAATTTTCTGGATCTTTATCTTTCCAGTGTGCTGCAACCATTCCAATAATAGGCCTATCATCATCTGAACTCTTAGCTGAATGAGATCCGTCTCCTGTCACAACCTCATCTCTGAATGCTTTCTTACGATTTGTAGGCTTCAACCATTGGGCTAAGCTTGGCAGCTCCACTTCTGAAGTGTTGCTCTTCAATAGCTTCTTTCTGGTGGCATGAATAGTTGCCTCAGTTTTTGGGGACTTCTCCATAGATGTTGTATTCATGCTCTCAATTATCTTATTAGAAGATGATACAGAACCCTCGGAGCTCTGGAAAAGAGAACATTCATCAGACATTGAAATTTCCATAGAGACCACATGGTCACTCTTTGCACACTTTGGATCCTCTAATTTTTCAGGGTGAATGAAATCTTCTTTTGAAACCCCACATTCTTCAAAATTCTCAGCAAGATCCAGAGCTTGTTGTTGTTTTACACCCTGCACACAAGCCTCAGTATTGTTCTCATTTGTCGACTCTTCCACATTATTTGCAAGGGAAGTAGCGGAAGTCTGCAACTCATCATTTGTTTTTGAAGAACTGCAATGATGACGCACAGACACCCAAAATGTTAAACTAGTTTAGGTACTACTTACTACAATAGAGAAACTGAGTTAGAGAGTAGCGTAGCATCTTCAGAAGCAGGAATGGTAAGTTTATTCTTCAGCCATCCTACTAGTAGTAGGAAAAGGAACAGAGTTTGCATACCTCATTGCATCTGGTACAGTGGAGCTCTGATGAGACCTTGAAGGAGTTTCACAGTTCTCAACCTTCGTCACTTCCATGATATGTAGATCATCAGACATAACAGGAAGACATCCTGAATGTGTTTCCTTCTGATGAACTGAATCTGCATCTTTGACCGCTCTTTGGATGTCATTTGTAGTTTGCAGCAATGCACCACAGCTTTTTTGGATATTGGCCTGTTATCATGGAGATAAATCAGTCTGCAGCACCCAAGACCATGTGGTGTATGCTATGAGCTAACAAATAGAACTCACTGTTATGCTGCTACTATTGCTTAACTAGACTGCACATAACAATATATATGAGAAAATGACATGGTTATCGTTGACTTCGAGAAACAGCTAGATTAAAAAAAACAGAAACGCATTGTGTATATAACACCAACTGGCTGCTGCATTGTCTCTTCATCAGCATGGCAGAATATAAATTAGCAGTCCGTGTAACACCACAAGCATTCCATGTGTGTAAACACTTTGAAGGAACATGTCACATATAATGAGGAATTGAAGCAACAAACGGAAGTTAACAGGACCCATAGTTAACCAAGGATTCTCTACTGCACATGCTGGTCTTAGTCAAGTAAACTCAGCTGAACTGAAACCATGAGATAGCAGCATCGATAACTAAGCGCATTGAGAAATGAACGACAATGACAAACGATAAAGGGGGTAAATCAGCGTCGATCCAGATTTTCAGAATGGCCGTACCTGGGGCTCAAGCTCCTGATCCATCCCCTTCCTCTCACCACTCTGCTCCGCCCACGAGCTCGCCGTCTGCGTCACCCTCGATCCCTCATCTGAACCAAAACAATACAAGCCAGCAACACCAATAAATAAACAAATAAATAATAAAAACACAAACAATCGCCGCCATTTAAACTCAACGATGAGCAAAGGACAGTACGGAACGACAGATAACAGATTGAAAAAAAAAATATCGGCCACCTTCTCGCTGGAACACGGCGGAGAGCGCGTTCCTCGACGGCGGCCTAGTCCTCCTGCCCGCGCCATCCTGACGAACAGCCACACAATCCGGCAGCGTTAACCAACCGCGGCTCACATTCCACCCCACTGACACACAAATCCGGACCTCGTCCACGGCGACGAAGGCGCGGTAGATTCCGCGAGCACGGCGCAAGTAGACCAACCTGGTGGCTCGTCGTCGTCGCGGGGCCCAGGGACGGATGCGCGAGCTGGCCGCCGGCGCCCTTCGCCTCGCCGTCGCCGCCGGACGCTCGGAAGCAGCCGAAGAGGCACCCCATCATCCCCCGCTCCTCCTCCGCCGCCGCCGCCGCCGCCGCGCGGCCTGGATTGCGCCCGCTTCGAGGAGGAGGAGCTGAGCCGCGCCTCGTGGCAGCAGGAGAGAGGAGGTTTTAGGGGGAGGAGGAAGCAGGTGGGAGGGGTTTGAAATTTAAAATGGAGGGGGGAGAAACGGGAGCGGAGGCGGAGGCCGAGGGAAGGAGAGTGGAGAGAAAAGGCAGCCAGGCAGAGCGGAGTCGGCGGAGTCGGGGTGGGAGGACGGCCCGACCCGAGTACACCGGGGCCATGTCGCGCTCTCTGCCTGCGCCGCATGCGTGACTTTTTTAAGAAAAATGGAAATTTGAAAAATCATTTTTATTAATTCAGTGGGAAGGCTGGAGGCTGGACGCCTGGGTGGGGCCCGCTGGGGTCTATTGGCTATTTTGACTTTCATTTCCGTCCATTGGAAGGGAAAAATTTTAGGAGGCCATAAAATGGTGCTGCTGGAAATGGAGTAATGTAGCAGTGTGTTAATGCTGGTGTTAATGCTGATCTAATATTTTTCTTCAAATCTTCATTTTTGGCAAGATATCTTCTGCTCGGGATGGAATTTCACAGGGAACTGTTAAATCGCATTGATTCACAGAATTTTTCTATCTACCAGCATCTCCAAAAGTCCCTTTATAACCTTTCTATTTGGTAGGAATATATATATTTTTACGATAAAATACCCTTTAACAATTTTCTTTAATTATACCATCAAATATAGCCATCCTAGCTAAAGATAAAGAGCGGAGTTGACTCTCTAGATTACGTACGAGATATAGAGAAGTTGTTGAAGGATGAAAAGATATAAAGACTACTTTTTATTCAAAAATAGGTCTCTTAAAGAGTGAGTAGAGACTTAGAGATGCTCTAAGGTGCCAGGTCAATCCAATATGAACTATGGTGGTGGGCGATTTTTTTCATGCTTTGGGCCTGTTTAGTTTGGTACGGCCTGAGGACGCTCGGACAGGCACATTGATCCCGCCGTCAAAATCGGAAAAAAAATTGTACTCTCTCTGTATAAAAAAAATGAAGTCGTTTTGAAGAGCGATACGATCTTCAAAACATAACTTTGACTACTTATTTTTATAAAGATACTCCCTTCGTTCCTTAATATAAGCCATATAGTTTTTAGCACCAATATTAACGCACGGCTTGGGAAATGATGCGAGACCGAGAAAAAAAAGGAAAATCAGGTCATCTTCTCTCTCCCAATCAGATTGCTTCCTAAATCTAAGGGATTGGTTGAGGCATGTGCTATGTACGGTGCAAAGGTTTTCAAACTAATCGACGTGGGAGCTGATACGTATCTATATTTTGGAATTTTCTTTAAAAATCTATATTGCTTATATTAAGGAACGGAGGGAGTATTTATCAAAAAGTGATATATGTAATTTTTTGTGAAAGTATTTTTCAAGACAAATCTATACATATGGTTTTCATATTTTCAAACTCAACAACTTAAAAGTTATTTATAATTTATATTTTTAATGTTTGATTCAAACCTTGTCAAAACGATTTTATTTTTTAGTACGGAGAGAGAGTAGGTGACACCGCCGCATACAAACGCCTGTGCGACACCGCCTATCGCGTGATACGCCGCCTAGTTCGTCTGAAACTGCTCGGCTCGCCTTGCTGCAGGTGGGACCAGTGTGGAACACGCAGTGGATGTCGCACGGGTGTTTCTGTGCGACACCGTCGTATAGAAATTTTTTCCGTCAAAATCGATGGCCTAGGAGCTACTGGCCGCAAAGCTACCAGTCACTCAGCCAAGCAGGCCTTTTCTACATGTTGAGCTTCAGTATTTGCATTACACAGCCTAGGGTCTTGTTTAGTTTGCAAAAATTTTGATAAAATAATACTGTAGTACTTTCGTTGTTATTTGGTAATTAGTGTCCAATCATAATCTAATTAGGCTTAAAAGATTCGTCTCGTAAATTTCGTCTAAACTGTGTAATTAGTTTTATTTTTTATTTATATTTAATGCTTTATGCATGCGTCAAAGATTCGATGTGACGAAAAATCTTTAAAAAATTTGCAAAATGAAGTGCAACTAAACATGCACCTAGCATAAAATGGGCCCTGATATCATAAGTATCAGACCATATCACACTCAGTCCTCACAAATGGCATTGTTTCAAATCACAACAAAACCCCAACCGCATTATCAATCAGAGGACGGTGAAACCATATGAACAGAAACGGCAATTATCTACGGAAGGGCTAATGCCAGCAGGATGAAAGAACTAAGAACATCAGACAATTTCTTCATTATTGCCACCACCCCCAGACAATAACTTTTTTTCCTTTTAGAACATGTAGACAATAATGAACAGTGTCATCCTATGACCATCCCAACACACATCAGTGTTCACAAACAGTAATGGAAGTATACTACAAACTGAATATAAATTTACTATAGAAAAGGAGGCCCTTGGCGTGTAAAGAGAGTCGAGTGTTAGAGTCCGCTCAACCAGAAACCCATTTGTTTCCTCATCATTTCGAGCTCTTAGTGGGTTGTATTTGCAATGTGATATATGGTTGTTGACACAAAAATGTGATATATAAGGTCATCATTTCGGGCTGTGGGAGTGACGAGGCCGAGCGGCTGGGCCAACAGGCCAAAAGGGAAGAGAGAGAGAGCTTTCTTTCTTTTTTTTTTTTTAATTTTTCAAACCAGTTTTCAAATATAAATTTAACTCAATTTGAAGTTTGATTTCAAATCACACAATACAAAAAAAAAAACCATGCAGCAGCATGAATGCACATACATGTATGTAGACCTTATATTTGTTTTTAATTTTAACAAAGTTTTTATTTTTCTAAATTTGCATGCTCACAAAATGCATAATTAAATCATTTTCTCCTATTTTAAAATCATGCAAATTTTAGGGTGTTACACTAAATCATACCACTCTGAATATGGACGATTGTACGAAAAGGTCTGCCCTTTTGGTTTTAAACCAAACCGATTTTTCATCATTTCGGTTATTCTGAGCAACAATTCATCTGCATTTGAGTTTGAATTTCTTGACAATTACTGACCCATCGCAAATTGAAATTCTGAGTGCCTTGATATCCTGGATTTTGAATTATATTGGGAGTATTATAATCTGAACCATAATGATATCCTTATGGAATATCTATCTGTCGAGCTCCTTGATGATTTAATGATTGAAATCTCTGATTGAAAATATTAGGATATGTATCTCTACGAAACCTTTGAACCGATGGTGCTACTTTTTGAGCCGACGGTGGTACTTGGCCTGATGTACCAAAATTAACCATCTGATTCTGAACTTGCCCTATCGGCTGTTGCACATGCTGCACTAATAATCCAGGATTATATTGTACTCCCTCTGTCCCGATTTAATTGTCGTTTTCGGTTTTCGTGCCACAAGTTTGACTCGATTTGTAGAAAATACTAGCAATATTTGTATCTCCAAATAAATTTATTAAAAAACTAGATTTAAAGATCTTTCTGATGATACTAATTATGTACCATAAATAATAATATTTTTTAATACATATTTTGTAAAAGTTGTTTCTCGGGAAGCGAGAACGACAGATATTCTGGGATGGAGGGAGTATTTGATTAGTAGTAGCACTCTGAATTTGCTCCGATGAATTCTGAATTGTCTGGGTATTATTATTCTTAACTAGTGCTACTTCTTGATGGCTAGTACCGGCTTGATTAGTTCCTTGAGTCGACGGACGTGAAATATTGTAATAAGCCAGTCCAACCTGATCAAGTGGAAATCCATAAAACACCTCCTTCATGGTATTGTGAAATATATTCAAGAAAGTTGTATTATGATTCAACATTGCATCATGAACAGATTTATTGACAACTTCTACAAAGAAACGTCTATCATTAACTTCGTCTGTATCTGACTGTCCATGCATCAAAACTATCGGTAGTGTATATTTCTGAATAACTTTATTGTCACGTGTTTTGATGTATGACAATAAACACTTGTTCTAAAATTTCTCTATAGCCTTACCAATGGCATCTTTATCCTCATTAGGTAAGTCTTCATAAGGTACCATAAGAATGTCCTTGTTGTTGTGAACCGCCATGACGATTGTTGTTCCACCGGGCGTGCCAAAAAATGTGTTGACACGAAAATATGGCGATGTGATCAACACACAGCAAGCCGGAAGATCTGAGTGGAATGAGACCAGAGATCTACTTGGCTTCAACACAGAACCAGCCGATTCTGAAAACCTAACGACGTGCCAGTCAATTTAACCTGCAATTGATAAGGAGAGAAAATATTATCAGTAATTTAAGGTGAAACATATCGGTGTTGCACCAAATAGTTCCAAATGTATGGCTAGATAGCTGATTCAATGAGGCTATCAACTAAATAGTCGATATCTAGTGTATCCATGAAATGAAGATCTTTAAATCAAGGATTATCGACTAATATTAAACGATAATGATACGAATCAAAATAACCGATGCTCTTGGAACATCAGAAAGCATCATCGGCTAAGTGAAACATGGTCGATATAAATCATCGAGCCGATAAGTTTGATAAAAAGAGTATAACATGCGAACAAATCGACTATCTAATATAAATGAATCTACAAACAATTTTGAGTCTAATCTATTATCATGAATAGTGAGGTTCGATCGGATCGATACAGCTATGATAATGATAATAAACTAAAGCCAAAAAATCTATAAAACCATCTATATATTGACAGATTCATGAAAACATGCTATATGCGTGAGAGTATAGACAAATCGGCTAAAATAGCCGATGCAGTCATAGCAAACAAACAAGGTACATATCTTGATCATGAACAAAACCACTAATCAATAATTTCTGATCTAAAGTCTTATCAGTGAGGTTCGACCGGATCGATGCAGCTATGGTAGTATCATTAGATTAGATCTCATTAACTAGTGGTTTATTCAATGTTAAAACATGTCTTTGATGCATACTATGTTTGACTGGAATAGAGATAAAACAACCGATCTAGCGTAATTAAGCCATCCATTATAAGATTTGAAACATGATCAGATCAAAGGATGACCAATTAAAATGATATGATGCCGATCTATCTCTATCTCAATCGTGTGATTTTGTTATAATTAATAAAATATTAATTATAGCAAGATCGATAACTAGTGAATCAACCAAAAACAGCAAGAAAAATCTTACTAATCTTAGTAGATTCGATAACTGATGATATTGTATTAAACAATAAGTTATGTAACACAAGATCGATAACTTTAATCTATATTATGATTCGTAAGAGATTAATGCTATTGTAGCCTTACAAATTATGATACAGATCGATAACTAACTTATATTATGGCTCATAAAAGAGCCATCAACTAATGCAGTTTTACAAGCACAATACAAGTCATGACGGTACTCACAAGCAAATTGGAGGTCGATTAGTCGATGCAGCCCTGTTTACTGAAGAACTCGTTGAAATCTACAGTACTCCTACTCCTAATGCGATGGCGAAAGCCAAAATGATTGTATTGATTGAGTGTTCATTTTTTCTTTTACAATAACCAGGGTCTTATATTTATACCCGAAACTTAAACATAAATTCTACTCAAATACGACTCATTACAATTTTTGAAATAAAAGAAAACTTTCTAACTTAATAATAACCTGGACCCCAATTTTCCTTATTTGTATAGTTCGACACATCTTTTTGGCGCCACTCAAGTATAGCCCATTAACGCCGTCTGCTGACGTCATCCATAAAATAGCTGATTCTGACATCACATCTAAATCAGCTAATATCGATTCATATCTAATCGATTCCTTGATGACACAATCATGAAAGCTTCGAGTTCCTGCGTTCTTCTTTCTAAATTTTGGTGTAAACAATGATACACATAGTATCCAACCCCATCCACAAGGGTATTTGATTTACTATAGGTGTGCCTTGGCATTCTCGAGTTTCCATCCTAGTTCCCGAGCCCTTTGCTTGGCGGGTGATGCCAATTAGCCGCCGGACCACCAAGTGAGTGGTCGACACAACGGGGACCTCGGAAGAAAATCACCGTGTCAACCTTGTTCTTCCCGTTAGTTTGCAATCCCTTTACACAAGCTTATGATTACTTTTATATACATTATGCTTGTGCAGTTGCTCTTGTAATTAGTTAGCTTGTGTAGCTCACTGGTTACCTTCTTGCTTGTGTAGCATAGAAGTAGCTCCCTTGCATGGCTAATTTGGTTTGTGTAACCTTATTAGTCACATTGCTTAGTTTGTGTAGCTAAGTATTTGTGCTCTCTAATTTAGCATTGGTTGCCTTGTTATTGAGCATTGCTAGTGAGCTTAGTTGGCTTTGTGCTCTTGCTTACTAGCATATGTAGGAGCTCCCTCATTGCTCAAAGTACTAGTGGCATAGATTTGTGTGACCTTGCTCATAGAATTAGTTAGATGAGCTCTAGCTAATCCAGCACCTTTGTTGCTTAATTAGGATCTTTGCAAGGTGCTGGTGAACATAGATAAATGGGTGTAGTCTTAGCTAGACCGATAGTTTTAATTCCGCACTTGTTTCGGTTAGCCGACGTGATTAAGTTTTAAAAATGACTATTCACCCCCCCTCTAGTCATCATCTCGACCCTACAGATGATCAGCTATATTACAAGACAGTCGATGGGGGTGTTGCTTAAATGCTTAAATCAAGAAGAAGCTAAAGTGTTGATAAGTGAAGTACATGAAGGGATATGTGGAGCTTATCAGTCGGCTTATAAGATGAAATGGATTATTCGTAGGTCTAGATATTTCTAGCCAACAATACTAGAAGATTGTTTTGAATATTACAAGGAATGTCAGGATTGTCAACGTTTTGGTAATATTCAGAAATCACCTACATCGGCTATGAATCCAATAATTAAACCATGGCCATTTCGAGGTTGGGGAATTGATTTAGTTGGCCAGATTTTTCCACCTTGAAGTAAAGGACATAAGTTTATATTAGTAGCAATAGATTACTTTATCAAGTGGGTTGAGGCAATTCCTTTGAAGACGGTAACATCAAAGAATATGGTTGATTTTGTCAAGGAACATATTGTGTATCATTTTGGAATTCCTCAAACTATTACTACTGATCAGAGGACAATATTCATATCAGAAGAGTTTAGAGATTTTGCTGCTAGTATGGGAATTAAGTTATTAAATTCTTTTCCTTACTATGCTCAGGCTAATGGCTAGGTAGATGCATCTAATCAAATTATGATTAAATTGATTAAGAAGAAAATTGAGGAACAACCAAGGAAGTGGTACTTAACACTCAATGAGGCATTGTGGGCATATATGATGGCTTGCCATGGATCAATTAAATCATCACCTTATGAGTTAGTATATGGGCATAATGCAGTTCTTCCTTGGGAAATCCAGACTGGATCAAGACGTGTTACATTACAGAATGATTTGATAGTCAAAGTCTACAAGAATCTAATGATAGATGATTTAGAGGACTTAAGTTGTCATGGGCTGCGTGCTCTTGAGAATATTGAAGCCAATAAGTTAAGGGTTGCAAGGCATTATAACAAAAAGGTCAAGAACAAGCAGTTTAGTGAAGGAGAATTAGTTTGGAAAGTAAAATTACCGATTAGGTCTAAGGACAGCAAGTTTGGCAAATGTTCACCTAATTAGGAAGGTCCTTATCAGATTAAACGTTGTGTGCCTAGCAATGCTTATATTTTAGAAACGCTAGAAGGAGAAGAGGAATTTGATAGAGCAATCAATGAAAAATATCTAAAGAAATATTATACTAGCTTCTGGGTTAATACTTGACAGACGATTTATTCAGTCATCGACTCTAATAGCCGATACTAGAAGGGTATCGCCTCTATTTCAAAAAACAGACCCAAAGGGGTAAAAGCCAATATGATATGTATTGCCTATAGAGCAAAAATAAGCACAAAGACAATCCTCATTATGGTAGTCTCAAAGATGAGTTCATGAACAAGGCAGGACTTTATTCATAGTTTGTTCCAAGTACAAACTACTCAAAAACTTTGTTTATAATGTCCTAGGCTGAGATGATGTCCACGATGGCCGCTGCGGCATCGTCAAAGTCCTCAATCAGGTCCTCGTGCATGTCAGGGTCATCGGTCATCGGGAAGCCCGACTCCATGGTGCGAAGGTCATGCCCGGTCTAGACTTACGTCGCATCCAAGGCCATTGTCGCGCTGCAACGAATGCCATGAAGGGCAATCTCCTAGACGCACGCTGGGACGTCATGTAGGCGGTTGTTGAGGAGAGGGCCCTAGGCGTTGACAGTCATCGTAGCCGTGTTTGCCGCCAGTTGGAGGTTCTCCAACTATACTATCAGGGCAGGTAATTACAGAAACAAAGGGGTTATTAAGACAAAGATAGTGGAAATTGAAATAAGGGTTTTCTTGGAGTTCATCTTACCCGCCACCATGGCGTCGGACTCAGCCAGCCGCACCCGAGCAGCGCTGGCCTCTTCCTCGGTGGCGAGGAGGACTGTTTGAGAGGCCCTGAGGTAGATCTAAAGCTGACCATTCTCCTGAGTTGCCTCAGAGTAACGGTTCTGGGCCGCCCTCCACTCTCAGAGGAAATGTCGGGTGTCGTCGCCATTGTAGGAGCCAGAGGAGTCCAACGATGAATCCGGTGCGGCAGCAGTAGATGCGGCGGTAGAAGGCTCACCGGCCCTGAGAGGAAGTGGTCAGAGGCTGTCATTAAGGATGATCCTGTAGATGCATTATTAGATGATTCTTGCTATGGATGGGAGCATTCAGTCTTACCTCATGCGGTGGAGCCGCTGGCTGATCGGGACCCCCTCCTCTAGGAGATCTTCCGCTGCGTGCTTGCCATAGTGATCTTCTCTCGCCATGGGTGCTGGCCTAGATCGTGGAAGGGGAAGGGAACTGCTAGGGTTTGTGAAGGTAGAGAAGCACAGAGAATAGAGGTGGTTGCAAGTGTACATGTATTTAAAGCCAGAGCCCTTGGCTGGTATTTATGGCCACGGAGATGGGATGGTCAATATCTCAGAATATGCAAAGGCAAGCCCAATTAATGGAAGAGGGAGCGCCGTTCTGCCAGTATCGAGGGAAAATGCGGTGACTGATGACCGAGAAGGAATTTGAAAGGTTTTACCATGAGAGCCGTATTCAAATTTAATTGAGTCAAATCAAATCAAGAATCAAAATTGGCTAATTTGAAATGGCTATTCTACTGAGCCTCGAGGAGACACACAACAGGCTAAATAATTGCTCTCCTTACAAATTGGTGTGTGGGCATGCAACCGTTCTTCCTTGGAAAAATCAGAGCTGAATTACGGCATATTAGAAGTTGAAAGAGCTTAACGGCCGATGATTGCAAGGTTTTGATTATGATCGGCTTCACGCTTTTGCAAAACATGAGGCCAAGGCAAAAAGGGAAGTCACTTCAAACGAAAAGATTATTTGCTAGCTTCTCCTATTATAAACTAAGAGCCAGGGAACACTTTGTTCGCAATATCTTTAGCCTGGGAAGCAAGGGCTATGGAGTTGGTAGTGTTGAAGAAGTCTTTGACCAGACGCTCATGGTCCTTAGGATGGTTAGTGGCTGGAAAACTATAGGGAAGAAGTTGAAGCTTATGACCAGAGCGGGTTTACACAACGGCCAATGCCATGGTAGCGCCATGACGAACACCGTGAAGGGCAACTTCTCTAATGCGGTTTGGGACATTGTACAGGCAAACCACCGGCACGGCGCTCCTAGCATTGACAAATCCTACCGCATACTCTACAGCTGATCGAAGGCTTTCCAACTGGGCCAATAGGTCTAAAAGGATTTAAAGAAGGGATAATCAAGATCTTGAAGACAAAACTAAAAGAACAGAGAATTATGGTGGATATCTCACCCATGATTCTGGCCTCGGCCTCAGCCAGCCTCACTTGAGTGGAGTTGGCCCTATGTTCCGAGATGATGAGAGCGTCTTACAACGCATTCAGATGAAAGTCCATCCACCCAAAATCATGGGTTGCATTCTCCTAGTGACGAAGACGCTGGTGTGGTGGCACGGACTCGTCAAGGGCCTCTTCAGCAGACCTCTTGCCATTCTCCATGTCTTTGAGCCTATTAGAAAGCAAATCGCACCAAAGACACAGAAGGTTTGGGATGAAGCAGGTTGTTTTCAATCCACAACCATGGCCCGTGTATATAGCCTGGGAGATGAAAAGATAGACTTCATCGGGGTTATGGAATTGAAGTCAGTTATGGAAAAGGATCAACACTCCAAAAATTTAGGGAATGGTTCATGGAAGCTCAACGGATTCAGACTTATTGCTTCCCATAATTACAGATACCATGGGATTAGTACAAAAGGTTTACATTAACCGATGTTCGACCCACTAGGACTTCGTTGGATTGAAGGGAGTCTAGATCCCCACAAGGCCAAAGAGCATCATGGACCAAGTCATATTAGCCCAATGATGGAAGTAGCATCAGGGGAGAAAGGAGACCAGCCTGCTAAGAGGATGCCCATATATCCCACCGATTTCTCAGCATGTGCATTTGATAGAGCGAACAAGGGGAATGTGTCCACATATTTGAACCCATGCAAACACTAGAATAGCTCTATGCTGATGGTGAGAAGACTCAGGTGATATCTTAAGAATTCTTCTAACCACAGCAGCTCATCCTCTTCCTCGACAAGGCATTGAAATGAGAGACACAATCGCCCTATGCACAAGAATTTTTCTAACCACTCAAGACCCTCATAGTAAGGGATTAGACCATGGAGGGTCTAGCAAAGCCAAGGGCACTTGAGGAGGCAAGCAGAAGAAAAACATAACTAAGTTGTTGGGTTATTCTCGCTAGAGTCGGATAGGTATTTATAGTCGGTCTGTAAGAATAAATTCAAGCACCCGTGAAGCAATAGTGCTCTTGTGAAGCTTTAAAGTGTGGGATCATAAGCAGGCGAGGATGTTGGTGGAGGTGACAGATAATAGGCCCTAGATCAAGGTTCTCTACCTGTGACTACGGACCCATCAGAGGTATAGACGTGGTAATTTTAGAATAAAATTATTTTTATCCTAAAATTGGGGGGCACGTGTTTACACCAAAATTTAGTAGAGAGAACGCGGAAAAGCTTCTAAGATTGTATCATCAAGGAATTGATAAGATGAGAATCAATATCGGCTAGTTTTGATGTAGTGTCGGAATCGACTATTTTATAGACAACGTCAATGAACTACGTATGGATAGCATCGGGAAAAAATATGTCAGACTCTACAAAAAGAAAAAAAATAGCGTCAGGAAGGTCTTGTCTTAACTATAACATCTTAAGACTGCATTATCCACTGGCCAGATTCCGTTCCTGAGGATAGCAGCACTCAACTAGTCGACAACACGACAACAACAGCTCTACTCTACCAAGAAGGAGACTCGATCTGTGACCTTGAAGCCTCTACTAAAGTTATCAACAACTTTGGTAGTACGGAAACCAAAGACGATGACAGAACAACTCACGCTAGAGAAGTATTTATGATTCGCCGTCCTCGATCACCATTGGTCCCCCCAGAAGCACCCAACGTCAGGTCTTCAGATGAATCCGAATCCAACATATTACCATTTATCCAGGGGCACGATGGTGAGACTGAGAGTCAGAAGCAAGCGAGAGAGAGAGAAAGAACAAATTGAAATAAGGGCGTCAACGCCGTGCTAAGCAACAAAAGGAAACTTGGATCAAATACGAGTCAGACCTAGTTGAGTACAATAGAAGAAAATCAGAGTGAGAGGTTGAAGAAGGACGAGCAGTGAATACACCCTACATAAGATCCGAGAAGCACTAGAAGAACTCAGAGCAACTTCACATCCCAATGAAAAACAAGAACAGCTCCAGGACTTCCTCCGATCAACAGTCCTAAGGACGCACGATGGAAGGGCCCGCTCAAGACTACCTGACAGGTCAACATCTCATGAGTAGGAAGATCAAAATCAAAGGAAGTCCGCTTTCGAGAGACTTAGACCAAGTGGAAGTCACAATAGAGAAAGTAGAAGAAATCATAGTTAAAATGACCAAGTCGAACAACCAAGAAAGGCCAGAAGCAAAGCACCTACTCAGACAGATACACAAAACTACTCTCACCAAGACAACAGTTGGCAAGAAGAGGGCGCTGAATCAGAATATACAAAAGCCAGAACGCACGATAGATTTCCATGTTTTGCAAACAGACTTGCTTCAATACGACTGCCTCACAAGTTCAAGCCGTCCAACCACTCCAAGTATGATGGCAAGACCGAACCAAGGCAGTGGCTCAAGATTTACTCGCAATCGATTGAATTGGCCGGAGGAGATGATGACATCAAAACCCTGTTCTTTCCCATGGCCCTAGAAACCATGCCGCTTCAATGGTTTGACAAATTGAATCCAGAATCAATCAAAAATTGGGAGGACTTGCAAAGAGCTTTCTGTGAAAATTTTGTGGGTATTATTACACACCCAATCAACCACGTAGAGTTAAAAGGACTCAAGTAGAAAGGAGGTGAAAGTCTCAGAAATTACTATCAATGATTTGGCGAACTATGAGCTCAAGTACATGACATCACACAACGAGAAGTAATCGAAGCTTTCTCTCACGAAATCATGGCTAGGTGACAATTTCAAGACTTCTGCAAAGAAAATCTAAGAAACAATGAAGAATTCAGATGAACAGTGAAAAATGATTACTGCAGAGGAAAAGACTCAAGAAAGATTCCCGGATAGAAATAACAGAGACAACTCGGATAGGCAAAATCATCGAAACAACAGACAACATGAAAGAAAATGTGGACCAGACAACACAGTAGCAATGGCTGACAAATCAAAGAAGTTTTCAAAACCTAGAAGGCATGACGACATTAAAAACATGCGTTGCATCTTGCACCCCAATGGAAAGCACACCATCGAAAATTGCTACACCTTCAACGAAAGATACACAAGGAAAGATAGTAAGGGGAACAAAAAAGAAGATAATCAGAAAAAAGAAGAAGACAACCATGAAGACAAGGGATTCCAAAAATCTAGGGGGACAGTGGCAGTAATCTTTGCCGAGGTTCTAGATTCCAGAAGCAAACATCAAGAAAAGCTAGCATTACGAACCATCATGGCAGCAGAACCTACTACACCAAGATATCTCAATTGGTTAGAGTATCCAATCCAATTTTCAAGAGAAGACCAATGGACCAGCGTAGGAAATGTAGGCCATTACCCACTGGTTCTAGATCCAACCATTACTGGTATGACTGTTACGAAAGTACTAATCAACGGAGGAGCCAGACTCAACATTATTTTTTCAAAAACTCTAAGGAAGATGGGACTACAACTCGCCGGGATGATCACACCAACAAGCATACCTTTTAATGGCATAGTACCCGGCAAGGCAGCAATGCCACTTAGACAAATCACTCTACTAGTTACTTTTGGGACTCCCTCGAACTACCGTACAGAGTTCATCAAATTTGAAGTCGCGGACTTCGATTCATCATATCACGCAATCCTTGGGCGCCCAGCACTAGCAAAATTCATGGCAATACTGCATTATCCGTACCTGTTGCTTAAGATGCTAGGGCCTAACGGTGTTCTCTCTCTTCGGAGTGATTTGAAACGCGCATTTGACTGTGATGTTTAGGAAATCCAAATTGCAGCAAAAGCACAGGCCAATGATGAAAGAAAAGAAATAACCACTGTTGCAGCAGAAATGACCCTAGAAGAGCTAGAGATATCGGCTAAAAGGCCCAGCATCCTAGAACCACCAAAAGAATCCGACGTCAAGCAAATCGACCTAGGCACCGGTGATCCCTCAAAAACGGCAACCATCAGTGCCCACCTATCGGCAAAATAGGAACTTGTGATCACCAACTTTCTTCGGGACAACAAAGATATTTTCGCTTGGAAGCCGGACGACATGCCAGGGGTCCCAAGAGAGTTGGCTGAGCACAGAATTGATATCAATGAAGGCTCCAAGCCTGTGAAGCAACGACTACGACGATTCTCACCAGACAAGAAGGCAGCAATTAAAAAGGAAATTACAAAACTAATGGCAGCCAGATTCATCAGAGAAATCCTTCATCCAGATTGACTAGCAAACCCAGTTCTAGTACAGAAAAAGAACATGGATGAGTGGCGCATGTGTGTCGACTACAAAGATCTCAACAAACATTGCCCAGAAGATCTATTCGGACTTGAAAGCATCTAGGCCCCTAGTTGGATTTCGGTGATTAATGTCAATACAAGATTACTATGACTAACGTGTGTTTTGCAGAGGCAATTAAGTTAGGTCATGGTAATGGAGATCGATTGGGCAATCGAGGTTGTCATGCCCCTACGATGGAAATCGTTTCGGTTTTCAAAGGATGGACGACAAGGTTAAGGATAACTAGTTCTAAGTGTCGATTGGAGTTGGAGAGACACTTAGAGTAGTTTAGGACTTTGTTTTTCCTTTGGCCGTACTATGAAGGGGGGTATGAACGAGTAGCTTGACCTAGTTGAGTCTAGTGAGTTAGGTGTGGTGCACACTTGTTAAAACTAGCTCTAGGTAGCTCCTATGAATGCCTAAGATCCTTTGGAGCAAACTTCATTCACATATGTTCGAAAGTTGAAAGTGAATGGAGGGTCAAACACTGACCGGACGCTGGCTCCGGTGCGACCGGACGCTGGCCGCAGGGTCCGGTCAGTTCGTTTGACTGAGGTGGTTAAGTCTGTTGTGACCGGACGCTGGAAGGTTGTGTGATCGGACGCTGAGGGCTAGCGTCCGGTCGACTCCAGTAAGGGTCCAGACTTGGAAAAGAGTGACCGGACGCGTCCGGTCAGTGTGACCGGACCCTGTGTATCCAGCGTCCGGTCGTTTACAGTAAGCATCCAAGAGCGACCGGACGCGTCCGGTCGGTACTGACCGGACCCTGGCAGCGTCCGGTCATCACTTGAAAACTGGTTCGCGGGTTGAACTGACCGGAGCGTCCGGTCATCACGACCGGAGCGTCCGGTCACCCCGCAGAAGCTCATAACGGTTAGTTTTTCAGGCTGCCTTATAAATAGAAGCTCCACTCGTGAGTGGAGTAACTTTTGCTCATTCCAACAGCTGAGAAACACGTTTGTGAGTGCCAAGAAGAGCAAGGTCCTAGTGAGGTGTTTGTGATTTGAGAATCCAAGAGAGTAGCCTCACTAGCAAATCAAGAGTAGCAAAGTGTGCATCCATCTTCTCATTAGGCTTCGCGTGGTCAAGTGAGAGTTCGTGCTTGTTACTCTTGGTGATCGCCATCACCTAGACGGCTTGGTGGTGATTGGGAGTTTGGTGTTCACCCGGCGGAGCTTGTGGGTGACCCAACTCAAGTTGTGAGCGGCTTTGGGTGATTCGCCGCGACGGAGTGTCGAAGAATCAACCCGTAAAGAGCACTTGATCCTTGCGCGGATCAAGGGGGAGCTACACCCTTGCGCGGGTGCTCCAACGAGGACTAGTGGAGAGTGGCGACTCTTCGATACCTCGGCAAAACATCGCCGCGTTCCTCTCTCTCCCTATTTACTTTGAGCACTTACTTTGAGTATTTACTTTGAGCAATTCAATACTTGTTTTACATCCATAGAATTGCTTGCTTGAGTAAGGTTGGAACATAGGTGGTGAGTTCGTTGTGCATTAGTTTGATAGAAACACTTTTCTAGGCACAAGGGGTTAATTGGGCTATCCGTAGGATTTGTTTATTGCAAGAGAATTTCGAATTAGCCCAATTCACCCCCCCTCTTGGGCATCTTGATCCTTTCAATTGGTATCAGAGCCTCGTGCTCACGTTTTTAAGCTTAATCGCTTAGAGCAAGATGTCTCACGGGGATGGACCTCCTCCTATCTTTGAGGGAGATGATTTTCCATATTGGAAAATCCGCATGGAGGCATACTTAGAAGCTCTAGATGTTGGAATTCTTAGAGCCGCCTCTCAAGGGTTCCCCGCACCTAGGAATGCCGCACAACTTCAAGGCGATGAAGTAAATTATGAGAAATGGAATGCAAAGGCTCGCAACACCATTTTTAGAGGCCTTTGCAAAGAGGTGTTCAATCGTGTAAGGAACCACAAAGACGCCCATGCTCTATGGTCGGACGTTTGTGCGCTCCATGAGGGAACCAAGAGTGAGCGTGAGGAACGCTATCATCTTGTGATTAAAAAGCTAAATTCTTTTGAGATGTTTCCCAAAGAAAGTGCTAATGAGATGTATTCTCGATTAAATGTTCTTGTAGAGGAAGTCAATGGGCTTGGACTTACTCAAATGTCACCATCCGATGTTGTGAGAAAAATCTTGAGTGTCCTCCCCATTGATAAATATGGGCACATTGTGACCGTGCTACATCAAGGTGATCTTTCCACCGCTACACCGACACAAATCTTGGGAAAGATCAATGCTCATGAGATGTACATGCACATCACACCACAAGATGGCTCATCCTCTACAAAGAAGAAAGAGAAGGACTTAGCATTCAAAGCTAGCCAAGACAAGGGCAAAGCAAAACTTGAGTATGAGAGCTCAAGTGATGAAGATGATGAAGAAAGTCTTGCCCTCATGGTGAAGAAGACCACCAAGATGCTAAAAAGGCTAAATAAGAGTGGCATCAAGTTTGATGGCAAGAAGAAGAAGTTCTTCACAAGCTCAAGAAGAAAGCCAATCTCCGAGATGGATTGCTACAATTGTGGCGAACTTGGCCATCTAGCTCATCAATGCACAAAGCCCAAGAAAGACAAGTTCAAGAACAAGGGCAAGAAAGATGATTCAAGTGATGAAGATGAAAAGAAGAAGAACAAGCCATACAAGAAGAGAGATGGCAAAAAGAGGGACTTCTACAAGAAGAAGAAGAGTGGCAAGGCCTACATTGTCGGTGATTGGCTCACGGACATTGATTCATCAAGTGGATCATCCGATGATGAGAGTGACGATGAAAAGGTGGCCGCCATTGCTATTGATCTTGCATCTTCACCGCCACCATCGCCATCATCCTCTACACACCTATGCCTTATGGCCAAAGGTGAACGCAAGGTAACTAAGAGTGATGATAGTAGTGATGATGAACATGCTAGTGATGATGATAGTGATAGCGATGATGATGACTCACCTACATATGATGATCTTGTCAAAATACTAAGAAAATATACTAAGATCATTAGAAAGAGTAGAGCCACAAATGAAAAACTTGATGCTAAAAATGATTCACTCTTAGCTAAGTGTGATACATTAGAAAAGGCTAATGATGAGCTCAAAGAAACAAATGATTCTATATCATCCAAACTCAAGGAGCTCAAATCTTCTAAGAAAGAGCTTAAAGATAAAAATGATAAACTTGAGTGGGTGCACAATGAGCTTGTCACTAGTCACCATAAGCTAAAAGATGAATATACAACTCTAAAGATCAATTATGATACCCTTATTATTGCACAAGAATTCTTACCAAATGAGCCACATGATGCTACTAACCATGTTGTTAAGATTGATATAGCTACCTCATGTGATGATTTAATTGATGAAAGCATTGAGCATGGATCTAGTAGCAAGGGCAAGCAAGTGGTTGAGTGCAATGACTATGATGAGTTTGTCAAGCTCAAGAGTGACAATGAGAAGCTCATGAAAGATCTTGAAGAAATAAAAAGTCACAACACCATTGTGCTAGAAACTCTTGATCATGACAAAGAGGTGATCCTTGAGAATGAGAAGCTAAAAGAAGAAATCAAGAAACTCAAGGAGGAAAAGAACAATGATATTCTCAAAGAAGAGAACAAGAAGCTCAAGATGGAGAAAGAGCATCTCAAGGTGGGATTGAGCAAGTTTGCTAGAGGCAAGCATCTCCAAAGTGAGCTACTCATGAATACCGTCATGAAGATGGATAGAAGTGGCATTGGATACATGGCAAGTGTAGAGAAGAAGAAGGCTCAAGCTCAACACCAACAATCAAAGCCAAAGCCAAAGCCAAAGAGATGTTTTGAGTGTGGACAAGAAGGCCACTTTGCTCATGAGTGTCAAACTCCACCACCACAACCCTTGCCCAAGCATGCTAGACCCTTTGCTTTCAATGCTCACTACATGCTTAGAAAAGATTCGAGTGGAAAGATGAAAGTCATGTTCTTAGGTCCCCCCAACAAGAGTAGGCCTAAGAAAATTTGGGTGGCTAAGTCACTTGTTGAGAAGGTGAAGGGCCCTCAACAAGCTTGGATCCCTAAAGCTTGAATCTCTTGTGTGTAGGTGAACTACAAGACCGGTGGAAGTCATTGGGTTATTGATAGTGGTTGCACTCAACATATGACCGGTGATCCACGTATGTTCACCTCACTAGATGAAGAGGTAGATGGACAAGAGAAAATAACATTTGGAGATAATTCTAAGGGCAAGGTCAAAGGATTGGGCAAAGTGGCAATATCAAATGATCATTCCATCTCCAATGTGCTCTATGTTGCTTCATTGAGCTTCAACTTGCTATCCGTTGGGCAATTGTGTGATCTTGGCTTTCAATGCTTATTCACCGAGAAGGAGGTTGTTGTATCCAAGGTAGATGACAATCAAGTGATATTCAATGGATTTAGATACAACAATTTATATCTAGTTGACTTCACCTCCGAAGATGCAAACTTGAAGACTTGCCTATTCACCAAAACAACACTTGGGTGGCTATGGCATAGAAGACTTGCTCATGTTGGGATGAGCTCACTCAAGAAGCTTATGAAGAATGATTTGGTGAGAGGGTTGAAGGATGTGAAGTTTGAGAAGGACAAGCTTTGTAGTGCATGTCAAGCCGGCAAGCAAGTTGCAAACACTCATCCAACCAAAGCTTTCATGTCAACCACAAGAGTGCTAGAACTCCTACACATGGATTTATTTGGACCAACAACATACAAAAGTTTGGGAGGAAATCTCTATTGTCTTGTGATTGTGGATGACTATTCAAGATATACATGGGTGTTCTTCCTTCATGACAAATCCGAAGTTGCATCTTGTTTCAAGAAGTTTGCCAAGAGAGCTCAAAATGAATTTGAAGTGAAGCTCAAGAAGATAAGAAGTGACAATGGCAAAGAGTTTGACAACACAAACATAGAAGCTTATTGTGATGAAGTTGGAATCAAACATGAAGTCTCCGCAACCTATACTCCTCAACAAAATGGTGTAGTTGAGAGGAAGAACCGGACTTTGATCACTCTTGCAAGAACAATGCTAGATGAGTACAACACTCCCGAAGCTCTATGGGCGGAAGCAATCAACACCGCATGTTATGCATCCAACCGCCTATTTCTTCAAAAGTTCCTTGTCAAGACACCATATGAGTTGCTCAATGGGAAGAAGCCGGACGTCTCCTTCTTTAGGGTGTTTGGTTGCAAGTGCTACATCTACAAGAAGCGGCAACACCTAGGGAAGTTTCAAAGGCGTTGTGATATAGGTTTTCTTGTTGGTTACTCATTGAAGTCCAAAGCATATAGAGTATTTAATCATGCCACCGGCTTGGTTGAAGAAACATATGATGTGGAATTTGATGAATCTAACGGCTCCCAAGGAGCACATGAGAATCTTGATGATGTAGGTGATGAACCATTGAGGGAGGCTATGAAGAATATTCCGGTGGGAGACATCAAGCCAAAAGATGATGAAGATGATGCACAAGTCATTAATCAACCCTCTTCATCAAATGTACCACAAGATGGTGAAAAAGTTGGGAGAGTAGAAAATGAAGATACTCATATCTCCCATGAACAAATGGTGGTACAAGCACAAGATGTTGATGCTCCACAACCTCCTCCTCAAGTGGTCAATAGAAGAAATACACCTCTCCTACAAGATCATCCACAAGATCTCATCATAGGGAGTCCAACAAAGGGGGTGATGACTCGATCTCAAAAACTTACTTCATTTATTGCTCATCACTCCTTTGTCTCTTGCTATGAGCCTACCAAGGTAGAAGATGCTCTTAAAGATCCGGATTGGATCAATGCCATGCATGAAGAGTTGAACAACTTCACTCGCAATGAAGTTTGGAATCTTGAAGAGCGACCAAAAGATGCAAGAGTCATTGGAACAAAGTGGGTGTTCCGCAACAAGCAAGATGATCAAGGTGTTGTTGTGAGGAACAAGGCAAGACTAGTGGCAAAGGGGTTCTCTCAAGTTGAAGGTTTAGATTTTGGAGAAACCTTTGCACCGGTTGCAAGATTAGAAGCCATCCGTATCCTTCTTGCATATGCATCACATCATGAAATGAAACTATATCAAATGGATGTGAAAAGTGCATTCTTAAATGGCTTTATTAATGAACTAGTCTATGTTGATCAACCTCCCGGGTTTGAAGACCCTAGATATCCTAATCATGTTTATAGGTTGTCCAAGGCACTATATGGGCTTAAGCAAGCCCCAAGAGCTTGGTATGAGCGCCTTCGGGATTTCCTTATTGAGAAGGGCTTCACCATTGGGAAGGTCGACACCACACTATTCACCAAGAAGCTTGATGGGCATATCTTCATTTGTCAAGTATATGTTGATGATATCATCTTTGGATCATCAAATGAAGACTCATGCAAAGAATTTGGTGAATTGATGTCTAAGGAGTTCGAGATGTCAATGATTGGTGAGCTTACATTCTTTCTTGGTTTTCAAGTCAAGCAAATGAAAGAAGGCATCTTCATCTCTCAAGAGAAATACACAAAAGATCTTCTCAAGAGATTCAAGATGGATGAATGTAAGCCAATCAAGACCCCAATGCCTACCTAATGGACATCTCGACCTAGATGAGGGAGGTAACTCGGTTGATCAAACTCTCTACCGTTCTATGATTGGTAGCTTGTTATATTTAACCGCATCTAGGCCCGACATCATGTTTAGTGTGTGTATGTGTGCTAGATTTCAAGCTAGTCCTAAGGAAACACATTTAATTGCCGTAAAAAGAATCCTTAGGTATCTTAAGCACACACCAAGCATTGGCCTTTGGTATCCCAAAGGAGCTTTATTTGAATTACTTGGCTATTCCGATTCGGACTACGCCGGATGCAAAGTTGATAGAAAGAGCACATCCGGAGGGTGCCATTTGCTTGGTAGATCACTTGTGTCTTGGTCCTCCAAGAAACAAAATAGTGTGGCTTTGTCCACCGCCGAAGCGGAATACATTGCCGCGGGTGCTTGTTGTGCACAAATATTATACATGAAACAAACTTTACTAGACTATGGAGTAGTTCTAAAGAAAGTACCTCTTTTGTGCGACAATGAAAGTGCGGTAAAACTTGCAAATAATCCGGTTCAACACTCTCGCACCAAGCATATAGATATCCGCCATCACTTTCTAAGAGATCATGTAGCTAAAAATGATATATCACTAGAAGGTGTAAGATCCGAAGATCAATTAGCGGATATCTTCACTAAACCGCTAGATGAAGCTACATTTTGTAGATTGCGGAACGAGCTCAATGTACTTGATTTTAGTAACTTCACAAAAAATTGAGCTTGTGTTGTCCCTTGCATTCATTGTAAAATACAACATGTTTAATTTGTGGCAATGCATATAGGGCTTGTCTAACATGGTTAAGATAACCGCCGAAAAGCGTGTGAAGAAGCTTAACCTTGGATCAAACTTGACAAGCAACTAGATTCACTTACAAGTATTACATATGCATGAATGTTGTTTTGTCATTTTGTTCCATTTGCCCTCTTGTTGCCTATTTTCTTAAAAAGAATTATAGCCTAAGGCAAAATATTTTGAAAAATATGAGGGTTTGAGAGAGGTCACTCACATCAGTCCCAATTGGTGTTTATTTGGATCTTATTCAAGTTGGGACTTGATTGGGAACAGGTAGCGCGAAGGTATGTTGAAGAATTGCTGGAAAAGGTGCACCGGACGCTGCACCGGACGCTGCTGTCCAGCGTCCGGTCAGTTCACAGGAGGTGAACTGCTGTTGAAGGAGTGACCGGACGCTGCGTCTGTGCGTCCGGTCAGAAAGGGTCCAGCGTCCGGTCGATGAAGAAAGGGCAAGCTGTACTGACCGGACCCTGCCTGCGTCCGGTCATGGACCACCGGACGCGTCCGGTCGCGATTCCAGAGGATTTGGACCTCTCTGGAATCGACCGGACGCTGGGTGGTAGCGTCCGGTCGCTACCACCGGAGCGTCCGGTCAGTAGATCTCGCGCGTCTTAAGGACTCTTTTCCCGTTTCCTTCTCTGTCGCGTGTTGGGGGTTATATATCCGGGTCTCCTTTTCTTCTTTGACCTCAGCCCGAGCCGCCGCCGTGCCCTAGCCCACGCGCCACCAAGCCACGCCGCCGCTGCCTCGCCGAGCCGCCGCCGCGCCCAAGTCGCCGCCGCACCGTTGCGCCGCCGCCTCCTCGCGCCTCACCTCGCGCCCGCGCAGCCGTGCCCTAGCCCGAGCCACCGTCGCAGCCCAGCCACGCGCCACCTCTCCGGTCAGCCTGCGCCCGCGCCACCGTGCGCCTGACTAGCCGCGCCGTCGTGCCTTCGCCTCGCCGCGCCTCCACGCTCGGCCCCCGCTCGCCAGTCGCGCTCCAGCCGAGCCACCGCGCCAGCTCGCCTCTGCTGCACCTCGCCGGTCACCTCGCTGCCCAATCGTTGCCCAGGGCTATCCTCCCATTGATTGGTATGGCAATCTTTGTATTTCAATCTTGATCTCAATTGTGACCTAGATCAAATTCTAATCGCACTGATTCCCCATTGCATTCAGGGCGTTTGACCTAACCCTAGCCCGGTTCCGAGAATCCCCCGCGTGATATCTTACCTCTTCTCGGTTCGCGTTTCGTCAGGTAGAAAGCCATACGATTCAATTTCGCATCTACATTGCTTTCTCTATTAGGATTTCGCATCTATTAGATATATGGTATTTATTTGTATATCCATCTATTCTATCGTGCAGCGAGTCGGTTCCGTTGTGTTTCGTCTGGCAGTTGGCAGTAAACTCGGAGCCAAGCTCGCGAGTAAGGATCGAGGCCAAGCCTCGAAAGCAGCAGTTTGACAGTTGATCTTCATCAGCGACAGTTCACCATCTTGTCAGTTCAGATGGCTCGCACCAAGAATGTTGGTGGTGGTCCAGGTGATGATGATCGGAGGCCCCCGCCTCGACAGCCAGCCGGATCCAAAGGCAAGTCAACCAAGCAAGTAACATCCAAGAAGCGGAAGTACCCCGACGCCGAGACAGCGAGAGCAGCAGCTGTTGCAGAGGCCGCAGAGCGTGCCGAGAGAGGTGGTACCCGCAGCGGAGTTGTCATTGCAGATCAGCCAGTTTCACCCGCAGTCAGAGCTGCGATTGAGGAGGCTGAGCGTCGTCATGGTAGTCCAGCTGGGACTGCCACGTTGGCAGGACGACGGGTTGCCATTGAGGAGGGTCCGTCAGCACAGGAGCAGCCCCCACCAGCAGAGCCTCAGCCAGCCCAGGAGACTCAGGAGAGTCAGGAGACCGAGCCGGCACCTCAGCTACGCCGCTCGAGTCGTACCAGTGCTGCAGTTCCACCGAGGCCAGTTACACGGCGCAGGGGTTCACGTCCCCCGCCCAGACCAGAGGGTCCGCCTCCAGTGGTACACCTCGACTTGAGGGCCGCTACAGCCAGGCAGGTTCAGCAGCTGCGGTTTGTTGAGTTTGAGGTATGGTTTCCTCCGAGGAGGGATGAGAGAGCAGCTGAGGGGTTCTACACGCCACTGCATGAGGATTTCTACAATGCATATCTTAACAGTGGGGCAGTGTTCAGATCACAGAGGGTCTGTCAGATAGAGTCCATTGTGGCAGCAGCCGGAGAGGGCATTCGGCAATACTTGTCATATTTGCCAGGACTGTCAGATCTGATTGGACGGACAGGGATATATGTACCTTCTTGGGTCCGTCAGTTTTATGCCTCGCTCTATGTTGATCCTCATCACAGATTCATTCACTTTGCTTTCAACGGCAAAGACCACAGAGTGACTAGTGGCAGAGCCAGGGAGATACTGAGACTACAGGAGCAGCCTGTAAAGATGCATGAGGTTTGCTATGGACAGCAGGGGCCTCCCAGGCGTCCTCATGGAGGGCAGGTGCCCCCTACAGATTTAGTGCGGCATTGCTTCAAGGAGCCGTTTGGTGAGGGGTCGAGCAGGAACCCCAGTGACTTGACTCCTACAGCGAGGATACTAGAGGCCATCATCAGGAGGACACTGCTTCCCAGGTTGGGATACAGGGAGGGCCTGACTCGCTTACAGCTCTGGCTTCTCAATGCCATCATGCAGATGACAGTGTTTGACATCTGGGACCTCCTTCTTTCTGAGATGGAGGATACTATAGCTGAGGGATTCAAGGGTCGCAGGCAGCTTCCCTATGCTCACTGGATCACCTTCCTCATTCGCAGAGTTGTGATGGATAAGCCCCCTGGCATGATGGATGAGTATACAGGTGCCACCACAGAGTTCCCAGCTTACAACCTGTCACAGCGGATCAGACACGCCACTCCTCAGGCACCCAGTCAGCCTAGCCGTCGCCCCGACGTGCCAGAGTCTGCAGCTCAGCAGGATGAGATCATCAGAGGGATTGCAGCTACTGAGGAGGAGGAGCTAGAGGCACAGCAGGAGGTGAGCGAGTACAGTGATAGCTCCGACGACGACTACCAGCCTATACCTCAGATGCCTCCACGCAGACACGATGCAGAGGCCGGTAGCTCCAGTTCTGCTCCACCTGCTCCACAGACAGACCCCGCTCTCATTGCTATTCTTGAGCGGATGCAGCAGGATCAGACACGACAGGCACAGGAGACAGCTGCCAACTTCGCACAGTTTCAGGCTCGTCAGGACGAGTTCCAGCGGCAGCAGCAGCTCCTTCAGCACCAGCAGCTACTAATGCAGCAGCAGCTCATGGGATTCATGCAGCATGTAGTGACAGCTATTGGGGTCCCAATGCCACAGCCTTCGCCCCAGCTTGCACAGCCTCCTACCACTTCGACGACTCCAGCAGTACAGCCCATCGGGCTTCAGAGTCAGGGACAGCCTCCAGTTCAGTACACGTCACCTCCAGTACAGGTGTCCCAGTGGTTAGCCTCACCGGGTGTTGCCCCGCAGTTCACGCCTTTTCAGACGGGCTTTACACCAGAGCAGTCTTCCTCGCTGTTCGTGCCTGAGTCGTCAGTCTCCAGGAGTCTTGGAGCATCATTCAGCGAGTTGACCGGCATGCCTACTCCGCCTCACATGCATACTGCCGGACCGTCTACAGCAGCTCCAGCTATCATGACCACTCAGAGGCTCCCCTCGTCTGTCGCCTCGTCAGATCCTACGACAGACTTACTTGCAGCGTCACAGGCAGCACCAGCCCCAGCTCAGACCCAGACCGCTTCAGCGACACTTCCTGCTTCAGAGGGTCAGTCAGTTCAGAGCTCAGGATCAGATGATGATGCCGCCCAGTTCCATCTTGCTCCACGTACTTCAGCGCCCGACTCGTCCGCTGCAGCCCCGCCGTCCGACCCTTAGGTTTTGGTGTTTGACGCCAAAGGGGGAGAGGGTTTGAGTATGTAGACTCAGGGGGAGCGAGTTTTAGGGGGGCTAGTTATCTAGTATTAGCTTATTATATACATTTGGAGTTTCATTTGTGTGATACACTATTACTTATGCATTCGTGTGTTTACTTTCATGCATACTATTATATATATGTGATAGTGCTATCTACGTGATTGTGATATTTGACATGTGTGATTTCTACTTTGCCTTTATCTATATGTCATATCACTTGAGTAATGCTCATTTGCCCTTTGCTTCCGCGGTTATACTTCGAAGCAAATGAGCTTTGTAATTAGTACTCATGCTTAATTCATATCCTTTGAGTACATTGTGTTGGCTTGGGTCATATAAGCTTGACTAACTCTTTTGTTCTTATTGACAAAAGCTTATATGAACCAAGCCCGTCAAAAACCTCACTCCATAACATACTCGAGGTGGTATTGTCATCAATCACCAAAAAGGGGGAGATTGAAAGCATCTAGGCCCCTAGTTGGATTTCGGTGATTAATGTCAATACAAGATTACTATGACTAACGTGTGTTTTGCAGAGGCAATTAAGTTAGGTCATGGTAATGGAGATCGATTGGGCAATCGAGGTTGTCATGCCCCTACGATGGAAATCAGTTTCGGTTTTCAAAGGATGGACGACAAGGTTAAGGATAACTAGTTCTAAGTGTCGATTGGAGTTGGAGAGACACTTAGAGTAGTTTAGGACTTTGTTTTTTCCTTTGGCCGTACTATGAAGGGGGGTATGAACGAGTAGCTTGACCTAGTTGAGTCTAGTGAGTTAGGTGTGGTGCACACTTGTTAAAACTAGCTCTAGGTAGCTCCTATGAATGCCTAAGATCCTTTGGAGCAAACTTCATTCACATATGTTCGAAAGTTGAAAGTGAATGGAGGGTCAAACACTGACCGGACGCTGGCTCCGGTGCGACCGGACGCTGGCCGCAGGGTCCGGTCAGTTCGTTTGACTGAGGTGGTTAAGTCTGTTGTGACCGGACGCTGGAAGGTTGTGTGATCGGACGCTGAGGGCTAGCGTCCGGTCGACTCCAGTAAGGGTCCAGACTTGGAAAAGAGTGACCGGACGCGTCCGGTCAGTGTGACCGGACCCTGTGTATCCAGCGTCCGGTCGTTTACAGTAAGCATCCAAGAGCGACCGGACGCGTCCGGTCGGTACTGACCGGACCCTGGCAGCGTCCGGTCATCACTTGAAAACTGGTTCGCGGGTTGAACTGACCGGAGCGTCCGGTCATCACGACCGGAGCGTCCGGTCACCCCGCAGAAGCTCATAACGGTTAGTTTTTCAGGCTGCCTTATAAATAGAAGCTCCACTCGTGAGTGGAGTAACTTTTGCTCATTCCAACAGCTGAGAAACACGTTTGTGAGTGCCAAGAAGAGCAAGGTCCTAGTGAGGTGTTTGTGATTTGAGAATCCAAGAGAGTAGCCTCACTAGCAAATCAAGAGTAGCAAAGTGTGCATCCATCTTCTCATTAGGCTTCGCGTGGTCAAGTGAGAGTTCGTGCTTGTTACTCTTGGTGATCGCCATCACCTAGACGGCTTGGTGGTGATTGGGAGTTTGGTGTTCACCCGGCGGAGCTTGTGGGTGACCCAACTCAAGTTGTGAGCGGCTTTGGGTGATTCGCCGCGACGGAGTGTCGAAGAATCAACCCGTAAAGAGCACTTGATCCTTGCGCGGATCAAGGGGGAGCTACACCCTTGCGCGGGTGCTCCAACGAGGACTAGTGGAGAGTGGCGACTCTTCGATACCTCGGCAAAACATCGCCGCGTTCCTCTCTCTCCCTATTTACTTTGAGCACTTACTTTGAGTATTTACTTTGAGCAATTCAATACTTGTTTTACATCCATAGAATTGCTTGCTTGAGTAAGGTTGGAACATAGGTGGTGAGTTCGTTGTGCATTAGTTTGATAGAAACACTTTTCTAGGCACAAGGGGTTAATTGGGCTATCCGTAGGATTTGTTTATTGCAAGAGAATTTCGAATTAGCCCAATTCACCCCCCCTCTTGGGCATCTTGATCCTTTCAGGACTACCACGCATTGATCAGATAGTAGATTCAACAGCAGGATCTGCCCTATTATCCTTTCTTGATTGCTATTCAGGATATCACCAGATTGCGTTAAAGGAAAAAGACCAGAGCAAGACATCTTTCATCACTTCATTCGGTGCCTACTGCTACAAAACTATGTCATTTGGACTAAAAAATGCTGGTGTGACTTACTAAAGAGCTATCCAAATATGCCTCGGTGATCAGATCAGCGAAAACGTAGAAGCATACGTGGATGACATAGTGGTAAAGACAAAGAACCTAGATACACTAATTGAAGACCTAAAGCAAACCTTCGAAAACCTGAAAAGATGGAGGTGGAAATTGAATCCAAACAAATGTGTATTTAGAGTTCCTTTAGGACAACTACTCGGATTCCTGGTCAGTCATCGCGGAATCGAAGCAAGCGCCAAGCAAATTTGAGCCATAACAGAGATGAGCCCTCCTCAAAGTGTCAAAGATGTGCAGAAGCTAACAGGCTGCATGGCGGCACTAAATCGTTTCATATCAAGACTGAGCGAAAAAGGGTTACCTTTCTTTAAATTGCTAAAGAAGACAGATAAGTTCGAATGGACAGAAGAAGCCAACGAAGCTTTCAAGAAACTCAAGGCATATCTCACATTCTCACCCATTCTCACACCTCCAAAGAAATACAAAGACATGATGCTGTACATTGCAGCAACTTCTACTGTGATCAGCACTGCAATTGTCGTAGAAAGAGAAGAAGAAGGGCGTGTATATAAAATACAACGCCCCATATACTACATCAGCGAAGTACTATCAGAATCAAAAATCCGGTACCCATATGTGCAAAAACTACTCTACGCTCTCCTGATCACTTCACGCAAGCTTCGCCACTATTTTGAAAGCCATAAGATTACCGTAGTAACAGATTTCTCACTAGGAGACATCCTACACAATAGAGACGCAACAGGGCATATATCTAAGTGGGCAGTTGAACTTGGTGCTCTCAATATCGATTTCACTCTACGAAAGGCAATTAAATCTCAAGCCCTGGCTGATTTCATTGCTGAATGGATAGAAATTCAACAACCTATATCGAGTACCATCCTTGATCATTAGAAGATGTACTTTGATGGATCACTCAAGCTAGGCGGAGCCGGTGCATTCATCCTCCTCATTTCTCCAGACGAAAAGCAGCTCAAGTACATCCTTTAGATATTATGGTAAGCTATAAACAATGAAGCAGAATACGAAGCCCTCATCCATGGGCTACGAGTGGCAATTACCCTCGGAATCAAGCGTTTACTCGTATACGGTGATTCAGCAGTAGTCATCAATCAAGTCAACAAAGATTGGGATTACACCAAAGAAAACATGGGTGCTTACTATGCAGAAATATGAAAGCTTGAAAAACATTTTCAAGGATTAGAAATTCTACACATCATGCGTGATTCTAATATAGCAGCAGACAACCTTGCCAAGCTTGGATCAGATAGGGCGAAGGTCCCACCCGGTGTATTCATAGAGGAATTATCAGCTCCCTCTATCAAACAACCCGCTGAGATAACCCCTGAAATCTTAGCTAAAGGCATCCAGATTTTGGTAATCACCACTTCATGGACCTAGATTTTTATTGATTACATAAAAGAGAATGAGTTACCAGAGGAAAAGGAGGAAGCTACCAGAGTTGTTCGCAGAAGCAAGAATTATGTCCTAGTGGGAGACAAGCTCTATAGAAGAGCCGCATCATCAGGAGTACTCCTAAAATATGTCTCATTTGAAGAAGGCAAAGAGATCCTAGACGAAATACACTCAGATTGCTATAGAAATCATGCCGATTCAAGAACACTAGTTGGCAAAGCATTCCGCACTGGTTTCTACTGGCCAACCGCTTTGAAAGACGTAGAAGAACTCGTTAGAAGATGCAAAGGTTGCCAAATGTTCGCAAGACAAGCTCATGTGCCAGCTCACAACCTCATCTACATCCCACCTGCTTGGCCTTTCTTCTGCTGGGGGCTGGATCAAGTAGGACCTCTCAAGAAAGCAAAAGGCGGCTTCGAGTACATCTTCGTAGCAATTGACAAGTTCACCAAGTGGATTGAATTCAAACCACTCGCAAAATACAACGCAACCAAAGCAGTCGAGTTCATCCAAGACATTATGCACCGCTTTGGCATGCCCAATCGAATCATCATGGATTTGGGTTCTCCCTTCACAGCCATAGAATTCCAAAGTTGGGCACAAGACTGTGGCTTTAGAATAGATTACGCATCAGTCGCACATCTAGAGGCCAACGGACAGGTCGAAAGGGTAAACGGACTCATACTAGCTGGATTAAAACCAAGATTGTATAAAGAACTAGTAGACTATGGATCAAAATGGATTGAAGAACTACCCAAGGTTGTGTGGGGGCTACGGACTCAAATAAGCAGAGCTACTAGATACTCACCTTTCTTCCTGGTTTATGGATCAGAAGCCGTACTACCTATAGACTTGATCTGGACATCACCAAGGATAGAACAATACGACGAAGGAGAAACAGAACACACCCAAAGATTAGAACTCGTCAGTATAGAAGAAGTCAGAGTAAACGCCACCCTTCAATCAGCAAGATACCTCCAAGGACTAAGACGCCACTACAACAAGAATACCCAGTCTCGATCATTATAAGTCGGAGACCTAGTACTAAGAAGAATACAATAAACCAACGGACGCCATAAACTACTCAGTCCATGGGAAGGTCCTTTTATCATCACAAAAGTCATCGGACCAGGCACATACAAGTTGATAACCGAAGACGGAAAAGAAGTCAACAATGCATGGCACATCAGTCAGCTATGAAGATTCTACGCATGAAAGCAACTCAAGGGAAAATATGTATACAAGACACAAGAGATCAACGTTCATGATCAATAAAGATAGCGCTCATCAACAACATATGTACTATTGTAACCTATCAATATTCATGATCAATAAAGATGGTTCTTTCTCGACAAACACATGTCTCATTATGGCTTTCCCCTAGTTGTTTCCAATAAGAACAAAAAAGCAAAATGACTGAAAAGACGCCTGAGCATACCGGCCAAGAGCAAAAAAGCTGTAAACATGCTTAAGCCCGCCGATGAGGGTAGCTAATAAGCTAACACCCGAACCAAAAAGTAAAATGGCTGAAAAGACGCCTGAGCATACCGGCCGAGAGCAAACGAGCTGAAAACATGCTTGAGCCCGCTGATGAGGGTAGCTGATAAGCTAACACCCGAACCAAAAAAGCAAAATGGCTAAAAAGATGCCTAAGCATACCGGCCGAGAGCAAAAAAGCTGAAAACATGCTTGAGCCCGCCGATGAGGGTAGCTAATAAGCTAACACCCGAACTAAAAAGCAAAATGACTAAAAAGACGCCTGAGCATTCCGACCGAGAGCAAAAGAGCTGAAAACATGCTTGAGCCCGCTGATGAGGGTAGCTAATAAGCTAACACCCAAACCAAAAAGCAAAATGACTGAAACATGCCTGAGCATACTGGCCGAGAGTAAAAGAGTTGAAAAGATGCTTGAGCCCGCCGATGAGGGTAGCTAATAAGCTGACACCCGAAACAAAAGCAAAATGGTTGAAACATGCCTGAGCATACCGGCCGAGAGCAAAAGAGCTGAAAAGATGCTTAAGCTCGCCGATGAGGGTAGCTAATAAGCTAACACCTAAACCAAAAAGCAAAACGACTGAAACTAAGCCTGAGCATAAATCAGGGCAACTTCAAGACAAGACCCTCTAGCTCCTTATGCCAAATAGCAAGAGGCTCGGGGGCTACACTCAAAAGACCCCAAGAAGCGCCACATGGTTTTGCTTAGAAAAGCACTTGGACAACGCCTGTACCTACTTGGCAAGACCTAAAGGAACAAGGCGAGGCTTCAAGAGCTCAACCATGAAGTTCTCGAGGGCTACACCAGATGCTGATCACATCTCGAGTTAAGCAAAAAAGCTAAGATCCCCGATCCTAAGTCTTTTCAGTACTAACAAGAACACAAAGTTTGTCAAGACAACGATCTACACCAAGTTGTTTCACACGGCACAAACGAAAGCCAGACAAGTACTCGGTAGATCAAGAAAATTTGTCAAATACAACGATCTACATACACCGAGTGGTTTATACAACATAGATGAAAGTCAGAATAGATAGCTACTCAGAGAAAATTCTGATCACTTGGACAACACATTTAAAGAGTAAGCAAGGATTAGACATCCAGACAAAGAAGACATCAACAAAGATAAATGATCTTCATTCAAGAAAGAGTATAAGTATTCTGTTACAAAAGCCGGAGTGCAAAGGTCAATTACATTCAAGCATTGTCATTAGGAGTAGAACATCAATATTAAGGTTATCTACAATCTTCCTGGCTAAGTCATCGACCTTAGGCTCTAACCTCTCAACAACATCGAGGTACTCTTGGCTCTCGGCTTCACCGGCAACCTTGGACAAAGGAAAATCCGGAGAAAGAACCCGGACCTGGGCAAGAACGTTCCTAGTGCAAAGATGGGCACACCTCTTCATGAACTCCTAGAAATGGGTCGGCACGTGGGGAATGAATTGAGCCCAAGAATGACCATCATCCGCTGAAGTCCGGAGGAGACTGGCTATTGACCGAAATGATTTCCACAAAGCATTCTAGTTTTCAGTGGCCATCGCCAACTTACCAGACAAGTCTTGAATAGTCTTTTGAGCCTGCATAAGATCTCTATCAGCCCCATGCCTAATCAGTTTGGCAAGCACGAGTTCTTCCTCAGCATGAGTAATTACCTCCTTAGCCTTGTTGTGACTATTGCAGGCAGTGGTCTTCATTTCCTCAAGACCCTCCGAGAGCTTCTGCTTTTCAACTTGGAGAGCTAGACCAGGCAACAGAAACAAGTTAGCAGAAAGGAAAATTAGAGTACAAAAGAAAAAACAAAAAGTTAGTAGAAAGGGAAGCCAGAATACAAAAGGAAACAAAAAGAACCCGCAATACCTTTGCACTCATTCTTCACAGCATCCTTCTGCTTCTCTACCTCTACCACCCGGGCACAAAGAGTTTTCTCCTCCTTTTGGTGTGTCTGACGCTCGGTCTCCAACTCGGCCCGAAGGAGGTCAAGCTCAGCCTTCAGGGCGCTTACCTCAGAAGACAACTTCTTCTTGTTTTCGGATGAGAAAAAGAAGCCAGTATGATCTCGAGAGAAAGACCGAACAAAAAGAGAGAGAAAAGGCATAAGAAGAAAACAAAGATCGAACATCCAAAGAAAGAACTCCAGAAAAACTCACCTGAAGCTTTTCACCAAAGGAAGTCGAAAGGCCCCCCTAGGCAGCAGTCAACTCTGACAGACGATGGGTGGCGTTGAACTACAGCAACACATCATCGTCCAAACGCTGACTGCTGGTTCCAAGGGGCTGTATCCTGGCGTAGGTAAAGAAGGCAAACCAGGGCTGTATCCTGGGATGCCCCAGCTAACTCCCCAGAAGTACCCACCACCGTGGCCACGGTCACCTCTGGAGCAACAGGATCAACAGCGACAGGGGACCCAGCTTCCCCCACAGCTACCTCGTCGACCGAACATTCCAAGCCCCGAGACTTAGTGCACAAAGGCGAGTTAGAGGACTGAGAAGAAGTCGGCAGAGGGTTAAGGGAAGGTGAGGGTCTACAAAATAATAAGAAAAATCGACGATAAGAATATGAGTTAGGGAAAAACAGAGAGAGAAACAAAGAAGCATAATAAGGAATCACTTACTCAGCTATCTTCTTCTTTATAAAACCAAAAGAAGACTTTAAAGGTGGGACTATGGCAGCAAAGACGTCACCACCACTCTACGGCAGGAGTGGCATAGCCGGTACCGGAACCCTAGAAGAACTCAGCACCGGAGCCCCAGAGGAACTCAGTATCGAAATCCCAGAGGAACTCGGTGCCAGTGCCCTAGAAGAACTTATACCCAACGACTGCTTACTACAAAGAGATCAAGACCAAAGTCAGAACAAAAAGAAGGTTTCAACCACAGGAAAGCAAGAAAACAACTCACCGATGAGTAACAAGGGCAGCATCATCGTCCTCTTCCTCCTCACTCTTGACCAAGGTTGCCAAAGCACCAGCTAAAAAAGGATAAAAGTACTCGGTTCAAGACAAAAACAAAAAAGGGACAGAGCGTATTAATATGCTCACCTAAGAGCATGCTCGCTATAACTGGAGTACCTGGATGAGTACTTGACTAGCGAGACTTCTTGGCAGAAGACAAACCAGAAGAACTTTTAGCTCGCCCCCTCTTTCTGACACTACGAGGGCCTCGAGGAACTAGACGAGGAACATACTCCACATATACGTCAGAAACTATGGAAGAAAACACCAGGAAACATTGTGGTGGTTTGAAACTTACTGGTTAAAGAAGCCCTAGCAAGACTATCCCTAGTCCCCACAATGGCAGGGCAGGCATCAAGGGGGATCGGATCAACAAAATTATGCCCCAAGTCCTACAAAAAGAATAAAACAACAAGACAAGGAAGATTAAGCAAAAAATAGGTACAACAAAAGAAATACAAAAAGTACCCGCACAAAGAAAACAAAAACTTACAACTAAAGGTGGGTTGTTTGCATGGTACTCGAAGACAGTAAGTAGGACAATGCTTGCTCCTTTTAGCATCTTCTGAAGATGCTTGAGTACCTCCTCGTCAGTCAACTCAAGGGCAGGGACCATGCAAGAAGGATCCTCAGCCCTAGAGTACTCAAAACCGAAGTTCTCTCGCTCCTTCAGAGGCTGAACACGACAGCGAAGAAAACTCGAGACTATACCGAAGCCGGTCAACCCCTACTATTTTAGAGTACTTATCCTCTCAAGAAACGGCTGGATCGCTTGGAGCTCGACCGACGTCAGAGGGATCTTTTCCCAACGGTCATTAACCGAGGGACCAGATCTAGAATGAACAGCGAGAGGGGGAATCAAATTGGCGGCGTAAAACTAGTCGGCACGCCAATCCCTCACAGAATCAACCAGGTCATAATTAAAGAATTTGCTTTTAAAACCCTGGCGAAACTGAATCCCATAGCTGCCAAGAACATTGGAGTCTTCACGGTAGGGTTGAGGCTTCAGACGAAAGAAGTGATGGAAGAGAGAAAGAGAAGGAGGAATCCCAAGAAAAGTTTCACAAAGATGAACAAAAACAGAAAGATGGAGAACGGCATTGGAAGTTAGATGGTTCAGACTAATCCCAAAATAACTGAGAAATTAATAAAGGAAGGCAGAAGCAGGAAGGTAAAGTCTAGCACGGATAAAGGAGACGAAAAGAATAATCTCACCAGGACCTGGAGCAGGGACTCGATGCTCGCCTGAAACTCTCCATTCAGCAATATCCTTGCTCTGGATTAGACCATCGCTGACAAGCTCGCGAAGCTGGTCTTCAGTCATTATCGGAGCTGGCCAAGCCTTCTGGGCAGCCCTCATGGCCACAAACTCTTGGTTCTCGATCACGGAAAGTGATGACTCCTTGTCCACGAAGGTTGCCTGGGACTTGCTCGCGGCTTTCTTCCTACCCATGTACTAGCAAAAACAAAAAGGCACTAGGGAAAGACGAGGCTAAGACGACGGCGCTCAGATGATGGCGACAATGGCGGCGGTGGATTTCTGAAGACTAGGGTTTCAAGGCAAAAGCGGAGCAGTAAGAAGGAAAAGACGAAAGGCCTTTAAATAGATTTTACAGCAGTAAAGCACGGCCCACCAGGCCCGTTAAAACACAGTGTGAGAACGTAACGGTCCATTTACTGACACAGCTAAAATGATGGAAGGCACAAATCCACGTAACGGTACAGTTCAACGGACAGATTTTGGACTTATCCATCCAGCAAAACGGCAGAGTTACCATATTGCTGCAAAAAGAACTCATCAGCCATGAAGCAACGGAAGGTTATCCCACAAGGAATATAACAACCTGGACCTAACATAAAGAACTCGGGAATCTCATGGACAACCAGGACATCAGCAGAACAAAGAATGACAACTTAGAAAACAAGATTCTCTCTATTACAAATGACTTCAAAAGATATAAGATTACACATCTCACAAGACCCAACGAACTTGGTACCATGAAAAGCAAAGTAGCAAAGAGGAACCCGGACACAGCTAGGCTCTGGAACGACTACGTGTTCCAAATTACTACTCGGCAGGACAAATCGCCCTCGGCTACACTGTTTTCTTCAAAGGACAGGCGCAGCGCATCCAAGGCGGAAATCAACAGCATGGCGGGACAACATGGAGCAGAGAAGGCCGGCAGGCATCTGTCTACCCAAGTCCGATGTGATGCTGAATATGATGTTGATCTGCACCGAACAATCTCAGGGCAGGCGACGAGGATCAACCCAGAACTGCCAGATGAAGGATCGCATCTCACATCACAAGACTCCCTCCAACTACCGCCACATACTTCCAAGTACAATGCTGTTGCGGGATTAGCCTACCTCTAATCCCTATCACAAGACTCCATCCATCTACAGCAAGGACACACAACAACTACAAAATACGCCTGGGGGCTGCTTTACTTCATAAACTACCATATTCATGACTACAGAGACTTCAGAACAAGCAACAAAACGCTCAATGAATCAAAACAACACTCCAGGAGGATATTTATAGACCGAAGGAGCGGTGCACATGGACCAGGAGCACCAACGAAATAAGCCTAACAAAGTACACAGTGAAAAGACAGAACTCAATAATGAAAGGGAACTCAGGCGTGAAGGAATAATACTCAACAACAAGTATATTCGGGAGAATATACCAATATAGTACAACCCGTGAACAAAAGGCATTTACACTCAACCACCATCATACAACTACACCTGACAACAGCGGACTCTACATCTGAAAGCAGCATACTCTGAAAGCAGCAGACTCTACATCTGACAACAGCAGACTACCAAAGAATATGCTAAGATTTTGTATCTGAGTTCTTTTTGAACAATGCTCAGGGGCTGCAACAGGGGAAGTTTTCAGTTCGTTGAACAACTCAAATTCAAGACCCCCAACTTTTTGTTCCAAATAGCAAGAGGCTCGGGGGCTACACTCAGTGAGTGCACTTTTTTATTAAAAAAGCGCACATCACTCAGAAGACTTCTTCAGAACAGGAATTTTCAAACAGCATAAAGATTCAAGACCCCCAACTTTTTGTTCCAAATAGCAAGAGGCTCGGGGGCTACACTCAGTGAGTGCACTTTTTCTCAAAAGCGCACGACACATAAAAGACTTCTTCAGGGCAGGCGACTTCAAGGCCACATGATAAAAAGAACCCGGACATAGCTATATCCGAGCTCTTTTCAACAAAAAAACCCGACATAGCTAAATCCGAGCTCTTTTAGACAAAGAACCTGGGTATATGCTCGGAGCCCTTCGACGAAGAATTAGGGAGATTTCAAGAAAAGACCCTCAAGCTCCTTGTGCCAAACAGCAAGAGGCTTGGGGGCTACATCCAAATGGGAGTACTTTTTTCTTCAAAAAGGTACACACCACGCGAAGATCTCACGAAGCGCTACACGGTTTCGCTCAAGAAAGCACTCGGGCGACGCTTGTTCCTGCTCAACAAGACTTGAAGGAACAAGACGAGGCTTTCAGAACTCAACCATGAAGTGCTCGGGGGCTTGTCGGTGTGGGACCCACGGGATACCCCGCAAGGAAGGGAGAAGAACTAGTCTAACCAGGATTCTTCCCCTGTAATCTAGTAGTAGTATTATTCTGTAATCCTACTAGGAACTCTCATTGTAAACCGACTATGACTCTGGCCTCCTGACTATATAAAGGAGGGCAGGGCTCCTTGGATCGGGAGTTCAGAGGACAATTGTACAACACAACACTTTACGATCAATCCAACGCAAAGGCTAACGCTGACGGGATGTAGGGCTATTACTCGATCAAAGATCGAGGGTCCGAACCAGGATAAATCGATTGTCTTTTGCATTAACCGTCGAGTTCCGCATACGCTGAAGCCCGAACATACTGCCACAGGGACCCCCGTGGCAGGCTATCGGTGGTCAAACATTGACATTTACCTCCTTGGACAAATGCTTTTATACATTCACACCATATGGGGTTAAAACCTTTCATCCTTAAGGTTTGTCGTACGAACTCAAATTGTAATACCATCATCTCAAAATATAAGGCATGCATGTATTTTAAAAATTTAGCTTCGTTATCTTTGATCAACAACTAGACTAATAGTACGAAAAGTTTGTGCTACAAATGTAGTTGCATTGTATTTGTATTTAGAAATACTCTCTAATGTTTAAAGTTTGCTGTCACAAATGTATGTTGTTAGAGAAGTTAGTAATTAAATTGTAATTTTGAAGAGTATACCAAGTCAACGGTATGCAGCTATGATGTGTCAAACCTCAAATTTTGGATGGGTAAGTTTCATCAATGTAAGAAACTGATCGATTGAGTGACAAATTGATCGCTTTCGTTCCCAACTGTAATCGCTTATGTTGAGGAGTCGAATGAACCTAATAGCAATTATGGTTCAAGATAGCGCAATATTATGCACGGGACAAATTAGGGTCCGTTTGCTGCTTTGTAGGCTGCTACGGCTGCAGCTGCTGCAAATGAATACCTGCACCATATTGTTTCTTGTGCACCAGCAGCCGGCGGTTCCGAACAAGGCGTCAAGGCGTAAGGGTTTTTTTTTTATACGAAGATCAGAATTTAGCAAGTTTGTATATGAGGCCTCGTTCACTTTGAAAAAAAAAGTGAACCCGATGAATAGTACCACTTTCGTCTTATTTAGCAAATATTATCCAATCGTGGACCAACTAGACTCAAAAAGATTCATCTCGTGATTTCCAACTAAACTGTGTAATTAGTTATTTTTTTATATATATTTAATACTTCATACAAGCGGCTAAAAATTATGTGATGGAGAGAGAGTGAAAAAACTTAATTTGGATGGCATCTCAACAGGCCTGAGTCTATATGGGCCTATGCAAACGCCGAATGGATTGTTGCTTGTTCTCTTTTGCCATATCAGCACTCGTTAATCCTTATGCCCGGTGGGCCCTCACGGCCCAATCCCAAAGTCCATAAAATGAAAAAAAAATGCCGCGCCGGCCGTGCCACCGAACTCCCAAGCCCAAACAAAACCCCGCATCGCCTAGAAACCCGCATCGCGTAGAAACCCACGTCGACGGCGACGACTTCTCGACCCATTCCGCGCGATCCCCCTCCTTCCTCCCGCCTCCCGCCAGGCGCCGGATCCACCACCCCATGGACCCCGCACGGGAGCCGCTCGCCGGAGGCGGTGGCCTCCAGCGCCGCGCCGCGGCCCGCCGCGAGGAGCGGAGGGGGGCCACAGGACCCCCCTCCGCCCGGGCAGCGCGCCATCCACGCCGACGTCGACCCGCCGCCGCGGCCGTGGCCCTGGATGCAGAAGCTGGCCATCGTCGCCATCGTCATGCTCGGGTGCCTCCAGTTCCTCCCGGCCACGCACTTCCGGGACCCCAACGACCGCCAGCGCAACTGGATTCGCATTGACGGCTCGCGGAATCCAACGGTACGGTACTGCGCGCCACGCTGTCTCACTCTCTGTGCGAGTGCTTTGTTTTCTTGAACTAGGAATCGCCGAAGCTATGTGCAGTGTATATTAATTAGATATTTGTTCACCAGAATGCTAGGCTTCCATTCCACAATATGCCTTTTGGTCTATGTAAATTTGGAAAACCTGCAAACAAAAATTTAGCACAATTGCTGTAGAATTACGACCTTTTGGACACATATAACATTGTTTGCCGCAAAACTAGAAACTATCTGTTGCAAAACTAGAGCTTTTTTTCAGGCAAAATTGAAAAGTTTAGTTCTACAGCGCACAATGTCAGGAAAGTACTCCGTAATTAGAAGGGCAGGCCTGGTGCAGGTGGTGAGAGCTGTCTCACTGAGTCACCAGGTCGTGGGTTCGAAGCAGTCTCTCCGCAGATTTTGCGGGGGAAAGGCTTGTCTCGGTTTATCCCTTCCCCAGACCCCACTCATGTGGGAGCCTCCGGCGCTGGGTCTGCCCATGTTTCCAAAAGCTGTAGCTCTCTGTGGTGCTTATGTGAAAATAGTTGTAAGTGAAATTTACTTGCATGTTCTCAAAGTTTGGACACTGAAGATGACATCTGGAAACAAAATAGCAACTTCGTTGTTAGTATTGGATCATTGAGGGTCTACAATCATGAATGTTTTGGTGTTAGGTTGCAATTCTGTATTGGGTTCTCTTTTCTACATGGCATGGCTTTGCGGTGACTGTAATTTCACTTGGTGTTTGGCAATGCATGTTAGTCTGGGTTGATATGGGCTTTTGAAAAGAGCTGAATTGACATTAGAAAAACAAATTTCTTAACGAACTACTGATTCTCCTGCAGGATTCTTTAAATATGTTGGAAGTGTAGATTGTCTTCTCTTGGAATAAGCTGTCTGGATCTTCGCCACTCTCGCTGTGCTGACAAATTCCACTCTGTCCAGCTCAAGGTTCTGTATCTTGTGTATTTCAGTAAGAAATGTGATCTTAGGACAATAAGATTTGATTATAGAAAATCTTATCAGTTAATGTACAATCAGTTTATAGGTTATCATGTGCAGGCCACTAGGGCCAATGAGATGGAGCAGCCATGGGCCATGCACAGCAGCATAGTTATTTGCAAACTACTAGCAATGCCACGGTCTGTTCATGCGCTTTCTGTGTTCATGGTTGCCCTAGGATTAGATATGATATTCATAAATAAGATTAGATTGAGTTGGTTTCCTTGATTCTAGAGATTGGTCTCTCAAGAGTCAAATCACCCCAGACATAAGGATATGATTATATCTCTTTTGGTTAAAAAAGAACTAGATCAAGAGTTCCTAATTTCCTATCTCCGTCCTATGCCATTGTGGTGTGGCTGTCGGCTTCAGCATGGTTTGCTGCTTGAATTCATGGACATCTGAAGTATGCTCATGACAGAGATAATAATTTTTTTTTTCTGCATGCCTATTTCAACTTTCCATGTCATGTTGGATAGTTTTTCATCTATGTTGTGCCAGTAATGATATAGAACTAAAATTCGATGAATAAATTATGTCACCAGCATAACTTTTTTCCCTCTTTGTTTGGCAGTGATCCACAAAATATATCTTTCCATTTCTTAATACCTGAAGGAGGCAACGATAAATCATCCTACTACAAGCTAAAGTCTTGCTACCTGATTCAGATCTCACTGTTACTAGGTGAGCACACAAATTAGCGTGACCTTTGTATCTTGTCATTGTGGCCATTCTCATATTTGTGCCCCTTGCAGTCAGAAGCAAATCAAGGACAAGCTAAATGTTGCCACTTCAGAAGGAAACTTTCTTTGGTTATTCCACATGGAATTGTCACCCTTTCTTATTGCAAAATCTCAGTTGTCCAAAAAGAGATATGTTTTATATCGCTGACAGACTCCATCATAAAGGTACCAGGCATCCACTCTATCTATTTACTCAAACCTATCACTGAAATCTTTTGGTCTCCACCTCTCTTTCAAACAAAGCACCCATGGATATGAACAGTAACTCCAGATTTTAAAAGAAACTACTGAGATGCATAATCAAGAGTTTCTGGCAAATAATGGTTTCTCACTGGCATTAGTGGTAACTGTCAGATGATCAACATTTTCAATCATAGCTTTAAAACAATAAGCGAAGCTGTTGAAAACCTTCAATTGATGCACTCAAAAGCAAAACTCCAATGACATGTTAGAACTTGGAAGTGAAAAAAGTGTGCAAAACTAAGCATTTTATCAACAGTTTTGGATTACCTGCTGTGAAATGTCGATTTTTCCCAGTGCACAGGGTAAAGTAGAAGATCTTGGTCGCATGGATTTAGGCAGTTATGCCATCGGCGCTGGCGTAGATTGCAGCAAGCGTCTCAATGATTATATCAGCATGGATGTTCTTAGTGCCATACAAAGAGCAGGAGATGCACAAAGTTGGGTGCCTAAAGAACCCTTATAACAAGGATGCATGCCTACTTGATTTTGACGTGCTCTTGATAGAGCCTCGCAAGCTGGAGAAAAACCTGGTTGCTTCCCATCATGTGGTGGGTTAATGCCATTAATTTAGCCAATCAAAGGTAAGTTAAACTCATGATTTCAATTTCAGGTGTAATACGCTAATATCCAACACAAATGCACATCTTTGAATCATGTCAAAGTTTAGCCACTATATACTCACAACTGTCTTGGTCATGTTAAAATTCTATTCTATTTACAGGGACCAGATTTTGTTGGCCATAACTCTGCCTTCAATGATAAGTACATGAAGCTCCCTTCAAACTGGAAGCGCACAGATGGTGACACTTGATATCCTCAACTTTGATGGACCCAAGAATGTTTGTTCTGAAGATGGACGTCAGCATGAGCAATCAGGCTACGGTGCAAACTGGCAGCAATACCTAAACCAGAAATTTGAAGCCATACTGAACACACCTAAATAACGGCAGTTCACCGTACACAAATTTCCCGTTGTCATCGAGTGGAAGCTGACTTGAGACATTGATATTAACCTGTTAAACCCTACATAGAATGCATATTACTCCAAATACTGTATTTCCGCGTAGCGGAAGCATGCTTTCACTTCCGCATAACATTGAGGATACTAGAGAATTTTGGGGTGTGCGGCTGACACCGGAAACTTTCCCTTATTCCAGTTCAGTTTAGTTTTTTTTTCCCTACAGGTGGCCTAATTACCACGCCCATATGGGCAGATATTGTATGATAATTGTGCCGAAACCATGCCATCTTGCCAACGCCCACTGGATCCAACAGTCCCCATTCCTGGTTGGCTTTGACAAGTGCGTTTGAATTGCGTCCAGCTAAAAAAATAATCCATTCCAATGTACCATGCTAAAAGATTTCATTGACATTAACCTGCCGGGCAAGGCAGTGTTTCTACATCATTGATCATTACATAATTTATTTTACATCTACATGACTACATTGCTACTTCCCGCATACATCACACATTGTACGTCACAGGAATCCCAGACAGGAATGGTGTACTGGCCTTGATCCGTGGTCTGGTGGCCCAGTTGAGGATTGCTGCTAAGAAACTGGAGTGATTGAATGTCTGGAGGTGGAGCCTGCAGTAAGAAAGATCTGACTTGTCAGAAAATCCAGTTACAACTGGTAGCGCAATCCACTTGTTACAAGTTACAACTGGTATTTAAATAAGTTCATGCGACATTTTACTGATCTCAGCGATTTAAGTGACATCGAAATGCAAGTTTCCCTATATACAAACTTGTTCTGAAGGGGAATGTGCGGCGGCATTATCAATGCCGAGAAATATGTTAACTAGCAGAATTATAGGGCTCTCCAGACATGGAGTAGCATCCAACAGGAATTACCTGTGTAATTGGAGGACCACTATGAAAGGGTGGTGGTTGTAAATGAGGCTGCTGAAGATGTGTTGATTCTTGAATCTAACGACATGTTAAATTGCAGCCCGTGAGGAAAAAAGTACATAATTCTATTTTACTTCAACAAGTCATGATTTTCCAAGTTACCTGCCCAAATGGTGACATGCCTGGGAATCCTTGTAGAGAACCAAGACCAAACTGCTGTGCAACAAAGGGGCCTATATTTGCACAAGTATAATATACATCACGTCTGTTCCTCGATACATATGGGGAAAAAAACAAGCAGAAAGGATACCAAATTTACCTGCATCATATGGCTTGGTGCAAGAAACTGATTTGTTGGAGTTCTTAAATGATTTTGGATATCATTTGACACTGCAGGAGGATCACACCTGAGTGGAATTTCAATCTCCTCAGGTTCCAGCAGACCTGCAACAGGTTAATCCGATAAAGTACTGATCATATAAAATCGAATACCGGAGCAGTGCAGGTGATGAACAAACCTTGTTCTACCCTTTTTCTTTTTGTTTGGATCAAGAGGACTTTGTTGCTGACGGCGCACCTCTGTATTTTTAATTTTCTTACCAGTTGCTCTGCGATGTTCACTGCTGCTGACCTCAACTATTAAGCAGATTTGGCTGATTGGCCTTCAGGACAGCACTTAAGGAAGATTTATCATGCAACTTTGCTTGCAAAAGTACCTCCACTTGTTCAACAAGCTGTTCATATTGGCTCTCAAGGAATGCATAAGCTTCAACACTTTCTGAAGCTTTTGCTGCAATTTTATACAAATTCCGGTACAATGTGTTGTACCGTCTTGACAATGAAAACTTGTGACCTTCATCTATGGCGGCAAAACCATAGTTCTCTGGAGATTCACTCTGAGCGTCTTTTCTCCATCTTTTCAGGATATCGTGTGGTGGAAGTTCTTTAATATTCTGAGATCAAGAATTTTCAATACATGGCAACAAAGAAGACCCATGAATTCAAACTTCTTACAACTACAAACAACCATACATTCTGTTGAATCAAATCTAACAAATTGACCCCGAGGCCTGTCTTTGACAGTTACCTGGTACTCAGATATTGGTCCAATCTCGCCACAGCTATAGACCATGCACTTTGAGATCTGTTCATATTCCATCCTGAACATTTCAAAAAGTGTTGGAGTATATGAATTGGCAGCTTGCCAAAGCAGATGAAGTGGTGCTACTCTTTGTGCTATTTGAGCCCCAAGGTAGTCGGCTTGTTGTTCAGCTAGGCGTTTCTCCTCCAAAAACTTATCATAATTGTTGAAGAAGTTTTGAAGATCTATTTGTGTTTAAGATCTGTCAGGATGGTATCCGTGTTATCACTCCTTAGTGTGGTTGCAATATCAGCACAGAACGTATCACACCCATATGGCAAAGCCCATCTTTCTCTATCCTCATACAATTTACAGAGCCATTCATTATCCTTTATATTGTATTTCTCTGAAAGGATTTCCCAGCTCGAATAGAAGTCATCCTCCTCACATTCATACAGCCACCTACTAAAATCTGATGCAAAAGTCTCCGAGCTTTGGAAGGTATCCCTCAATAACTCAGTAGCATTCAGATACAGATGCAGTAGTGAGAAGCGGTGGGTGGTCCCAGGCCAAGAAGAAGAAACTGCATCACTAAGTGCAGCAGACTGATCAGTCAAAACTGTTTTTGGTTGCTTTCCACTCATAGCAGATTTGAAGGTCTCAAACAACCATCTAAAGGATTGGACTGAGTCATCATAAATCAGCGCTGAACCAAATATTATCAGCTGCTTATGATGATTAACACCAGTAAATAACAGCAGAGGTCTCCCATAGTCACTTGTGCAATATCTTGTGTCAACACACACTACATCACCAAAGTAGTTATAATCCATTATTGATTTAGCATCAGCCCAGAACACGTTTGCAAACTGATCATCTTCATCTACTTGAATGGCGTAAAAGAAAGAAGGATTCTCGCCTTTCATCCTATGTAAATATTCACAGATGGCCTGGGTATCACCTGTTGCAGAGGCCGCAGAGCGTGCCGAGAGAGGTGGTACCCGCAGCGGAGTTGTCATTGCAGATCAGCCAGTTTCACCCGCAGTCAGAGCTGCGATTGAGGAGGCTGAGCGTCGTCATGGTAGTCCAGCTGGGACTGCCACGTTGGCAGGACGACGGGTTGCCATTGAGGAGGGTCCGTCAGCACAGGAGCAGCCCCCACCAGCAGAGCCTCAGCCAGCCCAGGAGACTCAGGAGAGTCAGGAGACCGAGCCGGCACCTCAGCTACGCCGCTCGAGTCGTACCAGTGCTGCAGTTCCACCGAGGCCAGTTACACGGCGCAGGGGTTCACGTCCCCCGCCCAGACCAAAGGGTCCGCCTCCAGTGGTACACCTCGACTTGAGGGCCGCTACAGCCAGGCAGGTTCAGCAGCTGCGGTTTGTTGAGTTTGAGGTATGGTTTCCTCCGAGGAGGGATGAGAGAGCAGCTGAGGGGTTCTACACGCCACTGCATGAGGATTTCTACAATGCATATCTTAACAGTGGGGCAGTGTTCAGATCACAGAGGGTCTGTCAGATAGAGTCTATTGTGGCAGCAGCCGGAGAGGGCATTCGGCAATACTTGTCATATTTGCCAGGACTGTCAGATCTGATTGGACGGACAGGGATATATGTACCTTCTTGGGTCCGTCAGTTTTATGCCTCGCTCTATGTTGATCCTCATCACAGATTCATTCACTTTGCTTTCAACTGGCAAAGACCACAGAGTGACTAGTGGCAGAGCCAGGGAGATACTGAGACTACAGGAGCAGCCTGTAAAGATGCATGAGGTTTGCTATGGACAGCAGGGGCCTCCCAGGCGTCCTCATGGAGGGCAGGTGCCCCCTACAGATTTAGTGCGGCATTGCTTCAAGGAGCCGTTTGGTGAGGGGTCGAGCAGGAACCCCAGTGACTTGACTCCTACAGCGAGGATACTAGAGGCCATCATCAGGAGGACACTGCTTCCCAGGTTGGGATACAGGGAGGGCCTGACTCGCTTACAGCTCTGGCTTCTCAATGCCATCATGCAGATGACAGTGTTTGACATCTGGGACCTCCTTCTTTCTGAGATGGAGGATACTATAGCTGAGGGATTCAAGGGTCGCAGGCAGCTTCCCTATGCTCACTGGATCACCTTCCTCATTCGCAGAGTTGTGATGGATAAGCCCCCTGGCATGATGGATGAGTATACAGGTGCCACCACAGAGTTCCCAGCTTACAACCTGTCACAGCGGATCAGACACGCCACTCCTCAGGCACCCAGTCAGCCTAGCCAGTCGCCCCGACGTGCCAGAGTCTGCAGCTCAGCAGGATGAGATCATCAGAGGGATTGCAGCTACTGAGGAGGAGGAGCTAGAGGCACAGCAGGAGGTGAGCGAGTACAGTGATAGCTCCGACGACGACTACCAGCCTATACCTCAGATGCCTCCACGCAGACACGATGCAGAGGCCGGTAGCTCCAGTTCTGCTCCACCTGCTCCACAGACAGACCCCGCTCTCATTGCTATTCTTGAGCGGATGCAGCAGGATCAGACACGACAGGCACAGGAGACAGCTGCCAACTTCGCACAGTTTCAGGCTCGTCAGGACGAGTTCCAGCGGCAGCAGCAGCTCCTTCAGCACCAGCAGCTACTAATGCAGCAGCAGCTCATGGGATTCATGCAGCATGTAGTGACAGCTATTGGGGTCCCAATGCCACAGCCTTCGCCCCAGCTTGCACAGCCTCCTACCACTTCGACGACTCCAGCAGTACAGCCCATCGGGCTTCAGAGTCAGGGACAGCCTCCAGTTCAGTTCACGTCACCTCCAGTACAGGTGTCCCAGTGGTTAGCCTCACCGGGTGTTGCCCCGCAGTTCACGCCTTTTCAGACGGGCTTTACACCAGAGCAGTCTTCCTCGCTGTTCGTGCCTGAGTCGTCAGTCTCCAGGAGTCTTGGAGCATCATTCAGCGAGTTGACCGGCATGCCTACTCCGCCTCACATGCATACTGCCGGACCGTCTACAGCAGCTCCAGCTATCATGACCACTCAGAGGCTCCCCTCGTCTGTCGCCTCGTCAGATCCTACGACAGACTTACTTGCAGCGTCACAGGCAGCACCAGCCCCAGCTCAGACCCAGACCGCTTCAGCGACACTTCCTGCTTCAGAGGGTCAGTCAGTTCAGAGCTCAGGATCAGATGATGATGCCGCCCAGTTCCATCTTGCTCCACGTACTTCAGCGCCCGACTCGTCCGCTGCAGCCCCGCCGTCCGACCCTTAGGTTTTGGTGTTTGACGCCAAAGGGGGAGAGGGTTTGAGTATGTAGACTCAGGGGGAGCGAGTTTTAGGGGGGCTAGTTATCTAGTATTAGCTTATTATATACATTTGGAGTTTCATTTGTGTGATACACTATTACTTATGCATTCGTGTGTTTACTTTCATGCATACTATTATATATTGTGATAGTGCTATCTACGTGATTGTGATATTTGACATGTGTGATTTCTACTTTGCCTTATCTATATGTCATATCACTTGAGTAATGCTCATTTGCCCTTTGCTTCCGCGGTTATACTTCGAAGCAAATGAGCTTTGTAATTAGTACTCATGCTTAATTCATATCCTTTGAGTACATTGTGTTGGCTTGGGTCATATAAGCTTGACTAACTCTTTGGTTCTTATTGACAAAAGCTTATATGAACCAAGCCCGTCAAAAACCTCACTCCATAACATACTCGAGGTGGTATTGTCATCAATCACCAAAAAGGGGGAGATTGAAAGCATCTAGGCCCCTAGTTGGATTTCGGTGATTAATGTCAATACAAGATTACTATGACTAACGTGTGTTTTGCAGAGGCAATTAAGTTAGGTCATGGTAATGGAGATCGATTGGGCAATCGAGGTTGTCATGCTCCTACGATGGAAATCATTTCGGTTTTTCAAAGGATGGACGACAAGGTTAAGGATAACTAGTTCTAAGTGTCGATTGGAGTTGGAGAGACACTTAGAGTAGTTTAGGACTTTGTTTTTTCCTTTGGCCGTACTATGAAGGGGGGTATGAACGAGTAGCTTGACCTAGTTGAGTCTAGTGAGTTAGGTGTGGTGCACACTTGTTAAAACTAGCTCTAGGTAGCTCCTATGAATGCCTAAGATCCTTTGGAGCAAACTTCATTCACATATGTTCGAAAGTTGAAAGTGAATGGAGGGTCAAACACTGACCGGACGCTGGCTCCGGTGCGACCGGACGCTGGCCGCAGGGTCCGGTCAGTTCGTTTGACTGAGGTGGTTAAGTCTGTTGTGACCGGACGCTGGAAGGTTGTGTGATCGGACTGCTGAGGGCTAGCGTCCGGTCGACTCCAGTAAGGGTCCAGACTTGGAAAAGAGTGACCGGACGCGTCCGGTCAGTGTGACCGGACCCTGTGTATCCAGCGTCCGGTCGTTTACAGTAAGCATCCAAGAGCGACCGGACGCGTCCGGTCGGTACTGACCGGACCCTGGCAGCGTCCGGTCATCACTTGAAAACTGGTTCGCGGGTTGAACTGACCGGAGCGTCCGGTCATCACGACCGGAGCGTCCGGTCACCCCGCAGAAGCTCATAACGGTTAGTTTTTCAGGCTGCCTTATAAATAGAAGCTCCACTCGTGAGTAGGAGTAACTTTTGCTCATTCCAACAGCTGAGAAACACGTTTGTGAGTGCCAAGAAGAGCAAGGTCCTAGTGAGGTGTTTGTGATTTGAGAATCCAAGAGAGTAGCCTCACTAGCAAATCAAGAGTAGCAAAGTGTGCATCCATCTTCTCATTAGGCTTCGCGTGGTCAAGTGAGAGTTCGTGCTTGTTACTCTTGGTGATCGCCATCACCTAGACGGCTTGGTGGTGATTGGGAGTTTGGTGTTCACCCGGCGGAGCTTGTGGGTGACCCAACTCAAGTTGTGAGCGGCTTTGGGTGATTCGCCGCGACGGAGTGTCGAAGAATCAACCCGTAAAGAGCACTTGATCCTTGCGCGGATCAAGGGGGAGCTACACCCTTGCGCGGGTGCTCCAACGAGGACTAGTGGAGAGTGGCGACTCTTCGATACCTCGGCAAAACATCGCCGCGTTCCTCTCTCTCCCTATTTACTTTGAGCACTTACTTTGAGTATTTACTTTGAGCAATTCAATACTTGTTTTACATCCATAGAATTGCTTGCTTGAGTAAGGTTGGAACATAGGTGGTGAGTTCGTTGTGCATTAGTTTGATAGAAACACTTTTCTAGGCACAAGGGGTTAATTGGGCTATCCGTAGGATTTGTTTATTGCAAGAGAATTTCGAATTAGCCCAATTCACCCCCCCTCTTGGGCATCTTGATCCTTTCAGGACTACCACGCATTGATCAGATAGTAGATTCAACAGCAGGATCTGCCCTATTATCCTTTCTTGATTGCTATTCAGGATATCACCAGATTGCGTTAAAGGAAAAAGACCAGAGCAAGACATCTTTCATCACTTCATTCGGTGCCTACTGCTACAAAACTATGTCATTTGGACTAAAAAATGCTGGTGTGACTTACTAAAGAGCTATCCAAATATGCCTCGGTGATCAGATCAGCGAAAACGTAGAAGCATACGTGGATGACATAGTGGTAAAGACAAAGAACCTAGATACACTAATTGAAGACCTAAAGCAAACCTTCGAAAACCTGAAAAGATGGAGGTGGAAATTGAATCCAAACAAATGTGTATTTAGAGTTCCTTTAGGACAACTACTCGGATTCCTGGTCAGTCATCGCGGAATCGAAGCAAGCGCCAAGCAAATTTGAGCCATAACAGAGATGAGCCCTCCTCAAAGTGTCAAAGATGTGCAGAAGCTAACAGGCTGCATGGCGGCACTAAATCGTTTCATATCAAGACTGAGCGAAAAAGGGTTACCTTTCTTTAAATTGCTAAAGAAGACAGATAAGTTCGAATGGACAGAAGAAGCCAACGAAGCTTTCAAGAAACTCAAGGCATATCTCACATTCTCACCCATTCTCACACCTCCAAAGAAATACAAAGACATGATGCTGTACATTGCAGCAACTTCTACTGTGATCAGCACTGCAATTGTCGTAGAAAGAGAAGAAGAAGGGCGTGTATATAAAATACAACGCCCCATATACTACATCAGCGAAGTACTATCAGAATCAAAAATCCGGTACCCATATGTGCAAAAACTACTCTACGCTCTCCTGATCACTTCACGCAAGCTTCGCCACTATTTTGAAAGCCATAAGATTACCGTAGTAACAGATTTCTCACTAGGAGACATCCTACACAATAGAGACGCAACAGGGCATATATCTAAGTGGGCAGTTGAACTTGGTGCTCTCAATATCGATTTCACTCTACGAAAGGCAATTAAATCTCAAGCCCTGGCTGATTTCATTGCTGAATGGATAGAAATTCAACAACCTATATCGAGTACCATCCTTGATCATTAGAAGATGTACTTTGATGGATCACTCAAGCTAGGCGGAGCCGGTGCATTCATCCTCCTCATTTCTCCAGACGAAAAGCAGCTCAAGTACATCCTTTAGATATTATGGTAAGCTATAAACAATGAAGCAGAATACGAAGCCCTCATCCATGGGCTACGAGTGGCAATTACCCTCGGAATCAAGCGTTTACTCGTATACGGTGATTCAGCAGTAGTCATCAATCAAGTCAACAAAGATTGGGATTACACCAAAGAAAACATGGGTGCTTACTATGCAGAAATATGAAAGCTTGAAAAACATTTTCAAGGATTAGAAATTCTACACATCATGCGTGATTCTAATATAGCAGCAGACAACCTTGCCAAGCTTGGATCAGATAGGGCGAAGGTCCCACCCGGTGTATTCATAGAGGAATTATCAGCTCCCTCTATCAAACAACCCGCTGAGATAACCCCTGAAATCTTAGCTAAAGGCATCCAGATTTTGGTAATCACCACTTCATGGACCTAGATTTTTATTGATTACATAAAAGAGAATGAGTTACCAGAGGAAAAGGAGGAAGCTACCAGAGTTGTTCGCAGAAGCAAGAATTATGTCCTAGTGGGAGACAAGCTCTATAGAAGAGCCGCATCATCAGGAGTACTCCTAAAATATGTCTCATTTGAAGAAGGCAAAGAGATCCTAGACGAAATACACTCAGATTGCTATAGAAATCATGCCGATTCAAGAACACTAGTTGGCAAAGCATTCCGCACTGGTTTCTACTGGCCAACCGCTTTGAAAGACGTAGAAGAACTCGTTAGAAGATGCAAAGGTTGCCAAATGTTCGCAAGACAAGCTCATGTGCCAGCTCACAACCTCATCTACATCCCACCTGCTTGGCCTTTCTTCTGCTGGGGGCTGGATCAAGTAGGACCTCTCAAGAAAGCAAAAGGCGGCTTCGAGTACATCTTCGTAGCAATTGACAAGTTCACCAAGTGGATTGAATTCAAACCACTCGCAAAATACAACGCAACCAAAGCAGTCGAGTTCATCCAAGACATTATGCACCGCTTTGGCATGCCCAATCGAATCATCATGGATTTGGGTTCTCCCTTCACAGCCATAGAATTCCAAAGTTGGGCACAAGACTGTGGCTTTAGAATAGATTACGCATCAGTCGCACATCTAGAGGCCAACGGACAGGTCGAAAGGGTAAACGGACTCATACTAGCTGGATTAAAACCAAGATTGTATAAAGAACTAGTAGACTATGGATCAAAATGGATTGAAGAACTACCCAAGGTTGTGTGGGGGCTACGGACTCAAATAAGCAGAGCTACTAGATACTCACCTTTCTTCCTGGTTTATGGATCAGAAGCCGTACTACCTATAGACTTGATCTGGACATCACCAAGGATAGAACAATACGACGAAGGAGAAACAGAACACACCCAAAGATTAGAACTCGTCAGTATAGAAGAAGTCAGAGTAAACGCCACCCTTCAATCAGCAAGATACCTCCAAGGACTAAGACGCCACTACAACAAGAATACCCAGTCTCGATCATTATAAGTCGGAGACCTAGTACTAAGAAGAATACAATAAACCAACGGACGCCATAAACTACTCAGTCCATGGGAAGGTCCTTTTATCATCACAAAAGTCATCGGACCAGGCACATACAAGTTGATAACCGAAGACGGAAAAGAAGTCAACAATGCATGGCACATCAGTCAGCTATGAAGATTCTACGCATGAAAGCAACTCAAGGGAAAATATGTATACAAGACACAAGAGATCAACGTTCATGATCAATAAAGATAGCGCTCATCAACAACATATGTACTATTGTAACCTATCAATATTCATGATCAATAAAGATGGTTCTTTCTCGACAAACACATGTCTCATTATGGCTTTCCCCTAGTTGTTTCCAATAAGAACAAAAAAGCAAAATGACTGAAAAGACGCCTGAGCATACCGGCCAAGAGCAAAAAAGCTGTAAACATGCTTAAGCCCGCCGATGAGGGTAGCTAATAAGCTAACACCCGAACCAAAAAGTAAAATGGCTGAAAAGACGCCTGAGCATACCGGCCGAGAGCAAACGAGCTGAAAACATGCTTGAGCCCGCTGATGAGGGTAGCTGATAAGCTAACACCCGAACCAAAAAAGCAAAATGGCTAAAAAGATGCCTAAGCATACCGGCCGAGAGCAAAAAAGCTGAAAACATGCTTGAGCCCGCCGATGAGGGTAGCTAATAAGCTAACACCCGAACTAAAAAGCAAAATGACTAAAAAGACGCCTGAGCATTCCGACCGAGAGCAAAAGAGCTGAAAACATGCTTGAGCCCGCTGATGAGGGTAGCTAATAAGCTAACACCCAAACCAAAAAGCAAAATGACTGAAACATGCCTGAGCATACTGGCCGAGAGTAAAAGAGTTGAAAAGATGCTTGAGCCCGCCGATGAGGGTAGCTAATAAGCTGACACCCGAAACAAAAAGCAAAATGGTTGAAACATGCCTGAGCATACCGGCCGAGAGCAAAAGAGCTGAAAAGATGCTTAAGCTCGCCGATGAGGGTAGCTAATAAGCTAACACCTAAACCAAAAAGCAAAACGACTGAAACTAAGCCTGAGCATAAATCAGGGCAACTTCAAGACAAGACCCTCTAGCTCCTTATGCCAAATAGCAAGAGGCTCGGGGGCTACACTCAAAAGACCCCAAGAAGCGCCACATGGTTTTGCTTAGAAAAGCACTTGGACAACGCCTGTACCTACTTGGCAAGACCTAAAGGAACAAGGCGAGGCTTCAAGAGCTCAACCATGAAGTTCTCGAGGGCTACACCAGATGCTGATCACATCTCGAGTTAAGCAAAAAAGCTAAGATCCCCGATCCTAAGTCTTTTCAGTACTAACAAGAACACAAAGTTTGTCAAGACAACGATCTACACCAAGTTGTTTCACACGGCACAAACGAAAGCCAGACAAGTACTCGGTAGATCAAGAAAATTTGTCAAATACAACGATCTACATACACCGAGTGGTTTATACAACATAGATGAAAGTCAGAATAGATAGCTACTCAGAGAAAATTCTGATCACTTGGACAACACATTTAAAGAGTAAGCAAGGATTAGACATCCAGACAAAGAAGACATCAACAAAGATAAATGATCTTCATTCAAGAAAGAGTATAAGTATTCTGTTACAAAAGCCGGAGTGCAAAGGTCAATTACATTCAAGCATTGTCATTAGGAGTAGAACATCAATATTAAGGTTATCTACAATCTTCCTGGCTAAGTCATCGACCTTAGGCTCTAACCTCTCAACAACATCGAGGTACTCTTGGCTCTCGGCTTCACCGGCAACCTTGGACAAAGGAAAATCCGGAGAAAGAACCCGGACCTGGGCAAGAACGTTCCTAGTGCAAAGATGGGCACACCTCTTCATGAACTCCTAGAAATGGGTCGGCACGTGGGGAATGAATTGAGCCCAAGAATGACCATCATCCGCTGAAGTCCGGAGGAGACTGGCTATTGACCGAAATGATTTCCACAAAGCATTCTAGTTTTCAGTGGCCATCGCCAACTTACCAGACAAGTCTTGAATAGTCTTTTGAGCCTGCATAAGATCTCTATCAGCCCCATGCCTAATCAGTTTGGCAAGCACGAGTTCTTCCTCAGCATGAGTAATTACCTCCTTAGCCTTGTTGTGACTATTGCAGGCAGTGGTCTTCATTTCCTCAAGACCCTCCGAGAGCTTCTGCTTTTCAACTTGGAGAGCTAGACCAGGCAACAGAAACAAGTTAGCAGAAAGGAAAATTAGAGTACAAAAGAAAAAACAAAAAGTTAGTAGAAAGGGAAGCCAGAATACAAAAGGAAACAAAAAGAACCCGCAATACCTTTGCACTCATTCTTCACAGCATCCTTCTGCTTCTCTACCTCTACCACCCGGGCACAAAGAGTTTTCTCCTCCTTTTGGTGTGTCTGACGCTCGGTCTCCAACTCGGCCCGAAGGAGGTCAAGCTCAGCCTTCAGGGCGCTTACCTCAGAAGACAACTTCTTCTTGTTTTCGGATGAGAAAAAGAAGCCAGTATGATCTCGAGAGAAAGACCGAACAAAAAGAGAGAGAAAAGGCATAAGAAGAAAACAAAGATCGAACATCCAAAGAAAGAACTCCAGAAAAACTCACCTGAAGCTTTTCACCAAAGGAAGTCGAAAGGCCCCCCTAGGCAGCAGTCAACTCTGACAGACGATGGGTGGCGTTGAACTACAGCAACACATCATCGTCCAAACGCTGACTGCTGGTTCCAAGGGGCTGTATCCTGGCGTAGGTAAAGAAGGCAAACCAGGGCTGTATCCTGGGATGCCCCAGCTAACTCCCCAGAAGTACCCACCACCGTGGCCACGGTCACCTCTGGAGCAACAGGATCAACAGCGACAGGGGACCCAGCTTCCCCCACAGCTACCTCGTCGACCGAACATTCCAAGCCCCGAGACTTAGTGCACAAAGGCGAGTTAGAGGACTGAGAAGAAGTCGGCAGAGGGTTAAGGGAAGGTGAGGGTCTACAAAATAATAAGAAAAATCGACGATAAGAATATGAGTTAGGGAAAAACAGAGAGAGAAACAAAGAAGCATAATAAGGAATCACTTACTCAGCTATCTTCTTCTTTATAAAACCAAAAGAAGACTTTAAAGGTGGGACTATGGCAGCAAAGACGTCACCACCACTCTACGGCAGGAGTGGCATAGCCGGTACCGGAACCCTAGAAGAACTCAGCACCGGAGCCCCAGAGGAACTCAGTATCGAAATCCCAGAGGAACTCGGTGCCAGTGCCCTAGAAGAACTTATACCCAACGACTGCTTACTACAAAGAGATCAAGACCAAAGTCAGAACAAAAAGAAGGTTTCAACCACAGGAAAGCAAGAAAACAACTCACCGATGAGTAACAAGGGCAGCATCATCGTCCTCTTCCTCCTCACTCTTGACCAAGGTTGCCAAAGCACCAGCTAAAAAAGGATAAAAGTACTCGGTTCAAGACAAAAACAAAAAAGGGACAGAGCGTATTAATATGCTCACCTAAGAGCATGCTCGCTATAACTGGAGTACCTGGATGAGTACTTGACTAGCGAGACTTCTTGGCAGAAGACAAACCAGAAGAACTTTTAGCTCGCCCCCTCTTTCTGACACTACGAGGGCCTCGAGGAACTAGACGAGGAACATACTCCACATATACGTCAGAAACTATGGAAGAAACACCAGGAAACATTGTGGTGGTTTGAAACTTACTGGTTAAAGAAGCCCTAGCAAGACTATCCCTAGTCCCCACAATGGCAGGGCAGGCATCAAGGGGGATCGGATCAACAAAATTATGCCCCAAGTCCTACAAAAAGAATAAAACAACAAGACAAGGAAGATTAAGCAAAAAATAGGTACAACAAAAGAAATACAAAAAGTACCCGCACAAAGAAAACAAAAACTTACAACTAAAGGTGGGTTGTTTGCATGGTACTCGAAGACAGTAAGTAGGACAATGCTTGCTCCTTTTAGCATCTTCTGAAGATGCTTGAGTACCTCCTCGTCAGTCAACTCAAGGGCAGGGACCATGCAAGAAGGATCCTCAGCCCTAGAGTACTCAAAACCGAAGTTCTCTCGCTCCTTCAGAGGCTGAACACGACAGCGAAGAAAACTCGAGACTATACCGAAGCCGGTCAACCCCTACTATTTTAGAGTACTTATCCTCTCAAGAAACGGCTGGATCGCTTGGAGCTCGACCGACGTCAGAGGGATCTTTTCCCAACGGTCATTAACCGAGGGACCAGATCTAGAATGAACAGCGAGAGGGGGAATCAAATTGGCGGCGTAAAACTAGTCGGCACGCCAATCCCTCACAGAATCAACCAGGTCATAATTAAAGAATTTGCTTTTAAAACCCTGGCGAAACTGAATCCCATAGCTGCCAAGAACATTGGAGTCTTCACGGTAGGGTTGAGGCTTCAGACGAAAGAAGTGATGGAAGAGAGAAAGAGAAGGAGGAATCCCAAGAAAAGTTTCACAAAGATGAACAAAAACAGAAAGATGGAGAACGGCATTGGAAGTTAGATGGTTCAGACTAATCCCAAAATAACTGAGAAATTAATAAAGGAAGGCAGAAGCAGGAAGGTAAAGTCTAGCACGGATAAAGGAGACGAAAAGAATAATCTCACCAGGACCTGGAGCAGGGACTCGATGCTCGCCTGAAACTCTCCATTCAGCAATATCCTTGCTCTGGATTAGACCATCGCTGACAAGCTCGCGAAGCTGGTCTTCAGTCATTATCGGAGCTGGCCAAGCCTTCTGGGCAGCCCTCATGGCCACAAACTCTTGGTTCTCGATCACGGAAAGTGATGACTCCTTGTCCACGAAGGTTGCCTGGGACTTGCTCGCGGCTTTCTTCCTACCCATGTACTAGCAAAAACAAAAAGGCACTAGGGAAAGACGAGGCTAAGACGACGGCGCTCAGATGATGGCGACAATGGCGGCGGTGGATTTCTGAAGACTAGGGTTTCAAGGCAAAAGCGGAGCAGTAAGAAGGAAAAGACGAAAGGCCTTTAAATAGATTTTACAGCAGTAAAGCACGGCCCACCAGGCCCGTTAAAACACAGTGTGAGAACGTAACGGTCCATTTACTGACACAGCTAAAATGATGGAAGGCACAAATCCACGTAACGGTACAGTTCAACGGACAGATTTTGGACTTATCCATCCAGCAAAACGGCAGAGTTACCATATTGCTGCAAAAAGAACTCATCAGCCATGAAGCAACGGAAGGTTATCCCACAAGGAATATAACAACCTGGACCTAACATAAAGAACTCGGGAATCTCATGGACAACCAGGACATCAGCAGAACAAAGAATGACAACTTAGAAAACAAGATTCTCTCTATTACAAATGACTTCAAAAGATATAAGATTACACATCTCACAAGACCCAACGAACTTGGTACCATGAAAAGCAAAGTAGCAAAGAGGAACCCGGACACAGCTAGGCTCTGGAACGACTACGTGTTCCAAATTACTACTCGGCAGGACAAATCGCCCTCGGCTACACTGTTTTCTTCAAAGGACAGGCGCAGCGCATCCAAGGCGGAAATCAACAGCATGGCGGGACAACATGGAGCAGAGAAGGCCGGCAGGCATCTGTCTACCCAAGTCCGATGTGATGCTGAATATGATGTTGATCTGCACCGAACAATCTCAGGGCAGGCGACGAGGATCAACCCAGAACTGCCAGATGAAGGATCGCATCTCACATCACAAGACTCCCTCCAACTACCGCCACATACTTCCAAGTACAATGCTGTTGCGGGATTAGCCTACCTCTAATCCCTATCACAAGACTCCATCCATCTACAGCAAGACACACAACAACTACAAAATACGCCTGGGGGCTGCTTTACTTCATAAACTACCATATTCATGACTACAGAGACTTCAGAACAAGCAACAAAACGCTCAATGAATCAAAACAACACTCCAGGAGGATATTTATAGACCGAAGGAGCGGTGCACATGGACCAGGAGCACCAACGAAATAAGCCTAACAAAGTACACAGTGAAAAGACAGAACTCAATAATGAAAGGGAACTCAGGCGTGAAGGAATAATACTCAACAACAAGTATATTCGGGAGAATATACCAATATAGTACAACCCGTGAACAAAAGGCATTTACACTCAACCACCATCATACAACTACACCTGACAACAGCGGACTCTACATCTGAAAGCAGCATACTCTGAAAGCAGCAGACTCTACATCTGACAACAGCAGACTACCAAAGAATATGCTAAGATTTTGTATCTGAGTTCTTTTTGAACAATGCTCAGGGGCTGCAACAGGGGAAGTTTTCAGTTCGTTGAACAACTCAAATTCAAGACCCCCAACTTTTTGTTCCAAATAGCAAGAGGCTCGGGGGCTACACTCAGTGAGTGCACTTTTTTATTAAAAAAGCGCACATCACTCAGAAGACTTCTTCAGAACAGGAATTTTCAAACAGCATAAAGATTCAAGACCCTCCAACTTTTTGTTCCAAATAGCAAGAGGCTCGGGGGCTACACTCAGTGAGTGCACTTTTTCTCAAAAGCGCACGACACATAAAAGACTTCTTCAGGGCAGGCGACTTCAAGGCCACATGATAAAAAGAACCCGGACATAGCTATATCCGAGCTCTTTTCAACAAAAAAACCCGGACATAGCTAAATCCGAGCTCTTTTAGACAAAGAACCTGGGTATATGCTCGGGAGCCCTTCGACGAAGAATTAGGGAGATTTCAAGAAAAGACCCTCAAGCTCCTTGTGCCAAACAGCAAGAGGCTTGGGGGCTACATCCAAATGGGAGTACTTTTTTCTTCAAAAAGGTACACACCACGCGAAGATCTCACGAAGCGCTACACGGTTTCGCTCAAGAAAGCACTCGGGCGACGCTTGTTCCTGCTCAACAAGACTTGAAGGAACAAGACGAGGCTTTCAGAACTCAACCATGAAGTGCTCGGGGGCTTGTCGGTGTGGGACCCACGGGATACCCCGCAAGGAAGGGAGAAGAACTAGTCTAACCAGGATTCTTCCCCTGTAATCTTAGTAGTAGTATTATTCTGTAATCCTACTAGGAACTCTCATTGTAAACCGACTATGACTCTGGCCTCCTGACTATATAAAGGAGGGCAGGGCTCCTTGGATCGGGAGTTCAGAGGACAATTGTACAACACAACACTTTACGATCAATCCAACGCAAAGGCTAACGCTGACGGGATGTAGGGCTATTACTCGATCAAAGATCGAGGGTCCGAACCAGGATAAATCGATTGTCTTTTGCATTAACCGTCGAGTTCCGCATACGCTGAAGCCCGAACATACTGCCACAGGGACCCCCGTGGCAGGCTATCGGTGGTCAAACATTGACATTTACCTCCTTGGACAAATGCTTTTATACATTCACACCATATGGGGTTAAAACCTTTCATCCTTAAGGTTTGTCGTACGAACTCAAATTGTAATACCATCATCTCAAAATATAAGGCATGCATGTATTTTAAAAAATTTAGCTTCGTTATCTTTGATCAACAACTAGACTAATAGTACGAAAAGTTTGTGCTACAAATGTAGTTGCATTGTATTTGTATTTAGAAATACTCTCTAATGTTTAAAGTTTTGCTGTCACAAATGTATGTTGTTAGAGAAGTTAGTAATTAAATTGTAATTTTGAAGAGTATACCAAGTCAACGGTATGCAGCTATGATGTGTCAAACCTCAAATTTTGGATGGGTAAGTTTCATCAATGTAAGAAACTGGATCGATTGAGTGACAAATTGATCGCTTTCGTTCCCAACTGTAATCGCTTATGTTGAGGAGTCGAATGAACCTAATAGCAATTATGGTTCAAGATAGCGCAATATTATGCACGGGACAAATTAGGGTCCGTTTGCTGCTTTGTAGGCTGCTACGGCTGCAGCTGCTGCAAATGAATACCTGCACCATATTGTTTCTTGTGCACCAGCAGCCGGCGGTTCCGAACAAGGCGTCAAGGCGTAAGGGTTTTTTTTATACGAAGATCAGAATTTAGCAAGTTTGTATATGAGGCCTCGTTCACTTTGAAAAAAAAAGTGAACCCGATGAATAGTACCACTTTCGTCTTATTTAGCAAATATTATCCAATCGTGGACCAACTAGACTCAAAAGATTCATCTCGTGATTTCCAACTAAACTGTGTAATTAGTTATTTTTTTATATATATTTAATACTTCATACAAGCGGCTAAAAATTTATGTGATGGAGAGAGAGTGAAAAAACTTAATTTGGATGGCATCTCAACAAGGCCTGAGTCTATATGGGCCTATGCAAACGCCGAATGGATTGTTGCTTGTTCTCTTTTGCCATATCAGCACTCGTTAATCCTTATGCCCGGTGGGCCCTCACGGCCCAATCCCAAAGTCCATAAAATGAAAAAAAAAATGCCGCGCCGGCCGTGCCACCGAACTCCCAAGCCCAAACAAAACCCCGCATCGCCTAGAAACCCGCATCGCGTAGAAACCCACGTCGACGGCGACGACTTCTTCGACCCATTCCGCGCGATCCCCCTCCTTCCTCCCGCCTCCCGCCAGGCGCCGGATCCACCACCCCATGGACCCCGCACGGGAGCCGCTCGCCGGAGGCGGTGGCCTCCAGCGCCGCGCCGCGGCCGCCGCGAGGAGCGGAGGGGGGCCACAGGACCCCCCTCCGCCCGGGCAGCGCGCCATCCACGCCGACGTCGACCCGCCGCCGCGGCCGTGGCCCTGGATGCAGAAGCTGGCCATCGTCGCCATCGTCATGCTCGGGTGCCTCCAGTTCCTCCCGGCCACGCACTTCCGGGACCCCAACGACCGCCAGCGCAACTGGATTCGCATTGACGGCTCGCGGAATCCAACGGTACGGTACTGCGCGCCACGCTGTCTCACTCTCTGTGCGAGTGCTTTGTTTTCTTGAACTAGGAATCGCCGAAGCTATGTGCAGTGTATATTAATTAGATATTTGTTCACCAGAATGCTAGGCTTCCATTCCACAATATGCCTTTTGGTCTATGTAAATTTGGAAAACCTGCAAACAAAAATTTAGCACAATTGCTGTAGAATTACGACCTTTTGGACACATATAACATTGTTTGCCGCAAAACTAGAACTATCTGTTGCAAAACTAGAGCTTTTTTTCAGGCAAAATTGAAAAGTTTAGTTCTACAGCGCACAATGTCAGGAAAGTACTCCGTATTAGAAGGGCAGGCCTGGTGCAGTGGTGAGAGCTGTCTCACTGAGTCACCAGGTCGTGGGTTCGAAGCAGTCTCTCCGCAGATTTTGCGGGGGAAAGGCTTGTCTCGGTTTATCCCTTCCCCAGACCCCACTCATGTGGGAGCCTCCGGCGCTGGGTCTGCCCATGTTTCCAAAAGCTGTAGCTCTCTGTGGTGCTTATGTGAAAATAGTTGTAAGTGAAATTTACTTGCATGTTCTCAAAGTTTGGACACTGAAGATGACATCTGGAAACAAAATAGCAACTTCGTTGTTAGTATTGGATCATTGAGGGTCTACAATCATGAATGTTTTGGTGTTAGGTTGCAATTCTGTATTGGGTTCTCTTTTCTACATGGCATGGCTTTGCGGTGACTGTAATTTCACTTGGTGTTTGGCATGCATGTTAGTCTGGGTTGATATGGGCTTTTGAAAAAGAGCTGAATTGACATTAGAAAAACAAATTTCTTAACGAACTACTGATTCTCCTGCAGGATTCTTTAAATTATGTTGGAAGTGTAGATGTCTTCTCTTGGATAAGCTGTCTGGATCTTCGCACTCTCGCTGTGCTGACAAATTCCACTCTGTCCAGCTCAAGGTTCTGTATCTTGTGTATTTCAGTAAGAAATGTGATCTTAGGACAATAAGATTTGATTATAGAAAATCTTATCAGTTAATGTACAATCAGTTTATAGGTTATCATGTGCAGGCCACTAGGGCCAATGAGATGGAGCAGCCATGGGCCATGCACAGCAGCATAGTTATTTGCAAACTACTAGCAATGCCACGGTCTGTTCATGCGCTTCTGGTGTTCATGGTTGCCCTAGGATTAGATATGATATTCATAAATAAGATTAGATTGAGTTGGTTCCTTGATTCTAGAGATTGGTCTCTCAAGAGTCAAATCACCCCAGACATAAGGATATGATTATATCTCTTTTGGTTAAAAAAGAACTAGATCAAGAGTTCCTAATTCCTATCTCCGTCCTATGCCATTGTGGTGTGGCTGTCGGGCTTCAGCATGGTTGTGCTGCTTGAATTCATGGACATCTGAAGTATGCTCATGACAGAGATAATAATTTTTTTTTCTGCATGCCTATTTCAACTTTCCATGTCATGTTGGATAGTTTTTCATCTATGTTGTGCCAGTAATGATATAGAACTAAAATTCGATGAATAAATTATGTCACCAGCATAACTTTTTTCCCTCTTTGTTTGGCAGTGATCCACAAAATATATCTTTCCATTTCTTAATACCTGAAGGAGGCAACGATAAATCATCCTACTACAAGCTAAAAGTCTTGCTACCTGATTCAGATCTCACTGTTACTAGGTGAGCACACAAATTAGCGTGACCTTTGTATCTTGTCATTGTGGCCATTCTCATATTTGTGCCCCTTGCAGTCAGAAGCAAATCAAGGACAAGCTAAATGTTGCCACTTCAGAAGGAAACTTTCTTTGGTTATTCCACATGGAATTGTCACCCTTTCTTATTGCAAAATCTCAGTTGTCCAAAAAGAGATATGTTTATATCGCTGCAGACTCCATCATAAAGGTACCAGGCATCCACTCTATCTATTTACTCAAACCTATCACTGAAATCTTTTGGTCTCCACCTCTCTTTCAAACAAAGCACCCATGGATATGAACAGTAACTCCAGATTTTAAAAGAAACTACTGAGATGCATAATCAAGAGTTTCTGGCAAATAATGGTTCTCACTGGCATTAGTGGTACTGTCAGATGATCAAACATTTTCAATCATAGCTTTAAAACAATAAGCGAAGCTGTTGAAAACCTTCAATTGATGCACTCAAAAGCAAAACTCCAATGACATGTTAGAACTTGGAAGTGAAAAAGTGTGCAAAACTAAGCATTTTATCAACAGTTTTGGATTACCTGCTGTGAAATGTCGATTTTTCCCCGTGCACAGGGTAAAGTAGAAGATCTTGGTCGCATGGATTTAGGCAGTTATGCCATCGGCGCTGGCGTAGATTGCAGCAAGCGTCTCAATGATTATATCAGCATGGATGTTCTTAGTGCCATACAAAGAGCAGGAGCTGCACAAAGTTGGGTGCCTAAAGAACCTTATAACAAGGATGCATGCCTACTTGATTTTGACGTGCTCTTGATAGAGCCTCGCAAGCTGGAGAAAAACCTGGTTGCTTCCATCATGTGGTGGGTTAATGCCATTAATTTAGCCAATCAAAGGTAAGTTAAACTCATGATTTCAATTTCAGGTGTAATACGCTAATATCCAACACAAATGCACATCTTTGAATCATGTCAAAGTTTAGCCACTATATACTCACAACTGTCTTGGTCATGTTAAAATTCTATTCTATTTACAGGGACCAGATTTTGTTGGCCATAACTCTGGCCTTCAATGATAAGTACATGAAGCTCCCTTCAAACTGGAAGCGCACAGATGGTGACACTGATATCCTCAACTTTGATGGACCCAAGAATGTTTGTTCTGAAGATGGACGTCAGCATGAGCAATCAGGCTACGGTGCAAACTGGCAGCAATACCTAAACCAGAAATTTGAAGCCATACTGAACACACCTAAATAACGGCAGTTCACCGTACACAAATTTCCCGTTGTCATCGAGTGGAAGCTGACTTGAGACATTGATATTAACCTGTAAACCCTACATAGAATGCATATTTACTCCAAATACTGTATTTCCGCGTAGCGGAAGCATGCTTTCACTTCCGCATAACATTGAGGATACTAGAGAATTTTGGGTGTGCGGCTGACACCGGAAACTTTCCCTTATTCCAGTTCAGTTTAGTTTTTTTTTCCCTACAGGTGGCCTAATTACCACGCCCATATGGGCAGATATTGTATGATAATTGTGCCGAACCATGCCATCTTGCCAACGCCCACTGGATCCAACAGTCCCCATTCCTGGTTGGCTTTGACAAGTGCGTTTGAATTGCGTCCAGCTAAAAAAATAATCCATTCCAATGTACCATGCTAAAAGATTTCATTGACATTAACCTGCCGGGCAAGGCAGTGTTTCTACATCATTGATCATTACATAATTTATTTACATCTACATGACTACATTGCTACTTCCCGCATACATCACACATTGTACGTCACAGGAAATCCCAGACAGGAATGGTGTACTGGCCTTGATCCGTGGTCTGGTGGCCCAGTTGAGGATTGCTGCTAAGAAACTGGAGTGATTGAATGTCTGGAGGTGGAGCCTGCAGTAAGAAAGATCTGACTTGTCAGAAAATCCAGTTACAACTGGTAGCGCAATCCACTTGTTACAAGTTACAACTGGTATTTAATAAGTTCATGCGACATTTTACTGATCTCAGCGATTTAAGTGACATCGAAATGCAAGTTTCCCTATATACAAACTTGTTCTGAAGGGGAATGTGCGGCGGCATTATCAATGCCGAGAAATATGTTAACTAGCAGAATTATAGGGCTCTCACAGACATGGAGTAGCATCCAACAGGAATTACCTGTGTAATTGGAGGACCACTATGAAAGGGTGGTGGTTGTAAATGAGGCTGCTGAAGATGTGTTGATTCTTGAATCTAACGACATGTTAAATTGCAGCCCGTGAGGGAAAAAAGTACATAATTCTATTTTACTTCAACAAGTCATGATTTTCCAAGTTACCTGCCCAAATGGTGACATGCCTGGGAATCCTTGTAGAGAACCAAGACCAAACTGCTGTGCAACATAAGGGGCCTATATTTGCACAAGTATAATATACATCACGTCTGTTCCTCGATACATATGGGGAAAAAAAAAGCAGAAAGGATACCAAATTTACCTGCATCATATGGCTTGGTGCAAGAAACTGATTTGTTGGAGTTCTTAAATGATTTTGGATATCATTTGACACTGCAGGAGGATCAACCCTGAGTGGAATTTCAATCTCCTCAGGTTCCAGCAGACCTGCAACAGGTTAATCCGATAAAGTACTGATCATATAAAATCGAATACCGGAGCAGTGCAGGTGATGAACAAACCTTGTCTACCCTTTTTCTTTTTGTTTGGATCAAGAGGACTTTGTTGCTGACGGCGCACCTCTGTATTTTTAATTTTCTTACCAGTTGCTCTGCGATGTTCACTGCTGCTGACCTCACTATTAAGCAGATTTGGCTGATTGCCTTTCAGGACAGCACTTAAGGAAGATTTATCATGCAACTTTGCTTGCAAAAGTACCTCCACTTGTTCAACAAGCTGTTCATATTGGCTCTCCAGGAATGCATAAGCTTCAACACTTTCTGAAGCTTTTGCTGCAATTTTATACAAATTCCGGTACAATGTGTTGTACCGTCTTGACAATGAAAACTTGTGACCTTCATCTATGGCGGCAAAACCATAGTTCTCTGGAGATTCACTCTGAGCGTCTTTTCTCCATCTTTTCAGGATATAGTGTGGTGGAAGTTCTTTAATATTTCTGAGATCAAGAATTTTCAATACATGGCAACAAAGAAGACCCATGAATTCAAACTTCTTACAACTACAAACAACCATACATTCTGTTGAATCAAATCTAACAAATTGACCCCGAGGCCTGTCTTTGACAGTTACCTGGTACTCAGATATTGGTCCAATCTCGCCACAGCTATAGACCATGCACTTTGAGATCTGTTCATATTCCATCCTGAACATTTCAAAAAGTGTTGGAGTATATGAATTGGCAGCTTGCCAAAGCAGATGAAGTGGTGCTACTCTTTGTGCTATTTGAGCCCCAAGGTAGTCGGCTTGTTGTTCAGCTAGGCGTTTCTCCTCCAAAAACTTATCATAATTGTTGAAGAAGTTTTGAAGATCTATTTGTGGTTTAAGATCTGTCAGGATGGTATCCGTGTTATCACTCCTTAGTGTGGTTGCAATATCAGCACAGAACGTATCACACCCATATGGCAAAGCCCATCTTTCTCTATCCTCATACAATTTACAGAGCCATTCATTATCCTTTATATTGTATTTCTCTGAAAGGATTTCCCAGCTCGAATAGAAGTCATCCTCCTCACATTCATACAGCCACCTACTAAAATCTGATGCAAAAGTCTCCGAGCTTTGGAAGGTATCCCTCAATAACTCAGTAGCATTCAGATACAGATGCAGTAGTGAGAAGCGGTGGGTGGTCCCAGGCCAAGAAGAAGAAACTGCATCACTAAGTGCAGCAGACTGATCAGTCAAAACTGTTTTTGGTTGCTTTCCACTCATAGCAGATTTGAAGGTCTCAAACAACCATCTAAAGGATTGGACTGAGTCATCATAAATCAGCGCTGAACCAAATATTATCAGCTGCTTATGATGATTAACACCAGTAAATAACAGCAGAGGTCTCCCATAGTCACTTGTGCAATATCTTGTGTCAACACACACTACATCACCAAAGTAGTTATAATCCATTATTGATTTAGCATCAGCCCAGAACACGTTTGCAAACTGATCATCTTCATCTACTTGAATGGCGTAAAAGAAAGAAGGATTCTCGCCTTTCATCCTATGTAAATATTGACAGATGGCCTGGGTATCACCTAATTGCATATCTTTTGTATGTTTTGTCCTTGTGTAATTTTTATACTCATTTGGTATCAAAACAACTTTTGGTGGATCAGGAGGCTGTTGTACCTTTGCTAATAACTTTTGTGACTTCAAAATCTGAATGTCAATCAAGGGAGTTTCAAGATCATGATTATGATCAGCCACAAACTCAGTCACTACATATTTTGCACTTGCTGTGATCTTAATAGTCATGTGTACCTGGCAACCAGTTCTTGTTTCTGGTCTTGGTTTCTTTGATTCGATAGAAGCATTTTTTGGACGAAATCCCTCCTTGGAACAAACATATGCTCGAGATTTTGTAACATTCTTTGCTGTTTTGTCCAACCAGCTTTTTCGGACACTGAACCCTGCAGTTCCAGCATAGTTGACATAGAATTCATAAGCCTTATCCTCATTCAGAAAAACCATCCCAACCTTTGGTTCTCCCCCAGGTCCAGGGACTACTTCAATTTCTGGAACTGGTTCTGCTTCCATTGTTTTGTCTTCTTTGCTCTCCGCCTGGACAAGGGGAAATCCTGAGTGTTTAATTGAATATAACATATGCAATTGAAGCTGTTCATAGGTTGTATTACTTAAAAAAATATTATTCTAGACTTTTCTGTTACTAAACAAAATTTAGACACTGCAAACTTAAGAGGCATCTCCTATGCAGCACCTGTAGATTCTCTCTAAAAAGAAAGTTACTCCCTCCATACTAAAAAATGAAGTCGTTTTGGACAGCGACACGGTCTCCAAAGCATAACTTTGACTACTTATTTTTATAAAGATATTTATCAAAAAGTGATATATGTAAATTTTTGTCAAAGTATTTTTCAAGACAAATCTATACATGTGGTTTTCACATTTCCAAACTCAACAACTTAAAAGTTATTCATGATTTATATTCCCAATGTTTGACCCAAGCATTGTCCAAAACGACTTCATTTTTTAGTATGGAGGGAGTACACAACTAATGGGATGCTTGGTTCAAGGAATTAACCCATCCTTGATGGGATGGTCCACCATAGGAACATCCCATGAATTTTTGTAGGATCACCTTCAACTACACTAAGCATGTGCTTTTGAGGGATGAGGTGGTGATAGATCAATGCATGTGATTCCTTAAAGCAACCAAGTGGGTAGGTTGGAGTTAGGATACATCACCACTTCTTCCTCAAACAAAATAAGTCTATACATCTCGACCGGATCTTACCTTCTCCATTTTGAGATTTTGCTTCTCAAGACGTTTGGAACGCCTTTCTAAAGGCAGCTGTGAAGGCTGCAGAGCACAAGAGTACGAGAACATAAGAATAACAAGATAATTGTCATATGAAAACTGTTCATTTGCAGTGAAAGTGGAAACCATAACAAATAAAAGGGAAGCAAGCTAGTGCCTACCAATTAAGAGAATTTCGACCAATTCATCAGATAAAACAATAACAAAGACCTGGCAGGTTAAGTTAATAGATTAGAAATATGTGAGCCTACAGCCACAGTAGCATAACCAGTTAGAAGTAACCCTCCAGAATTCAGATTTAGTAAATTAAGCAAAGGCCCAGCAAGAAGAGTTACAAGATACATACTTTTTACACACAAGAGTAAATGCACAACCAAAAAAAACCCAAGACTGGTAGAAGCATGCAAAGGGCCATGAAGATAACACCACTTTCTGTAGAAATGAACTGGTATGCAAATGAGGTAATCAGGTAACGGTACATATTTTCTTGCCACATAACAATATACAACACAGGAGGAGGGAGTAAATAGGAAACTAGAGTTGTGGCGGCAGACCCTTGAGTCTAAAGGTTTTATATTAAGCAGAACTAAAACCGAATACATGAGATGTGACTTTGGTGGAGCTACACAGGAGGAGGGAGATGTGAGTTTGGAAGGTCAAGTAGTGCCTAAGAAGGATATCTTTCGTTATCTAGGATCGATGCTACAGAGGGATGGAGATATTGATGCAGACGTTAGCCATAGAATCAAAGCAGGGTGGATCAAGTGGCGACAAGCTTCTGGCATTCTTTGTAACAAGAGGGTACCACAAAAGCTAAAAGGCAAGTTTTATAGAACGGCGATTAGACCGGCTATGTTTTATGGAGCAGAATGTTGGCCTACAAAGATTCGACATGTTCAACAATTGAGTGTTGTAGAAATGCGTATGTTGCGATGGATTTGTGGTCACACAAGAATGGACCGAGTTAGGAACGATGATATACGTGACCGCTTAGGGGTGGCACAAATTGAAGAAAAGCTTGTCCAACATCGGTTGAGGTGGTTTGGCCATATCCAAAGGCGACCTCCAGAGGCACCACTGCATTGTGGAGTCCTAAGCCAAGCTAATAATGTGGGGAGAGGTAGAGATAGACCGAAATTGATATGGGGGGAGGCAATAAAAAAAGGTTTGAAAGCTTGGGATATACCTAGAGATCTATGTTTGAATAGGAGTGCTTGGAAAGCAGCTATTGAAGTGACTGAACCATGACTAGGGGCTCTTGGTGGGTTTCAACTCTAGCCTACCCCAACTTGTTTGGGACTGACAGGCTTTGTTGTTGTATAACAATATACAACACGTTCGGTTATCATTATTTCCTTGCGTGAATATCATTAGGCATAGAGTTTGTGATATTCACTTTGTTTAATGGATCAATAAAGCATGTAACCAATGTTGTAGCAACAATGCTAAGCATTCAAAATAGGCAACATGGTCAGAAAGTTACCAGCTGTTCTTCACTTGACAGAAATATACCTCCATCACCACGCTTACGCCTTTCAGCCAAAGCTTGTCTTGAAGCAATCTAGAAGGACAGGAGTACGTGACACCATATGGGAGTAAGTGCTTGTAGGGAAAAGAGTGTGCCAACTACTTTAGTATGACTCTTGAACACTTTGAAGTTTCTGATACATCTTTACATGTAAATGCTGATTATTGTCTAAAACAATTCAAGAGATACAAGAAAACTTCAGAGTTGTTTCATCCCAGTCCCTAGACATGTGGCATTCATGACTTCGACACACTAGCCTTAAGCAGTGAAAGGAAGAAAAACCCATGCATTTCCATGGTGGCATGCCGTTGGCAAGCTTACAAATAGATAACTGTGAAGAGACACCTGACACCCCCCCCCCCCCCCCCCCCCCCCACACCCCACCCCACCACCACCACCACAAAAAAAAAACACCAACCCACAGAAAGGAAAGAAGAAAAGAAAACTCTACATCTGAGATCATCTTGGGGGCTCCATGCTATCAGACAGTTACATATCGTCTTAAATATTGTAAAGTTATATATCATAATATGGCATATTGCTTTGCATATAAGCATATAAACCTCTGCTCTTAACACTGGAATAAGATGTTTTGTTATTTAACTTCTTTCTTTTTGATTCAAAAGATTCACAAATACCAATGAGCCAAGTATTACAATTTCATCAGTTTCCACAATGGCTGCATACATTTTACTCTACAGTATATGTTATCACAATTTATAGTATGCTCATCACAACTGATAGCAAATCTAAGCTGTTTACCTTGGTAGGCCTGCTGGAGGCAGGTCTGCTCTGCCGTTTAGAGCGGTACTTATTGAGTATCTTCTTTCTCTCCTCGTTACTGTACTGCGATGCCCTTACACCAAGCTCCCTCAAGACGCGTGCCTGCAGCGCATCGTCCTCCATAACGGCCTTCCTTGGCCTCCCTCTCCCTCTCTTTTCCTTCACTTCCACCTCGATCTCCTCTTCCACTCCTTCCTGATCCTCCCCCCCTTCACCCTCTTCGCCGTCACCATCAGAAGCAGCAGAAGCCTCTTCAGCTACCTCCTTCTCTGCCTCAAACCCAACAACAGACTCTTCACCATGCTCCACCACAGCCTTCTTACTCCTACCCCTCCTGGAACGCTTCCCATTCTGCAGCTCTAGCCCATTCCCAGCACCACCCAACCCAACACCTTTCTCCACTTCAATCACAGGATTGTGGCTCCTTGTCTTATAAGGCTCCCTCTTCCTCTTCCCCGGAGCAGCAGCAGCAGAAGTTCCCTCCTCCACCACCTCCTCTGCCTCCTTCCCTGCATCCGAATCCTTCCCTTTACTCCTATTCGCATAATTGCCTTTCCAGCAGAGGAACCGCTGCAGGATCTTCTCGCCGTCGCCCACCGAGCGGCGGTTGGAGCCCATGCGCGCCTTGAACCCTAGCCGCTCGCCGTAGACATAATAGAACCCCTTGGCGTCGTCGACGGAGTCGAATTCCATCCCCACCGCCGGCACGGTCGCCGCGACATCCCCGGGGGCGACCTGCAGCTCGTGGCTGTGCTCCACCACCAGCTTGGTCACCTTCCACTTCCCGCCCGCCCCGTCCTTGGCCACCACCTCCATCATCGCCCTGCACCGCTCGCCCGGCTGCCCCACCGGCGAGGCCAGAGCGTCCTCCTCGTCAGCGTCGCCGGCCCGGGGCGGGGGAGGCGGGCCCGTGGCCACCCCCGCCGAAGCGGCCTCCTGCCCATCAGCGGCGGCGGGCTGGCGGAGCGGCGGGTCGGAGCTCGCCGCCTGTGCCCGCGCGGCGGCCCGATCGACCATGCGGGGTAGGGTTTGGGCGGGATTTGAAATGGCGGGTGTTTGCGCGGCAAGCGAGGCGTGCGGAGGGGAGGGGAGGGAGGAGGTGGGCGCGGGGTTTACGTTGCGATCGGAGGTGGGAGGGGAGATCGGGTGTGGGGAGGAGGCGTCTTGCCTTGGCTGCGGCGGCCGGCGAGCGTGGGATGCGGGGGAGGGCCGGGAGTGGGGGAGTGGCCTGTGGGGATCCGATGGGCGCGCGCCAGAGCTCCGCGCACCGGAGGTCTCTCACTGTGATGTGGGCCTAGGAGCGTTATGGCCCGCATGTCATGGTGAGCAGTGTCGTTGGCGATTGTGACGTTAGAAGGGCACCGATGGGGGTCGTGGCGGCCATTGGATGAGGGAAACAGTGCGGTGCCAGTGAGTGCGCGACGCGTGTGCCGTAGGCCCGTAGCGCGACGGTGCGAGCAAGCGGGGATGGAGTGTCAGGCTGTCCCCGACGTGAGAGCCGCTCCGACACCCAAACCTAAAATAAATCTTAACACTAACACAGTACATATAATCTCCAACAAAGTATCTATATGGAAGACTCATTTTGAGTGTTAGAAAAGACATAACTTAAATTTGAGTATCATCTCTCCTAAAGATCCGTTTACAAAAAGGGTTGCCTTTTTTGTCTTGTTATTGGAGAAGATCAAAATTAGATATTGAACCATTTACCTGTAGCGTTACCCAAAGAACAAACGAGTCTTTATTTTGGATCGCGGTTGTTAGAGACAGTCTCAGTGAAAGGAAGGTGGGGAGTCTGTTTCGCACGTGCGGTTGGTGATGTGTCAAGCTGGCGATGGATAAGGTTATACAGCGCAGTTAGAGTGGTCAACTCACCGCTTCGCTTGGTCCACGTAGGAGGCTTATAGCGAGCTCTTGCTTGTTATGGTCCGGTTTGTTTTGCTGAAATTTGGCTGCTCATTAATGCTGATGCTGATTTGTTGCGATATAGAAATACTGTTCATTTGCTGAAAAGCGCTGCTGAAGTAGTGCTAAAAAATAGGGCGTACATGTACCGGTAATTTGATATATAGCGCCCGGGCCTGCTGCGACTATCTTCACGTGGGGACCGCGACGCTCCATGTCTCGCGTCCGCACCATCGCCCGTGTGCTTCATGTCCCGCGCCCGCACCATGGCGCCCCTCTACACCCACGTACATGTGGGCAGGGCCACCAGCTGCAGCAGTTGGATGCTGCAGATGGGTCCTACTATAACATATGCAACACCAAAATTTACTTTAGCAACATCTAGATGAAACACTTGCAACATACGTCCGAAACAATTGAAACACTAGCAACATACGTCTGAAATATCAGGAAAACATGCTTGTATCCATTGCAAAACATATGCAACATCCAGATAAAATACTTGCAACATACGTATAAAAAACCTAAAACACTTAAAACATACGCTTGCAACATGCATGTATATGCAACATCCAGATCTACTTTCGTAACATCCAGAATAAACACTTGCAATATACATCTAAAACAGATGAAACATCTGTGACATACACTTGAAAACACCATTGCAACATGTGCAACATCACAATCTACTTTTGCAACATCGATATAAAACACTTGCAATCTACCTCTGAAACATTTGAAACACTTGAAATAGACGCTTGTAACATGTAGTTTCAGCGCAAAACATCTTCCTGCAGCTTGGGAGAATGGATCCTCGTCGGTGTGTGGAGTTCTGTCCCGGTTGTCGCGGGCTGCACGCGAGCGAGTTCCGCCCCGGCCACGGCGAACTAGGCGGGGCGCGAGATGTGTGTGGGCGGGCTCCCGGTGAGCTGCACGTGGGCGAGCTCCACACCCGGACGCAGCGAGCTAGGCAGGCGGAGGTCTTTCTGGCCACCGACCAGACGTCCCCCCCCCCATGGTGGAGGCGACAGTGGTCTCCCTCACCATGGGCAGGCGGCGCAGCGCAACCGGTGGAGCTTATGTGTACGCGGCTAGCAGCGGCACTCGACGCTCGTGCGGACGTGGGCGCTAGCAGAGCTCGTGCGTACGCGACTAAAGGGCGGGCAGTGCGGTGGAGCTGATGCGAATGGAGAAGATAAGATGTCTCTCTTCTTTTCTTTTATTTTTTATTTTTTAAAGAAACCTAGCCTGTTCGTTTGGCCGTGGCTTGTCGTAAATGATCGTAAATTTCCAGCCGGAACAATATTTTTCTCTCACACAAACTAGCCAGCAGTACTTCTTCACGAACCAGCAACAATACGAACCAGCTAGCCGAACGGGCATGTCGATGAGAGGTGCAAGCCTGTGGACCGATCCACAGCCCAGCTAGACACGTCCGGACCGACGCAGAACGGACGGCTGTGGTGGAGCATTAGCGATATGATATGGGATGGCTAGCGCACTGATTCCTCGATACCATCATTGCGACGGGATATTCTACATCAGACTATTACTCGTATTTACGAAATGTTCTCATGAGATTCATAGAGAAATGTTGTAGTTTTTTCACATACAAGAGAGTACACCGACATTTTAGATGTTTTACCAGCTGATTTCAGTTATTCTCATTTTCAGGTGTTTCAGCTTACTTAGTCCTTCTGTTCCAAAACGAGGCAGCGCTAGCCAAATAATTATATATGAGTGATTGCCAAAGAAACAATTTTAGAGAGAATATGAAGTTAACACATTTACAGGGGAATATACGAAACGAGCCTGATTCCCTGTGTGCCTAGCTGCAAAGGTTTTTGACATTTGTATAATAGCTAATGTCTTCTTAATATGTTATTAATAATGCTGCTAGTACACGTAGCTGAATTATATGTAGTATTAGGCAGTAATCAGTAATGGAGTTGTTTTGTTTTTTAGTACTCTTTGTTTTTCTTTGCGAGTGAAGGCAGTAACTTTGAGATTGTATCCAACACCGAAATCAGCTTTGTCTAGTAATCTAACAGTTCTGTACTTCCCTCTAGTCGAGCACTTGAGCTAATTCTGTGCTTTGACTTGTGCACTAACCGGAACTTATGCCTCTGCACTGATGGTAATAATTTAACACTTGCTGCAACGCAATGCAAACTGTAATCATTGTCAAGAATTTTCAAGAAGGCGAATACACACGAGAGATAGAGGTACTGTTCAATTATACAAGGCTTCATCCAGTTTCTTTAAGTACAACAGATCACTTGCATTGCTCCTACCAGCTCCTACACCAAAAGCCATCGATCTTTCCCCGCGTACGTACTGCCCAAGTGCCCAACTGCAGAACAATCAAGAACACAAGGCACATTAATCTTCCATTATAAGTTAGTAATCAACAATAAAAAAAAAAGCAAAGCTGTTCAAGAGCTAGCCATGGATCGGATCCGGCCTTGCCTCGCCAGCAGCGATGTGCAAGCAGAAGCAGGTGCAGCAGTTAGTAGTAGCCGACGTCCTTGTCATCGACGACGAGGTCTCCGTTGATGAGCTCGCGGTACGCCGCGACGGGCCAGATGAACCCCCTGGGGAGGAGGCGGATGGCGAGCTCGACGTCGATGATAATCTCCCTCATGGCGGGCTTCTTCTCGCCGCTGATGGCGATGAGATAGCTCCTGCCGACCCACCCGATCCACCCGGCGATGTAGAGGAAGAGCAGGCCGGGGGTGATGAACTCGCCCCAGTGCCGCTGGTCGCCGCTGACGATGAGGTGGGGCAGTCCGTCGGCGCCGCAGAGCAGCCCGAACTTGCCGTAGTTCTCGAACCGCCGCTTCGTCTTCTCGATGGTGGCGTTGATGGCGAGCGCCGGGGCGCTGTCGGGCGCGTACTTCTTCAGCGACGCCGTGAGCTTCTTGATCGAGTTCTTCTCGCGCTTCGCGAACGCCTTGGACTCCTTGCACGGGGTCAGGCCCGCGATGTCGGCGGCCGCGGGCGGTGGGGAGGTGGCGGCCGAGGACAGCAGCACCGACGACAGCGCCAGCGCGGCCGAGAACGTCTTCACGGAGGACGCGAGCGACACGCTGTTGGAGCTGCCGTTGCTGTCGCCGCCGGTGGTGGAGCAGGCCACGGAGAGGCGCGCGCGAGGGAGGCGCGGCTTGGCGGCGAAGACGGCCGTGGAGGAGGCGGCGAGGGCGGCCATCTCTGCTTCTGCTGCTGCTGCGTCCGGCGTGGAGCTGGAGCTGGGGAGAAAGAGACGAGCTTATTGGCAGGGTGTGCGGGGTTGGAGCTTTGGGATCAGGAAGAAACGCGCTCGGGATAAGGAGGCGCGGCGCGAGTGGGTGAGACGGGGATAAGGGGGAGTGAGCTGGGCGCCGCGGATTGGCGCCGGGGCATCCGGCGTGGCCGCGTCGGCGCGGGCGCTCGGATTTTGTGGGGTCGCCGCCTGCTTTTGGGCTTGTGGCTGCGGCGAGGCTGCTGCGGCGGGGATTTGATTCCGGGGTTGGGCCGTGTGCTTTCCATCTGCTATATGGATGCTAAAGAAAAGGAAAGCTTGATTTTCAAGTTAGACCATGTTACCGTCGACTCTAGTGTTAATTAATTGTTACCCGCAGGATCTGTCAGTACTACTTGTTAACACCAATGCATCTAAACAACCTAGCCAATAGTCCAATTAATAGCTCAAAAATGAACTACCAAATAACTAATAAAAAATGTTAATCGACTTTCTTAAGCTAAGTGCGACTAATAACTACTCCCTCCGTCTCAATTTATGTCATTTCAACTTTCTTGAAGAATCAAATCATCTCAAGTTTGACCAAATTTATATAATAAAATAATAACATTAATGATACCAAATAAGTATCATTAGATTCTTTATTTATTATATTTTCATAGTATGCATATTTGATTTCATAATTTTTGTAATTCAAAATATAATTTTGGTCAAACTTGAGATGTTTTGACTCTCTAATAAAGTTGGAATGACTTAAAATTTGGAATGAAGAGAGTATTAGATAAGATCGGCTCAACTAATAGGTTAACTAATATTGTTGCTAATAACCACTCCATCTATTTCATGTTATAAGACGTTTGATTTATGTTTTTAGACACAGTGTATATCTAAATGTCTAACAAAAATTATTGTATTTAGAAAAGCCAAAACGTCTTATGATTTGGATTAGAGGGAATATATTAGCATTAATAGATCCAAATATGTTCTAAGAGGGTTTGAATATCTAACTCATATAGGTAGAAAGTCATCCAAATATTGACAGAAGTACACTATTTTATCTCTCTTCTTGGACCCATCCACTCAGTTCTCCCTCCCACTCTCCCGCACACCAACTGAACGTTTCACCTAAGGTTTCAGGAGCTGTTTAGGACTGCTCTGCTCTGTATTTTTCAGCTCTGCTCTATACTTTTTTATCTAAAAAAGGTAAGTTCCAAACACTATGTTCAAGGAAAAAAGTAGAGTTGTTTGAGCACATAAAAGAATGCTTCACAAGCTTCAGGTTTTTTGCGGAGTCGCTTCACGATGGAGTTAGTGGATTAGAGTTCGTGAAGTAGTCCTAAACACGCCCTTAAAACAATTGTCCCTCAATTTTTCAGAACTATTGTGATATCTAGTTCCCCGATGTCTACCATTCGAAAGTATGATGAAAGATTGCAGGGGTGAAAACACATACAAGAGATGCCATCGAGTAGTAGGGTACCCTACTAACCATTAATCCATCTATCTACATGACTACACGTACTTCCCTCATGAAACAACACCTCTGAGGCTGTAGGAAACGGCAAGTCTATATCTCAACAGTAACATGGGATGAGCGATTTGAGAGATTGGTGGAGCTCGCAGGGGTCAATCAGGCAGATATATGAGTTATGCTCCAGTAGACCTCCTAAAAGATTTTGCACGGATCTTAAAGCAATCTTGTTTTAAATAAATTCTTTTTAATAATTAATTAACCCACGGGTCTCGTATAGGCCTAGCCCATCCATACCCATCTGAGCCCGGTCATGTCCACCAGTTCAGATTACCCTGGTCCGTTGCTATTTCTTGTTTGTTCTTCGTCTAACAGGAACCTGGGGCACACAGAGATTTTTTTTTTTAATTTTAATACTTTTTGAAACTAATTTTAAATCTAACCTAGTCTGTTTTTTTAAAACTAACACTCTTGGCCGCGTCTATTACCTTGGCGCGGCCAAATACCTGTGCCGCGCCATGCATGGTGGCGCAGCAGCGGGCTAACGTGACGGCGACCGAAATCGCGACCGAGGACGTGGCAGGGCCTACCGCGCCATCGACCTTGATGCGACAGTGCCGCGCCCTGATCCGTGGCACGGCTGGGCCAAATAAATATCGCGAGCCTGCCCGCTGCCCGCCGCACGAGCCCCACCGTCGCGCAGCGCCCGCCGCCAGCGCCCGCACGCGCCCGCGTCGGCCGTGCCACGAACACCGGCGCGTCAAGGCCGCCCGTTTCTAAGGTACCTCCCTCTCGATTTCATGTTATTATTATTGTTTTAGGATAATTAGTGATTTAGGATACTTATGGTTTTATGATTGTTATTGATTTATGATAATTTGTCAAATTTAGGATAGTTAGTGATTTAGAATAGTTATGTTAGTGAATTTGTTTGTGATTTACGTAGGTAGTTTTTAGGTTTGAGGTTGTGTGTTCTAGTATAGTTAGGATTTTGGGTTTAGGGATTGATCTATTTATTATTTAGTTTATAGTTAGTTATTTAGTTAGGGATTTTGGGTATAGATACTAGTTTATAAATATCGGTACTTACTAGTGCGTGATATGTCGATTTTGATGACTTCATAAAGTTTCGTCAAATACTTATATTCCTAGTGAAGTTGTTTATGTTACTAGTGCGTGATATGTCTGTTAATATTACTTTGAATATATATATATGTGCTTTCATATTGTGTTCGTATTGCATAACAAGTAGTTCAAATTTTGCAATGCTACATAATGTTAATTTGAATTTTGTTAATTTGAATACTCTAATGCTTTGTTTATCAATTTATAACAGGATGACCCCTTCCACACAGCACCCGTTGTACCCCATTCTTGAGGTGGAGTACGACGACCAGCACCGAGCACACATCTTGAGTGACAACGACACAGAGGTGGCCTTGCCTACTTTGAGGCCCCGCACGCACACCAGGGCGTACCAGTGGGAAGAGCGTTATGCGCCGTACATACGGCGTGCCGGCTTCCTCGAGCTTGTCCGTGTTGTCAACCACGGTCTTCCGCCCCTTGACCCAGCACTATTTACTACAGCTGCAGACAGGTGTGAGTGTATTCTTTGTACGTAAACTTTCTTGTAACAAATTTAAGGCAACTAACAGTCGTTCTATTCTTATAACAGGTGGAGGCCTGAGACCCACATGTTCAACCTACCTTGTGGCGAGATGACCTTGATCATGCAGGACGTGAAGGCTATTTTTGGCCTTCGGTTGGGGGGACTTCCAGTGACAGGAATAGTTGACAACGATCACTGGAGGGAGTTGGTGGCTCAGTTTACTGGCTTTCTTCCACCGGACGATGAGGCTTCCAAGAAAAATAAGTGAGAAATTGAATCCTATTTAATATTTGCATTGCTTTCCTGCAGCCATCGTGTCTTATTTTCTTTGGTAAATTTTAGGAAAACTTCCGATGTTTCGTCGTCCTGGATCATGGAGCGCTTTGATTACTTGGACCCACAGGCTGAGGAAGCTCAGATCGACAGGTTCGCTCGAGTGTGGCTCTGGCACTTTTCTTGGTGCTTTCCTCTTCTCAGATGCCTCGAGCAACACCATCAGCTGGATCTTTCTTGACATACTACGCCAGCCGTGGGAGAACATAGCGACGTATAACTGGGGCAGCGCAGTCCTAGCATGGACGTATCGATAGTTATGTGTTGCCTGTCGTCGCACCTCAGGGTATGCGAACCTTAGAGGTTACTCGTACCTACTCCAGGTTTGATGTTGGGAACGATGGCCCGTTGGGAGGCCCCTTAATACTGGTTTACCCGTAAGTAATTCAGTTTATTATATTCTTCGATATGGTTACATATGATGAGTTTATTAATGGCTAATTTATTATCGTGTTCAATGCAGCAATGGAACGGGCAAGATATACTCCCTACAGCTCTATTTATCTAGACAGAATTAGAGTTAGTTAGAGGGAATGAGAGACGCAAGTATAGGGAGTACACGGATGGTCTCGACGTCCTGACATAGCACCAGGTTACGCTCTCTTTACTATCATACCTGTGTCTTGTTCGATCTACACTATATCACAGCCTAACTCAATTACAAAATGTTTAGGTGCATTGGTGTCCTTGGGATACTCCGGAGCTCTAGTACTATCTTAGTCCTGTCACTAGGGACGAGTAGAGGAGTATCGCTGCAACGTCCCTCTTATTTTCTTCCACGTGGTTGAGATTTACTTGCCCGTCAGGGTCTGCAGACAGTTTGGAAGAATGACAGGCTGCCCACCACCGCTTTACTCCACCAACCAAGGATTGCACGGGTGCGTTATCGATTAATAACAAAGCTACAATTCAGAGGTGTGTGTGGTATAACTAACATTGTTTTGTTGTAGGTATGACCGCAAGAAGAGGTACAAAACTAAGGATTGACGCGTGACACATAACGCGCACATCCACTTATGGGAGACTAGGGAATGGTAGCCGGTCCATGCGGGTCCTCCACACGACCAGCACACCTTCGACGAGTACCTACACTGGCTTCACAGGTCTATGAGGACACATATCAAGTCCTCGTACACTGAGGAGGCGATTGACGAGGACTCGGAGGAAGATGTGATCGAAGATGTGTACGGCGTTGCCACTAGAAAGGACACACAGCTACAAAGAGCCCCGCTACAAAGATACATGGTAAGATACTTGAATGGTATAATTCGTTATCCATTTGATATTAAGTATGTATACTAAAACTGTTCAACCACGTTTCTGTACCTAGGCGACACAATTATCGAGGCTGTCCAACGAAGCAGCGTTCCAGCTTCATGAGTCTAGAGGGCAGGGGCCAGGCGTTCTCGAGGCTTTTGTGGAGGTAAACATAAACTAGTCCATTCTGAAATTATTTCTTTAGTGTATATGCGTTTGGGAAATGCACTAACTTTAACGTCTATTTATGCAGAAGGTGAAGAAGAGATGCAGGAAGCTAGCTAAAAACTGACCTGCATGGACACTCCTTATGAGGAACCATCACTCCCGGCGGTGTCGGGTGGCATGTCTTTAGCCTCTTTGAGGACACCAGCTGACTCTTCTCAGCCGGTGACAGGTGCCACCTCCACGGTGCGTACACCACCACATCATAGCGCTGGGAAGGACCCTGCAACCAAGGACAACAATGACGATGACAATGACCCCCGAGCTTCCGTAGACAGCACGACTAGTGGGACGATTGGTCGTAGGATGAGATCGACATGTCTCAGCTACGTGGTGCCCCGCTTGGTACCCAAGGAGCCTTACAGGTACTAACAAAGGTAGTTTCTTTAAATACATAGGCTACATGAACTAACGATCATAAAGAATTCTAAGTAATCATGCATATCATATACTTACAGGGTACTAGCCGTACGCACCGACGACGCGACCACACCGACATTGCCTACACTCCTAATGTGTTACCAACAAATCCAAAGAGACAGAGGCGTCAGAGGGATCCTTATACTCCTAGGTCTTAGTTTGTTAGGTCGAACTATTATTGACGTCCGAAACTTGTAGGCTAAGTTGGTTATGTTATGTCGAACTTATGTCAAACCAATTGAAGTGGACCGTGACGCCTAAGAGGGGGGTGAATTAAGCAACTTAGATAAATTATCTCAATGTGCAACTACGGTTTTGCTAGTGTGTTGCTATCTCTATCACAAAAGGAGTAATGCAATCAATGTAAATGCAGAAGCTAAAGAGCAAGGTAGAGATATCAAACTCCCATCAACGACTCTGGTATTTTTACCAAGGTATTGAGAAGCACACAAGCTTCCCCCTAGTCCTTGTTGGAGCTCCTCGCAAGGGCCAAGCTCTCGGTCGGGTAACTCCGTAGATAGCTTCGGGCCTTCCCCACGCGCAAATAGGTCTCTGACTTGCCTTCTGGCAAGCCTCTCCCAGACGCTTCCCACCATCTTCACTATCAAGCTTCCGGCCGAAAATGCCACGGGCCTTGTTCCCTCTGGTACACGGTGGCGGCCACACCATAAACACGGTTGGTGTGATCTCGCAAGACTATAAGCCCCTCTGATGTACAACAATGGTGCGCGCAAGCACCGAGTGGTAAGAGGTATGCAAACCTCACTAAACACTAGGCCTAAACCTAGAGCAAGCGCATAAGCGGTGGTCTAATCAACCTAAGCACTTCGCAAAGCACCTACGCTAATCACCTAATAAAACACTAAGCACTATGTAAGTGGAGATCACTAAAATAGTGTATCAACACCCTTAGTATATTTTCTCAGCTCCACTCTTCTCAAATGGTCAGTTGGGGGTTGTATTTATAAGCCCCACTTAGAAAATAGCCATTGGTGATGAAATCCCGCTTTTCTGCTACTGACCGGACGCTGAAATCGTCCTGATCGGACACGTCTGGTCGTCCCGACCGTTGAAGCCGTGAACCACTGATCGGACGCTGTCAGCGTCCAGTCGCATTTTTGCCGCTCTAGAACCTCTTTGTACTCGACCGGACTCTGCTGTCCTACGTTCGGTCGGTTTAGCCACCAGCGTCTGGTCGCTGCTGCTAACGCCTGTTTGACGAGCCTCTTGATCAGAGCGTCCGGTCCAGCGTCCGATCGCTTCTGCCAGCGTCCGGTCACCTCTGTGAGCTCGTTTCTTCACGATCTTGCATATGGCTTGGTTCCTATTTTCGTGCTTGGACTTTACTTGATATCTTGGGTCTTCTCTCGTGCTCCTAAGGTCTTGCTTGTGGTGTTGATCATCAGATCATGACGTCGCCTTCGTCCAAGTCACGTCTTGCATCCTATTGAACTATAAAACAAACACTTATAAATTCATTAGTCCAATTTAGTTGTGTTAGTCATCAAACACCAAAATCCAAAGTAAATAGGCCAATGATCTATTTTCCTTACAATCTCTCCCTTTTTGGTGATTGATGACAACACGATCAAAGCAAGCAAACAATAAAAAATTGCAATTTAAAATACATCTACTTGCTAGGATGCAATGCAAGGGCAATGTTATATGATGCTAAAAGATACTATTAAAAAATACTACATAAAACTTATCTTGCCCTTGCAAAATGTCCCCATGTGGCATTATGGATTTAAGCCTTGCTTCCTATAAATTTTTCCCATTACATAGGCAATCCATAATCCACTATCCTCACTTTCTCGGACCATTACCACTTATAAATTATTAATGCTTGCTTTTGGTCCTCTAAATTCTCTCCCTTTGAAATCAAACACCGAAAAGGAAGGACATTAGTAGCACAAGAGAAAGTCAAACTTTGTGATCCTTTGTGTGTAGAGTGGAATAGGTCACAAAATTTGACTCTCATATTATATAGATTAAGCTCCCCCTAAATATATGCATACATATGGTAGAAAACAAGGCATATGCATATATAGCAAATTATTGCTCAAGGGAATTTAGTTTATATAATGCATGGAGAAAGCATATAAATATCAGAATGAAATCAACATGATGATATCAGTTTAGAAATACCACATGTGGAAACCAGTTTGATTTCTACCACTTGCAATATGTGGTGGATATTTGAAGTGATGCTTAACTCCGAGGACTCTATTTTCCTTGCAATGAGACTACTACACACATGATAAGCTTAAAAAAGGTGTTAGTCTCAAAGCATCCAACTTATAGAGTAACATCTCCCTAAATCTGTGCACACAAGTGTGGGATACTTGTAGAAGTCATGCACATTGATTTTAGAATCAATAATACCACTTGAAAGATGACATCTCATGAATGTGAGAATCATTTTCGAAGATGATATTCGGGAGAAATTATCTACAATTTGGACTTTGGCACATATTAGATGAACAATCAAAAGACAAGCTATGTGCCGTGCTCCTAAACAATTTTAAACCATGTAGGTTTGCTCAAAGGGTTAAGAATAAAACCGAGCAAGCCTACCATAAGATATACCTAGTGTATGCATGACAAAAGATTTAAGCATGCAAATGCAAACATAGGCATAAAAAGTAACTAGATGCTTAAAGATACCAAATAGTAAGAAATACCACTTGAAGGAAGTACCAATTGAAAGTAATAACATCTAGTTACCTAACATGCGAAGGGGAATTTGGGTCCATAATATTCACTAACCCACTTGGCAATAATTTTGTCCACATCATGATGCACCCCATGAAATACACTCATACTTTGCTAAGTCTCCAAATTCCCTGAAATTCATTAGACTTCTCACTTCCCTTTCGGGATCTAAACTTTCTTGGTGCTCTTCATGTTGGAAATGATTTCCTTTGGCACCCAAAAGCGTTTGACCCCATTGTTGGCTTGCTTGTTCACCTTGATGGCCACCACCTTATTATTTTTCTTCTTCTTTAACGAGTATGGTGTGGACGCCTTCTTATCCACCTTGTTGGTGTAGGTGTTGGAGAGCTTGCTTGTTTGCTTCTTCTCTTTCTTCTTTGCTCCTCCCCCATTCTTCACCTTGCACTCATAGGACTTGTGACCTTCCTTGTGGTACACGTAGCAAACCACGGTTTGTCCTTCATCAAGCTTCTTCACTCTTTTTATGGTGTTATCTTGATGAAGTTGGGCTTGCTTCGTCTTGCCTTTCACTTGAGTCAAGTCCTTGGTGAGGCGAGCTACTTCTTGCTTGAGTTGCTCATTCTCCTTTGCAACCTCTTGTGTGCATGTATCTACAATAACTTTCTCAACACAAACTTGGTTGCACAAAAATGAGTCTAAACATAAATCATTACAAGAAGTAGAGGCATCCTTTTTAGACATGTTAAAGATAGAACTTTTCTTTCTAGATGCCTGGGTGAGGGTTGTACTAACGGCTTCAAGATTAGCAACTTTATTAGTTAGCTCATCACAATGTTTGCACATAGTTTCTATTTTAGCAAGCAAACTTTTATAAGCATCTTATGAGCTAGCTAACTTTTCTTTTAACCTTTCATTTTTCTTTATAAGTTGCTCATCATTGATTGTGCATGCATTTATTGTTACACTAGCCTTAAGTTGCTCAATTTTAGTAGATATTTCAACATTGAGATTAGCAAAGTTCTCATATTGTTCAAGCAAAGTTTTGTATGCTTTTTGTGAACTATTTAGCTTTTCTTTTAATTTTTCGAGCTTCTTTTGTTGACTAGTGCAAACTTTAGCATAATTAAGATTTTGTTGCATAATTTCATCATAAGAAGGTATCTCATCATCACTATCACTCTCACTAGAGGATGACCTTTCATTACCTCGTGCCATAAGGCACACACGAGAAGAGCTTGATGATGAATGCTTGTGGCCTCGCCTCTTGTGATGGTGTTCTTTACCACTTGAAGAATCATCCTATGATCTTATTAATATGAGGGCTTGGTTCTTACACGCCTTCTTTTTTGTCTTGGGTGTGGGCTTGTTTGAATAAACTTCCATAAGGTGCCCTAACCCACCGCATCTATAGCATCCTCTCTTTCTTTGCTCATTTCTTTGATTGACGAAAATAAGATCTTGAATTTGGATGGGCACACCCTTGACATTGAACCTTTAGATCATCTTCTCCACCTTGTTGATAAGTTTGATTGATTCTTCATTAAGGTCGGAGGTGGAGGAGGAAGATTGATCATCTTCACTTGAATCTTCATCATCATCATCATCATTATCCTCATCTTCTTCTTCATTTTCACTTGAGGAGCTTGAGCTTGAGCTCGTCTCAACTTGCTTGCCCTTCATCTTTTTTTTCTCGCTACATGCGTGAGCTTTGCCTTTGCTTGATGAAGAGGCTTCTTCTTGACCTATCTTGCGTGACATTTCAAATGCCACTATCTTGCCAATGACTATGCCTGGGGTCATGGTGCTCAAGTCCTCCATGTTGTGAAGGATGGTGATGATGCCAGCATATCTCTTTTGTGGTAACACGGAGATGATCTTCCTCACGATGTCTGCATCATCTAGCTTTGTAAATCCTATTGAATGGAGCTCATTGATAATTATATTCAAACGAGAATACATATCATGAACAAGCTCATCATCATTCATTTCAAAGGAATTATAATTTTGTTTAGCTAGACAATGTTTTTGCTCACGAACATTACTTGTGCCGTCATGGAGCTCTTGAAGCTTTAACAAAATTTCATGCGCCATATTTAAAGTGAACACTTGGTTAAACACATCCATGCTAAAAGATTCAAATAAGCAATTCTTAGCTCTAGCATTGAAATGTATTTCCTTTTCTTCACTCTTCGTGGGTTTATCAGGATTCTTAATGGGTTTCATCCCATCACGAGTGACTGTCCAAACTCTCAAATCAACCGCCTCAAGATAGCAAGCCATTCTAGCTTTATAGTAGGGGAAGTTAGTGCCATTAAAGTATGGAGGCCTAGAGGTATCCATCCCAACCACTCTAAGTAGCGTCGGCTCAACGACGGTTAAGCCAAAGGTCCAAATTGAGCCAACCGGCTCTGATACCAATTGAAGTGGACCGTGACGCCTAAGAGGGGGGGGGTGAATTAGGCAACTTAAAATTCTAACTCTAAACTATAGCTTTTTTTCTAACCTTAGCAAAACCTATGCAAAAGATAAACTATCTCAATGTACAACTATGGTTTTTCTAGTGTGTTGCTATCTCTACCGCAAAAGGAGTAATGCAATCAATGTAAATGCAGAAGCTAAAGAGTAAGGTAGAGATATGCAAACTCCCGTCGATGACTCTGGTATTTTTATCGAGGTATTGAGAAGCACGCAAGCTTTCCCCTAATCCTCGTTGGAGCTCCTTGCGAGGAATCCCCCGCAAGGGCCAAGCTCCCGGGGGTAACTCCATGGATAGCCTCGAGCCTTCTCCACGTGCAAGTGGGTCTCCGATGTGTCTTCCAGCAAGCCACTCCCGGTTGCTCCCCGCCGTCTTCACTATCAAGCTTCCGGCCGAAAATGCCACGGGCCTTGTTCCCTCCGGTACATAGTGGCGGCCACACCACAAACACGGTTGGTGTGATCTCGTAAGACTATAAGCCCCTCCGATGTACAACAATAGTGCGCACAAGCACCGAGTGGTAAGAGGTATGCAAACCTCACTAAACACTAGGTCTAAACCTAGAGCAAGTGCATAAGCGGTGGTCTAATCAACCTCAGCACTTTGCAAAGCACTTACGCTAATCACCTAATAAAACACTAAGCACTATGCAAGTAGAGATCACTAAAATGATGTATCAACACTCTTGGTATGTTTTCTCAGCTCCACTCTTCTCAAATGGCCGGTTAGGGGTTGTATTTATAAGCCCCACTTAGAAAGTAGCCGTTGGGGATGAAATTCCGCTTTTCTGCTACTGACCGGATGCTGAAATCATCCTGACCGGACTCGTCTGGTTGTCCCGACCGTTGGAGCCACGAACCACTGATCGGACGCTATCAGCGTCTGGTCATATGCCACCAGACACATCTGGTCGTATTTTTGCCGCTCTGGAACCTCTCTGTACTCGACCGGACTCTGCTGTCCTACATCCGGTCGGTTTAGCCGCCAGCGTCCGGTCGCTACTGCTAACGCCTGTTTGCCGAGCCTCTTGATCTGAGCGTCCGGTCTAGCGTACAGTCGCTTCTACCAGCGTCTGGTCGCCTCTGTGAGCTCGTTTCTTCGCGATCTTACGTACGACTTGGTTCCTATCTTCGTGATTGGACTTTGCTTGATATCTTGGGTCTTCTCTTGTGCTCCTAAGGTCTTGCTTATGGTGTTGATCATCGGATCATCACGTCGCCTTCGTCCAAGTCACGTCTTGCATCATATTGAACTACAAAACAAACACTTGCAAATTCATTAGTATAATTTGATTGTGTTAGTCATCAAACACCAAAATCCAAAGTAAATGTGCCAATGGTCCATTTTCCTTACACCAATGAAAATGTTATGTGATACCTTGTTAACTTGCGCACGGACTTCATTTATTTGCTTCGTATTCGTTTTAATGCGCCGCGGCATCACTGCATGTGAGATTAAGTAGCAACTAGTTCAAAAACCGGCAGTCCCGGGGTATCTCGACGCCAGTGGCCGGCGTCTTGCGCGAGGGGTCGAGGAAGTCGGAGTCCATGGTCGTGTCGCCGACGATCCTACAATATGGGGCCAAAAAGCCAAATAAATAAGTTCCCTTAAAAAATATTCGTTTTAATCCGATCCAATTTTTCATAATCGATTAGTTAACATGGTGGTTAACCGTATTATGAAAGATGGAAACAATATCATTGGCTTATCAAATTCTCTATTCGGTCGTGAAAAAAATTCAACAAAAGACAGAAACAAATCCACTATTGATTTTATGTCAAGCAATACTTAGAATAACTCCCACTTTCGGCGCGACGCGTTCCGATTAAACCGTCCAGGTACCGTCGGGCGGGCGGTGGGCGCGGCGGTCAGGCGGGCTTGCTGCTCGGGCAGGCGGGACTGGCCGCGGGGTTTCATTCGGCTCTGCCGCGCCATGGATCAGGGCGCGGCAGGCCCTGCCACATCATCGGTCACGATTCCGGTCGCCGCCACGTCAGTCCTCTGCTGCGCCACCATGCATAGCGCGGCATAGACATTTGGCCGCGCCAGGACAATAGGCGCGGCCAAAAGTGTTAGTTTTTTTTTAAAAAATAGACAATGTTAGATTTAAAATTAGTTTTCAAAAAGTGTTAAAATTAAAAAAAATTCCACACAGACAGCGCGGCGAGTCGGCGATAGAGCGGCCGCATTGGCGTTGGTTGCGGCGGGTGACAGCGTGCTACGCGCTGGCAGTGACCGGTCAGCTCAGCGCCGCCGCTAGCTCCTGTGGCCTAGGCGGCACCATTTGGAGGCTTGGAGCGCCCTCTCGGCGATAGCCAGGGAGAGGTCCATGCCTCCGCATCGACCAACACGGCAACCTCAAGGTCCCACCAAGATTGTGTACTTCAGAGTTCAGATGCAAATCAGGAAAAGGTGGTAGAAGCAGGTGGCCTTGCTTCGATCGTAGAATGGCAGCACGAGCGATTGCTATAGCCTATCAGCGTCAAATAATGCAGCAGCCAACGCCGGCCTGTCGAGAGGGCGTTCGAAATGGCGCTGTGTCCCAACCCGCGAAAGGTAGTCGCCGCCGTCCGTCCAATTCTGAACGTTGAACGCAGAACGCTCGTACCCTGCTGCCATGGTGGTACTGCCGCCGCCTCCGCGTGCCGTGCCATGGCATGCTGTCGATTGGACGAAAGAAGAAACAGGCGATACATCAAAGTAGTGATCCTGTGAGCCACAATAATCGGAATGGGTGGGCATAGGCCAGATTCGATGGATAGGTTTGGGCCCTACAAGACCGTGGGTTAATCAATTAAGAAGGATTTTTTCCTCAAAAAAATAAGAAGGATTTAATTAATATTAAGTTACTTTAAGATGTGTGCAATTTTTTTAGAGGTCCACCGGAGCAAAACTCCAGATATAAATAGTGCAAAGAAGTGTAGCATGGCCTAATATTTTTTGTTAGGTCTATGGAGTTATGGTGTAGCACATGACAAAAGTTCATTTATTAGCAGGTCTACCTGGCCAACAGCGTGTTCGGCTGGCTGGGGCTGGCTGGGCCACTCAGCGGGGCACTGTTCACGTCCTGCCAGAACAGTATTTTTCTCTCACAACAATCAGCTGGAACAGTATTTTTCAGTCCTGCCGAACAAGCCCCATGTTATAGCTGCTTTACTCCATACATATTGTGGCGAGAAGATTTTCGCTTGCAGTATTACTGTTTCTTTAGCAGTTTGCCAACTATGTTTTGCCGGCCACCAAAACCAGATAAAAATCTTGTGAAAGTAACTTTGACTATTTTGTGGTGCCGTACTTCTAATGCTAGACCGGATTAACTAAAATAAAAGTACTTCTCTTCATTCCAAAATGCAAAATGTTTTAGTTCTATCCCAAGTCAAAACTTCTCTACTTTGATCAAATTTATAGAAAAATGCATCAATATCTATAACATGAAGTTGGTATAACTAAATCTATCATGAAATATGTTTTTATAGTGTATTTATTTGGAATCGTAGATATTAATATATTGTCTGTAGACATGGTTAAAGTTGGTAAAGTTTGAATTGAACAAACTAAAGCATTTTACAGTTTGGAATAGATTGAAGGGTGTATAAAACAAACAAAATACCACCATTCTGAATGTTTTTCGTTCTGCCTCTGTCTCCTCTTCGCACCATTTGCATGTTTTGCTGCAAAACCTTGACAGAACTATGAGCCATTGCTGATCTACAGATCCAGAGTAGCATATGCCATTTGTTGGTAAAAAATGTGCACCTCCTTCATGGCTTGTCATTTGTTAAAGAAAGTCTACGACGAATCCTCATTGGCTTGTCATTTGTCAGTGACTTGTAATCAGATCAGACATTATTACCACCGTGTTTGGTTTGACGGATCAGGCCGTTCTTGCTAGCTCCACTCTAGACGACATGGTCTGTCAGTTTTACTTTTTTTTAACCAACGTCCGACAGTGTTCAACTTATTGTTATCAACACACATTTGTACATCCATCAGCTAGGGCCTAGGGGTGGAAAAATAAAATCCTATGGTCTCATGGTGGCATGAATGAATGCTTGCGCAAAACTTGGAGCACAACACTACACCGTGTGTGCACCAGCTAGTCCTTCTAGGCTTCTAGCCATGTATATGTTTGTGTTCCTTCTAGCCATGTTTTGTTGAAATGTGCATCGGTTCCATGGTTTGTCAAAGAGTTCCTATGATGAATCCTTTATCCTCAATTCCACGTTGTCAAAGCCATCCCTCTTCGTGGCTTGCTCAAGCGCGCATTGTTTCCATTTGGCAATAAGCACCGTGGGTTGGACGATCTATTGTTCCTCCATGTGGCTGTTCAACACGTAATCGCTCCCACCCATGCACATAGACGTATCGATGCCTCGTAGAGACCCTTAGGTGTCTCTTCCTGGTGCTGTCAATTCTGAGGATCGACTAGGGTAGATCTAGGCCGGTTTGCTGTTGAACATGATGAACTAGAACAAGCAGAGAGTGGGAGATAGAGTAGAGGTGCTGGTGTTGAACCTGAGCCTTCGGATGAAGTCGCAGTTGAGCTGGCCATCGCTGGTTCGTTGATGGAGGCAGCACACGGGCTGCGACGGGTGGAGTAGAGGTTGCACGGACGTCGATGCAGTGCAGACGGGGCGTAGCAGTGACGACGGCGAGAGTCAGCGGAGCTTCCCGTCGCTGGCTGCGCGCCCTCTTAGATCGATCTAGGGTTTGTCGGCGGGGTTTGCGGCTCACGGCGAACCTCGTACTTTGAGCCGCCGGCCCCCACATCTTTATATAGCGCAGTGCGACGGGAGCCCACCAACCATGTAGGGTTGGGTGCCCCCGATCAGGGCGTGTGACCAAGGCCCAATAAGCTGTTGGGCTTATTGGTTAGGAGATCAATCTAACATTCTCCCCCTTGATCTCACTATTACTTTTATCTTTAAACTTTAAACTTCAATCCTTTTATCCTTACTCATTTCTTCACAGATGATGCATAGAGCATGTCTCATCATCACGGTCAATCGCTGATAGATTTAACAGCTACAATACACGTCTCTGATCTGAAATAGTTACTTTAACTTTTGGGCCCTTTATAGTCTAGGAATCATAGGCTTTTCCTTAAACTCATGCCGGCTACATGTTCTCTGAACACGTTGCGTGGTAAGCCTTTTGTAAGCGGATCCGCGAGCATCTTTTCAGTACTTATATGCTCAAGACTTATCATTTGATCCCGGACTTTATCCTTCACAACATAATACTTTATGTCAATGTGTTTGGCAGCACCACTTGACCTATTGTTGTGAGCATACTGTACTGCTGGATTATTATCGTAGTATAACTTCAGTGGTCTATTGATGTCGTCAACCACCTTCAAACCAGGTATGAACTTCTTTAGCCAGTTCACCTGCCCTATTGCCTCATAACATGCTACAAACTCGGCATACATTGTGGACGATGTAGTGACGGTTTGCTTTGAGCTTTTCCATGAAATAGCTCCCCCTGCGAGAGTAAACACATATCCAGACGTGAATTTTCTATTATCTCCCGCATAATCAGAATCTAAATATCCCACTATATGGAGTGAATCAGATCTTCTATACGTCATCATGAGGCTTTTCGTTCCTTGCAAATAACGCAAGACTTTCTTTACCAATTTCCAGTGTTCTATTCCAGGATTGCTCTGGAATCTACCAAGTAATTCGGTAACAAATACCAAGTCAGGGCGCGTACACACTTGAGCATATTGCAAGCTTCCGACATCTAAAGCATATGGAACCACTTTCATTTGATCGATCTCATATTGGTTCCTAGGGCATTGAAAATCCCCATATCTGTCGCCCTTGACTATAGGAGCAGGTGAGGGACTACATTTGTGCATACTGAATTTCTTTAGGACTTTTTCTATGTATGCCTTTTGTGACAGTCCTAATACCCCTTTACTTCTATCTCGGTGAATCTCGATCTCTAGAACGAACGAAGCTTCACCAAGATCTTTCATATCAAATTTTGAGGACAAAAACTTTTTTGTCTCCAGTAGTAGACTGACATCACTACTAGCAAGTAAGATATCATCCACATACAGGACAAGGAAGATAAACTTCCCATTCTTAAACTTTGCGTAGACACAATTGTCCTCAACATTATCTTTAAACCCAAAATTCTTTATTGTCTGATCAAACTTTAAATACCACTGTCTTGAAGCTTGTTTTAATCCATAAATGGATTTCTTTAGGCGGCATCCCAAATGTTCTTTTCCTTCCATGACAAAACCTTTCGGTTGTGCCATGTAAACATTTTCCTCTAAGTCTCCGTTGAGAAATGCCGTCTTTACATCCATCTGATGTAATTCCAAATCGTAATGTGCCACTAATGCCATTATGATTATGAAGGAATCCTTACATGAGACTGGAGAAAAGGTCTCATTGTAATCAATCCCTTCTCTTTGTGTAAAGCCTTTTGCCATAAGTCGGGCTTTATATCTCTCTATATTCCCTTAAGAGTCAAGTTTTATTTTGTAGACCCATTTACAGCCTACTGTTTTGGCTCCTTTAGGAATTATTTCTAAATCCCAAACTTTATTTGCATTCATTGATCTCAGCTCATCTTCCATGGCCTCAAGCCACTTTGATGAATGATCACTTTTCATTGCTTCTTCAAATGAGGTGGGATCATCCTCCATTTGAAATTCTTCAGTGTTGTACACTTCATAATCAGTAGGAATAGCTGATTTTCTAACTCTTTGAGACCTTCTAGGGGCCTACTCAATTGGCACATTTTCTATTTGAGGCTGTTGTTGCTCCCCCTCATGTGTGGCAATAGGTTTTATAGGATCCTGAGGCACATGTTCCTCTTCATCATTCATTGTTGCCACAGGCGGAATAACAACAGGTGCTGGCACCACAGTGTCTTGTACTGTTGGTGCAGCAACAGCAGGTAGTGAGAAAAATGGCTCATGAATGATCGGAGTGGGTGCATACACCCGCTTCTCTTCAAGGTCAATTTCTCGAGCTACCATGCCCCCCCTAATCATTTCATCCTCTAGGAAGACAGCGTATCTCGTTTCCACAAACTTTGTATGTCTGTTAGGACAGTAGAAACGAAAACCTTTTGACTTTTCTGGGTAGCCAATGAAATGGCAACTCACTGTTTTGGGATCTAGCTTCCTAATGTTTGGGTTAAAAACTTTAGCCTCAGCAGGGCTCCCCCACACACGCAAGTGGTTAAGTGAGGGTACTCTTTCTGTCCACAACTCATACGGTGTTTTGGGCACCGACTTACTTGGTACTCTATTGAGAATATGAATGGTGGTTTTTAACGCCTCCATCCATAGACTCATGGATAAAGTGGAGTAACTTATCATACTACGCACCATATCCATCAGGGTATGGTTACGCCTTTCAGCTACTCCATTCTGCTGAGGTTCTCCCGGTGTTGAATACTGGGCGACTATACCATTCTCCTGTAAGAACCTTGCAAAAGGTCCAGGAACTTGTCCATATGGGGTATGTCGACCATAGTACTCTCCCCTACGGTCAGACCTGACTATCTTAATCTTTAAATCATGCTAATTTTCAACTTTTGCTTTAAATATTTTGAATTTATCCAATGCTTCTGTTTTTTCTTTAATTGGATAAATGTAGCCAAACCGAGAGTAATCGTCTATGAATGTTATGAATGAATCATAACCATCCACACTTTTCACAGGAAAAGGACCACATATGTCTGTGTGAATAATCTATAGAATTCCTGCGCTTCGTTTGGCATCTTTCTTAATTTTCTTTACATACTTTCCTTTTATGCAATCTCTATATTGTTCTAACTCTGAGAGCTCTAATGGAGGAAGAATATCATTCTTAACTAGTCTTTCTATTCTCCCCCTCGAAATATGGCCTAAACAACAGTGCCATAATTTCGACAACGCATTGTGAGCTCTCTTTCGTTTTCTGTTTCCATTGTTCGATGAGGATACATTTTCATTCACATCACATATGGAATTCACATTTTCACGAAGTGATAACAAATAAAGCTCGTCTTGTCGGAAGGCAAGACCAACACATTTATTATTAAACAATATCCGACATTTGCCATTTCCAAAATGGCAATCATAACCATCATGGTCCAACTTTGATACACTAATCAGGTTTCTTTGCAAAGAAGGTACATAAAAAACATCTCTAAGAAAAAGTATGAAGCCATCTGGAAGCTCTAGAGGAAGATCTCCAACGGCCTCAACATCTGCTTGTACTCCATTTACAACTTTAATGAAACTTTCGCTTCTTTGCAAAGTTCTCATCGAACGGAATCCCTGTAATGAATTAGCAATATGAATAGTTGCACCTGAATCAATCCACCAAGTAGATTTTGAAAACTTTACATACAAGGATTCATTTATGAACATAATAATGTTCTCACCTTTATTCTTCATAATCATCTTTAAGAAATCAGGACAATTCTTTTTATAATGTCCCGTCTTCTTGCAGTGGAGACACTGGTCTTTCGCCACTGGGAATTGCTGGTTCTGAGACTGTTGCATGGGACCTTTTCTAGATGACTTGGAGGAAGAGCTATTATTATAGTTCTTTTTCTTATCTTTTAGGTAGTTGACAGAACCACCTTGTGAAACTTTTATTCTTTCCTCCTCCTGCACACACATGGCTATGAGCTTTTCTAAATCCCATTTTTCAGGCTGTATGTTGTAATTAACAACAAAGGTGTCAAATTCTTTGGGCAAAGAAGCAAAAATCAAATGAATAAGAAACTCATCCTTGAATGCCAAATTCATTGGTTTGAGCTTAGATGCCAGATTGCTCATTCTCAGTATGTGCTCTCTAATACCACTGCCGCCACCAGAGTACCGTTCTGTAACCAGCTGCTTGATCAGCTGGGTTGCATATGTCTTTGAAGAGCCAGTGAACTGACTCTTTATTCTATCTAGGTACTCTGTGACCGTGTCACAGTCTGGAATTGAGCCCACAATATCAGGCTCAATGGTGTTCTTTATCACTGCCAAACACTTCTTATTGGCAGTGACCCATTTTCTATGCTCAAGGTCATAGGACATCTTTACGGGAGCAAAATCCCGCTCTCTATTCTGCCATGCAGCATCAGTCTCATCAGTCTCCCTCACCGGTGCCACAGGTTCTCTGGGGCACGGTGTGGTGACAACCCAGTCCACCTCAGCGAGGATGAAAGCCAGGTCTATTTTTTTTCTTCCACTCATTATAGTTATCACCTTTTAGAGTGGGGATCTCTTTGATACAACTCATCAAGTTGTATCCTTCTGAAAACACAATTCAAATAGGGTGAGAACAGAAATAACAATAATAATTGCATGCCTTAGTTTAACGTTGGTCAAAATTAAAACATACAATTATTTTATACATTAAATCTACATCACCGTTGGGCAGAAATAGAAATAATGCATAATCATTAAAATTATAATATTGCTATTAACAACGTTGGTCAGAAAATAACAATATCATAATCAACTCATATTTATCTCTTGGCTCTTAAAATCAAATTCTCCCATTGGTTCGAATTTAATTAAAAGTTCATAATTACTTTAAATACGCAGCGGAAACATTAAATATGCCCATAATTATTTTTTCAGAAACTCTTAAATATTGCATGTTCTCTGAACAAAATTGTCGTTGGACAAAAATTGCACAAAGATTTGCATCAACTTCCAATTGAAATTCATCAAATATATATATTTCTGGAAAAATAAAAAGAAAACATGAGCTATTTCTATTCATTAGGCCATTTCGGCCTAGCCAGCACACGCGTGGCCCAGCAGCGCGCAGCCACAGCGCGGCCCACGGCCTGCTCGGCGGCACGCGCACGCTCTCTCTCCGCGCCCAGGCCGCAACCTGGGCCTAGGCCGCGAAACCGTTTGCCCGCCTGGGCCTAAAGCCGGTCCGACGAATCCTGATCGCTAGATCGGATCGGACAGCTGTCCGGCCGTTTCGCCCGAACAAAACCCCCGGCCGACCGCCTCTCCCTGAACCCTAGCTTCATTTCCTCTTTCTCCTCTCCTCTCCCACGGCGACGGTAGTGAAGACGAAGGGAGCGCGCGTCCACCTCGTCACCGGAGAAGAAGAGAGGACGACACCGGTGCCAAGCCCCTCGTCGGTGCACGCGCTCGCCCATGGCAGAGCGCGCCGCCGTCGAGCGGCTTTGGACCGCTGCCCTGAGGTGCCACACCTCGTCACCGGAGAAGAAGAGAGGACGACACCGGTGCCAAGCCCCTCGCCGGTGCGCGCGCTCACCCATGGCAGAGCGCGCCGCCATCGAGCGGCTTTGGACCGCTGCCCTGAGCCACGGCCGAGCTGGGCCTCTGTCCGCGCGCCAAACATGGCGGCGGTGATCACCACCCGCACGGTGGTAGCTTTCCGCGCGACGGCGGTGTCGGGAGGACCGGGTAGGTTCCCCTCTTTCCCCTTTCGGTTTCTTTGATTCGGATTTTGCACGATTTTCCCGATTAGGGTTAGGGTTAGGGTTGGGGACGACACTGTTTTTCTTTTCCCCGAATCACCTTCGGGTTTAATTCGGTTTCCAGTTTTCATCTCTATCCCAAAACCCGATCTAGGGTTTGGATGTGCGGTTCTTCACTTTTCCCGAACCATCATCTTTTCTCAGATCCGAAGGGATCGAGTTTACGGTTCAATCGAACCCTTTGTTGGCCGAAGCCCTTTCTTCTTTCTAGATCCGCACGGGATCTCTTCATCTTTTCCTTTTCTAATCGGTACCCGTTCTAGATCTACGTGCTAGTAGGCTCCGGTACCATTGTCAATTCTGAGGATCGACTAGGGTAGATCTAGGCTGGTTTGCTGTTGAACATGATGAACTAGAACAAGCAGAGAGTGGGAGATAGAGTAGAGGTGCTGGTGTTGAACCTGAGCCTTCGGATGAAGTCGCAGTTGAGCTGGCCATCGCTGGTTCGTTGATGGAGGCAGCACACGGGCAGCGATGGGTGGAGTAGAGGTTGCACGGACGTCGATGCAGTGTAGACGGGGCGTAGCAGTGACGACGGCGAGAGTCAGTGGAGCTTCCCGTCGCTGGCTGCGCGCCCTCTTAGATCGGTCTAGGGTTTGTCGGTGGGGTTTGCGGCTCATGGCGAACCTCGTGCTTTGAGCCGTCGGCCCCACCTCTTTATATAGCGCAGTGCGACGGGGGCCCACCAACCATGTAGGGTTGGGCGCCCCCGATCAGAGCGCGTGACCAAGGCCCAATAAGCCGTTGGGCTTATTGGTTAGGAGATCAATCTAACAGGTGCCACTCATTCTAATTAAGGCAGTAAAGCACATAATGTAATAAACGTGCTGGAGAACGAAAATACCATCGGCAGAAGCAAGCAAAGCATGTCTAGATAACTAGTATGTGCAGCAACTACAGCTAATCCTTCTAGCTACCCATTATGTGTGCCTTCCTCTTGGCATGTGTGCATGTGTACTTACAAAAGATACTGATGGAATGAAATGATAAAAAAATGAGATAGAGGAAGCCTATAAAGTCTAACAAGACATAGAGCTATATAAATAGTAGTCCACAACGAGGAACTCTACATGTGTGAATCAAACAGAACGTGAGGTACAACTAAGCAGGGGCGGATCCAGCGGTGGGGCGGGGGGGCTCAAGCCCCCCCTACCCAAACCAAATCAGTGCAAATTACTGTAGAGCCCATATGAATTTTTAGGCAAAGTTCTATAGTGTAGGGGGGCTGAGACTTAAGATCGAGCAGCAGTGTTGTTCAGTCCCCCCTAAAATATTTCCTGGATCCGCCGCTGCAACTAAGGACAAGTATATTGATGTTGTCTTAAAAGTGGTCTTATATAGTGCCACATAATCTTTAGCCGATATAATAGACAACATGTATGAAAAGTTGTCTTATATATGGCATCAACTCATGCAATAGTGTAGAACCTTTGCCTTATGAGATAGTTGTTTAATTTCATGAAACATAGCATTTCTCTCACCTCCCTCTCTTTCCTCCACATCATAAAAAATACTATATTATGACTCTGTATTAGACGATCTATGAAACCACAGAAATACAACAATATGCTTGTCTAAAAAATTAATTAAACAAAAGGTATCCAAGGATAATGTTGTTTGCTACTATTTCCGACATATGGAGTGCTCTAATCGTTTCATTGTAGTAACTTCTTCCTGGCCTTTTCTATAACAAATAGAATAATGTTGAACTATTATAAGTTGTAAATATTTATTTATCAATATAATATGATGAAATTAAAATTTGCATATTAGTTATTTTGAGACCAAACAATTTGTTTTTATTTTTATAGCACAGTTTTCATGCGCTGCCATGACTAGTGTAATTTATAAAATTTATCATGATCAAAATGGATCTTATTGAATTTAATTTAAATTGTACATAAGATTGATATATGTAACATGTGTTTTGTATGTTTCTATTTACACAAGCAAAAATGATAGGAAAACGTAGATGCCTCTGCTTCCCGCATATCCAAATAAGCACACAAAAGCACAAGTCACCACCGTTGCAACTTGCAAGCTTCCATCGATCAGCAGTAGCTACAATTGATGATAGAATGACCACTGAAAAACTTTCACCTTCGTAAGGTGTGAAACAATCCCCTTGGTTTTGCAGAATTGTGATATTTGGTTTCCCAGTGTCTACCATTCGAAAGCATGATGAAAGATTGCGGGCTTAATTATTTGGATGCACCAACACTTCAATACATCCCAATCCATATGGGTTGAGGGGGATTAGTAGGGTAGACTGAAACGGCATGGAGTGAAAAATATATACAAAATGTCATTGAGTAGTAGGGTACCATATATACTAACCATTAATCCATCTACATGTAACTTCCCCTCATGAAACGGCACCACTGAGGCTAGAAGTAACGTGAGATGAACAATTTGAGAGATTAGTGTAGCTCACGCGGGAGGCAATCAAGCAACGATTGTATGTAAATATATAGGGCATACAAGTGTAAGGATGCAGGTTTATGGAGTCATGGTGTAGCATATGGCAAAAGCTTATTCATTTAGTGATGCGAGTAGAAAGTAGTGAGTAGAAAATGAATAGTAGGAAGTAGTGAGTATTTACACACATGCGTGCGACGACACAAACTGTCATTAGCAACAGCTAATTACATGATTAACCCCTTAATTGATCACATAAAAATAATTTCAACACTCCTGTTCGATCAAGTAACTTCTAAAAACTCCCCTGTTCATATGTTGATCACTACCATTGTTATTCCTTGAAAAACCCTGTGGGAGAAACTAAGGAATTCATTGGTATACTAGGTCCAATGGGAAAAGTAAAGGAGAAACATCATGATAATCAACTATCATAGATCCATTTAGACCCTTGAGGGAATGTAATAAACTTAGTCATAGTCTAAAGAAAATTGTCATTGGCTATGTAAAACCAAATATGTCCTTAATGCCATCTTCTAATTAAAACCCCTGCGAGGAAAAGCAGATGGTATAACATATACTTTTGTGTTGATATTGCCACATTAAATACTTTATATGAGAAACCCAAAATCTCTAATGGCCCGTTTAGATCTCTAGAATTGAATTAGAATCCTATTTGTTTGGGCAGACAATTTTGGTATGTTTGGAACTAGAAGCGACAATTCCTATTAATTCTATTGAAACCCACAACATCTAGGTAAGATCCATGGCCTAATTTTTTTTGGAAAAGTTAGTTCCATTATTTTGATGTACTATTTACTTGGTTGTTGTCCGGTTCGTTGTCCGAAGCGATGACCTAAGCACTATCGAGCATCCCTGCTCAAAGATGCCAGAAAAATATTCTAATTCAGAAGACCCAAAAGGGCCGTAAGTCTTTTTTTTTATCCTAATTCCCTCAACACATTTATGAAATGTGAAGTATGGTAAAAGCCTTCATGAACAAATCAACAAGATTAACAAAAAATTCAGTTTAATTTTTAAAGCGCTTGGTTATTTGAGAAGTTAAATGTGGTACAAATACTAGTCTTATGAGGCTAATACACACTTGTTCATTAGATAATCTTTATTAAGATCATACATATGGATAAGACGAGTAACATAGGTCCAATACCAAAAAGAACTCAAATAAAATACCAAAGGTACAAATGAACCACATGGTCAATAAAAACACTCGACAATATCACAATACACGTTGCGGATCCAAGGCTACATGCAGGTTATTAGATGCATGACACGACCTCCACAATCTACTTGCGATGGAATATGGATCCTCCTCTATAACCAACAACAAGGGTGAGTATACAAATTAAAATACTCAGCAAAGGAAATAAGAGTACATGCACAGAGATAATCCTAATGTCAGCTCAGGACTGGGCCGCGTGTGCGGACGGAGGCAACATGATTCTTGGGTAGAGTACCCAACATTTGGGAAATTATCATACTTGTAATTGGGAAGTTTTTTTCTTCTTTATTAGTCCAACAAGCTGATGGGCCAACCAGCAACCGAGCAATGCAGAAGCTACAGCCCAATTCGGTCCACATATAGCAAACCTGATGGCCGGCTGCTGGTGCGCTTGCGCGACTTTGCGCCCGGTAAGAAGCGCCACTGCGGCGTCGAGGGAACCAGCTCGTCACGCTTGGGAATCCCTAACATTAAATTTCTCTGGGTTGATCCTCCACTGGCCGTGTGTCTAATTGAGGACGCATGGCCTGTAACTGGATGTCAGACAGAGTTCCTGTATAAGAGGTTCAGTTACAATCGGCCAGTAAGGTTGAACCGTGGTGCGGTCTCTAGCTCGTGTGTTTGGCATTCTTCGTCGATGGTTTCTTTCGGATCTTCGTGTCTGGTATCCTAATGTCTCCCATTCGAAAGCAGTGACGTACTAGGTCACATCGTGTGGATGCACCAATAGAAATTAAGCTCCCAAAACTGCAAAGACTTAAAGAAGCAGGCTGATGTCAGTGACTAGGCCACCAGACTAACCATCAATCCATCTGCAATTCTACACACTTTCCTCACGAAACGATACAAGACTCAACTCTTGGGAAACGGCAAGTCTATCTCAACGTGAGATGAAAAAATAGACAGATTGGTCGAGCTCGTGGGAGGCAACGATATGCATGTATATAAATAGGGGAGAGAAGTGTAGCGGTGCAGAGGCCTAATAATTTTTTGTTAGGTCTATGGAGTCATGGTGTAGCACATGGCAAAATTAGTTCATTTATTAGCAGGGGTCTGCCTGGCAAACAACTTCCAATCTACCAACGATACAGTGTTTTCCTCTCACAACAAAAACAACATCAACCGGCTTATCAGCCGCAAAAACCATCAGCCAAACAAAATGGCCGCACTCACCATGTTATAGCTAGTTCAGCATCGGGCGAGAAGATTTCCGCTGCCAGTGTTAATGTTTTTCTAGCAGTTAGCCAACTGTTTTGCCGGCCACCAAGGCCTAGATCAAAATCTCGTGAAAGTAACTTTGACAAAATTTTGGTAAAATTCTATGGTTTTGTACTTCTAATGCTAGATCTGATTAACTAAGAATACTCTCCCTTTGTTCTAAATTGCAAAATATTTTAGTTCTATCCTAAGACAAAACTTCTCTACTGTGATCAAATTTATACAAAAATATATATACCAATGTCTATGACATAAAGCTAGTATAATTAAATCTATCGTGAAATATGTTTTCATAAGTTATTTATTTGGTACTATTATAGATATTAATAATTAATTTATCTATAAATATGGTTAATGTTATTAGTGTTTGACTTAGGACAAACTAAAACATTTTATAGTTTGGAACAGATCGAAGGGTGTAGAAAACAAACAAATACCACCATTCTGAGTTTCTTTCGTGTTTTTCGTTCCGCCTCCGTCTCCTCTTCACATCATTTGCATGCTTTGCTGCAAAACCTTCACTACTATGTCCATAGAACTGCGAGATGTAACTACAAAACCAAAGTAGCATCTGGCATTTTTTTTGGTTAAAAAATGTGCATATTCTTCGTGGCTTGCCATTTGTTAAAGATGGCATGTGGCGAATCCTCAGTGGCATGTCATTTTTCAGTGAGTTGTAATTTGATCAAACTTTAGCAACATGTCATTTTTTGTTTTCCTCCCAAAAGTACATGCTTCTTCACCGCTCCTTTGCAAGGTTTTCTACCGATTCCTCCATACCAAACACATAGTCACGTCAGCAAAATGGAGGTTCATCATTCCTTTGAAGTTCCTTCATTCCAAACAAGGCCAAGGTACAATTCATCTGCATGTCACATTTGCGCTATGGTTATGTGGAACATCGACAACCTGAACCTAGCTAGGCTATAGATAAAAGCAGCCCAGGGGATAAATTCCCACCAGATTTGCAATATTTGGAAGTTGTAAATCTAACTCACTCATCACTGACTGCATCAAATCAGGCCTTAAGCCTTGGTGGCCATCCCTCATCCATGCGTGCAGGTTTTGCAACATAACATTTCCCACGGAGCTTCCTGGGCTCCAGGACTCATTTCCCCAAAGCCGCTCACTCCCATGCATGCCATGCTCTCTCAACAGCTAGTTTCGCTTCATGCATATAGCTTAGAAAGAGCAATTAGTGCCAACTTGAGAATTAATGGGGCACCCAAGAAAATATATGTCGGGGTGGGGCACTTGTACGTGGTGGGCTTGTGCTGCTCTTCTTTGCATATATAAGGTCTACATGGGGCCAAAAATCACGTTGGGAGTGACCTTATCATCCTAATCTTGGGTTGAGTTAGACCTAACCGGTATGGTGAACCTGATGGGCGCTGGCTCGTGGGTATAGTGAGCTGGGTGGATTTATTGTGTATTCTAACAGTTTGGCCCCTGCTCGATCTATTTATGTGCAAGCTTTGCCACTGCTCCACGTGACACCCGCCTAAGGAAAAGGATATAGTATTAGCTTCTAAGCCTGTTTGGAACAAAGGAACAGGAAACATAGGAACAAAAGGAAATACAGGTATACGTAGTTGCAAAACTGAGGAAAGAAAAAACATAGGAATTTTTCAACATGGGGTATTTGGAATGCAGGAACGAAAGAGTATAGGAAACATAATACTTGATATATTGTTAACTTATTATACTAATTGAATACTTCAAAAAATATATACTAATTTATTGGAACATGCTTCTTCACCGTTCCTTTGCAAGGTTTTCTACCGATTCCTCCATACCAAACACATAGTCACGTCAGCAAAATGGAGGTTCAGCATTCCAATGAAATTCCATTGAAGTTGTCGTTCCAAACAAGGACACGGTACAATTGGTCTGTATGTCACATTTGTTCTATGATTGTGTGGGACCTGAACCTAGCTAGGCTCTAGAGATTAAGCAGCCCAGGGGATAAACTCCCACCAGATTCGCAATATCTGGAAGTTGTAAATCTCACTTACTCATCACGCTGTGCATGAGCTCAGGCCTTAAGCCTTGGTGGCCATCGTCCCTCATCCATGCATGGAGGTTTTGCAACATAACATTTCCCACGGAGCTTCCCGCCCAAATAAAGCCGTTCATTCCCATGCTATGCCACGCTGTCTCAAGTCTCGCTCCATGCATGGTAAGTCCATGGGAATATGATTGTCGAAACTGGATATATGTGTGAGTCGCAAAAAAAAAAAAAAAAAAAAAAACTGGATATATGTGTGGAGGTTGTGCACTTGTGCGTGTGGGCTTTTGCTCTCCTCTGCTTATATAGGGTGCAAATGCCTACATGTCGATGGGGACAACAATCACGTTAAATCTGCTGGGTGCCGGCCCTGTGCAATCATGTTGTGTGGGTGTGCATTCTTACCTTTAAAATAAAAGGTAATAAAAAAGAAAAAAAAAACAGTGGTGTGCACGATGGGTCTGAGACGCCACTGGTTGTGTTGCTAGCTGCCCCTAGCACTACGGTTGTGTTGCACATGAATAGTCTAAAACGATGATCTAGTGCTCTCATCATCTATATATATGAGCACTTGCAAATAATGGTAGGCTGTTAGGGATAGGCTTCCAAGTTTATCGAATAATGAAAGAAATATGGATTTACGCACCAGCATAGCAATAAAGGTACTCCCTCCGATCCAAATTGTAAGTCCTCCTGGCTTTTGAATGCAAGGAGTACAAATTAAGCTTGAACTTTGCCTAACCATATAGTATTTGACATTAATTATACACGTGAAAATTCATCTTCCTGGTGCTGCTCGTTCCACATAATCTTGATTATATGTGGTACAAAGCAATTACTCCATGACCCTAGTAAAAGATCCAACTCCGATCACAAGTAACTCAATGGGACCAACTCTCAAGTCTCAGCGTCCACGTAATATGGTGCACTACCAATGCAATGGTTGCATGGCTGAGGATTCGATATCAAGAAGCACGGCACAGCATGCATAATGGCGGCCACTGATCTGGCAAGCACACCTCCAGATCTTCAGCTAGTCCGTTAGTTCCTGTACACTTTCATAGTGTCCCACAAACAAATTTAATGAAAACACACATTTTCCCTGAATTTATCGAAAATCAACCGACTGAACGGAGCAAATGGCCGTAAGATAGGGATCTTCAATCCACGCTGTTGCAATCCTAAGAAGCTCCTAGGCCGAGCGTGCAGGCCGCCATTGTTCCGCATGACGGTGACGCACGTGCGACAACGGCAATAACCTGCTCCAGCACCGACCGATGAGTGTGAGCTCGCAAGGTTGCCAATCCCCGATCCTTCAGCATGGCTGCGCTCCTCTTCGGTGAACCACCTCTCGCGAGGTGGAGGCGGAGGCGCTGTTCTCTCGGGTGGACCAAAACCATGGAAACCATGTAACCCAGCGGGCCCAAACCGCATAAGTTCATTACTCTAGATGGGTTGGGTCAGGTTTCTCAAAACGGCTTCTGAAACCTAGCCTTAAGTGTTTCTTCCTGGTGCCACTCATTCCAAGGCAGTACCTAAGGCACATAATGTAATAACCATCCCTGCTGGAGAATAAAGATACCATTGGTAGAAGCAAAGCATTTCTAAAAAACGAAAAACTACTATGTGCTAGAACTACACTACAGCTAATCCTTCTGGACGTGTTCCTCTTGGCATGTCCATGTGTATATATACTGTAAAGTCTAACAAGAGATATTGGCTGTATAAAATAGAGCAGACCACAAGCAGGAACTCCATATGTGAATTAAACACAGCGTGCGGTACAGATAAGGACAAGTATATTGATGTTGTCTTATATGTGCTTTCGTACGGTGCCACCTAATGTTGAGCCGATATACAATAGATAACCTGTATGAAGAATTGTCTTTGTCAGGCTTATATTATACAGATTTTTGGCTACTGAGAACTTGAGCAGTTAATAACAATGTAGTAGCAAGTTATTAAAAATAATTAATTATACGCAAATACACCCTCCATAAAAAAATTAATATTCTATGATTTTTTCAGGCAGATAAGTATGGAGAGAGAAGTGACTGGTATCTCTATTTATCAGTATTGATAATTTTGCTTACCACGGGTGCCTCGTGGTGGTATCTCTATTTATCAGACGTGTTTCCCACTAAAATGGGCTTGTTGACTGGATATTAATGGAGCCAGATTTCTTTAGGTGGGGCGAAATTTGGCCACAAGCTAAGCAAGAGCAAGAAAAAACTACATACATATACCGCACAATCACAAAATGAGAGCAAAACAAGATGCGAACAACCGTTTTAAGAACATAATACCTCTTATTTGAACAAAAAAATATTATTTTCACCAAAATACATAACCAGCAAATCGTTCAACTTGTATAAATTTTATAAATATCAATTACTGAGTGGAAACGAAATGACCATATGCCTAGAATATTGAGACAGAGTATTACAAGTATATTACAATAGATTGGAGGGGTCCCGACGACTAGACGCCTTCGATGTTTTTGTATATGTGTGGGGTTGTACAACTACGATTGTGCCCACCAGTGAATGAAGTGCATTTTATTTGCAAATGCTATGCTCGGATGGGGCAAGCAATTGCATTCAATCTACTAGGTGCATGCACAGACATGTGCCATCCATTTGTGGTGCATGATATTTGTGTAAAAAAAGCAGGAGAGAGAGAGAGAGAGAGAGAGAGAGAGAGAGAGAGAGAGAGAGAGAGAGAGACCATGTAATTTTGATGGGCCAGGGTAGTTTAGGGCTCGAGACTACTCAAAGTGGACAACGATTTGTACAAGCTACTATGTTTGGCATCATTAGCTCCGATCCTATAGTAGCCGAAGTCATTTGGAGCCATACCATATATATGTCCTTATAGGATTTGATGGAGTAGTTTATAGTTCTTCTCACGGGTCTGATTTTCTGCACACCATTGGAAGTGTGAAGAACTGAAAGAAGCATATATATGCCCGCTTATCTATATGGATGGTCATGCATGCCGACCATGTATGGCCTGTGGGTTCGAATTTCAGTAGAAATGCATGCTGTTATATTAGGTGTGTATATCTTTCTTGAGGCTTATATCATGCGGATCTTTGGCTGCTGATCACTTTCTTTCGCGATCGGGCGTATGGACCCGTTTGGCTGCTGATCGAGCACTTAATAAGGCTGCAGTAATCAGTTGTCAAAATAATTTAATATGAAAATACATAGGATCCGTAGGCTGAAACACATGTTGAATTTTTTATTTGATTTTCTTTTGAGGGTGTGCAAATCCATTAACAAAGTTGAACCAAAACAATATGACCCAAGCTAACCAGTGGTGCAGCAAGCCACACCACAGCTTGTTGTGGGCCTTTGGGCCATGCTCACCCAGTTACCTGTAGCTGGTGTGGCACTTTCTTGCTTATGCTGATGACTGATGAGCACGGGAGGTAGTTTGTGTTAGATTGATCTCCTGACCAGTAGGCCCAACGGCCTATTGGGCCTTGGTCTCGCGCCCTGATCGGGGGCGCCCAACCCTACATGGTTGGTGGGCCCCCGTCGCACTGCGCTATATAGAGAGGTGGGGGCCGGCGGCTCAAAATACGAGGATCGCCGTGAGCCGCAAACCCACCGACAAAACCCTAGACCGATCTACGAGGGCGCGCAGCCAGCGACGGGAAGCTCCGCTGATCCTCGCCGTCGTCACTGCTACGCCCGACTGCACTGCATCGACGTCCGTGCAACCTCTACTTCACCCGTCGCTGCCCGTGTGCTGCCTCCATCACCGAACCCGCGATGGCCAGCACGACCGCGACATCATCTGGAGGCTCAGGTTCATCACCAGCCCCTCTCTCCCCTATCTCCCTCTCGGTGTAGTGTTCTAGGTCTAAATGTGCATGTCTTTCATGGTTCTATGAGTTTACCGGCCTAGATCTACTCTAGTTGATCCACAGAATGTTTACAATGGTACCAAAGCCTACTAGCACGTAGATCTAGAACGGGTACCGATTAGAAAAGAAAAAAGACGAAGAGATCCAGTGCGGATCTAAGCAGAAAAGGGTCGGCCGACGTTCGGTTGAACCCCAAACTCGATCCGTCGGATCTGAGAAAAGTTTTGTTTCGGATGAACCCTAAACCTAATGAGGTTAAAGAAAACCCGAAGGTGATTCGGGAAAAAGAAAACAGTTTCGTTCCCCAATCCTAATCCCTAACCCTAATCGGGAAATCGTGCAAAATCGGGATAAAAGAAATAGGAAAAGAATGAAAAGGATCCCGATCTCGGATCGAATGAGAAAGAACCCTAACCCTAGAAATGCAACCCTAACCCTAGATCGGGTTTTGGGGAGGGGAATAAGATGGAGAGGGGAACCTACCCGGTCTTCCCGACACCGCCGTCGCGCGGAAAGTCACCACCGTGCGGGCGGTGATCACCGCCGCCATGGTTGGCGAGCGGACAGTGGCCCGGCTCGGCCGTGGCTCAGGACAGCGGTCCAAAGCCGCTCGACGGCGGCGCGCTCTGCCATGGGCGAGCGCGCGCACCGGCGAGGGGCTTGGCACCGGTGTCGCCCTCCTTTCTTCTCCGGTGACGAGGTGGCCGCGCTGCTCCTTTCGTTTTCGCTACCGACGCCGTGGGAGAGGAGAGGAGAAAGAGGAAATGAACCTAGGGTTTCAGGGAGAGGGGCTGGCCGGGGGGTTTTGTTCGGGCGAAACGGCCGGGCAGCCGTCGGATGGAGATGGACGGCCACGGGCGACTGGGCCAGCGCCGCAGCCCAGGCGGGATGAGGGCACCAGGCCGAAATCCTGGCCCAGGCCCAGGTTGCGGCCTGGGCGCGGGGGAGAGAGCGCGCGCGGCTGGGCGCGGGGGCGCGCTGAGCGCGCGGATGGGCCGCAGCTGCTGGGCCGTTTTCGCTGGCTGCGCGCGTGCGCGTGGGCAGGCCGTGGGCCGCGCATGTGCTGGCTGGGCCGAAATGGCCAAAGAAATAGAAAAATCACAGTTCTGTTTTTTCTTATTTTCCAGGAAAAGTTTGATCAATTTGATTTGATTTTATGATGATTTTCTGTACAAAATTTATCCAAGGATATTTTTTGTTCAGTAAATAGTAAATTAGCTTCTGGAAAATAGGAAAAAGAGTATTAAATGTTAAAGTTTCCGCTGCGTATTTAAAGTTGCAATTTTCATTATTAAATTCGAACCAACGGGAGAATTTAATTTTGAAAAAGAATATATTTTAAATTGATCATAATATTGTTGTTATTTTGACCAACGTTGATTAATGACAATATTATAATGTTTTTGTTATACATTAATTCTATTTCTGCCCAACGGTGATGTAGAATTAGTGTAGACAATAATTGTATGTTTTAATTTTGACCAACGTTAAACTAAGGCATGCAATTATTGTTGTTATTTCTGTTCTCACCCTATTTGAATTGTGTTTTCAGGAGGATACAACTTAATGAGTTGTATCAAAGAAATCCCCACTCTAAAAGGTGATAACTATATTGAGTGGAAGAAAAAGATAGACCTGGCCTTTATCCTCGCTGAGGTGGACTGGGTTGTCACCACACCGTGCCCTAAAGAACCTGAGGCACCGGTGAGGGAGACAGATGAGACTGATACTGCATGGCAGAACAGAGAGCGGGATTTTGCTCCCGTAAAGATGTCCTATGACCTTGAGCATAGGAAATGGGTCACTGCCAACAAGAAGTGTCTGGCAGTGATAAAGAACACAATTGAGCCTGCAATTGTGGGCTCAATTCCAGACTGTGACACGGTCACAGAGTACCTAGACAGAATAAAGAGTCAGTTCACTGGCTCTTCAAAGACATATGCAACCCAGCTGATCAAGCAGCTGGTTACAGAAAGGTACTCTGGTGGCGGCAGTGGCATAAGAGAGCACATACTGAGAATGAGCAATCTGGCATCTAAGCTCAAACCAATGGATTTGGCACTCAAGGATGAGTTCCTTATTCATTTGATTTTTGCTTCTTTGCCCAAAGAATTTGACACATTTGTTGTTAATTACAACATACAGCCTGAAAAATGGGATTTAGAAAAGCTCATTGCCATGTGTGTGCAGGAGGAGGAAAGAATAAAAGTTTCACAAGGTGGTTCTGTCAACTACCTAAAAGATAAGAAAAAGAACTATAATAATAGTTCTTCCTCCAAATCATCTGGAAAATGTCCCATGCAACAGTCTCAGAACCAACAATTCCCAGTGGCTAAAGACCAGTGTCTCCACTGCAAGAAGACGGGGCATTATAAAAAGAATTGTCCTGATTTCTTAAAGATGATAATGAAGAATAAAGGTGAGAACATTATTACGTTCGTAAATGAATCCTTGTATGTAAAGTTTTCAAAATCTACTTGGTGGATTGATTCAGGTGCAACTATTCATGTTGCTAATTCATTACAGGGATTCCGTTCGATGAGAACTTTGCAAAGAAGCGAAAGTTTCATTAAAGTAGCAAATGGAGAACAAGCAGATGTTGAGGCCGTTGGTGATCTTCCGTTAGAGCTTGCTGATGGCTTCATAATTATTCTTAGAGATGTTCTTTATGTACCTTCTTTGCAAAGAAATTTGATTAGTGTTTCAAAATTGGACCATGATGGTTATGATTGCCATTTTGGAAATGGCAAATGTCAGATATTGTTTAATAATAAATGTATTGGTCTTGCCTTCCGACAAGACGAGCTTTATTTGTTATCACTTCGTGAAAATGTAAATTCCGTATGTGATGTGAATGAAAATATATCCTCATCGAACAATGGAAACAGAAAACGAAAGAGAGCTCAAGATGCGTTGTCGAAATTATGGCACTGTCGTTTAGGCCATATTTCGAGGGGGAGAATAGAAAGACTAGTTAAGAATGATATTCTTCCTCCATTAGAGCTCTCAGAGTTAGATCAATGTAGAGATTGCATAAAAGGAAAGTATGTAAAGAAAATTAAGAAAGATGCCAAACGAAGCACAGGAATCCTACAGATTATTCACACAGACATATGTGGTCCTTTTCCTGTGAAAAGTGTGGATGGTTATGATTCATTCATAACATTCACAGACGATTACTCTCGGTTTGGCTACATTTATCCAATTAAAGAGAGAACAGAAGCGTTGGATAAATTTAAAATATTTAAAGTAGAAGTTGAAAATCAGCATGATTTAAAGATTAAGATAGTCAGGTCTGACCGTGGAGGAGAGTACTACGGTCGGCATACCCCATATGGACAAGTTCCTGGACCTTTTGCAAGGTTCTTACAGGAGAATGGTATAGTCGCCCAGTATTCAACACCGGGCGAACCTCAGCAGAATGGAGTAGCTGAAAGGCGTAACCGTACCCTGATGGATATGGTGCGTAGTATGATAAGTTACTCCACTTTATCCACGAGTCTGTGGATGGAGGCGTTAAAAACCGCCATTCATATTCTCAATAGAGTACCAAGTAAGTCGGTGCCCAAAACACCATATGAGTTGTGGACAGGAAGAGTACCCTCACTTAACCACTTGCGTGTGTGGGGGAGCCCTGCTGAGGCTAAAGTTTTTAACCCAAACATTGGGAAGCTAGATCCCAAAACAGTGAGTTGTCATTTCATTGGCTACCCAGAAAAGTCAAAAGGTTTTCGTTTCTACTGTCCTAACAGACATACAAAGTTTGTGGAAACGAGACATGCTGTCTTCCTAGAGGATGAAATGATTAGGGGGAGCATGGTAGCTCGAGAAATTGACCTTGAAGAGAAGCGGGTGTATGCACCCACTCCGATCATTCATGAGCCATTTTTCTCACTACCTGCTGTTGCTGCACCAACAGTACAAGACACTGTGGTGCCAGCACCTGTTGTTATCCCGCCTGTGGCAACAATGAATAATGATGAGGAACCTGTGGCTCAGGATCCTATAGAACCTATTGCCACACATGAAGGGGAGCAACAACAGCCTCAAACAGAAAATGTGCCAATTGAGGAGGCCCCTAGAAGGTCTCAAAGAGTTAGAAAATCAGCTATTCCTGCTGATTATGAAGTGTACAACACTGAAGAATTTCAAATGGAGGATGATCCCACCTCATTTGAAGAAGCCATGAAAAGTGACCATTCATCAAAGTGGCTTGAGGCCATGGAAGATGAGATGAGATCAATGAATGCAAATAAAGTTTGGGATTTGGAGATAATTCCTAAAGGAGCCAAAACAGTAGGCTGTAAATGGGTCTACAAAACAAAACTTGACTCTCAAGGGAATATAGAGAGATATAAAGCCCGACTTGTGGCAAAAGGCTTTACACAAAGAGAAGGGATTGATTACAATGAGACCTTTTCTCCAGTCTCATGTAAGGATTCCTTCAGAATCATAATGGCATTAGTGGCACATTACGATTTGGAATTACATCAGATGGATGTAAAGACGGCATTTCTCAACGGAGACTTAGAGGAAAATGTTTACATGGCACAACCGAAAGGTTTTGTCATGGAAGGAAAAGAACGTTTGGGATGCCGCCTAAAGAAATCCATTTATGGATTAAAACAAGCTTCAAGACAGTGGTACTTGAAGTTTGATCAGACAATAAAGAATTTTGGCTTTAAAGATAATGTTGAGGACAATTGTGTCTACGCAAAGTTTAAGAATGGGAAGTTTATCTTCCTTGTCCTGTATATGGATGATATCTTACTTGCTAGTAGTGATGTCAGTCTACTACTGGAAACAAAGAAGTTTTTGTCCTCAAAGTTTGATATGAAAGATCTTGGTGAAGCTTCGTTCGTTCTAGGGATCGAGATTCACCGAGATAGAAGTAAAGGGGTATTAGGACTGTCACAAAAGGCATACATAGAAAAAGTCTTAAAGAAATTCAGTATGCACAAATATAGTCCCTCACCTGCTCCTATAGTCAAGGGCGACAGATATGGGGATTTTCAATGCCCCAGGAACCAATATGAGATCGATCAAATGAAAGTGGTTCCATATGCTTCAGCTGTCGGAAGCTTGCAATATGCTCAAGTGTGTATGCGCCCTGACTTGGCATTTGTTACCGGGTTACTTGGCAGATTCCAGAGCAATCCTGGAATAAAACACTGGAAATTGGTAAAGAAAGTCTTGCGTTATTTGCAAGGATCGAAAGGCCTCATGATGACGTATAGAAGATCTGATTCACTCAATATAGTGGGATATTCAGATTCTGATTATGCGGGAGATAATAGAAAATCCACGTCTGGATATGTGTTTACTCTCGCAGGGGGAGCTATTTCATGGAAAAGCTCAAAACAAACCGTCACTACATCGTCCACAATGTATGCCGAGTTTGTAGCGTGTTATGAGGCAACAGGGCAGGTGAACTGGCTAAAGAAGTTCATACCCGGTTTGAAGGTGGTTGACGACATCAATAGACCACTGAGGTTATACTGCGATAATAATCCAGCAGTACAGTATGCTCACAACAATAGGTCAAGTGGTGCTGCCAAACACATTGACATAAAGTATTATGTTGTGAAGGATAAAGTCCGGGATCAGATGATAAGTCTTGAGCATATAAGTACCGAAAAGATGCTCGCGGATCCGCTTACAAAAGGCTTACCACCCAACGTGTTCAGAGAACATGTAGCCGGCATGGGTTTAAGGGAAAGCCTATGATTCCTGGACTATAAAGGGCCCAAAAGTTAAAGTAACTATTTCAGATCAGAGACGTGCATTGTAGCTGTTAAATCTATCGGCGATTGACCGAGACGATGAAACATGCTCTATGCATCATCTGTGAAGAAATGAGTAAGGTTTAAAGGATTGTAGTTTAAAGTTTAAAGATAAAAGTAATAGTGAGATCAAGGGGGAGAATGTTAGATTGATCGGCCTATTGGGCCTTGGTCTCGCGCCCTGATCGGGGGCGCCCAACCCTACATGGTTGGTGGGCCCCCGTCGCACTGCGCTATATAGAGAGGTGGGGGCCGGCGGCTCAAAATACGAGGATCGCCGTGAGCCGCAAACCCACCGACGAAACCCTAGACCGATCTACGAGGGCGCGCAGCCAGCGACGGGAAGCTCCGCTGATCCTCGCCGTCGTCACTGCTACGCCCGACTGCACTGCATCGACGTCCGTGCAACCTCTACTTCACCCGTCGCTGCCCGTGTGCTGCCTCCATCACCGAACCCGCGATGGCCAGCACGACCGCGACATCATCTGGAGGCTCAGGTTCATCACCAGCCCCTCTCTCCCCTATCTCCCTCTCGGTGTAGTGTTCTAGGTCTAAATGTGCATGTCTTTCATGGTTCTATGAGTTCACCGGCCTAGATCTACTCTAGTTGATCCACAGAATGTTTACAGTTTGAACTGCGTGAACCTAGGAAAGTGTCACGAACTCAGATAGTATAGAGAGAATCGAGAGGATTTGAGAAGTTCAGAGGAGGAAGAACAGAGAACAGAGGATTTCAGTTGGGGATTCGGTTTAACATTTCAGGTATAACCGGCAACATCCATTACAACAGCTTTTATACATAGCCATAACTGCCTTCATCTACTGGGCCGAGCCCCTACAGCCTAACAGGCCAAGCCCAGCTACGATTTCTTCAGGTGCGTTGCTTCTTTCACACGCTCTGCCGATGCTCCTCCTTGCTTAGCCACCTTCAAATGGTGATGCAGTCGCAGGCAGGTTTCGTGACAAAAAGGCCCCTACCTTGCGCCTTGGCCTTGCTCTTTGTCAGCAGGTTTGTGCTTGAGGCAGATGAGTGGCAGACTCACAGGCCGTGGCACCATGGATGGAGGTGCTTTTTCACCTTAGAACACCTTTTCCCTGGCGTTGCATGCAAATTGTGTCTTGTTACCGGCGGCTGCTGGGATCTGTGCTGGACGCCCGAGGTGTGCTGGTCTTCCAATGCAGTACCGTGTTGAGCACTCCAAGCGTGTGACGAAACCTCACAAGTACCTTTGCACCTTATGTCTACTAGGTTTCCTCCGTGAGCGACACGCACAGGCACCAGATGGATTTCTCCTTAGGTCTTGGAATGCATATCTGCTATATTTGTTTTCCTGATACCTTTCATTCCTTACATACATGATCTAATAGATGCGGTACGTCTCATTGTTGAGAGAGGTGTTACTGAGCCATAAACATCAGTGTCACATATATATAGAGAGGAACTAGCAGGTTGAATGGAGTGGGTGACAAATTATAAAGGGAAAAAATGGCCAGTCCTTTTTAGGTAGAGCTACCATAAAAGACATTAGTTACGACAGAGCGAGTAGTACCCCTCCCTGCATGCTGGCTCCGTCCATCAATATTAAACTTCTTTCAGAAAAAGTCCTCTATTTAATTTCTGGTTCATTTTGTTCTATATTTATTTTGAACACGGATTTTGGTGCAATTTCTGTAAACAAAATTAAACATGCATATAATTTGGATAATTGTTCATCCAAAATTTTTAAAATTTACTTTGAAAATCAAAATATGGCATACATCAATGGTAGGACTATTGATAGAGTGGGGAAAATTAGTATGCTGGTAAAATTTATAGGATGAGATCTGAGAAGGTCTTCTCCTTATAGGGGTCGAAACTCTTACAAATTTTGTGTCAAAATCTAGTTTACAACTCAGATTAGGCCAACAAAATGAAAATACCAGCCTAGAAACTTTTAGAAAATCGGCCTATATGCTCGTTTGGGCATGGATTTTCAAATGGGCCATAACTCCTTCACTATGACTACATAATGGTGAAGTCCATTATATAATTTGACAAAGTTACCCAAATCGTCTTAGCTGTGGTTTGGGAAAACACCTTGGCCAGTTTCCTTGATCACCTGGTGCTTTTATGATTTTTGGTTTTCAACCATATGCTCTTCATATTTTTCAGTAAAACTTTCCTGATAAAAACATCCTTCTAGTACAAAGTTGACTTATCAACGACCTTTTGTCGCACTCGATTTTAAGGATAAAATGGGACATAATATTATGTGCACCCAGAGATCAGTCACACACATAAGCCGATAAATTATAGATAGTACCATCACAAATGTTTATTACATCACGTATAATAAGACAGAGTCTTCATATAAATATAGCGGAAGTATAAAGAAAAATCTCTCACGGAAGTTCTATATCACAGGGACGTCAACTGGTTGACCACAAGTCTAGTAATCCTCAGGAAAGTCATTATTACCATAGCTATCTGTTATCCATCTGGAATTTTTATCCAAATAAAGAAAATAAACAAGCGTAAGTACGTGTCGTACTCAACAAGTGTAACATAGGGTTCATGAGGCTCAAAAGGCTTGACACAGGTCTAACAACATTCAGCTTTTAGTTGTCACATTTTTAGCATAAGAGTAGCAATAAGTTGTTTCAATCCCAAAGTAAAACACATGAATAATGAATAGCATAAACGGATAATTCATAGTGATCATCTATTCCGTACATGCTCCAAGACAGCTCGTGACCATGAGTATGGCTGATATACCAGTTTTACACTCTGTCGAGGTTATACACTTTCACTATGAGTCATGATACTCATGTACCCGGGTTAATTACTCTCAAAACACTTCCAAGGTGAGCAGGCAGGGTTCATTATAAAGCGTTTTAAAGGTTCGTCTAACAAGTTAGGGCCGCTAGATTCACTCGGCAAATAGATGTAGAGCCCTCTTTCCCAATGGCACATTGACGCACAACCTATACACATGAGGACAGAGGCCGCACTATACCCGATTCGGCAAGCCATTCTTATGCCATAAAGGAGTAACACCCTAAAATTTGTACTTTTGAAAATATGATTAAAATGATTTATTTGTGAATTTTTGTGCTCATGAAAATATAGGAAAATAAATATTTTCATTATATTAAAATTGAACATAGGGGTTAGCAACATTTTTGTGCATTCATGCCATCGCATTTTGTTTGTTGTGATGAGTGGTTTGATCTAAATTCAAATTTATTTAAAATGTTTTTGGAAAATGGGTTTGAAAATAGAATTTAGGAAAAGAAAAGAAAATTTTAAAATAAAAGGATTTAAAAAGGTTGTAAATTTTATTTTTGAGAATTTACCAAAATTTCTCATTTTTAATTAAGTGGAAAAGTGTATTTGAAACCTTATTCCAATTTAATTTGATTCATATTTGAATTCGGTTTGAGAATGAAAAAAAAGAAAATAAGAAAAAGAATTTCTTTACTCATCTCTCTGTATTTAGCCCAGCAAGTCGTTTCGACCTGGCCCAAATCTCTCCCCCCGCCTCTCTTCTCTCTCTCCTGGAAGTCGTTGGCCCATTCCCTTCTCTTCCCCGCTGCCCAGCAGCGGCCTGTTTCCCTTCTCTTCCTCGCTGTAAGGTCGAGATGGCGGACTAGAGGGGAGTGAATAGTTCTTTCTAAAATTAATCGCGTCGGCTAACCGAAACAAGTGCGGAATTAAAACTATCAGTCTAGCTAAGACTACACCCCTCTATTTATGTTCTCTAGCACCTTTCAAAGATACTAATTAAGTAACAAAGGTGCCAGGCTAGCTAGAGCTCGTCTAACCAATTCTAGAAGCAAGGTCACACAAACCTATGCCACTAGTACTTTAAGCAACAAGGGAGCTTCTACACATGCTAGTAAGCAAAAGCACAAAGCCACCTAAGCGCACTAGCAATGCTCAATAACAAGGCAACCAATACCAAATTAGAGAGCGCAAATACTTAGCTACACAAACTAAGCAATGTGACTAACAAGGTTACACAAACCAAATTAGCCACACAAAGGAGCTACTTCTATGCTACACAAGTAAGAAGGTAACTAGTGAACTACACAACCTTAACTAAATATAAGAGCAACTACACAAGCACAATGTATATGAAAGTAATTACAAGCTTGTGTAACGAGGATGCAAACCAACGGGAAGAACAAGGTTGAGACGGTGATTTTTCTCCCGAGGTTCACGTCTTGCCAACACGCTAGTCCCCATTGTGTCGACCGCTCACTTGGTGGTTCGATGGCTAATTGGCATCACTTGCCAAGCCCGCACGTCGGGCACCGCAAGAACCTATCCCGAAAGTGAGGGTAGTTCAATGCCACGCTTTACTAGAGTTGCTCTTCGTAGCTCCCGCGGGACGAGCACAATGCCCTTCACAAAGCTCTTCTCCGGAGCACCGCACAAGCTTCTTACGGGCTTCGACGGAGACCACCACCAAGCCATCTAGGAGTTGGCAACCTCCAAGAGTAACAAGCACCATCGGCTTGTAACTCGATCACCTAGTGCCACTCGATGCAACCTCACAATGCAATCACACTAGAATCACTCTCTCACATAATTGGATGATCACTATCAAGCATATGTGAGATGGAGGGATCCCAAGCACTCTCAAGCATGGACACAAAGTCCCTCGAGGTGCTCAACCCTAGCCATGGCTGAGACACCCTTCTATTTATAGCCCCATGGGCTAAACTAGCCGTTACCCCTTCACTAGGCAAAACTCGAGGTGACCGAACGCTCCGGTCAGATCGACCGAACGCAAGACCTCAGCATCTGGTCAACGGATGCTCAGCATGTGTCACCACCATTCAACCTCAATCGCTTGATCTCAACGGTCAAGTGATGACCAGACGCAGCTGCTCAAAGTGACCGGACGCAGCAACCCCAGTGTTCAATCATTTCGAGTAAGGTACCAGTCGCGACCAGACACGTCCAGTCGATCATGATTGGATGCAGCAACAGCGTCCAGTCCTTCTCCAACCTTTTTGCGTCACCTACGTCATCGTACGTCAGCCTGACCGGACGCACCCTACTAACGTCCGATCACTTTCAGCGCCAACGTCTGGTCGAAGACCGATGCCTGCACGCTCACTGCCGCCACTGATCGGACATAGGACCCCAGCGTCCGGTCACCATGTGACTAGCATCTGGTCCACTCTATGAGACTCTATCTTTTCTATATAGGACACTGGTGGCACCGTCGGACTGTCCGCACTCTACGGGTGGACACTCTGCTGGTGGAGTTTCTAACCTTTCTCGCCTCCGTTTCATCGCTGAGTTGATCCACATCAACTCCAACTTTATCTCCTTTGTAAATGTGTCAACACCACCATGTGTATGTGTGTTGGCATTTTCACAATCATTTCCCAAAGGATTAGCCACTCAACTTGCCACGCCACTCAATCCTAGCGACGATGCAAAGTTAGATCACTCGAGTGGCACTAGATGACCGATATGCAAACAAGTCTATCCCTCTTGATAGTATGACCATCTACCCAAAACCTGGTCATCAACTTCTCTACACACCTATGATCGATAAAATGAAATGCCCTAAGTTATACCTTTTCCTTGCGCATTCCATTCCATTTCTTCCAATGTCGATGCAACACATGCACCAACATGATCAACAATGATATGATCCACTTCATATCATCACGTGATCATATTGGTTCATCGATCTTGACTTCACTTGCGTTTCATCATTACCTTCGTCCATCGGCGCCAAGTCTTGCTCAAGCTTCACAGCTACATGGTCCATCGCTCTAAAGCCTCCGACTTGCCCTTCACACTTGCAACCAGTCCATCAAGCCAAGTCTTGTCTTGATCTTCTCCACCTTGATCACATGACTCAATGTCATATCTCATTTGCAATGAGCTCCTTCATCGTCACATGTGTGAGCTTTGCAACATCTCCGCGCCATTTTCACCTTCATGGCATATGTTGTTCACACACATGTAACTGTGGACTAATCACCTGTGTATCTCACATAAACACAATTAGTTCACCTAGGTTGTCACTCAATTATCAAAATCACACAAGCACCTTTCACCCGCGTCCCGCTCTTGGGCCGGCCCAGCTAGCCAGGCCACAGCCTAGTCACCACGCAGACCACGCCGCACCGTGTCTCCTCTCCCTTGCGCACAATTGCTGCCACCATAGGCCCACGCGTCAGTCGCCCACCCTTCTTCCTCCCATGTCCAAGCCGGGCTCTGCCTCGATGGAAATCATCGCCGCCACTGCCTGGGAGTTCGCGCTCGCTCCGTCTTCGTGCCTTGTCGTGCCTCCCACGCCGCCCTGCCTCATAAAAGCTGAAGCCGCATCGCGCTGCCCTGACCTAGCCGCCTCCAAGTCACCACCCGTACCCTAGCTTGCGTCGCCCTCGCTTCGAAGCTTATAGCGCCACCGCCGTCGCGCTCATCACGCCGCCGCTTCTCTGCCTCCGCAACTACATCCCCAAGCTTCGCGTGAAGGTGTGTAACCCGTAGGTACCGTTCTCGCCCACTCCCTCGCTCCCTACCGCCGGTGCCGCGTCGCCATAGTTCCACCGGTGAACCGATCCACCAAAACACGCTCGAGCTCGCCTCCAAGCCATCGCAGCCGCCCTAGCCCCCTCCATCGAGCTCGCCTCGAGCTTCTCTTGCTTCCCGTGTTCTTCCCGTGTCATAGGGTGGACGGAATCACCCAAGCCAACCACGCCGATGAGCTCCTCTGCTCTCCTGTCATGGTGCCGTCGGTCACTCTTCCCCCTCTCTGCTCTCAGCCGTCCGATCCAAAATCAAGGGCCAGGATTAGAACATACCTTTTTTATTGTAGTTTTACAAAAAGGCCATTACAATTAATTGGGTCTCAACCCACCATCCCTGGTTTCTTTCAAAAGAGCCCCTAAGTTTTCGCTAAATAGGATCCGTAGTCCTCAACTGATTTAAAAATCAGATTTTATTTATTTAAATTCAAAAATCAAGTTCTACTTATTTACAGTTTTGCCACTATTTTCTTTAGGCCATAAAATCTCTGTTTTAACTCTGATTTGACCTGTTCAATTTACGTTAGGTTCGTAATTTCATAACCTACATGTTCATATTACTGTTAGATATGTTTTCAACTTTTAAAATTAAAGGTTAGATTTAATCTATTATTTTATTAAAGGAAATCTTGTTAAATTCATATCTTCTATGTTTGAGTTCTGATTTGACCTGTTCAAGTTGCGTTAGATTCATTGCAACAAGATCTACGCATTAGTAACAATGTTTATCAAGTCACTATTTCTAGAATTTCATGGTTTGAACTTTAATTTGAATAATAATTATGTAACTAGATTTTATAAATAAAATATGATTTGTTTTACTTTAGTTTTATAATTGAAATCTAAATTTGACTTAATTCAATTTATATTTGCTTTTATATAGTTAAAACACATGAAGCTTATTGTTTTATATTTTCTCTTATGAGTAGATGTTTTAGTAGCCATTTCTTTCAAACCATAGCTCCGATTAGCGTGCCTCTCGTGTCTGTGTGTTCGTAGCGATGCGTAGAATCGTGTTTCAAACTCTTTTACTTATTTTTCTTTGATTGGTGTACTATTCTAATTTAGATCTATTTGTTTGCTTCGTGTATGATTGCATGGATGCTTATGTGGTGCTTTATGATCTTGTCTAGTCGGTGAGTTATACGTGGTGAATCAAGAAGCAGGTCTTTGAAGTTTTATACTTGAAGAAGGATCTAAGTTTAAGGCAAGTATAGCATGGGATCTTCCTTGTTGTCCTATACACCCTTAATCATTTAATTCATACTGTATGTGTCTACCTTGACTACCACTAAGGATTTTCTAGTACTTTGTTACCTTGTACCTTGATTCCTATGGGTTATTGCATTAGGTAGTATGATGCTAGTGCTCAATTAAAGACCATAATCTTGTAACTTGACTAATGGGTTATGCAATAAACACTAAAAGATGTTTTTAGCAACATGGAACAAGGGGGCTAGAGCATTGGGCTGTTTTTATGGTGCTGTAGATTTCACTTTCTAAGAACTTATCTGTAAGTGATCATCCGGGACTTACAGTACAACCATAAGGACTATATGACTCTGGTCTTAGTCTAGTACCTTGCTCTTTCTAGTTTGTAGCCGTTTACCAAAAGGGTAAGAGGGGCATACCAGGCTAGGTATGGGCCTCACCCCCAAGGTGTGTACTATGCTGCGTGTATAAGTGCCACTTCTAGAGATGACTCCATAACACTTAGGAGATGGAATCCTTAGCGGCTGCTCCTTATTAGAATGGCTAGGGAAAAGCTTCATAGTGTACCCTATCTGCTCACCTTGGAAGTGTTTTGGGAGTAATTAACCCGGGCATATGGGCAACATAACTCATGGGGAAAGTGTACAACCTCTGCAAAGTATAAAACTGGTATATCAGCCATGCTCACGGTCATGAGCGACCTTGGACCCTTATGAAATAGATGATGAATACTGATGATACTGATGATAAAGATGCTCACTAATGATTATTGTTTTTACTATTCATTATTCATGTTTACCTGATCATGTATTTATGTGGGCTTATGGATAAACTTGTTGTCACCCTATTGCAAAAATCATGACTCATTAAAGGCTAATCGTAGTTAACCAGTGCCAGCCTTTTGAGCCTCATGAACCCCGTGTTATATTTGTTGAGTACGACATGTACTTACGCTTGCTTTACTTTTCAAATATTTGGATAAAAATCATGGATGGGTACTAGATTGCTAGAGTTTGGAGGAATTAGGCTTATGATCAACCAGTTAGTCGTCCCTGTGGAATTGGAGTCTTCATCCGAAGATCAGAGTTGTCTTTCCGCTGTGTGCTATCTAAGGTTATATTCTTTATACTAAGTACACTATATATTGAGTATTGTCTATTGATATTACCCTTATTTGTAGCTATATGTGAGATTTGACTTCCTGGGCTCACGTATGGTGTGTATCTAGTTTTGTTCTTAAAACTAGGTGCTATAGAGTTTCTCTCATATCTTTGAGTGGGTTCCTATCACATCATTAAATTTCTTCAATTCAAACCTTCTTGTCATACTTAGTATATCATTGGGATTTCTTGAGACTCCATAGAACCATCTGTAGTTATCAGATATCTCATTCCTATGTCATCAACGCCTACTTGTCCTAGGTATGTTGAAGATTGGACTCCCAACTAAGGATAGCTCGAACTGTAGAGCCATATTGTCGAATGCAACAATTCCTCGTAGATGATCCAATAACTTATCAACCGAGCAAAGGATACATACTCTAGATGATGAAGCCTTTAAGTGGTATACATCCTCTGAGTATACACCTTCTAATAGGTCATTCTCATATTCCTCAGGTGTAGGTTGGATACCCTCATACTCAATTCTTTCTCTGGACGGTGTTGTTAGTAGCACCGAACGTTGGGCATACTTAATAACTCCTTTACAAGCATAGAACCATCCCTTTTCAAGGATAACATCAATGTCCATTAACTTCAAAACTATAAGGTTTGCCTCAAAGTTCTTTCCTTTTATGTTAAGACTAACTTTTGGGCATATGCGATTTGCCTTCATTTTTCCTCCTCGAGAGTTAAGTATCAAGGGTTTCCTCATTGGAAGCATAGTTATCTTATGATCTTCTACACATTCCCTAGATATGAATGAATGTGCTGCACTGGGGTCAAACAAAACCATGGCAGGGGCTGAGTTTACTGGAATGAACCCCATGGCAACTTCCTTAGCTCCATGAGTGGTAATCATATCCACATTGTTCAACCTGCCTTGAATATAGTTTCACTTTAACTTATTTCCTTGCACTTGCTTCTTATGGGCATTCTGTTCTAGCTTCAATTACTCTCAACAAACTTCTCAAGAAAATCATTCTTATAGGGTTCAATCTCACCACAATCATAACCTTCCTTACTAGTAGAAGTATTTGTCTTCATAAAGGTGATAGTAGGAGGTGATAGACATGGCTCATGAGTGTTTCTTAACTGGCGCTGAACGTCAAACTTTCTCTTCTTCTCTTTCATCTCTCGATGCTTGTTCTCAATTACATTTGCTCTTTCCACCAACGTCTGATAGTTAGCATACACCACGGTCATCAGCTGTAGTTGCAAACCATCATTCAGTCATTTGAAAAAGCATTTTTGCTTCTTAGCATCACTATACACCTCTCTTGGAGCATAGCGTGACAATTGAGTGAACATGTCACGATCCTCACACATAGTCATAGATCCTTGCTTCAAGTTGAGGAACTCATCTTACTTAAGTTCTACCACACCCAACGGAATATGGTAGGACCCGAAGCTCTCGCTAAACTCCTTCTAGGTGATCTGTCCAGCATTGTTGGGATGTTCATACTGGCAAGACTCCCACCAATCTTGTGCTACGCCCTAGAGTTGGCCGGACACAAAAGCACCTTCTCATGGTAGCAACCATCACAAAGATAACTGATGCTTCCAAATGAATAACTAGAACGTATGAAACTTCATCTTGCAAATTCTTCAACTTGGCTACCCCCTTTAAGAAAAGATCAACTAGGGGACACAAGAAGGGTAGCTTGCACCTTCTTCTAGATGAGCTAACTAATATCAAGACGTTGTGACATCCCAATGATACTCTTGTGTATGGGCAAGGACAAGAAATATGAAATTCCTCGCGGGATGAAAAATAGTAGCGCAGTAAAACAGCCGAAGCTCTCATTCTGTTAATCCAATGAAGTTATAGCTTATCCATTAGAAATCTTATAAAATTCTCCAAATTCTATAGTTCAGGTAGTCGAAAACAGTGCACAACAGAAACTGCTCTAGGTTTTAGATAGCACAGGTGCATCGTCTTGTGATTGTCATAACTCTATAACCAACATAGCTATGAAGGTGATTCTTGTGGTCACAGAAAGATATCAAAGTCTACTGTTGTCTAGAATTTTCTCATGATTTCTGATCATCCAAAATTAGAGATATAAACTGAAGAGTGCATGCTGCTCCAAAAAGACATGATAGAGGAAACAGGAGATAACCAAATCCCATCTACTTATTCCATTAATCCTTATACCTTAGGCCTATAAACTAAATGAAATTGTGGAAACACCCAATAAAATCATTGCAATCATTTCAAAGATGCGAAACAATCATAAGCATAATAACAATTCAACAACGTAATAAAGGTGCACACTTCAAACATTGACTCAACTGGTGATACTATCGTCCTCTTTGTACTAGGGGTAATAATCCTAAGACTCATCTTTAGATTACACAAGAAGGTGGTGAGGAACAGTTCTAAAACCATATCAAATCAAGGAGTGAAGATGAGAAGAAAGACTTTAAAATAAGCATTAAGGTAGAGATGAATAACAAGGGTAGAGATATAGTAGAGAAGAAAATATCAAGGTTCATAGAGCAAGGATTTTTGCAGCAACTTCCAAACCTTAGAACGACCAGTTTCTACTAAGCTTGCGTCCTACAATCAGCATTACTCTGATACCACTTTGTAGCACCCGGTTTTAAGAACAAAACCAGATGCACACCATATGTGAGCCTAGGAAGTCTAACCTCACATATAGCTATAAATAAGGGTAATATCATAAGACAATGCTTATTACATAGCGTATTAGTATAAAGAATACAACCTCAGAGTCTAGACAACAGAAAGACAACTTCGATCTTCAGGCGAAGACTCCAATTCCATAGGGACAACTAACTGGTTGATCATAAGTCCAACTCCTCCAGACTAGCAATCTGGTACCCATCTGGGATTTTTATCCAAATAATTGAAAAATAAAGCAAGCGTAAGTACATGTCATACTCAACAAATATATCATGGGGTTTATGAGGCTCAAAAAGCTGACACTGGTTTAACTATAATTAGCTTTTAATTGTCATAATTTTAGCATAGGAGTACCAACAAGTTTATCACAAGCCCATATAAACACATGATCAGGTAAACATGAATAATGAATAGCATAAACAATTAACTATTAATGAGCATCTTTATCATCAGTATCATCAGTGTTCATCATCTATTCTGTAATGTTCTAGGGCCGCTCGTGACCATGAGCACGACTGTTATAACAATTTTACACTCTGCAGAGGTTGTACATTTTTACTATGAGTCATAATTTACCCTTTCGCCCGAGGTGATCAGCCTCTTGACCCACTATCAAGGAAGGTTGATAGGGTTCACTATGAAGCCTTTCAAAGGTTCGTCTAACAAGTTAGGGCCATTAGATTCACTAGGCAAACAAATGTAGAGCCTCCCCTTCCCAATGGCACAATGACACGCAGCCTATACATAAGGGGACAGAGGCCGCACTATACCTGATTCATCAAGCCATTCTTACGCTAATAAAGGTAACTACTTACAAGCTAGAAAAGGTCCTCATACTGAGCTAAAGCTAGAGCCATGTAGGCCTCACAGCTATACTGTAAGTTCTAGATAATCACTTACAGATAAGTCCTTAGAGAGAGGAATCTAGAGCACCATAAAAACAGCCCAATGCTCTAGCCCCCTTGTTCCATGTTGCTAAAAAGCATCTTTTAGTGTTTATTGCATATTACATTAGTCAAGTTATAAGATCATGGTTGTAGTCGAGCACTAGCATCATACTACCCAATGCAATACCCCATAGGTATCAAGGCACAAGGTACAAAGTACTAGGAAATCCTTAATGGTAGCCAAGGTAGACACAAGCGGTATGAATTAAATGATTAAAGGTATATAGGACAACAAGAAAGATCCCATGTTATACTTGCCTTAAAACTCTGATCCTTCTTCAAGTCTAAAACTTCAAAGGAACTCCTTGATCAACACGTAAAGCTCACTGACTAGACAAGATCATAAAGCATCACATAAGCATTCATGCAATCATACATGAAGCAAACAATAGATCTAAATTAGAACAGTACACCAAACATAAAACCGAGATAAAAAGTTTATAAAACTAATCTATGTCTCGCTACAAACATATAGACATGAAAAGCACTCTAATTGGAGCTATGGTGAAAAAGATACAACTACCAAAAAATCTACTCATAAGAGAAAATATAAAACTTTAAGTTCATGTGTTTTAACCATATAAAAGCTTATATAAAATCAATTAAGTCAAATTTATATTTAAATTATAAAACTAAAGTAAAACAAATCATATTTTATTGATAAAGTCCAGTTGCATAATTTTTATTCAAATTAGAGTGTAAACCATAAAATTCTAGAAAAAGTGACATGATAAACGTTGTTACTAACACGTAGATCTCGTTGTAATGAATCTAGCACAACTTGAACAGGTCAAATCGGAGCTAAAACATAGAACATATGAGTTAAACAAGATTTTCTTTAATAAAATAATAGATTAAATCTAACCTAACGCAAGTTGAACGGATCAAAACAGAGTTAAAACAAGTTGAACATGTAGATTACAGAGATTATGAACCTAACGCAAGTTGAACGGATCAAAACGGAGTTAAAACAAGGAAACTACGCATAAAATAAGATCAATGGCAATTCTGTAAATATTTTGAAATCAATTTCGTATTAAAAATAATTAAAAACCAAATTAAAACAGTCCTGTGGACCGGGCGTCATTTTTGGAAAACTGGAAGGGCTGAAACAGAAAATCTAAGGGCATATGTTGAATTATTTTCAACAGAGGATGGACTGCGGGTTGATTTGAGAAATCTACAGGGTCTCTTTAGCAAATAAGCCAGCTAAATCAGTATATTCTAATCTAGGCCGTTGATCTCATATTGGACGATGCAGATCAAATTGGGCACGGGGGTCGCCGGAGCAGCGCTGTACGCGACGACGCCATGGCTGGAGAGCAGAGGAGCTCGCCAGCGTGATCGGTTTGGGCGATTCCGACCACCGTTGGACACGGGAAAGGCACGGGAAGCAAGAGGAGTTCGAGCCGAACTCGACGGAAAGGTTAAGAGCAGTTGCGACGGTACGGTGGCGACGCGGTGCTTGATTTGGCGACCGGTGATGATTCGGTAGTGACGCGCAGCCGACAGGAAGCGAGAGAGAACTAGATAAGGCACCAGGAGCTTCATTACCTCACGACGAAGACTAGAAGGCGACTCTAATCAATGGTGGGGCATGGCAGCGACGGAATCACATGCGGCGGTGGCGAGCTAGGGTTGCTGCGCGCGGCAAAGCTAGAGCGAGGCGGCGTAGCGGCTCGGTTAGGGCTAGGCGAGGGAAGCAAGGGGCAGGGGTCGGTATTTATGGGTCCTTGCGGCGTAGGGAGCATGCTAGACGGCGAAGTCGGTGGCGCGGCGAACACGGCAACGGCAGAGTCCGTGCTGGCGACGAGAGGAAGAAGAAGGCACTGACATGTGGGCCCGGGATGTCAGCGAAGCAAGGGGGGGGTCGGGCTGTCAGTGAACCGAGGGAGAGAGAGGGACGGGTGCGGCTTCAGCCTGGTGGGCCAGCTTGTTGGCCCACGAAGAAGAAGAGGGGAAGCGGAAGCGGCCAGCTGGGCCAAGGCGCTGCAGGCCCACGCGGAAGAGGGCGGGAGATGGCGCTGCTTGCTTGGGCCTGCGTGTGGGAACGGTTGAAGTGGGCGCGGGATTGGGAGGAAGGAAGTTGGGCCGTCCAGCCAGAAGAGGAGGGGGAAAGATTTTCCATTTTCAAATCCTTTTCTATTTTGCTTGCAAAACCAAATTCAATTATGTTCCAAATCAAATTCAAATAGAGTTTCAAATATACTTTTCAACTAAAATAAAAATGAGCAATTTTAGTAAGTTTTCCAGAAATAATTTTTACATTTTTTTTAAAATTCTTTGACTTTTAAATTTTCTTTTCTTTTCCTTAAAAGCCATTTTCAAATTCATTTTCAAAAGCATTTTAAATTCATTTTGAATTTTGGATTCAACCACTCAACTCAATAAATCAAATGTAATGGCATGTATGCTCAACCATGTTTCTACATCCTACGATGAATTTTAATTTAAAGAAAAATATTGTTTTTCCTATATTTCATGAGCACAAAAATTCATAATTAAACCATTTTAACTCTATTTAAAAAGGAGCAATTTTTTAGGGTGTTACATGGATTCAGTTTATATACAAAAAAGGGAAAAATGAAAAGTGGTCAATTATGATTATACAGTGCACAGATAAGAGAGCAGTCAGCATTAGATGAGCAAACGAAATAGATAAATTGATGGAAAAAAATATGTGGTGGGCAGTGCCATAATAAATCTCTAAGGAAGGCATGTATATTAGCTATGAAAATTACAGTACCAGCTAAATATGTAAGTTGCAGGGTAAGTTGCACATTAGCTAAAGAAATTACAGAAGAAGCTATTGAAATGGCAAGAGTAGAGCATGGAACTCATTAACCTGTTTGCATTGGGAATTTTGAAGATTGACAAAATAAATATAGCATCAATTTTGAATACACTATGTAGATATAGCACTATAACAGAAAAAGTTTTAGGAGGTAACCATATCCAGTCTGTAGACAGGTAAGAAGTTTTATTTGAAGAAGAGGTAATTATTGTTCGTGCCCATAAAGGACAGCAGCAAAAGGATAGAAAACTTTCTCGTAACGAACAGAAACAACATGGTAACAGGCTCATAAAGAACCTTTTTTTCACAGCAGCATAAAAAAATTCGTTATAACAAGGTATCCTGTTAAGTGCAAATCTAAAACTCAGCATATTTTTATGGCGCAGTGAGGTGACAAACACAGGCAACTGAACATAGGCCGACATATATTCGGCACCAAGGCGTAAGGTATGAAATAAGACCATACAGGATAATCTGAAATCATAGACAAAACTGTAGCGTACTAATGGCAGGGAAAAATAAAGAAGTACAAAAATGTGAAGAGGGAATATGTGGCGACAAATGTTACCTCATCTAACTCTTCTTTTTTTTTAGGTTGGTAGACAGCAGCAGATAACCTGCAATGACCTCATCGTCATCTCCATGTTATGTTTTGAAAAGTCTAGCAGTATATCATAGTAAGCATGAGGAGAAATAGCATTGCTATTAAATAGAATTTGAACGGGGAGAGGGGTTAGGAATAAAACTGATCTTAAAGAGTAGAATCATCATTGTTATATGTACCAACAGTACTTGCCTATTCATGAAGAAAACATGTCAAGTCCAGTAAGAGGTATAGGTAGCAAATCATCATGATAGGAGAGAAGGTTTAGATTTTGTTTAATATGGCTAGATATCATGGAGTATTAACTATCATCAGTACTTACAACAAAAGCAGCATACATAAATTTTCATTGGTTGACAGGCAAAATTAGCTGTTAAAAAATCATGGCTGCCATGTTTGGATAGCACATTTACAGCTGCTTGCAAAATGGATCTAACCACTACATTATTTCATATAAGAACTGACACCTTAACATCCTTAAGTTAGGATTTATTTTCATGTGAGATAACCACCACTTTATTTCAGATAAGGTAAACTGTGCATGAGATCCAATTACCAAATTCTAAATTCCATTCCCTTGGTGAAAACACATCACGCAATAGAGTCAGCAACTTTAGAACAGGAGGCTGCACAGTTGAGAAAAACTTACTGAGTTGCATAGGGAAACAGCTCCAGCGCCGTCAGATCCAGCCGCCGAGCTTCGCCGCTGCAGCCGCCGGGGACGAAGAGGGCAGCCGCCGCCGCACGATCACCTAGGGTTTCATCGGGCAGAGGAGCAGAAGCTCTCCGGTGGAGGAGAACAGTTAGGAGGATTTGTGCGACGTGGCCATGGCTTCTGGACGAGGAGCCGACGATTAATATAGAGGTATATATATATATATATATATATATATATAGCATGGCTGCATTATTTTTGATACCGTAGATGACATAAATCACACCACTACAAGTATAGTAGTGAGTGTAGATTGCACATGGACAACATTATTAACATTATTACGGGGCCTGTTGGATCACGTAGAGAGAGAGAGAGAGAGAGTGCAGAGTTGAACCATGAACATCGAGTTATTGCAAGTCACAGGATACACTGTTGCTGCACCACTCATAACTAGCATCACTTATCTTGAATTGATATGCTTTGAAGACATTTTGAAATCGAGAAGTTTAAATGCATGTCAATGTCGAATTTCGCTAATGCGGTCTGATGCTCTTCCAAACTTTTGCTAGCAGAGTTATAAAGGCATCGGCTCTGTTCGCTTCTCTTATAATTCGTTTTTTTCAGCTGGAACAGTGTTTCGGCTTGTTTTTTCAGCGAAGCGAACGGGGCCAATGACTCATGTTTGGGTATTCGTGCAGGGATGGCTTCAAGGTGGCATGCATATTTACCAAAGTGGAGTTTGTTAGATATATATATGTGTACAATTTGGTTATACTAGAACTAGAGTTGTATTAGGGATTAACATAAAGTATGAGTCGAACTCTGTATCATAGGGTGCTAGAAATACGAGGCAACCCATGTTGTAACCATGGGACAACTTGGAGGCTGGTTTGATCAGCGACAAGACCGTGGAAACGTTCAGATGCTTGTGTAGCCACTGTTTTTATGGGGAGGAGCGTTCGTAGTCATGGCCCAAGGATGGAGGCATATCGTTGAATCTCGTTCAAAAAATATTGTGCTTTGGTGTTGTTCTCGCTTGCATATTTTTTCAATTAGTGGATCCGTTTGCGTCTGGATGTAACCATCTACTCTGACATTAATTACTTACCTAAACAAATAAGGGGATACTTTTAGCACCCACCCACCAATAACAACCCAACCCCAACCCCTCCACCGGCGTCCGTGCTATCACATTCTTTGAGTAGGAGGCGTCACAACGAGCAATGACTGGTCAGATGTGATGACCATCATTTTTTTACACTAAAAAGTAATAGGGCAAATAAAGTTTGCCAGTTTTATGAGGCCAAAAGTGATGGGCATAGATATAGCCACATTGTACTATAAGAAATGTGGCCTTTTATGACGAATATAATACAGTTGTAACCGTTTCAGCGAAATGACAGTATTGATATTCATCATTAATTGTTGTACTGTCAAAAAACGAATGCATTCTAGTTTTGTTGCAAATAAAACTATATTATGTTTAACCAATTTTATACAAAAGTCGGTAAAATCTGCATGATTGATATCATGAGCACGCAACCACCCTGAACATGCACTGTATATGTCGAACCGTGCCAGCTCCTAATGTGGAGGAATACATCTGTCTGGTGCCACTCATTCCAAAGGCAGGGAAATGTGGGCGCCGGACATTGAGCCACTGGCGCGAGGAAGGAGGCGGCCGTCGCCGAAAGGAGGACGGGCACCGGAGAGGGAACCGCTGGCGCGAGGTAGGAGACGGCCGTGTGGCTCGCCGACCGCACCGCCGGCCGTGCGTTAGTAATGTCCAATTAGTTATAGCAGGGACTTCTTTTATGTTAGACTGCAGAGCAGACGAAATGTTACCAAGTCGGGGTCAATGATGGTACGTTGAGCATGGACACCTTTTATGTTCAGAACTTTTAAAAAGTTGCTACAGTACCTGTCACATCGAATGTTTGCGGCCCGTGCATGGAGCATTAAATGTAGACGAAAAGAAAAACTAATTGCACAGTTTGGTGGGAAATTGCGAGACGAACGTTTTGAGCCTAGTTAGTCCATGTTTGAACACTATTTACTAAATAAAAACGAACGTGCTACAGTAGCCCAAAATCCAAATTCCTACGATTAAACAAGGGCTCAGTCACGCAGAAATTAAACGAATTTATTACTTCTGTAACTTTCCCTATCGTAGCCAGGTCCTCTCTGGCTCGGACCATATCGGATCTTCTATTCACCATATCTGTTTCCTAATTGCAAACCGGGTTTCTGCTAGGCAGTAAGCAATTGTTCAATTATCACTTTGACATACTCTACATCTGCCGGACGATTTCAACAGCTCCGCGCTCTGTCCCCAAGACCTAACTGCCTCTTGATCCAGTCAGTCACGAAGAGCACTCTGCATCTTTACTGTTGCGCGGCTGGTCCGAACCTGCTGGACGCAAGGGGAAAAGAGATCGAGAGAAAGCCATGGAGTCGGAGACCTTTACGATTTCTCGGACCAAAATGATGCCACAGCAGGTCGGTTCCAAACTTCCAGTCCTTATATATACCCCAATGTGCAGTGATCGATACCAATAGCAAGCCATTGGCCCTGTTGACTTCGCTGAAAAAACAAAACGAAATACTGTTTCGACTGATTTATTGTAAGAGAAAAACATTATTCTAACTAAAAAAACAAGCTAAAAAATACGGATTATAAGATAAGCGAACAAGACCAATAAATGCGAGGGGGGTTCTGCCCAACATTGAATAAGTGTATTGGACGTGATGAAATAATCTTAGGCTCTGTTTGCTTTTCTTATAATTCGTACTTTTCGGCTTATCTTTTAGTTGAAACAGTATTTTTCTCTCACAACAAATCAGTCAGAATAGTGTTTCAACTTATTTTTTTCAGCGAAACGAACAGGCATTACCATCTTCAAACAGCAATGGCTTTATTGAGTTTCGCTCCGGTGGTCCTTTCAAAAAGACCTGCACGAATATTAAAGCAGCCAGGAAATTAATTTTGCCGGTTTAGTTTGGACCCGACCCTACCCATGTCCAACCCAGGTCCAGCCGCTGCCCACCCAGTCCAGTCCAGACTCCAGAGAATTCCCGAATTTCTTAGATCCGTAATAGTCGCGCGTCTTAACCGCCGATGGCCGCAGCGCGCGGAGAGGCGGCGCCGCCGCCACACGAAGGCTGCCAGACCTCGGTGTCGCGCGGGCGCGGCCCTAGGCTCGAGCGCGGGATGCGGGCACGTGCGGCAGTGAAGGGCGAGGGACGGCGGCAGCACCCTCCATAATCGAATCATTGGCGTGGTGTATGCCTCAGGCTTAGCAGCATTCTATGCTTGCAAAGTATGTGTCTACCTCTCTTGATTTGGAAAGGACACTGCTGAACATTGCTATGGTGCTAACTTTGCACATTAGAGGCCTGACTTAATTGTCATAGCGTAACTGATCAACCTCCTGAGACTGACAGTGACTTGTGCCAAATATCCCACTTGAGATGCATATGAAAAACCATTTGATGCAGGACTTGGTATGTGAGTTCTGTACAAGGTTTTCATGATTAGACAATTGATGTGGCAATCTACGAGAATTTTCAGCACATGTCAACCACGTACCTCTCCTTAAGAAAATGAGTATCATGAGTTTAAATTTTTGCGTGTAGGAAGGACTAGATGATCAATCATGCAACACATTGTAGCAACTCATATTTTCTCAGGCAGTTGTTTGGAGATTAAATTAAAGAGAACAAACAGAACGGCAGACTGCACCTCTGTACAGGGGGTGTGAACTATGCACTGAACTAGTCTCGAAGTAAAAAACCCAAAATTGTTGAACTGAATCTCATGTTGGCATTCTGCAGTGATGTCAAGCAGAGACTTATCAAGCACCTCTGTACTAGGTTGTTTTCAGTCGTTAACCTATACTATGTCTGAACAAGCTGGGGATGCTATGTCATTGAACAAGCTGGGGTCTGGGGATGCTTTGTGACCGAACGAGCTATCAACCTCTGGCAGCCTTTCTTTGTCAGTGGGAGTCGCCCTGACCACCGCGTTGGGGCCTGAAGCCGCGCTAGAACGAGGGGTCCCTGCCAGCCATGGCGTAGCCAAGGCGGCGCCGTGGAACTGTGGAAGTACAACGGTGGACAACGAAGGCGACTGTCCTCGGTCGTCGTCTCGTCGCTAGGTGGTAGCCAAGGCATGCTTTCTACATTGCGCTTGACCTAGAATGATTACATGGCGGAGAGCCGGAGACAGAATATCAGAGATGCTACGTTTGGAACGACAAGGCTTATAAGCTGGTCCTCATCCTCCTAAACTTCCAAGGTGGTACTAAACCCACCAACAACAACTCCACATGTGCCACTTGGGCTACATGGATCAACTTCTTTTTCTTTTAGAATTAACTCTGCTTTTATAAAGCAAACGGTAGCCATACAAGGTACGCTGGGGTTACCAGCAACAAGAGAAGAGCAACCAAACTAGTCCAGAAGGACAGCGATACAGAGCTAAAAAAGCACAGTCAAACTTCTGAAACGTCTGATAGGAGAATAGCGTTGGGTCGGAAGTTCTTCATCCATGCTAGAATATTCTCCAGAATCTGATCAACCTGTTCTTTGTCCTTCTCCTGAGCAAGTGGTTCCATTTCTGCATAAGGGATATAGCAACGTACGTAACATCAGAGGGAGCTTTAGGGAAAACTTTCTCAATAGCCATCTTGTTCCTTGTAATCCGTAGAGCCCATGTAAAACCTACAAAAATGAACATTAACAGATTGCTAGGTAAAGGCCCCTTGCACTGCAGCCAGATGCAGCTAAAGTCTTCCAGAGATGATGGACAGTAGTCCAGATTAAAGATATCCTTGATAATACTCCATATTAGTTTAGCCAAATGGCATTTAAAAAACAAGTGATCCACAGATTTGACCAACCCACACAGACAGCAGTGGATATCCCCTTTGCACCCATTTTGGGATACACTTTTAGCAACTTGAAGTTTATTATTGAACACTTGCCAAAGAAAAAAATTGATCTTAAGAGGAATTTTGCATTTCCAAATGTATCCGGCCACTCTGCTAATGACTCCCCTATTAGTAATAAAACGATATAAGGATTTCGTAGTGAAATTTCCTTTACTTTCTAAAGCACATTTCACAGAGTCACTCTGATCTAGGACTAAACTGACACCATGGAGTATGTTTTCCAGTTCAGACCATCTGTTGAACTCCTGCACAGACAGAGTGCGTTTGAACTCCATAAACCACTCCCCTTCATCCCAACATTCATGGACATAACAGTTGCTGTTTCTAACCATCCTATAAATGTCCTCATAGGCAATACTCAAAGGTACACGCATCAGCCAACAATCATGCCAGAATTTACAGTTAGAACCATTCCTAACCTGAAACAAGGCCCCCCATTTGAACAGGTGTTTAACCTTATGGAGCCCCTTCCAAAAATGAGAGCCTCCCTTGGCACTCGATTCAAAGAAACACCCTTCCCTCATATACTTAACCTTAATGATTCTAAACCACATAGTATCAGGTTCCTGGAAAATTTTCCAGATCCATTTCACTAAGAGACAGTCATTCATAATCCTAGTGTTAATGACCCCCACACCCCCTTGGTCTTTGGGTCTAGCAATCATATCCCATTTTGACATGTGATATCGAAATTTCTCTTCTGTACCCTGCCAAAGAAATTTGGCCCTCACACCATCCATCTTCTTGTGAACACCGTCTTGCAGCCAATAGAAACCCATACAATAAAGATGAATGCTAGATAAGCAAGAGTTAGTTATAATTTGCCTACCCTAGATGTTAAGAACTTTCCCCTCCATGGGTCAAGTCTCTTAATCATCTTGTGAACAATAGGATCAAAAGCACCCATGGTCAGATAAGTGTCGCTAATAGGAATTCCTAAGTACTTCATAGGCAAGACACCCATAACACAATTAAGCATATTAGCCATCAGCTCCTTTTCCTCTTGTTGGACCCCAAACACAAAGACTTCACTTTTGTGATAGTTGATCTTGAGGCCAGATAACCATTCAAAGCAATACAAGATTAGTTTGAGGTTTCTAATGGATTTCTCAGAACCATCAATCATGATGACTGTGTCATCAGCATACTAAATGTGAGAAATGCCTCCAGGTATCAAGTCACCTAACACCCCTGTCAAGTTACCCTTACCAACAGCTTTGTCTAAGAGAACCCCTAAAGCATCAGCCACTAGGTTAAATAAAAGGGGAGAGAGGGGATCACCCTGTCTTAAACCTCTGAAAGTTTTGAAGTATGGGCTTCTCTCTCCGTTGACATTAATGCACACTTTCCCATCCTTCATTGTGCTCATAACCCAGTTAATCCATCTAGCAGGGAAACCTCTCCCCACCATCACTTGTTCCAAAAAGGACCAGCGGACTCTGTCGTATGCTTTTTCAAAGTCAATCTTAAGGACGAGCCCTTTCTTTTTGGATCTACTTAATTCATGGAGCACTTCATGTAGAACCACAACACCATCCAAAATATTCCTCCCTTTGACAAAGCCAGTCTGATTTTCCCCTATAATTTTTGTAGCAATTGGCAGTAGCCTATTTGTCAAGACCTTAGTAAAACACTTGTAGTCCACATTCAACAAGCAGATTGGCCTCCTTCAGCTTAGGTACTAAGGTAATAACCCCATAGTTCAGCCATTTGATATCCAACAACCCCTCATGGAAGTCCTTGAACATGTTAATAATATCCCCCTTTAGGATCTCCCAGCAGTTCTTGAAAAAAAACAACACCATATCCGTTAGGCCCGGGAGCAGAGTTCTCCTTCATATTCATCACCATTTCCCTTATCTCTTCTGGACTAAAACTTTTAATCAAATGAGAATTGTCTTCTTCAGATAAGGTCAACTTTGCAGGCCAGAAATTGGAGCCAAGTTCCAGAGCACAAGGATCATTATGACCAAATAAACCTTTATAATAGTCCACAATATGTTGAGTAATTCTCTTTGCCCACTTACTTCCCCATTTTCACAATCAAGACAAGCAATAGTATTCTTCCTTCTTCTACCACTGACAAACTGGTGGAAAAAAATGTGAATTTGCATCCCATTGCAGAATCCAATTTTTTCCAGCCTTTTGTTTCCACTGCAGATCCTCCAAAATAAAAAGCCTCTCTAGGTTTTTCTCCACCTCTAATCTCTCAGCCCATTCTTCCATGGATAAAAGTCTCTGTTCAGCCACCAGATCAAGATCTTGAATCTTCTTGGTTAAATCATTCATGATTCTCTTCTGATCTCCAATTCTTTTTAAATTCCACCCTCTAAGGTACTGTCTTAGGCCCTGTAGGCATCCATGCCAAAGGTCTAGAGAATAAGCCCCTTTAGAGTATCTATTCTTGATTTCACCCCATTTATCATGCATTAGTTTGTGAAACTCCTCATGGTGAAGCCATTTCTCCTCAAAGAAAAAATATTTGGTCCTCGGGACTCCCTTGTCGCCAGTATCCAGGATTAAAGGTGTGTGATCAGACCCTACTCTAGCCTTAGTCCAAGCGAAACAATTAGAATATTGCAGCTCCCAATTAATAGAGGCTAAAATCCTGTCCAATTTGACTAGAGTAGGGTGTTAGAATTGATCTCATCCGTCTTGACCCAACGGTCAAGACGGACCCCTTGACCGCGTCCTGATCGGGGACGTCCAGCCAACTACTGACTGGTGGGCCCCCGTTGCACAGTGCCTATAAAGAGGAGGTGGGGCAAACGGCTCAGGGTATGAGGTTCACCGCTGCCACAGCCCCACTGTCCTAACCCTAACCCGATCCAGAGGGTGGCACTGCCAGCGGCAGGAAGCACCACCGGACCGCCAAAGCTCCACGCCGCCGGGACTCCGCCACTTCTACACCGCCACTGACACCGACGCCATGGACTCCACGAGCTCGTCCACCAAGCCCGACGGTCTGTACCTTTCCCTTTCTCCCCTCGCACTCTCTCTGGATCCATGTGTACTAGAAAGGTTTCATACCGAATGGAAGTCAAAATACCCACTGATCTACTCCTAGTCGACCCAAAAAGTTAACAATGGTATCAGAGACGGTTTGCAAGGTGTAGGTCACTGCACTGGGCAAAGAAAAGAAAAGAACGGAGCTAGATTCGGTTCGGATCGAAAGAAAAGAAATACAGAGGGTTCATAGAACCCTAAACCCTAATCGGGTGATAAAAAGAAAAAGAAAGAAGGGGATTCGAATTCGATTCAGATTACCCTAAAGAACCCTAAATCCGTGAAAACTCATGGGGAAGAAGAACAGTGAATCGAATCGGCCCTAACCCTAACTTGCCGAAACCCTAACCCTAATTCCAATCCCCGTCCCCAAATCAGATCAGATCCGAGTAGAAAAGAAGAAATACAGAAGGGGAAAAGGGGAAGAAGGAAACCCAGAAGGACTACCTCGCCGTTGTGTAGAACGGCGCGCGGGGAAAAGAGGGCCGGGCCGGGGGCTCTCCTCGCCGGGCTCCGGCCAAAGGGGCGCCGTGGCCAGGCCACTCGACGGCGGCGCGCTCACCCGCTGGGGAGCGCGCACACCGGCGAGGGGGCCGGCGACGGCGCCGTTGCTCCAAAGTTTCGGGGTTTTCCTCACTCGGTGGCTGGCTCCGTTGCGCTGCGAAAAGAGAGTGGAGTGAGGCGAAGAGAGAGAGAGGGCCGAAGAGAATGAGCTTAGGGTTTCTCCAGGGGCGCGCGGCGTCGGGTTTTTAGCCTCCCGAAAATGCAGCTCGGCCGTCGGATCCTGATTGACGGCCAGTATTGTTTCGGGCCGAATAAAGCCCAGGCGGACAAGAGGAATCCCGGCTCAGGCCCAGGTTGCGGCCTGGGCGCGGGGGAGAGGCGCCGCGAGCGCCACGCGCTGCTGCTGCTGCTGGGCCGCACGCGTGGGCAGGCCTTCGGGCCGAGCAGGCTTTAGGCAAGTGCACCCTCGGGCAGGCCTTCGGGCCGAGCAGGCTTCAGGCAGGCCGGATTACTGCTGATGCAGGCCGGGCCAGAATGAATAGTAAATGATGTTTTGAAGTATATTTATTTTCAGAAGCATATTTGAATGAATTTTGATCAATTTGAAGATGTAAATTTCTGGTAAAATTGCATCAACGTGTTAGATTTTCCAGAAAGTAGAAAAGTACAGCAAAATGCTTCTGAAACGTATATAAAGAAATTTTGTCAAGTTTCCGCTGCAAAATTAAAGATGTTATCTTCTTATTAAATTTGAACCAATGGGAGAATTTAATTTAAAGAGCGGTTATAGTTATTCAGTAAATAATGAAAAGTTTATCCTCCAGTTAAAATTAGAATCAGCTGGAAAATTTTAATTGGAGGAATAGTCGGTTGATAGTTAAGATAAATTATAATATTGTTATTTTCTGACCAACGTTGATGATAACAATATTATAAGTTTATTTATGAGTTTAAGTTTAAAGTTAAATTATGGTATTGTTATTTTCTGACCAACGTTGATGATAACAATATTATAATGAGTTTTATGATTAAAGTTTAAATCTCTGATGAATTTTGCATCAAAGTGACCAATTTTCAGAGAATATATAAAGATCAAGGAATGCTCTTAAACTAGAGAAATGTATTTTCATGTTTCCGCTGCAATGAAGTTGATTGTCTTCTAATTAAATTCGAACCAACGGGAGAATTTAATTTTGAGGAGCAGTTCTATGTTTTCAAGATTATTGAATTTCTATACGTTAATTCCATTTCTGCCCAACGGTGATGTGGAATTAATGTAGAAGAATGATGTTTTATTCTATTTCTGCCCAACAGTGATATAGAATAGAACATAAAGTTTTCAAAGTTTAATGAGCATTATTGTTGAATATTTTTTTAGACAAAAGACCTCCATGCTTTCATTCTTGAAGGCAGAAAGATAAATGAGTTGGATACTTGTGACTCAGATGATGGAATGCCATTGGTTAAGGGACTGTGTTCTCTTTAAAGAATGGCTTCAAAAGAAAAGAATTCTAGGATATTGATCCAAGAAAAAAGATAGATCAATGAGAGTCTTCATTGAGAAATGTCTTTTATGTACTCTCTATGGAGAAGAATTTATTTTCAGTTTCACTTATGAGAGTTGTAAAAGTCATATACATGTTTAATTTGACTAACATTGTACTAAACATGTGTGTTAAAAGAATATTCAGATTTATTTCTGAATTTGATGATTGAACACGAGCCAATCCAGGCAATTATATCCGTTCAAAGGAATATCTCGCATGGCGGAAAAAAGTTTGTGATAGTACCCGCATGATGAAAAAAGTTTGAGAAAATACCCGCATAACGGGGTAAAGTTGGCATAGTATATATGTTAACCAATCCTGCATGGCGGGAGAGTTTGGCATTGTACTTACCCTGCATGGCGGGAGGAGGATGTGATGATTCATATGCTCTAAAGAAATATCCCGCACATGGAGAGAAGTTTGGGATAGCTCTTATGCTATTGTAGTATTTACCGTACACTTTGATTGTGTCATGGTCATAAGTACTCAATGAGTTTGAGAACAAAAGAAAGTTGCATGTGAACCAAAAGATAAGAATGATATGCAAGTGTGACTTGCAGAAGTATTGATAATAATAGACTATGTTGAGTTTTGAAGTGTAATGAGAAAAATGTACTCCCATACGAATTTTGTTTGCATGCTGTAATCATGTGGATGAAGTAAGTAATTAAAGTTTCCTCATTCACAAGAGTTATGAATGTTTCGAAATTGTGGTAGAAAAGTTCATACCACATTTCGAGGGAGAGAAATGTAAGATTAAGAAAGATACTTCCCCATACTTCAGATAAGCAATGCACACTATGCATTGAATATGCATTGAAGGTAAAAGTGATCTATAAAAGATGAATGTGATCATTGAGGGAGTAAGACAGTCATAATAATGATACCCCTAAAGTAAAGAAATAGCTAAATTCCTGGACCTTTTACAGTTCCGATAGAAAGATAACATAGTCAGCTAGTATTTATACTGGATGACGCCATATGAGTTTTTTAGCAGATTAAACCCAAAATAAGAAATTTGAAGATACACCATCTTTACTGAAGATGGAGTAATCTGGGGGAGCATGGTATGTAGATACCTAAAGCTTGAATAGAAGTGGGATTACATATCCACTACAGTGTTTTTAGAGCAACAAATTGCTTTATACATGCTGATGTTGTATGACATATACAACACCAGATGTAGCTCTTAAAGAGGATGAATAAGTAAACAAGGATCTTGTGATACAGGAGGCTATAGAACAATTGCCTTTTGGCAATGAAGAGTAACAATAGCCCCATATAAAAGAAGTGCCACGAGGCCCTAGAAGGTCTCAAAGAATAAGAAAATCAAATATTTATGGTGATTAAGAAGTAAAAGTTAAGAAAGAGATTCAAATAGAGAGTGATTCCACCTCATTTGAAGAAGCCATGATAGGCGTTCACTCGTCTAAATGGCAAGAAGCAAAGGAACATAAAATGAAATCGATAAATACCAACGATGTTTGGGACTTAGAAGAAATTCCTAATGGAGCCAAAACAGTAGGCTATAATGGGTCTACAAGACAAAGGTGACTCCAAAGGAAATATAGAAAGATATCGAAAGGGAATATGGAAAGCTATAAAGCGCCACTTGTCATGAAATGATTTACATAAAGAGAAGGAATAGATTATAATGAACATGCAAGGATTCTTTAAGAATCATAATGGTATTAGTGGCACACTACGATTTACAGTTACATCAGAAGGATATAAAGACACATTCCTCAACGGGGATTTGTATGGAAAAGTTTACATGACATAACTCAAAGGTTTTGTCATGGAAGGAAAAGAACATAAAGGGACGTTGTCTAAAGAAATCCATTTATGGATTAAAGTAAGTTTCAAGACAGTGGTTCTTGAAGTTTGACAGTACAATAAGAAAGTTTGGGTTTTAAAGAGAATGTAGAGGTCAATTGTATTTATGCAAAGTTTAAACATGGAAAATTTATTTTCCTAATCCTGCATGTGGGTAGCACCTTACTCGCTAGTAGTGGTGTTAATCTACTGTTGGAGAAGAAGCAGTTCTTGTCCTCAAGCTTCAATGAGAATGGTCTTGGTAAAGCATCATTCGTTACAGGAATTGGAACTTACCAAGATAAAAGGAAAAGGGGTATTAGAACTATTTCAAGTGTATACTTAGAGAAGATTCTAAAGAAATAAAGTATATATGTGAATAAACCTACGCCTGTTCCTATAGTCAAGGGTAATAGTTTTCGGAACTTTCAGTGTTCCAAGAATAAATGTGAGATCGATCAAAAAGACGTCCTATATGCTTCAGCTGTTGGAAGCTTACTGAATGCTTATAAGCAAGAACTTACCCTGACACAGTTTATGCATCCGGGATGTTTTTGGCAGAAGTCCAGTCCAGATATAGATCACTGGAATGGAGTTGAGAATGTTTTGCAATTGTGCAAAGATTTATAGGCCTCATGGTGAGTAAGAAAGAATAAGTACTCTCAAATAGTTGTGGGTACAAATGTTAAATTTTGGCGAGATGTTTAGTGAAACCCACATAGTAGCTAACACTCGCAGTTGGAGTTTTATTGTGGAAAAGCTCCAAAGAAACAGTTCTGATGTCATCAAAGATGCATACCCATGGTATAGCTTGTTATGAGGCTTAAGGACATGCGAAGTGGTTAAAAGAACTTACACCTGGAATTGATAATGGTATTCAACAGCAATAACCATTTAAGTAGTTCGCTCCTATAACAACGGTCAAGTGTGCTGCCAAACGCATTGACGTTAAAGTTATACGTTGTGAAGGAGAAAGTCCGGAATCATACTAAAAGTATTGAACATAAAAGTAACAAGCAAGTGCTTGCGGATCCGCGTACAAAAGGCTTACCACCCAGTGTGTTTAGAGAACACACAGTCGACATGGGTTTATGGTATAGCCTATGATTTTCGGACAATAAAGGGCCCAAAAGATGAAGAATCTGTTTCAGAACAGAGACGTGTATTGTAGCTGTTAAGTCTATTGGTGATTGACCGTGACGATGAAGCATGCTCTATGCACTAATCCGTGATGGAACAAATAAAAGTGAAAGGGATTAAAGTCAAAGTTTAAAGTTAAAGTATGAGTTGAGATCAAGGGGGAGAATGTTAGAATTGATCTCATCCGTCTTGACCCAACGGTCAAGACGGACCCCTTGACCGCGTCCTGATCGGGGACATCCAGCCAACTACTGACTGGTGGGCCCCCGTCGCACAGTGCCTATAAAGAGGAGGTGGGGCAAACGGCTCAGGGTATGAGGTTCACCGCTGTCACAGCCCCACTGTCCTAACCCTAACCCGATCCAGAGGGTGGCACTGCCAGCGGCGGGAAGCACCACCGGACCGCCGAAGCTCCACGCCGCCGGGACTCCGCCACCTCTACACCGCCACTGACACCGATGCCATGGACTCCACGAGCTCGTCCACCAAGCCCGACGGTCTGTACCTCTCCCTTTCTCCTCTCTCACTCTCTCTGGATCCATGTGTACTAGAAAGGTTTCATACCGAATGGAAGTCAAAATACCCACTGATCTACTCCTAGTCGACCCAAAAAGTTAACATAGGGATCTTCTGTTTAGTAGACCAGGTGAATTTGACCCCACTAATGAAAATCTCTCTCAGCTGAAAATGGCCTATGAAATCATTGAAGAGCTCCATCAGTCTAGGGTCCCCTTGACCCTGATTTCTGTCCTTATTGCTCCTAATTAGATTGAAATCTCCCCCTAGGAGAATAGGTAAAGGAGGAGAGGCAAGAGATCGATGTAGTGCAGAAAAGTCACAGTGTATGACTATATTGTATATCGTGGTTGTATTCATTGATGGTACGTCGTACCAATCAGACTGCTGAAGAAGTATCTACACAGTAGGATGGTTGCTAGTTAAACTAACATCGCTGAGGCTGTGCGTGCCGTGCCTCTGGCAACCATGAATGGGAACCAGCACAGATATGCGGTAGCGTTCATCAGAGGAGCCGCAGCTCCGTGTTAAGGATTAGCAACCGAGCCCAGTACGAGCCATGCATGGTGGTATGGCGGTGTTGCGGCGGCGCACGCCCATGTCGAGAGTGGCAGAACAATCGTGGAGAAACCTCTCTGGAAGTGCGTCCATGTGGTACACGAGCTTGGACGCGTAGTTGCAAGGAGAATACTTGAGCCACGGATACGTGGGGAGGGCGGAGTGGTGGCGCGACCATGGCGGGTGTGGAGATCCAGCAGGGCAACATCGCTGGAGCCATGGGACTGTCGGAACCACCGCAGCCGCAATGTTTTGCTGATGCCACTCAATCCCAACATACTAGTGACATGCCGCTGAACTCTCATCCAATCAGTGGTCAGTACTGATAAATGGAATTGTCCACTAAAATAAGGAGGATAAAACGAGCATGGAGGCATGCTAGAGTGAAGTATATATGCATGGGACTATGTGCTGGGATGTTCATATGTCAATATTTATAGAACAGATCATTTTAGTTTAATGGTTATTTATTTTGAGACGAAAGGCCAGCACCGCTACAATTACACTTGTAGGAGTTAGAGTTCTCTTAGGGCGTCCTCAACGAGGAGAACAAAATCGTTAGGCGAGAGGACATAAACAAATGAAAAAAAAAGTTCTTAGCCGCACATCATACTGGAGTGGGCCATATAGCTAGAGGCCTAGAGACACTCAAATTATGGGTAACCGTGCGAGCTAGACGACTAACTCATCGCTAGCATGCTGATTTTTATGTTCTCTTTGCCACGTCGTCAAATAGCTAGCTAGGAATCCGCCGTTGGGGACGCCCTTAAACCTCTCAGGGCAGAACTTGTCGCAGATGACCAAGTAAATCCTAGCAGCCACAAGCCTACTGTCACCTACCACGAGTTAAAGAGATTCAATTCAATTATCAATAATGCTCTGATGGGCAACTTAACTGTGTACCATATAATCGTGAGGATTTACAGTGAGGGCTGGTGGTTCCATAATCAGCAGCCAGCACATACGCTTCTTTTTATTAACCAATATGAGTAGCCGGCAGCGCGTCACCACCAAACCTGAAGGCCTACCTGCTCCAGTAAGGTCCGCCGGCAAGCATTCACTAAAACCGATAAACCTTTGAACCAAATCGATAGAAGTATGAACCACAATACAAAAGCATGTTATCAACGGCGCTAAAAACGAGTGTTCGCTTGAGATTAAAGCCACATCTGCTGTGACTTTTTTTAGCTCTATCTACAGTACTTTGAAGGCAGCAAACCGTAGCTGCAGTGAACACGCCCTCAAGTCTGAAATAAACTGCCACTCATCTGAAAAACAAAGCCTGAAAAACAACTACTTTTCTGATGCCCCTCAATCCCTACAAGCTAGTGACATCCTGAAGTCCATGCCTGTTGCACTGAGCTTCTCTTCCTAATGAGTAACCAGTTCTTTAATTTTATTGTTACTAAGGATGCATTGAAACCATTTAATATTATATCTATAAATAACTTTTAGTATTAATTTAAAATTATTAAGGATACATAAAGATTAAATTAATTGGTATTTTTCTAATTTAGTTTAAACCTAATATATTTGTTGTTTTAGATTATTTTAATACTTTAGTTTATTTATTTGTTGATGTAAATTATTTTATAAAATTTATATATTTTATTATTTATATATTTATATAAATATAATATTGATTGATTAATTGATATTTTTAGTTATTAAATATTATTAATAACTATATTATTTTTATGAGCTATCCTTGTCTATATTGTATACACAAATAATTTAACCTCTACTTGTGTAGTTATTTTGTAATTCCAAATATACTGATAAAGCAAAATGACTATTTTTCTACATTTTATTTAAATTTCTTCACTTGACCTATTGTTTTATTAAATATTATCCATTATACTTTAGTTTACTTCGATATTGGAGATTATTAGAAGTGTACTTTCATTTAGTTAACTTCAGTTAATGATGAACTAGTAGTAAAATTTTATTCATACATGTTGAATTTAACAATATACACTTTGAGTAGCATCGAGTAAATATCCAAATAGAAATCCGAATCCGAGACATCCATTTTGTATTTGTATTATAAAATATTTGTATCAATATTCATATTCGAAAACAACTATTCACGTGCCTGAACCTTGATTGCTTCTGTTGGGTTTCAACTCTAGCCTATCCCCACTTGTTTACGACTTAAATGTTTTGTTGTTGTTGTTGTTGTGTATTCATATTCGAATTAAAATACGGTAAAAGGTGACATCCGGATCCGATTCCATACCAATCCCATCCGGTTTCGTTTCCATCCTTACTTGAAGACAGTTGGTTGGGTGTCAGTTGCACCGGCACGAGACGGCCACCAGCGGCAAACAATTCCTGCTCAAGATTCAGGCGTTCCTGAAAGTGCACAACCGATTCTGCGGCATTAATTGAAAAGGCTGACTAAGGTCCTGTTTGGTTTCCATAAGTCTTATTAAGTCAGGTGATTAAAAACTAGTGATTTATAAGATATGTCTGTTAGGTTGTAGATGACTTATAAGCTATGGGCCCCACGTAAGTTTTAAGCAGGGGTGAACCAACTTAAAACTTATAAGCAGAGGTGACTTATAAGTTGATGATGTTTAACAAAATAAGTCACTTATTTTACTTTTTAACTTATAAGTAGGTGATTTATTTGGAACCTAAGGACCCTGCTACAGGTGCACTACCGGGTGCGAAAAGAACTTCGGTCCATCAACCGGGTCCAGCTACAGGTGCACTACCGATTCTGATGCTCCAGCTGTCGCACGCTCGGGAGCAGGTGTCGTCTGAAAAGGCTGACTCAAGGACCCTGCCCTCCAGTATCGGCGATCGTTCAGCAGGCTTGCCAGCCGAAGGAAACTGCGGATGCACGCATAGCACCGCCCACAAGACTTGGCAGAGGGAGTTTGGTTAGTCGTTATCTCATTGGATATTTGGATATATGCATGAAGTATTAAATATAAATTAATTATAAAATTAATTACATAGTTTACGACTAATTTGCGAGATAAATCTTTTAAGCCTAATTAGTCCATGATTTGACAATGTTTTGCTACAGTAACGTGTGCTAATGATGGATTACTTAGGCTTAAAAAATCATCTCGTGGAGTACTGACGGATTATGTAATTTGTTTTTTTATTAGTATCCGAACACCCCATGCAATATCCTTTCGATACACCTCCTAAATTTGAGTAGTTGGATCAAACACCCTTAAAGTTGGAGCTCATAAAGAAATATAAACTGAGCGTTGTAAAGGGAGCATGCACCCAATCTGAAGAGCTGAAGCTGAGCCACTGGTCGATGGTAGTTTATATATAGGCTTATATATATAGCACTACGGTGAAGGTGTGAAAAAATGCCGCTCTGCTATGTCATATGTGCTCCTATTTATTGTACATAATGTTTTGTATAAATTTATTTATTTATTTAGGAGTATTGCTTTTGGAGCGTGTTTAGTTGCCCAAATTTGAGAATTTAGACTACTGTAGCACTTTCGTTTTTATTTGATAAATAGTGTTCAATCGTTGACTAATTAGGCTCAAAACGTTCGTCTCGCAATTTCCAACCAAACTGTGCAATTAGTTTTTTTTCGTTTACATTTAATGCTCTATGCACGTATCGCAAGATTCGATGTGATGGGTACTGTAGCACTTTTTTAGATTTTGGATGGAAACTAAACACGCTCTTGGTGACATAAGGTCAGCTTTAATTTTGCTACGTGTGTGTATAAGATGGAGCAGGGCATCTTTTATATTAGGCCGCAGAGCAGAACATGTTTTTTAATGGGCAGCATCATTAGTTATATCCTCGTGAGGTGGGCGGCGGTACGGTGATACCTAAATGTAATTAGTGTTTTCTTGTTTGCTCTCTCTGAACCCCAATAGCATTTGTATTATTTGGAATTAATCTCCATGTTATCTTCCTTATCTTCTTTGTTCATGTTATTACGATGATTCTTTTTTCTAGCCTTAGAATTAGATTGATCAAGTAAACGTTAGACCCAAGGATAATTAATTTTGTTCCCCTTTCTCTTCATTGTCCCTTTACATAAATATAGCAATATAGCCTTCGGGACACGTATGGTAGGCTACAAGGCATATATGGTATGAGTCTATCAATCCTCTAATTGAGGAGTTGTTAACACTACTAAAACTCTTGTAACCACTAGGCTATAAGCCCTTTCGTGCAATCCTACCAAACCTGATCGGTTCATGTGTTCAAGTTCACATTAACAAGATTCACATATGATTGCACAGTTGCACTCTATTGAATTGGCATGAGACGACATCAATGGCATCCTCACATAATCAATCTGATATGGAATTCTTTTGAGGAATATAATGCACGACGTTTGCTTATGTCCAAGATTGAGAAGATCATTCTGCAATCACGCGCGGAAGCCTCCTGGTGGTAGGATTATTCTGGTTTTCACTTGTCACACCAGACCCGACAGTGTGAGAAACTGAGAACAACATCCACCCAGACTTGCAGGTGAATGAGAAGACAGGTGAAAGGAATACAACCAAACATGCCTGACGCCACTCATTCCGATTTCCGATCCAAGGGTACAACCTGTTCGCTGGATCGTATTTAGCTTATAAGCCAATGAACAGTGTTTTTCTCTCACACCAAACCAGTCAACAGTACTTTCAGCCATGGCTTATAAGCTAAACAAGCCCAAACGAACAGGCTGATAACTGTGGATGCCTGGTCTCCGTCGAGTGCTCTGCTCGGTGGTAGAGGAAAATAGGTTAGAGAAGTGGGAGCATGCACCAGATGCGAGAGGGAGTGTGAAGTGAGGCATGGATGAAGAGTTGTTATATATAGTGGAGCACAGAGGTGAAATTCATAAATGTGCCGTTGTTCTTTTACATTTAAATTTATTTGTTATCAGATAATGTTTTGCAAATTTGTTGATCTATTTATTTGCTAGAGTAATGATTTGCAAATCTGTCAGAAAAAGGCTCACAGAATCTCCTATACCTAAATAGGAGAACCCCATATTTTCCTGGCTTCTCGGAAAGCCACGTCAGCATGGGTCTACACCACCGGAACACCATCGGTCATTCCTGGGAGCAACTCTCACCCGCACGGCACAAACACAGGAGCTCAGGAGACACCTCCGTTTTCAATGCTGGTGTGCAAAATAACTGCTGCAGTCCGCTGATCTTCCCACCTGCTCATCTTCTCTCCACATGTGCTGCTATGCCTTTAAATAATCTGCCCGCCCTTCAGCTCATGACAACACAGCATCACGCAACTTCACAGGCTCTCTAGCCAAAAGCCCAAGAGACTCGAGGAGTGGGAGGACATGGCGTCGTCGATGGTCATCATATTCGCTTGATTTATAAATCGTACTTTTTCGATCAATGACTAATATTTTTCTCTTACGAATCAGCCAAGCGAAGGCAGGTAGCGATGAGCATCAGGGCGGTGGAGGCACTCAAGGACCAGAACAGGCCTCTGCCGCTGGAAGTCTGGAATTGCACACTGCAGTTTGTCCACCGGGTCGCCAAGGCCAACGTGCGCAGCTTTGTGCAGGCGAACTAGCACCGACAAGAGAGGACGGGACGAGGACTGTAAATATGAACTAGCTGTCACAACAGTTGAAGCCTGAAGGATGCACCAAACTTCCGTTCCGATCTCATCTATCTCCGTGAATCCATCTCCAGGCATGTGAAGATACAATCTGCTACTTCAGCATGCCCGGCACGGGCCCAATTACATTAAAAACAAATTAGTAGTAATTTATTTTATTTCTACATCTTGCCTTTAAATTTCAGTACCATCTTCCTCTTATTCTATCCTTTCCTATCATTAGGTGGATGATTTTCCTAATCCAACAGACATTGTATTATATTATTACCTAATTCTCCATCGTGTGTTCTCCATGTAGTCATGTAGTGACAACTTTTTTTTCCCTCAAGTCCTTTTTTTAAAAGGAAAGAATGGTTTATATTTGCATCACTATTTATTCATATAATGGATTGCTATCTACAGCTTCCACGTGAGTATTTGGATGGTTCCCTCTTCTCTCTATGTACATTTCTTGATCAAAGAGATACCGTTTGATTGATATAGGTGTTTTGACAAGCTTCTCTGTCATTGAAGATGGGTGATTATCTACCAAGTTTAAAATTTCAATTTAATTATGATGAAGCCAAAATTATTAAACTATGGGGTATTTTTTCTCTACATATGCTCCCTCCATAAGCTATATCTCTATATAACGCTATAAGATTCCGCAGCAATGATGCGCAGGTTCACCTTGTGCACCATTAATTTTGAGGCGATCTTCTGCTTGGGCGGGTAGTTATTAAGTGCCTCTGTGGGCCAACCCAAAACTAGTACTATGTCAATATATATGTTTGCCGGAGCACATGCTGTCGTTAACTCATGTCTGTAAACACTAAGGCCAGGGTTCGAGTAATCGAAAAAAGGCCAGGTTTGTGCTCACTCCAAGCCGAACCCGAATGACCATTTTACATCTGTTGCGTTGTGTTTATGACAACTATATTGTAATCAAGAAGTTTCAACGTTGACTCATTTCAGTGTCATTTCACAAGTTATTATAACACTTTTCAAATTCAGTTGTAGTGCAATGTGATTTGATTTCTTCTGAATAGCAAATTATTTGTGGCTCACTATACAGTATTTAATTTCTTAAACCGATTATTGGTTCAATACACGGGTATATTCTTAAATTCCATGATTCCATCTATATAATTGCGAGAATCAAACCTTTCTACTTTTCATTCAATGGGCAGCGCTCGCCCTTGCACGGTTTCTGCATCCATCACAACACCGCTCATCCACCTGTCCGGCTAATCCCAAGCTGGCTCTCTGTTATCAGCTAGCTTCAGTCATGTCCATGTGAGAACAGCGTCCAGCAGACTTGCCAGGTGAAGGAAATGGCGGAGGCAGGAAAAGCACCATTCACCAGACTTGCCTGATGCCGCTCATTCTGAATGCAGCAAAATGTTCAGTGGGCAGTTGTGAAGAAAATACAGTAGCTTATAATGAAATGACGAGGTAAAAGGAGCATGCACCCAATGGCAAGAGCTGGAGTGAGTAAAGTGAGCTAGCCACTGGCCAATGGTAGTTCGTTATAGGCTTATATATAGCCCACACTAAGGTGAAAGTGTGAAATTATATAAAATATGCCGTTCTGCTCTGTCATCTGCTCCTATTTATTATTGATTGTCAATAATGTTTTGTAAATATATCTATATATTTAGGACAATTTCTTTTGGTGACATATATGTATATATAAAGTCCAGCTTCTGAGTACATATCAGTTGGAGCTCATTTCGGATGGTGCAAAGATTAGGGAGCTGCTGTGGAGGAAACTAATTTTAGAGGCACTATACCACAGCCCAAACTTAATGAGGAACTATTATTGAAGAGAGTGAGATGCCAGTGGGCTAGCACCTTGGTGATGAGCGATTGACAACACGGTGTGCGTGTGACGTGTCTCTTGGCAGGTTGTGGTTGCAGGTGACAGGTGGAGACAAGGTACATGCGGCGACGAGTGAAGAACGAAGATAGGATGCCGCGTCGAAAAACCGCGGGGGCGGAGAAGGGCGGATCGAGGCTTGCGTTCGAGGGACAGGTGATCGTGCGGTGTACGTCTACTGTACCTGGCTACATGGCGGGAGGACGTCGAGGGAGGTTTCCGGATTATGCCACAAAATCTGGGGTTCGCTGGTTGAGCCACAAAGCCATGCATCGTACCGGGACGCTCGTGCGGCAGGCGTTGGCCGAAGATGGAAAATTCTGGCGATCGCGATACGATTTCGGATGGTCATGCGGCGACATCGCGAGGATCACATCGCGGAGATGGAGGGATCGCGGACATCGCGGAATTTGCCATGGAGGACGTAATTGGAATTTACGCCCCTACGTTGAATTTATTTAGCGTAGGAGGTTATGTGAAAATAGGTCGTGCCACCCTTTGGAGATATAAATATGTGGCACCTAGGGTTGAGAAGAGAGGAACGTTTTGGACTCTCGGCGAGTTACTATTCACACGTGAACAGTACCCGTGAACAGTACTCGTGCCCCAGGGTTCCATGTTCAGTTTTCCTCTCTCCGGTCTAGCCTAGGGTTTGAATTCTAGTGAGAGGTTTTTGTTGATCTCTCCGATTAAGAGAGGGAGGATGTTCGCGCGGAGGCTAGATGCACTTTTGTAAGTTCAATTACTCAATTTAATCTTTCATCTATAATGATTGATCTTGTGCATCTCGATTGGTTCTTTACAATTCTCGTCAGCATCTGACATAGTCTGCTTGTTTTATTTTTATCTCAAGATCCGTAAGTCCGATTGACGTGATTTCAGTTGGGTTAGTTTCGTAATTTCATCTAGTTTAATCTGACAAATTTTCGTCCACATCAGGTTTACTAGGTACATAGAGTTCTGGCCAGATTTGAAAAACGTGATTTAATCAGGTTTTGTGTTTAGGGGAAGGGTTAGAAATTATTTTTGGCTTCCGCGACCATTCACCCCCCCTCTGGTCGCCCGTTTCGATCCTTCAATTGGTATCAGAGCCGGTTTAGGTTTTCTATACCTTAATCGGTGCTGAAAGCTATGGCGACCAATGAAAAGTTTGATGTTCGCGCTCCGTTTTTTGATGGGACTGATTATGATTACTGGAAGGCACGTATGACCAACTATCTTAAAGGCAAGTCGCTGAAGCTATGGAAAATCGCACAAAATGCCACATATGTGATTCCAGCTGAGGAACCGACTGACGCCGCTGAGATCGGGCTTCTTGAAACAAATCATCGCGCTGTTGCTATTTTACAGGCTTCTATTTGTAAAACTGAATATGATCGGGTTTCTAGTGAAGATCTCGCTTATCAGATCTGGGAGAAACTTAGAAAATATCATGAAGGCTCAAACACTGTGAAAAACCGAAAATTTGAGATTCAGCGAAAAGAGTTTGATGCTTTTTGCCAATTGCCTAGTGAGTCTATTGATGACATGTTTGCACGTTTTCAAGTGATTGTTAATAAGATGAAGGCCATGAATAGCAATATGCCTTATGATGATCATGCTAGGGCTCTTAGATTATTACATTCACTTAATGATGAATGGGATATGAAAGTTGAGGCGATCGTTGAATCTGTAGGTTATGAGACTCTCACCACTGATGAGCTTTACAGTAAGCTCAAATCAAAAGAGATCGAAATTGTTTCTAAGCGTAAATTGAAAAATCCCACAGCTGCTTCTTCTTCTGACGTTCCAATGGCTTTGGTTTCTGGAAATAAGACTAACACTAATGCTAATCCAAATGTTTCCAGTTTTGCTTTGTCTTCTTTGTGTCATGTTGCAGATGAGGAGTTGGAGGTGCTAGATGATGATCAGCTTGTACTGCTCTCCAACAAGTTTAAGCGTGTGTATGACAACAGGCGTAATAGAAGACGTTCAGATGGCTGCTTCAACTGTGGTGAGCGAGGACACTTTGCTGCTGATTGCCCAAACAAGCAGAGATCTTTTGAGCAGGGCAATAACTCCTCCAGGCGCCAGGAGAAGTTCAGGGAGAGGAAGAAGAAGAAGGATAAGCAATGGAAGAAAGGCGGACAAAAATACTCTGACAAGCAAGTCGCTAAGGCTGCAAATGTTTTGTTATCTTCTCTTGGACAGTATGTTTCAGGTGGCTCGTCAGACTCCAGCGATTCAGATTCCGAGGATGAGACACCCAAGAAGAAGACAGACGGACTTTGCTTCATCACTGACGCCGGCATCAATGGTGGGATATGTACTATGGCCTTGGAGGGTGATGCATCAACCGACAGCAACGATGAAACTTCTGATGATGAGGTAGATACTTCTGCAGAACAAAGAATAGCTAATTTAACTAAAATTGTTCATAAGCAAAATAAAGTGTTGGCTAAACTTAAAACTGATTATGATAAAACTTGTGCTGAACTAGCTACTCTCAAAAATGCTGCATCTAATCCTGCTGAACCTGATGAATGTGAAGAATGCTCAATTCATATGATTTCGCTTTCTAAATTGCAAACCAAGTATTCTTCCATTGTTGATGATCGAGATAAACTTTATGCTGAACTAAATGAACTTCGTTCTCGGTCGAATTTGCTTGGTACTTGTGTTTCTTGCCCGCTTCTGAAAGTTGACTTGGATAATGCTTTATGTCGGGCAAAAAATTTTGAAGAACACACTTGTCCTGATTTGTCGGTTTGTTTAATTTGTCCAACTTTACGATCTGAATTAAATGTTGCTAAATCACATATTGTTGAGTTGGAAAAACACACTTGTCCGGTTCTTCCTTCATGCCTAACTTGTCCTAATTTTGTTGTTGAAAATAATGATTTAAGGGCCAAACTTGCTGATTTGGAAGAAGAAAATAAGCATTTGAGAACTATTCTTGGTTGGTGTTCTATTCGTGAGCCTCAAATTGGTATGGCTATTGCTCAAATTAAACGGGGTGAGCGTTTTGGTCCCGGTTATGACTTGAAACATGTTTTTGGTGAAAAAAGTGGACCGCCTGTTGATGAGAAGAATCCACCTTTGGCTAAATATACTGGACCACCTCCTAGGAAGGGTTCAGGTGTCACCTCTGATGGGTTGCTGGTTGAGACATCTAGATCTGCTCCTAAAAAGCAGGTTTGGGTGCCTAAGCCAAAACACTTCAAGGGTGTACAAAATACTAAGCCAAATGGTTCTTCTTGTGATCATTTTGCTAAGCCTGTTTTTGTTGCTTCTAGTTCTAATGCTGAGGCTTCTTTCGCTCCTGCACGCAAGCTTTATCATTGTGATTTTTGCAGTCATGATGGTCATCTTTATGAGTTCTGTTATCGGAGGATGCGTGCTGAACGACGTGAGCAGTACCCCACACGTGGTACTCATGATCGTCGTGTTTTTAGATGTGAGCAGTACCCTGTACGTGGTACTCATGATCGTCCTATTTTGAGACGTGAGCCATTTGTTCGCTCTTCTGGTTTTCGCTCACGTACTCATGCTCTTGCACAACATCGGGATGACAGACCACGTTTTCCCCCTCGTGGTTCTCATCATTTTTTTGAGAACTTTGATTTTGCTAACGCTTCTTTTGAGCAAGTGGCTCAGCACTGGTTTTCATTACATTATCCTAACCCCAGTGTTGAGTCATTAGCTCACCCTCGTTCTCGTTGTTGATTGTAGGTTGGAGGCGAGGAGGACATATGGATAATGGACTCCGGCTGTTCACGCCACATGACCGGAGATGATAAATGGTTCTCCAGCCTCACCCCCACGAGCGTAAAGGAAAACATCACTTTTGGGGATAAAAGTCAAGGTAAGGTAATGGCGCATGGCTGCATCAAGGTAACAGATAAATACATGTTAAAGGACGTCGCATTGGTAAAGAATTTGCATTATAATTTGCTGTCTGTTTTGCAACTTCTTGAGGATGATTTTGAGGTTCGTTTTAAGAAAGGAAATTCGCGTGTTCTTGATTCTGCTGGTAACCTTGTTTGCAAGATTTCTCCTTTTAGACGGATTTTTAAAGCTAATTTTTCTAAATCTTTTGGTGAAACTCGCTGTTTAGTTGCTCATGGTTCCCCCCTGATTTGGAAGTGGCATCGTCGGTTGGGCCACTTGAGCTTTGATTTGCTTTGTCGTTTGAGTTCATTGGATTTAATTGATGGTTTACCGAAACTCAAGTTTGAAAAGGATTTGATTTGTGCTCCCTGCAAACATGGAAAAATGGTTGCTGCTTCTCATGCACCTGTGACTCAGGTGATGACGAGACGACCGGGTGAACTGTTACATATGGACACTGTTGGTCCAGCCTGTGTTCGGTCTGCTGGTGGGAAGTGGTATGTGCTCGTCGTTGTGGACGATTTTTCTCGATATTCATGAGTGTTCTTTTTGGAATCTAAGGATGAGGCTTTCTCATATGTTCATGATCTTGTTTTGAAGCTAAAAAATGAGTTGTCAAATAATGCCGTTAGAGCAATTCGCAGTGACAACGGTACGGAATTTAAGAATTCTCGCATGAAGGTTTTTTGTTCAGAACAAGGTTTAGATCATCAGTTTTCCTCACCTTACGTTCCTCCCCAGAATGGTGTTGTTGAGCGTAAAAATCGTACGCTTGTTGAGATGGCTAGGACAATGCTTGATGAACATAAAACTCCTAGACGTTTTTGGGCTGAGGCTATCAACACCGCTTGCTATGTTGCTAATCGCATTTTTCTGAGAGCTTTTCTGGGAAAAACATCTTATGAGTTGAGATTTGGTCGACCTCCCAAAGTTTTCCACTTTCGAGTTTTTGGCTGCAAGTGTTTTATATTGAAAAAGGGAAATTTGGATAAATTTGAATCGCGTTCTTCCGATGGGTTATTTTTGGGGTATGCCTTGCAAGGGCGAGCGTACCGTGTGCTTAATCTTGATACTAACCGCATCGATGAGACATGTGAGGTCACCTTCGACGAGACAATGCCTTATTTTTCTTCTGCTTTTGAGTGTGCAGGTGATGACGAGATCGGGCAGGATATTTTTGAGGATGAGAAAGAGGAAGATGGATGTGACGACGACGATGACGATGATTCCCAGCCTGCGATGCAGGGGGAGCCTGGCGCCCAGCCTGAGCAGGCGCCCTCCACCACTTTGGAGGATGGACCATCGCCGACACGTACATCTACAGCAAAGCCTGCAGCTTCATCGACTGTTGATCATGTACCGGCTGCAGTTGAGGGGGAGGCGATTTCAGAACGTACAGCACCACGACACATTCAGAATCGTCATCCTGCCAAGAACATAATAGGTAATTTGGATGAACGCACGACAAGGAACAGAGGTATGAAAAATAAAAATTATTGTGTCTTTGCGCATACTGCCTTTGTTGCCTCTTTTGAACCCCAAGATGTTGGACATGCTTTATCTGATTCTAACTGGGTCAATGCCATGCATGAGGAGTTAGAAAATTTTGCACGGAATCAGGTTTGGGTTTTGGTTGATCCTCCTCCTTCTTGTAAACCAATTGGAACTAAATGGGTCTTTAAGAACAAACAAGGGGAAGATGGTCATGTTGTTAGAAATAAAGCTAGGCTGGTTGCTCAGGGCTTTTCTCAAAAAGAGGGTATTGATTATGGTGAAACTTTTGCTCCTGTTGCTCGTTTAGAAGCCATTCGTATTTTGCTTGCATTTGCTGCTTCACGTGGATATAAGCTTTATCAAATGGATGTGAAAAGTGCTTTTCTGAATGGTTTTATAGAAGAAGAAGTTTATGTTAAACAACCGCCTGGTTTTGAACATCCCAATTTTCCTGATCGTGTTTTTAAGTTGCAAAAGGCTTTATATGGTTTGAAGCAAGCACCTCGTGCTTGGTATGCTAGATTGAAAACTTTTCTGCTTAAAAACGGGTTCAAAATGGGTTCAGTTGATAAAACTCTTTTTCTCCTCAGGCAAGGAAATGACACTTTAATAGTTCAGATTTATGTGGATGATATCATTTTCGGTGGTTCCTCTCATGCTCTTGTGAAAAAGTTTGCAGATGTGATGAGTAAAGAATTTGAGATGTCTATGATGGGCGAGCTGAATTTCTTTCTTGGCTTACAAATAAAACAAACTTCGGAAGGTACATTTGTGCATCAGGGAAAGTACACGAAGGATGTCCTGAAGAAGTTTGCGATGGATGATGCGAAGCCAATTTCTACGCCCATGTCGACTAGCGCTGCTTTGGATGCTGATGAGGACGGAGAGCCCGTGGATCAGAAGGAATATCGAAGCATGATTGGGTCGCTGCTGTACTTGACTGCTACGAGGCCAGATATACACTTTGCTGTGTGTATGTGTGCTCGTTTTCAGGCGTCCCCCAGGACTTCTCACCGTCAGGCGGTGAAGCGCATAATGAGGTATCTTTGATTTACTCCTGCATTTGGCCTTTGGTACTCTGCTGCTTCAACTCTCAGTTTATGTGGTTATTCAGATGCTGATTTTGCTGGGTGTCGTTTGGATAGAAAGTCTACATCGGGTACTTGCCAATTTTTGGGTTCTTCGCTTGTTTCTTGGTCCTCTAGAAAACAATCTAATGTTGCTCAATCTACTACAGAGGCTGAGTATGTTGCTGCTGCTAGTTGTTGTTCTCAGCTTTTATGGATGATAGCTACCCTTCGCGATTTTGGTTTGTCGTTTTCTCGCGTTCCTCTCTTGTGTGACAGCACTAGCGCTATAAGTGTTGCAAAGAATCCTGTGCTTCACTCTAAGACGAAACACATTGAGGTTCGTCATCATTTTCTGAGGGATCATGCTGAGAAGGGTGATATTAAGCTTAAATACATTGATACTAGTCAGCAACTTGCTGATATTCTGACTAAACCACTCGATCAAACCACGTTTGCACGTTTGCGTGGTGAGTTCGGGGTGTGTTACCCATTCTAGTATCATTGTAAGTTGCTTCAGTTACATATGCCTTATACTTGTTTTGGCTAGTTTGCGATCGATGCTTTTGGAGAGGTTTGAATGCTTTACTTGACCAATTTTTATTTTGAAAACAGCACAGATATATACTTAAAAAATTATGTTGGGCTATGCTTGCTTTTCTGGATCTAGTGACTTGTTGAATACTTGACATATATCTTGCTCATGGTTCGGTAGTCAGCTTCTTTTAATGGGTTTTCACTGCAAATGTAACTCACAATACAAGTTTTAACTCGGGAGTGCATAGTATGGTTGTGAGCAAAAACTCTGAATTCCCATATCTCTGCTATTTAGCTCATGATCTGCTTGCCTTACTGAAAATTTAAATATGGGCGCAACTCTGTTTTTCCCATGTCCCTGCTGGTTCTCGCTCATAAACAAAATTAAACAAACTGGCTGGGCACAACTCTTGCTTCCCATATCCCTGCTTATCATGCTCACAAAAGTCAGAATTAAATATGACAAGTGAATGCATTTGTGGGCGTTGCAGTGAACTTTGACTGAAGCTGTGTATCTGTCGTGTGAGCTCGCTATATGTTTTGTCTTCAGCTTTGCACTGAGTTTGGAATGTGCATGTTTTTGCCTGGCACATTAGTTTTCAAACAGATTTCAGTTCTAAATTTTTATTGGTCATGGCATTGTATTGTTCCTTCTCTGGATAGCTAGTGTTGTTGGTTAGCTTTTATAAGTATTTGGCATATGTCTTAGAAGCTTCAACTTGTGCTTTCTCACATGCTTTTCTCTAAATTGGTTCATTGCATTTTATCTTGATGGAGTGCTTTGTCAACAAGGGGGAGAGTGAGTAGCGCACAAATTCATTTTTGCAGGGGGAGTTCGTTCATTCTTGCAGGGGGAGTTTGAATTCGTTTTTGCTGAGACTTGGCATGCTTGTTTTGAGGGGTTGAGGGGGAGTTTTGCTGAAATTTGTGAGCTTTGCTGCTGAGATTGCTTTTGGGAGATTGATATGGCTTTTGATTCACTTTGGGGAGAGTGAATTTCTGTCTTGATTGTGTCGAGCCTAGCTTTTTCGCTAGCCCATGTCTTTGGGGATTAAGATCGGTTCTTTTTCTTTCTTTTTATTTTTCTTTTTCAGTACGAATAAATTTGTGCGGTGTGGTGTTGTCAATGCACTCATCAAGGGGGAGATTGAGATGCCAGTGGGCTAGCACCTTGGTGATGAGCGATTGACAACACGGTGTGCGTGTGACGTGTCTCTTGGCAGGTTGTGGTTGCAGGTGACAGGTGGAGACAAGGTACATGCGGCGACGAGTGAAGAACGAAGATAGGATGCCGCGTCGAAAAACCGCGGGGGCGGAGAAGGGCGGATCGAGGCTTGCGTTCGAGGGACAGGTGATCGTGCGGTGTACGTCTACTGTACCTGGCTACATGGCGGGAGGACGTCGAGGGAGGTTTCTGGATTATGCCACAAAATCCGGGGTTCGCTGGTTGAGCCACAAAGCCATGCATCGTACCGGGACGCCCGTGCGGCAGGCGTTGGCCGAAGATGGAAAATTCTGGCGATCGCGATACGATTTCGGATGGTCATGCGGCGACATCGCGAGGATCACATCGCGGAGATGGAGGGATCGCGGACATCGCGGAATTTGCCATGGAGGACGTAATTGGAATTTACGCCCCTACGTTGAATTTATTTAGCGTAGGAGGTTATGTGAAAATAGGTCGTGCCACCCTTTGGAGATATAAATATGTGGCACCTAGGGTTGAGAAGAGAGGAACGTTTTGGACTCTCGGCGAGTTACTATTCACACGTGAACAGTACCCGTGAACAGTACTCGTGCCCCAGGGTTCCATGTTCAGTTTTCCTCTCTCCGGTCTAGCCTAGGGTTTGAATTCTAGTGAGAGGTTTTTGTTGATCTCTCCGATTAAGAGAGGGAGGATGTTCGCGCGGAGGCTAGATGCACTTTTGTAAGTTCAATTACTCAATTTAATCTTTCATCTATAATGATTGATCTTGTGCATCTCGATTGGTTCTTTACAATTCTCGTCAGCATCTGACATAGTCTGCTTGTTTTATTTTTATCTCAAGATCCGTAAGTCCGATTGACGTGATTCCAGTTGGGTTAGTTTCGTAATTTCATCTAGTTTAATCTGACAAATTTTCGTCCACATCAGGTTTACTAGGTACATAGAGTTCTGGCCAGATTTGAAAAACGTGATTTAATCAGGTTTTGTGTTTAGGGGAAGGGTTAGAAATTATTTTTGGCTTCCGCGACCATTCACCCCCCCTCTGGTCGCCCGTTTCGATCCTTCAGAGAGACCCCTAATAAATAGTTTTGAGGGTTAAGTTTTTAGGGAGTTCTTGGAGTTGCTCTTAGAGACAACGAAACCTCTTGTACAAGTGCTATGACGATCCTGTATCATCATGCGAATCACAAGATTCTAGGTCATACAGAGTACAGTCTCCATACTTCAGTTCTCTTCTCCCACAGGCAGAAAAAAGGATCTAATATATTTTACAGATGCCGCTCAGTCCTACCTGCAGATAGATTATAGATGCACAAATCACATTCATATTAAACATGCCTAGATAAATGCCTGGTATCGAAAAATAGTTAAAAAAAACTGAGACAAAGAGCACACAGGAGGCAGTCTCCGAGAGATGGGATGCATGGGGAGCAAGTTTTATTTCTTTGCTTTCAGGGGAGTAGTTTTTATAGCAAAAAATTGTATATGTGTTTTTTCCCCTTAAGGGTGGGGTGGGGATGTGTTTTGGAAACAAACCTAATTGACAAACAGAAATGCTATACAACATACGTGTATTTTAGCATAAAAAAAACACATGCATTTTTTTTATCTATCACTTGTAGGGCCCACGTGTAAATGCAGCGGCGCCGGGCATCGGTGTCTGCACCCTCAGTTGGAAAGCGCATGTCGAACCGTCTAATCAACCAGTCGAGTCTACGGCTGACGCAGTTGGATTGGACCATATGCTACCACGGCACAGGCGCACAGTAGCCCTGAAGAGTCTCCTCTGATCGGATGGATGGTCATGGGCTCTCTTCGGGTTGTGATTTGTCTTTTCATAAAAAAAAATTGTTTATTGTGATACATGGATCTGTAATTTTATGATTTGTGATTGTCTAGAGGTAGAAGAAGGCTAGAGGCTAGAGGTATAAGAAGGGTGAAAGTGATTGGATCTTAATCCTATGGTGCAAAAAAATTTCATATGTTAAAATTGAATAAAACACATAATTGTTTAGTAGACAGACTCTTGATAAATGATACAAATTAGTCCTATTACTAGACTCCAGTGCAGTGTCTCCTTCCTCAGGGCTGAGCTCCCCTTTTATAGTAAAAAATGCCCCTCTGACAACTATGGGATATACCAGAATATTCTGCTCTCTTATGCATCCTCTCCAGGGCACCTAAGTCTTTTACTTCTATAGCCCCTCTCGCTGATGGGCCCTTGACGATCTTGACGTCTCGGCCCAGCTACTAGCCTTCGATCGGGCTTCACAGCACCGCGGCCTTGGCACTGTCTTCATTGAGCGTTGGCCTTAGCACGATCTTCATTGAGCGCTGGCCTTCGCACCGTCTTCATAGAGCGTCGGCCTTCGTAGTTCCATGGCCTTCGCACCGTCTTCATAGAGCGGTTTGCACCGTCTTTATAGAGCGTTGGCCTTCGTAGTTCCATGGCCTTCGCACCGTCTTCATAGAGTGTCGGCCTTCGTAGTTCCGTGGCCTTTGCACCATCTTTATGGTCTTGGCGCAAAGACTTCCGTCGGCTATTTCGCTGACGCTGGCGCCATTCGCGGTGCCAAGGCTGCCTGCCGTCGTTCTTGGCGCGGAGGCTCCTGTCTGCTGTTTCGCCGAGCGTCCATGCCTCAGCCGCGGAGGCCGTCTTCACGCTGAGGCTCCCGTTGGTTGTTTCGCCGAGCGACCGGACTTGACTTCGTCTGCATTCATCACAATAGAGGCTTTTTCAGGAGTTAGTTTTGTCGGTAAGCCCTTCGATCGCAAGGTAATTTCCCCAACACATAGTAAACGTATCCATCACCCCCTTCTTAACTTAAACTCTCCAGAAACTTGCAGTGCACAATAGTAGAATTATTGTAGAGTGTAGCTTCTATAGATTACTTGGCCACCTGTAACAAGATCTTCCGTAAGGTTTAAGAGAGAATTCTAACTTCGACAAGTGTAAATGTAAATAATCATTAAACTGAAACGACCTGTTCAATAATAAGTATGGACATCAACCTCGATGCCCATGGTCCCGTACTTCACTCTTGCATGCCTCCATGGTGCTTTTAGTTATCACCACTAACACTCATTGGAGGAGAGGTCACTGGGACATGTACTTCGGTCAGCATGTCTCCGAGACACGTATAGCTTGTTGGGACACTAGCATTTTAGATACTTCATCCGTTCCAAATTATAAGTCGTTTTTTTACATCTATTTTACTATGCATCTAGATACGATATACATGTCTAGATACATAGTAAATTCTATGTATAAAAAAAAGTCGAATAGACTTATAATTTGAAACAGAGGAAGTAATGTTTTATAGTTTAAATGATTATTTTTTTGAGCAATGTTACATTACTCCGGTTACCTACTATGAGGTAATATATAGCTCAAATAATTCTAAGCCATTCATTTTTTATATAATATTTAACTAATTAAATATGTTATAAGGAAAGAGAAAAAGATCCTCCAAACCATGTAAACATACAATATGTGTGCATGTATTCATCGGCTATAAGTGCACAATATGTGGTTCCGCCGCAAAATATGCCCATGAATGAGAGAATTGGATTATATTGATTGAGATTGTGCTACTCTGATGTTTAAGGTTGCATGTCAATATATATATATATATATATTACTTTTGTAACTTTCCCCATCGTAAGCCTGCTGCTCTGTCCCAGTACCTAACTACAGATCATAACGAACCATGCCCGACAAAGCAGCACCAATTGATTCAGCCAGTGAGGAAGAGTACTCTGCATCTTTGGGTTGTGTGGCTGGACGCCCTGAACTTAGCTGGGCCCGACAGGAGAAGAGAATAAGGCATGGCGTGGGAGACCTTTGCTCGGACGAGAACGATGCCACGTGTCGGTTCCGGGCTTCATGCATGGATGCAGGTGAATGCCGAGAAACAGATCCTGATAGCAAACAACGTTTTCCTGATGCCACTCAATACCAACAAGAGCTAGCGACATACTGAAGCCCATGTTGCACTGAACTCTCCTCCAATGAGTTATTAGTGGTGATAAATATAATAGGTTACAGAACTTGCATTGGGAGGATAAAATTAGCATGGAGGCATGCAAGAGTGAAGTATGGGACTATATGTCCAGTGAGTGAAGCTTGTGTAGATACTTATATAGAACACACCACTTTAGTTTAATGGTTATTTATTTTGAGATTAAAATCTAGCACTAGTACATTTACATTTGTCAGAGTTTGAATTCTCTTAAAGCTCAGGTCAGAACTTGTCGCGGGCGGCCAAGTAATTCATAACAGTCACAAAGTCTACTGTCACACACACATACCACAAGTTTCAGAAGAGGTTGAATTGTGAATGTGAATGGTGTGATGGCCATATTTATTGTCTACCATACATATAATTATGAGGATTTCTAGACAGCACGCAATTAAAATGTTTGTAATATATAAGGTCAATTTAGCGTCTCTCTTATGGCCACATTAACTTATGCTCAACTCACATGCAGACGATTAAAATGTTTGTAATAAGGTCAATTTAATGCCTCGCTTGAATTTTTGAAACAGAAAAAAAAAGACAAATCTCCTGTTGAAGGATTGGTTGGACTCACCCAAGCATTGTACGGAAACCTACCAAACCTGTCCATGTGTCCAAGTTCACACTAACAAGATTCACAAATGCTTTCATGCACTTTATCGAGGGCACAGCATGAGGCAACACCATGGCATCCTCACATGATCCATCCGTTTGTGAAGAATTCCTTGGAGGAATAGTGCATGACGTTTGCTTATGTCTAGAATTGAGGAGATCATTTTTGCCATCTTGCGCAAAGGTCTCTGGTGGTTAGATTCTGGTTTCCGCTTATCACACCTGAATTGCTGGTGTGCCGTCCACCTAGACTTGCAGGTGAATGAGAAGGTGGATGCATGGGATGCACGATCCATCAAAGATGCCTGACGCCACTCATTCCGATCGAAGGTATAGCGCGCAAATATAATTGCGAATGCAATGTCTCTGTCGACTGCTCGGAGTGCTAGAAGAAAATATGTTAATTAAAGAAGAGGTAAATCCATGGAGCATGCACGGGATGCGAGAGGGAGTGTGAAGTGATCAAGCACTGGTGAAGGGTTGTTATATACAGCGAGCACACGGAGCTGAAAAGTGTGAGTCATGCCATTGTGCTTTTACATTTATTTGTGAGATAATGTTTTGCAAATAATTTGTTTGTTTATCTATTTATTTGTCAGATAATAATTTGCAAATTTGTCAGAAAATAGCTCAATGAATTTTTATTAGGAACAATAATGATGCGCACATTCACCTCGTGCATCATTTGGAGGATCTTCTGTTTGGGCTCAATGGTTAAATTGCCTAATACCGCCCCTGTAGCTGTCTACTGCAGGAGGCTGCGCTACTTGTAAACTCTCTTCTATCTTATTAATATATACCCGGCAACCAGATCTTTCAAAAAAAAAATGGTTAAGTTGCCTATGTGGCTAACAAAAAACTAGTATGTATGTCAATAAATATGTTTTCCAGAGAATGTGTTGTCGTTAACTCGTGTATCAAAGGCTGCGTTCGTATGTGACAATTGTAATCAAGAATTAATTTAAACGCATCTAAATGTCATTTTACAACTTATTGGCCCTGTTCGTTTTGCTGAAATTTGGCTACTGTTGATGCTAATGCTGATTTGTTGTGAGAGAAAAACACTTTCCTTCGCTGAAAAACAGGGCGATTATTGGAATGTGCTTTCCAAATTCAGCTGTGCATTGTTGACTTCTTTATTTTGAATAGCGAATTTGTAACTCTATTTTCTAATAAAACCGATTATTAGTTGAAAACCCTGCAGTATTCCATCCCATCTACTTATAACTGCCAAGTCGAAACTAATTAAACATTTCTAACTTATCCAAAAAAATTAAACATTTCTACTTTTCACCCGCACTATCCAAACCAATTTTTTCCCTGCTGTTAGCTGGGTTACTCCCCTCGTACAAAATCCTCCGCACTCCTGAAAAAAAAAACCAACAGAATAAGTCCCTTCCGTTGGTTTGCGCGGCCCAATTCCGCAATTCTTGCCCACTTCGCGCGCTGGAGCTGGCTCTTCCACACAATTCCAGCTGCAATTGTCGTCTATCAAGGGGGAAATTGTCGGCACTCGCACCCTCGCACTAATCTCCATTTGTTACACCACCCGTCCAGTCAGCAAATCCATGCTGGCTGTCAGCCAGCTTCATTCGACGTGGTGACAAAACACCATCCAGCTGGACTCCAGCTGACTTGCCAGGTGATTGAAACTGCGGAGGCACGGACAGCACCGCCCACCAGACTTACCTGATGCCGCTCATTCCCAGCGCAGCAAAACACGGATGCATGCCCAGTGGAAAGTGGTGAAAGAAAGTTGGAGCACATAAAGAAATATAAACTGAGCGTTGTAAAGGGAGCATGCACCCAATCTGAAGGTGTGAAAAATGCTGCTCTGCTTTGTCATCTGCTCCTATTTATTGTACATAATATTTTGTACATTTCTTTATTTAGGAGTATTACTTTTGGTGACATAAGTTCAGCTTTCATTTTGCTACGCGTGTGTATCGGTTGGATCAGGACTTCTTTTTATATTAGACTGCGGAGCAGAACATGTTTTTTAATGGGCAGCGTCATTAGTTATATCCTCATGAGGTGGCCGGCGGTACGGCGATAGTGAGCCACAGCTGCGTGTCAAGGGTGAGACACCGAGCCCACAGCACGAGCCAAAGTGCCGATCGTACCTGATCCGTGGTGGCATGGCGATGTTGCGGCGGCGCGCGCCAAAGTCAGGAGTGGTTGCCATCGTGGTGATACCTCTCGAGCCACGGGACTGTCGGAGCTACCACAGCCACGACTTTTTGCTGATGCCGCTCAATCCCAACATACTAGTGGCATGCCAAAAGCACTTGTAACTCTCCTCCAATCAGTAATAAGTGGTGATAAATGGAATAGGTAACTAAACAAAGGAGGATAAACGAGCATGGATATGCATGCTAGAGTGAATTATATATATATAATATGGGACTGTGCGACGATATTCATGTCGATACATATACAACAGATAATTTTAGTTTAATGGTTATTTATTTTGAGACCAGAGGCCAGCACTACTACAGTTCCACTTGTCAGAGTTAGAATTGTCTTAAAACCATAGGGCAGAACTTGTTGTAGGTAGCCAAGTAATTCCTAGCAGTCTAGTGTCATGTACCCTGAGTTAAGAGATTCAACTAATTATGAACGCTCTGGTAGTCTAATGGACAAGTTAACTGTGTACCATATAATCGTGAGGATTTACGGTGAGGGCTGGTGGTTCCATAATCAGCAGCCAGCACATAGTAGCTGGCAGCGCGTCATCACCAAACCTGAAGGCCTACATGCTCCAGTGAACACACCCCAAGTCTGAAACAAACTGCTACTCATCAGAAAAAAACGAAGTCTGGCTACCAACCGGGACGAAAGACCACCACCAGCTGTGTCGTCACGTACACAAGGACTGCACATCTGCCTCACACAGTCCCTTTGCATCTGGCTTTGAGTTTGCAATAACAATTGGTTTACTGCTACTATGATTTTGAAGAAGGTGACTAAGTCTCCACCTGTTCTTAGCATGATGAAGTTCAAAAGTAGCGTCTTTCCCTCGTCCTGGACGCACTTAACTGTGACACCCGCCACTGAACATGGGATAACCTATAATATAAACCTCTCATGTGGAATAAGCATTCCCCATGACTCTCAATCCCATGCTAACGATGTGTGGTAATAATCATATGCATATATGCACACCGAACAGACCCCCGCTAAGACGCTAAGTATTGGTGGTGAGAAAAATAGCATGTATAAGACTCATGCAAGTGATGCAACCGTGCAAGAGCTATTGTGCGGGTAGCCAAGGTGCATGTCGATAGTACTTATAGTACACAAGTATTCAATGTACTGTACCATGTAATTTATTACTATTTGTTTAGATGAAAGGGGAGATGTGTGACTTCAGTAATTTCTACTACATGAATACTTATAAAAGCGAACACGCATGCTTAAACTATCCACATTGGTGTTTATTATCATGTAATTATGATAGCTATTTCCTCATACAAGCTATCTATATGTCAGCGCATCACATCGCGCATTAACATATATTTATTAGTTGTCTACATCAGCGAGGCACATCATCCACTAACATTATTTTGATAATCTGTTTGTTCAATAAAACTATCGATACTACTATTTCATTTGCCACATAAACCATAATCGTACGACACCCGATTTCCATTCCAAACCATCCACTGTCCTCCCTCAAATGAGCTGGCCTTTCTTCTAGTTTTATTGCAGCGCCTTTAATGATAACATGTCTTTATTTGAAGAGAGGTCATTAATTCAATTAGGAGCAACAATGATACACATATTCACTATGTGTCAATGCAAAGATCTGTAGTGTGTGGCTTTAATTCAAAAACCAATTAGTGTTGGATATGAGACAAGTATGGACAAGAATTGGTTCTAGAAGGCGGTATTTCTCCCATCTTCCTATGCTGCCCCTGTCTAGGCTCGTACGTGTGAAAGGTACCAAGTTGGGGAGGAGAGTCAGGGACAGGATGATGGGGCAGATTGGGATAAATGAACACGGACAGAAAAAAATGAAGGATAGAGAACAAAGGATGATCGAAATTTATTTGGATCACACCTAGAGAGACTATGCACGGTGTGGTACAGTTTCCTTGCAGGAGTGTCTATCTGATTTGGAATCTGAGAACTAGAATGTGGTTTCATGGGGGATTGTGCTAACACCAATGCTAGAAACAGAGTACAAAAATCATATTTTAATTATTTAATATTAACATCACACTAACAAAGTAACACCGTTTCCTGCTATTCTTTCCATTTGTTGTAATTTCACAATCTTATTGTCATTCCATTATTGTTAGTCTTCTTTTTTTAGAAAATATCATCATGAATCAGGAATCCATATACATATGTTAATTGTGTGAACCACCACCGCACATGGCCACGTGGTTACAATGACACAAAAAGAAACAGCACAAAAAAAATCATAATGTCAAACAGCTAGGACGAGTTGCTACATGTCCCCATTATTTAAGACTGTCCTTCAAGTTCAAGTGACATATCCGTCAATGGGTACTGAGCCGTATATGATGTCCTCCTCCATCTTAATATGCGCCAGTCTAATTTTTTGGAGACACTGATATATAGGGATAGGCTATGTGCATATATGTTCATAGATGTGAGGAATATGTGAGCATATGTGTTTGTAATGTATGGGATAATTTTTTTTTCAAATGGTAAAAATGTAATAAGGTAAATTTAGTGCCACACTTTGTTGAAGCACAACACATCCAAAACCCTTGTTGAAGGCTTCAACGGACCCACACAAGCACAGTACGCAATCTATCACACCTGATCAGTACATGTGTCCAAGTTCACATTAACAAGATTCATAGATGCTTGTACAATTGCACTCTATTGAGGGCATGGCATGAGACGACACCATGGCATCCTCACATGATCCATCTGGTTGGGAATTTTTTGGGGGAATATAATGCAAGATGTTTGCTTACATCTAGAATTGAAGAGATCAGTTTGCTATTGCACAACGAAGCCTCCTGGTGGTTGGATCATTATCCAGGTTTCTGCTTGTCACATCAGACCCGATGGTGTGAGAACAACGTCCAACAAGACTTGCAGGTAAAGGAAGAAGGCAGATACACGGAATGAACCATATCCACAAAACATTTCTGACGCCACTCATTCCAATCCAAGGTATATCAAATATAATTGCAGATGCGTGGTATCTATCGAGTGCTCAGCTCGGGTGGTAGAAGAAAATCGGTAAAAGAAGTGGTAAATGGAGCATGCACCAGATGCAATAGGGAGTGTGAAGTGAGGCACGAGCCAAGAGTTGCTATATATAGCAGAGCACAGAGGTGAAATTCAGAAACATGCTGTTGTGCTTTTACATTTAAAATTATTTGTTGTCAGATAATGATTTGCAAATTTTTTTACCTATTTATTTGCCAGAATAAAATTTTGCAAATCTGTCAGAAAAGAGCTCACTGAATTATTAGGAACAATGATGTGCACATTCATCTTGTGCACCATTGATTTCGGGGGATCTTCTGTTTGGGCTGGTGGTTATTAAGTGCCTCTGTGGGCCAACCCAAAACTATTTTGTCGATGTATATATATGTTTGCCCGAGCACATGCTGTCGTTAACTCATGTCCGTACACACTAAGGCCGGGGTTCGTGTTCACTCCAGGCCAAACCCGAATGACCATTTTACATCTGTTGCATTGTGTTTATGACAACTATATTGTAATCAATCAAGAAGTTTTCAACGTTAACGCATCTCAATGTCATTTCACAACTTATTAATTAGAACGTTTTCCAAATTCAGCCGTAGTGCATTGTGATTTGATTTCTTCTAATTAGAAAATTATTTGTAGCTATATACAGTATTTAATTTCCTAAACCGATTATTGGTTGAACACACGGGTATATTCATCAATTCCATTTATATAATTGCGAAGTCCGAATCAAACATTTCTGTTAACATTCTAGTGCAGTACTAGTTCAGTTAATAATTAAGCTTATACTTACCTTCTACTGGTCACGAAAGCCATCGTACTATTTTGACGGCGGCAAAGATGATACGAGCTACGGCTGCAGCGGACAACAGCCCGACAGCAACCTACATCCTAATTCGCCACGCAGGAGCTGAAGGTGCCTCGGGCTTTGGCCGGCGGCGGCAGTGGTGACGGTGGTGGCGCAGAGCCATGGTCGCACCTGTTCTTATCCTGAGGTACCGATTGACGGCGACCCCGCATCTCTTATACAAGTCCCACATAGCTGTGACGAACAGATCAGATAGAGCGAATTCCGCCTCCTCGGCAACCGAGCAGCAGCAATGTGTCGGTGTGAGAACACCGTCCAGCAGACTTGCTAGATCAAGGAAACGGCGGAGACAGGTAAAGCACCGTCGTCCACCAGACTTGCCTGATGCAGCTCATTCCAAATGCAGCAAATAAAATGCTCAGTGGGCAGTTCTGAAGAAATAACAATAGCTTATAAAGAAATCACGAGGTAAAAGGAGCATATGCACCCAATCGCAAGAGCTGTAGTGTGTAAAGTGAGCTAGCCACTGGTCGATGGTAGTTCGTTATAGGCTTATATATAGCCCACAGTAAGGTGAAAGCGTCAAATTATATTAAACATGCCGTTCTCTTTTGTCATCTGCTCCTATTTATTATTGACTGTCGATAATGTTTTGTAAATTTATCTATATATTTAGGAGAATTTCTTTTGGTGACATATATATCAGGTCCATCTTCTGAGTACATATCTGTTGGAGCTCATTTCGGATGGTGTGCAAACCGACTCCAGAGCCATATCGGCACACTGATCCAGCATATTCACCAGCTAATACATGAGCTGCCTCGTTGCATAGCTCCTATATATATGAACATTTTTTAGGTAATGGATAAAACCGGCTTCAGACCTTTTTAAAGAAGAGACATCGTCAGTCCAAAATTATTACAAAGTTTCGCTAACTCCACACAATATATTTAACATTAATATTCGATACGAAAAATAAAAGGTCATCCATGTGCAGGGGCGGATCTATAGTGGGTGCCTGGGTATTCCCGGACATACCCAACAATTTTGCTAAAACAGTTAGTAGATATTAGGTATATACATATGTATATTATGGTTAAGCTTTAATCTTCATCTCAGCAGTTCAAATTTCCCATTTCCCCTTTGTAATTTCCCTTTGTTATGAAACATCTCTTGTTTGGACTATATGTACCTTTTATTTGTGCTATTGTGAACTCTTTGTATCTTTCAACTAAGTACTTTCTTCGGTTTGGGAATGCCCAACTTTGGAATCCTAAATCCGCCACTGCACATATATATAAACAGTTGAACTTTACAGCTATTGACTTCCCATTCCTTTCCAAACTGTAACTCTCATGCCTCATCGGTTGCATTCCTATAGGCAAAATCATTGAATTATGGACACCCAAAACAAACAGGATGCTATTTTGTGCTTTAGGCCTTCATGTTGTCTTTATTTAGATCGACTAGAGTAGATCTAGGCCGGTGAACTCATAGAACCATGAAACACATGCATATTTAGACCTAGAACACTACACCGAGAGAGAGATAGGGGAGAGAGGGCTGGTGATGAACCTGAGCCTCCAGATGATGTCGCGGTTGTGCTAGCCATTGCGGGTTCGGTGATGGAGGCAGCACACGGGCAGCGACGGGTGGAGTAGAGGTTGCACGGACGTCGATGCAGTGCGGTCGGGCATAGCAGTGGCGACGGCGAGAATCAGCGGAGCTTCCCGTCGCTGGCTGCGCGCCCTCTCGAGATCGGTCTAGGGTTTGTCGGTGGGGTTTGCGGCTTACGGCGAACCTCGTGCTTTGAGCCGCCGGCCCCCACCTCTCTATATAGCGCAGTGCGACGGGGGCCCACCAACCATGTAGGGTTGGGCGCCCCCGATCAGGGCGCGAGACCAAGGCCCAATAGGCCGATCAATCTAACATTCTCCCCCTTGATCTCACTATTACTTTTATCTTTAAACTTTAAACTTCAATCCTTTAAACCTTACTCATTTCTTCACAGATGATGCATAGAGCATGTTTCATCGTCTCGGTCAATCGTCGATAGATTTGACAGCTACAATGCACGTCTCTGATCTGAAACAGTTACTTTAACTTTTGGGCCCTTTATAGTCCAGGAATCATAGGCTTTCCCTTAAACCCATGCCGGCTACATGTTCTCTGAACATGTTGGGTGGTAAGCCTTTTGTAAGCGGATCCGCGAGCATCTTTTCGGTACTTATATGCTCAAGACTTATCATTTGATCCCGGACTTTATCCTTCACAACATAATACTTTATGTCAATGTGTTTGGCAGCACCACTTGACCTATTGTTGTGAGCATACTGTACTGCTGGATTATTATCGCAGTATAACCTCAGTGGTCTATTGATGTCGTCAACCACCTTCAAACCGGGTATGAACTTCTTTAGCCAATTCACCTGCCCCGTTGCCTCATAACATGCTACAAACTCGGCATACATTGTGGACGATGTAGTGATGGTTTGCTTTGAGCTTTTCCATGAAATAGCTCCCCCTGCGAGAGTAAACACATATCCAGACGTGGATTTTCTATTATCTCCCGCATAATCAGAATCTGAATATCCCACTATATGGAGTGAATCAGATCTTCTATACGTCATCATGAGGCCTATCGTTCCTTGCAAATAACGCAAGACTTTCTTTACCAATTTCCAGTGTTCTATTCTAGGATTGCTCTGGAATCTGCCAAGTAACCCGGTAACAAATGCCAAGTCAGGGCGCGTACATACTTGAGCATATTGCAAGCTTCCGACAGCTGAAGCATATGGAACCACTTTCATTTGATCGATCTCATATTGGTTCCTGGGGCATTGAAAATCCCCATATCTGTCGCCCTTGACTATAGGAGCAGGTGAGGGACTACATTTGTGCATACTAAATTTCTTTAAGACTTTTTCTATGTATGCCTTTTGTGACAGTCCTAATACCCCTTTACTTCTATCTCGGTGAATCTCGATCCCTAGAACGAACGAAGCTTCACCAAGATCTTTCATATCAAATTTTGAGGACAAAAACTTCTTTGTTTCCAGTAGTAGACTGACATCACTACTAGCAAGTAAGATATCATCCATATACAGGACAAGGAAGATAAACTTCCTATTCTTAAACTTTGCGTAGACACAATTGTCCTCAACATTATCTTTAAACCCAAAATTCTTTATTGTCTGATCAAACTTCAAGTACCATTGTCTTGACGCTTGTTTTAATCCATAAATAGATTTCTTTAGGCGGCATCCCAAACGTTCTTTTCCTTCCATGACAAAACCTTTCGGTTGTGCCATGTAAACATTTTCCTCTAAGTCTCCGTTGAGAAATGCCGTCTTTACATCCATCTGATGTAATTCCAAATCGTAATGTGCCACTAATGCCATTATGATTCTGAAGGAATCCTTACATGAGACTGGAGAAAAGGTCTCATTGTAATCAATCCCTTCTCTTTGTGTAAAGCCTTTTGCCACAAGTCGGGCTTTATATCTCTCTATATTCCCTTGAGAGTCAAGTTTTGTTTTGTAGACCCATTTACAGCCTACTGTTTTGGCTCCTTTAGGAATTATTTCCAAATCCCAAACTTTATTTGCATTCATTGATCTCATCTCATCTTCCATGGCCTCAAGCCACTTTGATGAATGGTCACTTTTCATGGCTTCTTCAAATGAGGTGGGATCATCCTCCATTTGAAATTCTTCAGTGTTGTACACTTCATAATCAGCAGGAATAGCTGATTTTCTAACTCTTTGAGACCTTCTAGGGGCCTCCTCAACTGGCACATTTTCTGTTTGAGGCTGTTGTTGCTCCCCCTCATGTGTGGCAATAGGTTCTATAGGATCCTGAGGCACAGGTTCCTCATCTTCATTCATTGTTGCCACAGGCGGGATAACAACAGGTGCTGGCACCACAGTGTCTTGTCCTGTTGGTGCAGCAACAGTAGGTAGTGAGAAAAATGGCTCATGAATGATCGGAGTGGGTGCATACACCCGCTTCTCTTCAAGGTCAATTTCTCGAGCTACCATGCTCCCCTTAATCATTTCATCCTCTAGGAAGACAGCGTGTCTCGTTTCCACAAACTTCGTATGTCTGTTAGGACAGTAGAAACGAAAACCTTTTGACTTTTCTGGATAGCCAATGAAATGGCAACTCACTGTTTTGGGATCTAGCTTCCCAATGTTTGGGTTAAAAACTTTAGCCTCAGCAGGGCTCCCCCACACACGTAAGTGGTTAAGTGAGGATACTCTTCCTGTCCACAACTCATACGGTGTTTTGGGCACCGACTTACTTGGTACTCTATTGAGAATATGAATGGCGGTTTTTAACGCCTCCATCCACAGACTCGTAGGTAAAGTGGAGTAACTTATCATACTATGCACCATATCCATCAGGGTACGGTTACGCCTTTCAGCTACTCCATTCTGCTGAGGTTCGCCCGGTGTTGAATACTGGGCGACTATACCATTCTCCTGTAAGAACCTTGCAAAAGGTCCAGGAACTTGTCCATATGGGGTATGCCGACCGTAGTACTCTCCTCCACGGTCAGACCTAAATATCTTAATCTTTAAATCATGCTGATTTTCAACTTCTACTTTAAATATTTTAAATTTATCCAACGCTTCTGTTCTCTCTTTAATTGGATAAATGTAGCCAAACCGAGAGTAATCGTCTGTGAATGTTATGAATGAATCATAACCATCCACACTTTTCACAGGAAAAGGACCACATATGTCTGTGTGAATAATCTGTAGGATTCCTGTGCTTCATTTGGCATCTTTCTTAATTTTCTTTACATACTTTCCTTTTATGCAATCTCTACATTGTTCTAACTCTGAGAGCTCTAATGGAGGAAGAATATCATTCTTAACTAGTCTTTCTATTCTCCCCCTCGAAATATGGCCTAAACGACAGTGCCATAATTTCGACAACGCATCTTGAGCTCTCCTTCGTTTTCTGTTTCCATTGTTCGATGAGGATACATTTTCATTCACATCACATACGGAATTAACATTTTCACGAAGTGATAACAAATAAAGCTCGTCTTGTCGGAAGGCAAGACCAATACATTTATTATTAAACAATATCTGACATTTGCCATTTCCAAAATGGCAATCATAACCATCATGGTCCAACTTTGAAACACTAATCAAATTTCTTTGCAAAGAAGGTACATAAAGAACATCTCTAAGAATAATTATGAAGCCATCAGCAAGCTCTAGCGGAAGATCACCAACGGCTTCGACATCTGCTTGTTCTCCATTTGCTACTTTAATGAAACTTTCGCTTCTTTGCAAAGTTCTCATCGAACGGAATCCCTGTAATGAATTAGCAACATGAATAGTTGCACCTGAATCAATCCACCAAGTAGATTTTGAAAACTTTACATACAAGGATTCATTTACGAACGTAATAATGTTCTCACCTTTATTCTTCATAATCATCTTTAAGAAATCAGGACAATTCTTTTTATAATGTCCTGTCTTCTTGCAGTGGAGACACTGGTCTTTAGCCACTGGGAATTGCTGGTTCTGAGACTGTTGCATGGGACCTTTTCCAGATGATTTGGAGGAAGAACTGTTATTATAGTTCTTTTTCTTATCTTTTAGGTAGTTGACAGAACCACCTTGTGAAACTTTTATTCTTTCCTCCTCCTGCACACACATGGCTATGAGCTTTTCCAAATCCCATTTTTCAGGCTGTATGTTGTAATTAACAACAAATGTGTCAAATTCTTTGGGCAAAGAAGCAAAAATCAAATGAATAAGAAACTCATCCTTGAGTGCCAAATCCATTGGTTTGAGCTTAGATGCCAGATTGCTCATTCTCAGTATGTGCTCTCTAATGCCACTGCCGCCACCAGAGTACCTTTCTGTGACCAGCTGCTTGATCAGCTGGGTTGCATATGTCTTTGAAGAGCCAGTGAACTGACTCTTTATTCTGTCTAGGTACTCTGTGACCGTGTCACAGTCTGGAATTGAGCCCACTATAGCAGGCTCAATCGTGTTCTTTATCACTGCCAGACACTTTTTGTTGGCAGTGACCCATTTCCTATGCTCAAGGTCATAGGACATCTTTACGGGAGCAAAATCCCGCTCTCTGTTCTGCCATGCAGTATCAGTCTCATCTGTTTCCCTCACCGGTGCCTCAGGTTCTTTAGGGCACGGTGTGGTGACAACCCAGTCCACCTCAGCGAGGATAAAGGCCAGGTCTATCTTTTTCTTCCACTCAATATAGTTATCACCTTTTAGAGTGGGGATTTCTTTGATACAACTCATCAAGTTGTACCCTCCTGAAAACATAATTCAAATAGGGTGAGAACAGAAATAACAACAATAATTGTATGCCTTAGTTTAACGTTGGTCAAAATTAAAACATACAATTATTTTCTACACTAATTCTACATCACCGTTGGGCAGAAATAGAATTAATGTATAACAAAAAAAACATTATAATATTGTCATTAATCAACGTTGGTCAGAATAACAACAACATTATAATCAATTTAAAACACATCCTTTTTCAAAATTAAATTCTCCCGTTGGTTCGAATTTAATAATGAAAATTGCAACTTTAAATACGCAGCGAAAACTTTAACATTTAATAATCTTTTTCCTATTTTCCAGAAGCAAATTTACTATTTACTGAACAAAAAAATATCATTGGATAAATTTTGTATAGAAAATTATCATAAAATCAATTCAAATTGATCAAACTGTTTTCTGGAAAATAAGAAAAAAACAAAACTGTGATTTTTCTATTTCTTTGGCCATTTCGGCCCAGCCAGCACATGCGCGGCCCACGGCCTGCCCACGCGCACGCGCGCAGCCAGCAAAAACGGCCCAGCAGCCGCGGCCCATCCGCGCGCTCAGCGCGCCCCCGCGCCCAGCCGCGCGCGCTCTCTCCCCCGCGCCCAGGCCGCAACCTGGGCCTGGGCCGGGATTTCGGCCTGGTGCCCTATCCCGCCTGGGCTGCGGCGCTGGCCCAGTCGCCCGTGGCCGTCCATCTCCATCCGACGGCTGCCCGGCCGTTTCGCCCGAACAAAACCCCCCGGCCGGCGCTTCTCCCTGAACCCTAGGTTCATTCTCTTCCTCTCCTTCTCTCTCACCCCGCAGCGCAGCTCGGAGAAACCCGCAGCGGCGGCCGTCCTCAGTGGCCGAGGGAGAAGAAGGGCGGCACCGTCCAGCGCCCTCTCGCCGGCGTGCGTGCTCGCCCGAGGCTGAGCACGTCGCCGTCGAGGGGCCGCAGGGTGGTGCCCTGTTGCCGTGACCGCTTGGCGAGGTGCCGTGCGGATCTCGGCCCTGTCCCGCGCGCCGTTCGGGAGCGACGCCGCGGTTTCCTATCCGCGCGGTGGCGATGCTGCCGGCGGTGGGTAGAAGCCCAGGTAGGCTTCCTTTTTAGGGTTAGGGTTTGGTTTTCCGATTTGAAATCGGTTCCTTTTCTTTTCCCCCCGCGCGCCGGCGTGCTCGACGGCGAGGTGACCGAGCCACCCTCTTCCCCTTTGTTTGATTCATTTGTTCGGATTTTAGCCCGATTTGACGATTAGGGTTAGGGTTAGGGTGGAGACGGCACTGTTTTCTTTTCCCCGAATCACCTTTGGGTTTTAGGGTTCGTTCTTTGCATGAAAACTGAGCCCTTCTTCTTTTCTCAGATCCGACGGATCGAGTTAGGGTTCAACCGAAAGTCGGGTGACCCCTTTTCTGCTTAGATCCACACTGGATCTAATCAACTTTTCTTTTTCTAATCGGTACCCGTTCTAGATCTACATGCTAGTATGGCTCTGATGCCATTGTAGTCTTTATTTAGATCGACTAGAGTAGATCTAGGCCGGTGAACTCATAGAACCATGAAACACATGCACATTTAGACCTAGAACACTACACCGAGAGAGAGATAGGGGAGAGAGGGCTGGTGATGAACCTGAGCCTCCAGATGATGTCGCGGTTGTGCTAGCCATTGCGGGTTCGGTGATGGAGGCAGCACACGGGCAGCGACGGGTGGAGTAGAGGTTGCACGGACGTCGATGCAGTGCGGTCGGGCGTAGCAGTGGCGACGGCGAGAATCAGCGGAGCTTCCCGTCGCTGGCTGCGCGCCCTCTCGAGATCGGTCTAGGGTTTGTCGGTGGGGTTTGCGGCTTACGGCGAACCTCGTGCTTTGAGCCGCCGGCCCCCACCTCTCTATATAGCGCAGTGCGACGGGGGCCCACCAACCATGTAGGGTTGGGCGCCCCCGATCAGGGCGCGAGACCAAGGCCCAATAGGCCGTTGGGCCTATTGGTCAGGAGATCAATCTAACACTTCACACTTCTCTTATATGTATTTCGAATTTGAAATTACTTAGACTGTTCCCTCCACAGACCATACACTGCCATCTAACCATGTTTCAGACTTGAGCTACACAGCACATTGTTTATAGCTAAACCAGTATAGACTTCATTTTTAGGGCTACATGAAACTGCATTTCACTGCTTATTCATGTACAGTTGTACACCACAAATCATTCTTTCTCCACCACACATATATGTATCTTTTTAGAATCCTATTCTTGCTAAAACTAGGCACAGCTCTGTTTGCAGGAACAAATAGATGGAGCACATCCTCCATGAATAGTAGCCCTTCTGATCAGAAGAAAGGCTAGAAAACAAAGCAACAGATGCAGTGAGAACCCCACAGACTCAGGATCAATGTCATCATATCCGCTTTGTAAAATAGCACCGCATGTAATATATCCCTATATGCTACTCTTTACCTCCTGCAAAATTAAGCCTATGTGCAAATTCATATGTTCCTCTCAGCTACTTTCCAGCGTATATGACAAATCCCCTATATGCTACTGCTTACCTCCTGCAAGATTAAACCTATGTATACATTCATATGGTGCTCTCAGCTACTTTCCAATGTATGGCATATCCTTTATTATCTCGACATTAGCCTGGTCTTTATTAGTTTGCAAAAGGTGCGCGCATGAGGACATGAACTAGCTTGTTATCTCGACATTAGCCTGCTCTTTCAGGATGGTGGTGCTGGAGATCACAGCCTCACTAATTTGTACGTAGATACTCATATATCTATGTACATAAATCTACCCTATATCTGCCAACGCGCGCAGGGGCGCGCGCTTTCTACTAGTTGCGTACTACAAGTCTCAAAACAGATTCAATTTATGAACGGTCTCATGGATACCTTCACTGTGTGTATCATATAAGGGTAATCATGATGATTTATGGTGCGGACCAGACAACCAGTAATGGGACACAGTAAGCATATGTATGTCATTATTGAACTATTGGGCCTAAACAGCGCATGTGTGATAATTAAGATAGAATAACTATTTCTTCATGAAGAGCTAGTCTAGCACGTCTCTCAAGTCTTGATGTTTGATGATTTAACACCTAATTCCCTCCAATTATATCGCTCTCCTTCAAGGCTTACATTAGCCTTTTGTCACCGTGTAAAAGATAGACCATGAGAGAAGTGATCTTTGATGTATGCTAACCCTTGTTGAAGTGGACCTAGCACATGTCCATTAGAGATAGCAAGATGGTATAACTATTAGAGGTGAACAAATTTAGCCCTCGCTCTCACTTCTTTTATGAATCAGTAACTGACTTCTACTAATAATTAATAAGATGGAGACAAATTACGCTAATCTATAAGCTTATGTGTTTCACTGTTACCATACTGCCACATGTTTTTTATTAGTATTAGTATACATACAAAACATCTGATGGTGTCCTTTATCTGAAGTTCTGAACAGGGGGCGATTTTCTTGTGGATTCCGGCAGATTCTTGCGGGGATACGGCGGGCGTCCGTGTCTTTTAGATCGAGCACCGGCTTGTGCGCTGGCGTGGACATCGACGCCTGCACCGAGCTTGTGCGCCCCATCGCCAGGAGGACACCTGGGATTGGCGGCTTCAGCGGCCTCCTCGCCTTGGATAATCACGGGCATCACTTCATTGCTTTATCCTCTATTTTTGGTAAAAAAAATTAAAGAATGGTCGTGGTGAAGACTTAAGCCCTTGTTGTGTGATTTAAGTATAAATTAAATATTGATTTTAGCTTGTGAAACATGCAAATTTAATGTTCTTGTTTGCTGGAAACATGTCTATGCAACAATTGTAGAAGTATGCACCATGTAGTTGGTTGGTTTATTTTCTGCTTCTCACTCGATGCACCGATAATATCAATTCCGTGGTCCTTGGCCTGCACTTTCTGAAACATTGCTTTCCTGTTGCTTTATCTGAACAGGGGACGATTTTCTTGTTGCTAGCACTGACGGACTGGGGACAAAGCTGAAGCTTGCTTTCGAAATTGGTATTTATGATATAGTCGGCATTGACCTTGTAAGTGGTTAGCTGCAATGTAGGTTGTTTTCCTTATCTCTATCACAAGTTGACTGAACTGAATGAATTTAGGCCATTTTGGCAGGTGGCAATGTGCGTCAATAACATCATAACTTGAGCTGAAAAACCGTTGTTCTTCCTAGATTACTATGCAACAAGCAAGCTTGATGTTGATCTTGCAGAGAAGGTGCAGCCACTTTATTTTCTCACAAACAAAATAAAATTTTCCCTTCTCGTACTTCTTTTCTTGGTTTCTGCTCATGGGACATTTCAATATTACCTATAATGTATCAATGGGATTGTGGATGGGTGCGAACAATCAGGCTGCGCTGACTACAAACAACAAAAAAAAGCAATCAGATTTTGCTGTCCTAGGAGGGGAGGTAAAATATTCTGAATTAAATTACCATGACTTAGCAATTCAACGCCGCAGTATTATCCTTAGGAAAAAATCTACTTAACCCCCCACCTATTAACTATGGTCTACTTCACACCCCAAACTATGAAACCGTCTATTTTACCCCCTGAACTTTTTAAAACCGTCTATTTTACCCCCTGGCGGTTTTCGACGATGGTTTTGCTACAGTAACGGTGGTTTTGCTATAGTGATGTGGTTTTGTCTTTTTCTTTTTTATTTATTTCTGGTGAATTTTTAAAAAATCATAGTAAATCACAGAAAAATTATAAAATAGAAAATCTAATTTTGTTAGACTCCACATGAGTAGATCTACACAATGAACATATAATATGATATGCTTTAGTACAAAATTTTTGCTGTAGTTTTAGATTAATTAGAAAATCCAATTTTGTCTGTAATTAATTGGAACAATTCATAGCTGCAGCTTCTGTGGTCCAATTATGATGAAATTTTTATGGTAGGCTAATTATTATATGCTCGAACTATAGTAAAAATTTTGTACTCATTGGACCATGTATAACTTAGTTATAGATAAATTCTAATTAATTACAGATAAAATTAGATTTTCCAATTAATCTAAAGGTACAGCAAAACCTTTGTACTAAAGCATACCACATTATATGTTAACTATGTAGATCTACTCATGTGGAGTCCAACAAAATTGGATTTTCCATTTTATGATTTTTCTATGATTTTCTATGATTTTTCAAAGATTCAGCGAAAATAAATAAAAAAAAGAAAAAGGTGAAACCACAGGTAGCGTAGCAAACCATAGTTACTGTAGCAAAACCACCGTCGAAAACCACCCGGAGGGGTAAAATAGACGGTTTTGAAAAGTTCAGGAGGTAAAATAGACGGTTTTATAGTTTAGGGGTGAAGTAGACCATGGTTGATAGGTGGGGGGTTAAGTAGACTTTTTCCATTATCCTTATAATAAGTCACAGTAGTTGTATATGAACTGATCAATCATCTTGCACTGCCAGTCTTTGATTGCTGCATATTTATTGTTATAATTGTTTACTTGATTATTATCTGAATTTTACTAAAGCAAAATTTAAATGTTTGTGATTGGTAACCTGATTAATAATAATACCAGTGTAACAAAATATTCTGATTTTTTTTTTTGCTTTGTATACCTTTAATTTCTTACAAACTCAAATTAATTCACCTAAAGCATTACATATGTACGTGTTTTTATGAAAAATCCAAAGACATATGAACTGATAATTGATCATTGCAGACAGCAGAAATGTCTGGTTTCTACACAGACGGTGAATATGATCTTAGTGGTTTTGCTGTGGGTAATGGGTATTGTGAAAAAGATAAAGTCATTGATGGAAAAAAAACATTGTTCATGGAGATGTCCTGATAGGTCTGCCTTCCAGATTTATGAATTATCTATATTTTTATCTCTTTGTATTGTTGGGCATTATATGTATCTTGTTAGTGATGGCTGAAAATCCTTAATTTTCAAGAGTACTGGAGAAAAGCGGACTTTCCTTGAGTGACCAGCTCCCAAGAAATGATGGCATAACAACTACTATTGGTGAAGCTCTAATGGCACCAACTGTTATCTATGTTAAATATGTTGGTTTTGCTGATGTGTATCTATATTTCGTATTTTCTTCAGAATTTTATGGAACTTTTAAGCGAAATTGTTTGAAATGAAAAAAAGGTGCTCGAGATTCTTAGCAAGGGTGGTGTGAAAGGACTAGCCTGTTAGATTGATCTCCCAACCAATAAGCCCAACGGTCTATTGGGCCTTGGTCACGCGCCCTGATCGGGGACGCCCAACCCTACATGGTTGGTGGGCCTCCGTCGCACTGCGCTATATAAAATGGTGGGGGCCGGCGGCTCAAGGGACGAGGTTCACCGTGAACCGTACTCCCACCGACAAACCCTAAACCCGATCTAGTGAGGGGCGCAACCAGTGACGGGAAGCGCCTCCGCCGCCACCGTCATCCCTGTCGCCACTGCACTGCATCACCGTCTCCACTGCGTCGCCTCTCCTCACCGACCGTCGCTGCCCGTGTGCTGCCTCCATCAACGAACCAGCGATGGCCGGATCGAGCTCCAACTCCACGGGATCCAATGGTCTGTGAACCCTTCACTCTCCTCACACCCCTCTGTCTCTCTGTCTCCCTCTCGGTGTAGTGTTCTAGGTTTACATGTGCATGTGTTATTCCGAATCCATGTGTATGCCTCCTAGATCTACTGCTAGAGATCCTAAATGTTCTTAACATTGGTATCAGAGACCTACACATGGTGTAGATCTAGACCTTGGGGAAAGGAAAGAAAGAGAACCGATTTCAAATCGAAAAAGAATCCAAAATCGAAACCCTAACCCTAGCATGAACAGAGAAAGGATGGAGGGGAAGGGATCCTACCCGGGTCCTCTCCCCGCCGTCGTCACCGCCATGGTGCAGGAAGGGGACCGCACCGCCTCTACGCTGGCACACGGGAAGAAGACGAGCCGCTGCTCAGCGCACGGTCGCCGACGAACGCGCTCAGGGCACCAACGCGAGGCCGCTCGACAGCGGTGCGCTCACCCAAAGTGGAGCGCGTGCACCGGCGAGGGGGCCCGCGGCAGCGCCGTACTCTCATTTCTCCGGCCGCCATGGACGGCTGACGCTGGTGCTCAGTCACTCGGATGCGGCGTGGAGAGAGAAAGGGAGGGAGTCAAATGAGGCTAGGGTTTTGGGAGGATGAACGCGTCGCGGTTTTGATGCGCGCGACATCGTCGGCCAGCCGTCCGATGAAGATCAACGGCTGGCAGTGGCCAGGCCAAAAGTGGCCCAGGCGGGCAGCCGTTTTCCCGGCCTAGGTCCATGTTGCGGCCTGGGCGCGGGAGCGCTGGCGCGCGCGCGTGAAGCGGGCCGTGGGCCGCCCCTGTACAGAGATGCAAATTTTTTTTCCAGAAGCAAATTTTGATGCATATTCGAATGATTTGAATTGATTTTTGATGATAATTTCTGTACAAAATTTATCCAACGATATTTTTGTTCAGTAAATAGTAAAGTTGCTTCTGGAAAATATTATCATTCAAAGTTTCCGCTGCGTACTTAAAGATGTTAATTTCATTATTAAATTCGAACCAACGGGAGAATTTAATTTTGAAAATGGATATGTTTTAAATTGATTATAATGTTGTTATTATTCTGACCAACGTTGATTAATAGCAATATTATAATGTTGATGTTATTATGGTTTTTTTGTTATGCATTATTTCTATTTCTACCCAACGGTGATATAGATTTAATGTATAAAACAATTGTATGTTTTAATTTTGACCAACGTTGAACTAAGGCATGCAATTGTTGTTGTTATTATTTGTGTTCTCATACTATTTGAATTGTGTTTTCAGGCGGATACAACTTGATGAGTTGTATCAAAGAGAACCCTACTCTAAAAGGAGATAACTACATTGAATGGAAGAAAAAGATCGACTTAACCTTCATATTGGCTGAGGTGGACTGGGTTGTCACCACACCATGTCCCAAAGAACCTGTGACACCGGTGAGGGAGACTGATGAGACTGATGCTGCATGGCAGAACAGAGAGCGGGACTTTGCTCCCGTAAAGATGTCTTTTGACCTTGAAAATAGAAAGTGGGTCACAGCTAATAAGAAATGTTTGGCTGTGATAAAGAATACAATTGAGCCTGCAATAGTGGGCTCAATTCCAGACTGTGACATGGTCACAGAGTACCTAGAAAGAATAAAGAGTCAGTTTACTGGCTCTTCAAAGATATATGCAACCTAGCTGATCAAGCAGCTGGTCACAGAAAGGTAATCTGGTGGTGGCAGTGGCATTAGAGAGCACATACTGAGAATGAGCAATTTGGCATCTAAGCTCAAACCAATGGATTTGGCACTCAAGGATGAGTTTCTTATTCATTTGATTTTTGCTTCTTTGCCCAAAGAATTTGACACCTTTGTTGTTAATTACAACATATAGCCTGAAAAATGGGATTTAGAAAAGCTCATAGCCATGTGTGTGCAGGAGGAGAAAAGAATAAAAGTTTTACAGGGTGATACTATCAACTACCTAAAAGATAAGAAAAAAGAACTATAATAACAGCTCTTCCTCCAAGTCATCTGGAAAGGGTCCCATGCAACAGTCTCAGAACAAGCAATTCCCAGTGGATAAAGACCAGTGTCTCTACTATAAGAAGACGGGACATTATAAGAAGAATTATCCCGATTTCTTAAAGATGATTATGAAAAATAAAGGTGAGAATATTATTACGTTTGTAAATGAATCCTTGTATGTCAAGTTTTCAAAATCTACTTGGTGGATTGATTCAGGTGCAACTATTCATGTTGCTAATTCATTACAGGGATTCCGTTCGATGAGAACTTTGCAAAGAAGCGAAAGTTTCATTAAAGTCGTAAATGGAGTACAAGCAGATGTTGAGGTCGTTGACGATCTTCCACTAGAGCTTGCTGATGGCTTCATACTTTTTCTTAGAGATGTTCTTTATGTACCTTCTTTGCAAAGAAACTTGATTAGTGTATCAAAGTTGGACCATGATGGTTATGATTGCCATTTTGGAAATGACAAATGTCAGATATTGTTTAATAATAGATATATTGGTCTTGCTTTATGGCAAGATGAGCTTTATTTGTTATCACTTCGTGAAAATGTAAATTCCGTATGTGATGTGAATGAGAATGTATCCTCATCGAACAATGCAAACAGAAAACGAAAGAGAGTTCACGATGCGTTGTCGAAATTATAGCACTGTCGTTTAGGCCATATTTCGAGGGAGGGAATAGAAAGACTAGTTAAGAATGATATTCTTCCTCCATTAGAGCTCTCAGATTTAGAACAATGTAGAGATTGCATAAAAGGAAAGTATGTAAAGAAAATTAAGAAAGATGCTAAACGAAGTGCAGGAATTCTATAGATTATTCACACAGATATCTATGGTCCTTTTTCTGTAAAGAGTGTGGATGGTTTTGATTCATTCATAACATTCACAGATGATTACTCCCGTTATGGCTATATTTATCCAGTTAAAGAAAGAACAGAAGCATTGGATAAATTCAAAATATTTAAAGCAGAACTTGAAATCAGCATGATTTAGAGATTAAGATAGTCAGGTCTGACCGTGGAGGGGAGTACTACGGTCGGCATACCCCGTATGGATAAGTTCCTGGACCTTTTGCAAGGTTCTTACAAGAGAATGGTATAGTCGCCCAGTATTTAACACTGGGCGAACCTCAGCAGAATGGAGTAGCTGAAAGGCGTAACCATACCCTGATGGATATGGTGCGTAGTATGATAAGTTACTCCACTTTACCGATGAGTCTGTGGATGGAGGCGTTAAAAACCGCCATTCATATTCTTAATAGAGTACCAAGTAAGTCGGTGCTCAAAACACCGTATGAGTTGTGGACAGGAAGAGTACCCTCACTTAACCACTTGCGTGTGTGGGGGAGTCCTGCTGAGGCTAAAGTTTTTAACCCAAACATTGGAAAGCTAGATCCCAAAACAGTGAGTTGCCATTTCATTGGCTACCCAGAAAAGTCAAAAGGTTTTCGTTTCTACTATCTAGATAGATATACAAAGTTTGTGGAAACGAGACACGCTGTCTTCCTAGAGGATGAAATGATGAGGGGAGTATGGTAGCTCAAGAAATTGACCTTGAAGAGAAGCGGGTGTATGCACCCACTCTGATCATTCATGAGCCATTTTTCTCACTACCTGCTATTGTTGCACCGACAGTACAAGACACTGTGGTGCCAGCACCTGTTGTTATCCTGCCTGTGGCAACAATGAATGATGATGAGGAACCTATGCCTCAGGAACCTATAGAACCTATTGCCACACATGAGGGGGAGCAACAATAGCCTCAAACAGAAAATGTGCCAAATGAGGAGGCCCCTATAAGGTCTTAAAGAGTTAGAAAATCAGATATTCCTGCTGATTATGAAGTGTACAACATTGAAGAATTTCAAATGGAGGATGATCCCACCTCATTTGAAGAAGCCATGAAAAATGATCATTCATCAAAGTGGCTTAAGGCCATGGAAGATGAAATGAGATCAATGAATGCAAATAAAGTTTGGGATTTGAAGATAATTCCTAAAGGAGCCAAAACAGTAGGCTGTAAATGGGTCTACAAAACAAAACTTGACTCTCAAGGGAATATAGAGAGATATAAAGCCCGACTTATGGCAAAAGGCTTTACATAAAGAGAAGGAATTGATTACAATGAGACCTTTTCTCCAGTCTCATGTAAGGATTCCTTTAGAATCATAATGGCATTAGTGGCACATTATGATTTAGAATTACATCAAATGGATGTAAAGACAACATTTCTCAATGGAGACTTAGAGAAAAATGTTTACATGGCACAACCGAAAAGTTTTATCATGGAAGGAAAAGAACGTTTCGGATGCCGCCTAAAGAAATCCATTTATGGATTAAAATAAGCTTCAAGATAGTGGTACTTGAAGTTTGATCAGACAATAAAGAATTTTGGGTTTAAAGATAATGTTGAGGACAATTGTGTCTACGCAAAGTTTAAGAATGGGAAGTTTATCTTCCTTATCCTGTATGTGGATGATATCTTACTTGCTAGTAGTGATGTCAGTCTACTACTAGAAACAAAGAAGTTTTTGTCCTCAAAATTTGATATAAAAGATCTTGGTGAAGCTTCGTTCGTTCTAGGGATCGAGATTCACCGAGATAGAAGTAAAGGGGTATTAGGACTACCACAAAAAGCATACATAGAAAAAGTTTTAAAGAAATTCAGTATGCACAAATATAGTCCCTCACCTGCTCCTATAGTCAAGGGCGACAGATATGGGGATTTTCAATGCCCCAGGAACCAATATGAGATCGATCAAATAAAAGTGGTTCCATATGCTTCAGCTGTCGGAAGCTTACAATATGCTCAAGTATGCACGCGCCCTGACTTGGCATTTGTTACCGGGTTACTTGGCAGATTCCAGAGCAATCCTGGAATAGAACACTGGAAATTAGTAAAGAAAGTCTTGCGTTATTTGCAAGGAACGAAAGGCCTCATGATGACGTATAGAAGATCTGATTCACTCTATATAGTGGGATATTCAGATTCTGATTATGCGGGAGATAATAGAAAATCCACATCTGGATATGTGTTCACTCTCGCAGGGGGAGTTATTTCATGGAAAAGCTCAAAGCAAACCGTCACTACATCGTTCACAATGTATGCCGAGTTTGTAGCGTGTTATGAGGCAATGGGCAGGTGAACTGGCTAAAGAAATTCATACCCGGTTTGAAGGTGGTTGACGACATCAATAGACCACTGAAGTTATACTATGATAATAATCCAGTAGTACAGTATGCTCACAACAATAGGTCAAGTGGTGCTGCCAAACACATTGACATAAAGTATTATGTTGTGAAGGATAAAGTCCGGGATCAAATAATAAGTTTTGAGCATATAAGTACCGAAAAGATGCTCGTGGATCCACTTACAAAAAGCTTACCACCCAACGTGTTCAGAGAACATGTAGCCGGCATGGGTTTAAGGGAAAGCCTATGATTCCTGGACTATAAAGGGCCCAAAAGTTAAAGTAACTATTTCAGATCAGAGACGTGCATTGTAGCTGTTAAATCTATCGGCGATTGACCGTAACGATGAAACATGCTCTATGCATCATCTGTGAAGAAATAAGTAAGGATAAAAGGATTGAAGTTTAAAGTTTAAAGATAAAAGTAATAGTGAGATCAAGGGGGAGAATGTTATATTGATCTTCCAGCCAAAAAGCCCAACGGCCTATTGGGCCTTGGTCACGCGTCCTGATAGGGGACGTCCAACCCTACATGGTTGTGGGCCCCCATCGCACTGCGCTATATAAAGTGGTGGGGGCCGGCGGCTCAAGGGACGAGGTTCACCGTGAGTCGTACTCCCACCGACAAACCCTAAACCCGATCTAGTGAGGGGCGCAGCCAGTGACAGAAAGCACCTCCGCCACCACCGTCATCCCTGTCGCCACTGCACTACATCACCGTCTCCACTGCGTCGCCTCTCCTCACCGACCATCGCTGCCCGTGTGCTGCCTCCATCAACGAACCAGCGATGGCCGGATCGAGCTCCAACTCCACGGGATCCAATGGTCTGTGAACCCTTCACTCTCCTCACACCCCTCTGTCTCTCTGTCTCCCTCTCGGTGTAGTGTTCTAGGTTTACATGTGCATGTGTTATTCCGAATCCATGTGTATGCCTCCTAGATCTACTGCTAGAGATCCTAAATGTTCTTAACATAGCCCACATTACTGGTGGTGGATTTACTGACAATATTCCAAGAGTATTTCCATCTGGACTCATGGCAAAAAAGTTTTACTGGGTCATGGAAAGTGCCTCCTATCTTCAACTAGCTTCAACAGGCAAGCACAAATGGCCCACGAGATTCAACTATGTTTTCTAGCATCTGCATGGCTCTGGATCTCTGCCTAGATCTAGATACCTTTTAACATATTAACATTATATATTCTGTAGGTTGGAAACATTGATGATGCAGCGATGCGGCGAACATTCAACATGGGCATCGGAATGGTTCTTGTGGTAAGCAGAGAGTCTGCGGACAGAATTATTGAAGACACCCATGGAGCAAAGCCTACTTATGGCATTGGAGATGTGATCCATGGTGAGGGGTTACAGTACGTCTGACTCTTTATGCCTTGACTGCTTGACTCATTGCTGGCTATTGTAAGTGTGAACTGGTGTAGAATGCGCGCGAGTTGTTTGATAAAATGATGGCAAAGAATCTCATGGCTTGGACGGCGATGATTAATGGTAATGCACAGACTGGGCGGCCGAAGGCGGCACTTGCTTTCTTTAGGGATCTGGAGGCTGCTGGGATTGAGCCTGAGAACAAAACTGCCATTTAAAATTCTAGGATCTACTTGGTTTGACGATCGACAGAGGGAGCATGCTAAGATATTTGTGATGGACTGAGAATGAACAGAAACAACACCATTGTATCTGGAGATGATGGAAGCTAGGAAGCCTGAAAACATAGCTATTTAACAGTCAGCAAAGGAGGAGATTCGTATCAGCTTGCCACAAAGGTTTCTTCAGCTTAACGTGATAGTTTTTTGATCCATACATGAACAAAGGTCAAGCTGATTTCCTAAATACTCCCTCCATACTGGTAATTCAAGTCGTTTTGACATCGAGACGGTCTCCAAAGCATAACTTTGACTTCTTATTTTTATAAAAATATTTATTGAAAAGTGATGTATGCATATTTTTATAAAAGTACTTTTCAAGACAAATCTATTCATATGGTTTTCGTATTTCCAAACTCAACAACTTATTCATGATTTATATTCGTAATGTTTGACCAAAACCTTGTCCAAAACGACTTGAATTATCGGTATGGAGGGAGTAATTGTATCTAATATCTATAGTATCTCGTCTTCCATTCTACACAGGGAGCTTGCAATAAAGCTCTACATATATAAAAAAGGTGTTACAGCAAGAGATTCAAAGATACGATTCTAGGAATAGCTATAAATAAATAATTTAATTCTTCTACTATGAATAAAATTGTATGGTACACGTTATCCACTGGTAATTAATAAGATGGAGACAAATTACGCCTACATATCAGTGAATACACTAAAGCTTTTGTAATTTGAGTAGATGCAAATGTTTCAGCATGCTTACTAGACGCGGCAAAAGTACCCTAAACGAGGTTTTTCTCCCTCTACCACAATGGCAGTCAGATGGTACTGCAGACATCAATAGGTGCTTGTTTTCCGTCAATGACCATGGACTTGCCTTCCTTACAATGTCTCGAGATCACCCAGAGTGTGAGGATAGAAAGAGAGTGCAAATCTTGCTCCACAGTTGCTGCTGCTGCTCTCATAGGCATAGCAAGTCAGGTATATCTGGCCACCAGATAGCACTACTGAAATCGGCCCATTTCATCACGACAGTCACTTCCCTGGTTGCTGCCGTGTTTCTCAATTGAGCAACCATTTCTGTCGTGATTCTATGCAAATTCGTGCTTGAGGAGATTAAGTTGTTCTTGGTGTATGTGATTTGGAGACGATACCGAGCAGAGGCCATGGTGGCAAAGTATCAGATCTACCGCAACAGGCAGCCGCGGGATATGCTTTCGCTGGTGCCGCTCAATCTCAACAAGCTGGTGATATGCTGAAGCACATGCATGTCGTATTGACCTCCTTCGATGAGCGTTTGGGGAGGATAAAATGAGTATGCAGGCGCAGGAGTAAGGATGGCAACGGGGATATACCCGTCGGGTATCGTCGGAACGTTCTCTTCCCCGCTACGGAGAATTCATTCCGTCCCCATCCCCATTAACTGTCTCGGGTATAGATTCTTGCCCATCCCCATACCCGTCGGGTATCAGTCGGGTAACAGATACCCGACGGGTACTACATACCCGATAAACAAGGACACTTGGGGTCGCAGCTTTACAATCGAAGACGTTTCTTCTTCACCCGGGTATAAGTATCGGAGTCTCGGAGATGCCGAGGAGAAGGAGCGAGGTTGCGAGGAGGACGAGTAAAGGTGGCAGAGAGACCGAACTGAGGAAGCGAGGGGCACGAGCACTCGTGAGACATGCGTGCTTGTGCTGCTGGCGGAGATGGTGAGGAAAAATTGAACGAGGGTTCCTAGAACACATAAACTATATATATGACTATTCAAATTTGGACCAAAATACCTATGTTGAGTTTCTTTGGGCCTAATACTCGCATGACGGCTCAAATAGTCGGGTTCCCCAACGGGTAACGGGGACGGGTAAACAGGGAACGTTCCCGTACCCGCTATACCCATCGGGTATGGATTCTTTCCCATTTAGATGCCCGCGGGTAAAGATATGATCCCATCCCCATCCCCTAATGGATCAAATACCCGTCGGATATCGGGTATCGGGGCCCCGTTGCCATCTTTACGCAGGAGCAAAGAGTGGGACTGTATGCAGCAAGGTTCAGGTCGGTAGTATTTATAGCTGGAAGCCTGGAACACATCGTTTTAGTTTGTGAATTCTTTTTTTTAGGATAGATGACAATGCAGCATTGCTACATTTATACTTGCCAGAATTAGAATTGTTTTAAACCTCATGCATAACTCACTGCATGTGGCTGAGTAATTTGTAGCAGATACGTGCCTACCATTACGTACCACGAGTCTCAGAACATATTCAAATTATGAACAGTCTCATGGATACCTTCACTATGTGTATCATATAAGGGTAATCATGAGGATTTATGGTGTGGACCAGTAGTAGGACCCTATCGCAGCTAACTCCACACCTCTTGTTAAGTGGTTTACTCAGACTGGGAGCCACACCAGCAGGGGGGGGGGGGGGGGGGGGGGGGGAATAAAAATTACAGAGACTCCACCAAATAAAATCAAGCCTACTAAAATTACAGGAAATGAGTTCAGTACTTGGACAAGCTATCTTAATAAGCACACCATTGGGAAGTTGAACATTCATCACGACAGCAGAATTTTACTCAGTACAGTACGGTAGTGAGTGTGTAGATTACTGTTGTGTTTGATTCCTATGGCAATACAACCATTTTTGTTGGCATGCTGCATGAACCCCGATCCTGCAATTGAACCACGACTATCGTTGGAGATCTTGTGTGCTGTTTCGCGAAATTCTAGCTCCGATGCACCCAAGAGACGCAACATGGCCTCATCATGGGCGTGCTTGACCGGAAAGCCTAGCATGCCTGTCATAGTGAAATATCCAACGAACCACTCAGTTGATTGTGAAATCCCGACGCAACATCACCAGGCATGCTACATTGATCGGGGTGACAGAATATCTAAATATTATTTGATTGTCTTTGAAAATAACCATATTTCTATAGGTACTTTCTGTAAAAATGAAATGTGGCAGCTCTAAACATAGTTTTCGTACGTAGTAGTGTTGTTTGGACGTAATTACTCAAATTTCCAGAGACAGCACAGCCTGAGAGCGGTTGCTTATTGCTCTCACCCCGGTTGTAACATGCACTGTAAATCCGGTATGCCGGTCCACGGAGTAACTCTATGGATCACAAAATGTCCGCTCAGGTTTCTGCCATGTTTCCCGTCATGGCGTCATGTTTGTACGCAAAAGTAAAGTTTGGCTGCAGTGATTTGTTCTTCATGGACATGGCTCGATGGTGAGAGAGAGCACATAGATCATGGTTTGAAATTGTTGGAGCTACAAGTCTACAATAGCGACCGAATATGTTTTGTTGTTGTCGCTCAATCCCAAGGCAATGATGCTGATATAGATGCATGCCACATTGACCTCTGTCCATTGAGTGTTGGATGATAAAATGAGCATTGCATGCACACATGCAAGAGCGGAGTATGATTGAGCAGCGAGTTCATGTCCATAGTATTTATTTATAGCACATAGTGAACATGTGCCATTATAGATTTATTTTACAAGTATTGTGGCACTATTACAACACTAGTTAATTGGAGTGGGCCACAATTGCGTCCCTAGGGTTCCTCAGGAGTATAAATAAATACTGTGGACATGAGTGTCGGCTGCTCGATCACACTTGGCTCTTGCATGTGTGCGTGCGCGCTCGCTCATTTTATCCTCCAACACTCAACAGAGAGAGCGAGGTCAATGCAACATGCATGCATCATTGCCTTGGGATTGTGTGGCATCAGCAAAACATATTCGGTGGCTATTGTTGTAGCCGATTCCACTGCAGAACTTGCTTGATCCACCACAAATTTGGTCTCCTTGGCCTCTGATCTGGTCGGTCTATAGCCAGTGGTGGAGATGGAGTCGACCAGCGTGGGCACTGGATTGACGTGCGCAAGAGGTCCTTCCCTTTGGCCCTTTGCCCCTTTCCTCCCTGTGCTAGCGTCGTCGAGCCTGTGGCTGGTGGTGTCTCTGGCCAGCAGTGGACTGCACCGGCACTGTCATGCATGCGCGTGGATGCGTGTTTTCTCTTTTGCGTGTCCTTTGGGCGTCAATAAGGCTTTGAAGGCCATCTCACCTTTCTGGACCTAGACGTGAGACAGTGGAAGAAAAAATGTATTTTATTTCTTGTGGTCAAGTCTTTGAGGTAAGGCCAGATCTCAACCTTTTTGGGTTAGGGTCGAGCGTAGAGTTGATCACCTAGTTTATAAACAACTGACCCTAAGAAACTAAGGACCCCCTGAATTCACACACTCCTGATGCCCTAAGTTACGAGAGGCCCCACCAAGTACATGGATTGCATTTGTTGTTCTTTTAAGGCTTGTCGTCCGTGGTTAGGAAGAGTACATATTTTAGTTATTAATAATGGAAACTTTAGGTCTAACCTATTTGCAAAGGTCATTATTTGGATCTCATGAAACTTGCTTCCTCGTTCAAAATTATAAGTCGCTTTGACTTTTTTTTGGTACATTTATTTTACTATGCATCTAGGCACATTATTATGTCTAGATACATAGCAAAATGGATGTACAAAAAAATCAAAGCGACTTATAATTTGGGATGGAAGGAGTACAACGGCCTCGGTCGGCTTGCTGAATCTTGGCTGAAACTGGCTGAAAAACACTGTTCTGGCTGAATTGTTGTGAGAGAAAAACAATGTTCCAACTGGAAAAAAAAAATAAGCTGAACAAACCGAATATGGGGTAAACGAACGAGGCCAACATATTCTCAACTCAACTTTCAACCTCTAACACTGCAGTGTATAAGGGAGGCCTTTCGTGGTCTTTGTCACTATTGTTGGATGATAATGTGTGTCTCGCTTCAATGGGATATGGTGAAGAGACTTTTTGAGGCTTTTTTAGATGCTTTCCTTAGTAGCAGAAGATTTTATGGCCAGCTGCAAGGTGGCCGTTCCGTAATCTGTGTAGCTTGTTTTTAACATTTTAAACATATGAGGTTTCTAAAAAATAATTGCAGCCAGTATACTGCCCACTTCTTTAATCCATATGGGTTTGATTGGTTTGTTTGTATTAGCCTTATTAGCTGTATATATCAGATCTTATGCAACACAACCTAAACCAGCGTAAACATAAGCATTGTGTTGGCGTTTGGTAATCTTTCATAGGCAAAGTCGTATTTGATAAAATTGTGTTTGTTGCTTACATTTTATTGCATTTAGTCAACTCCATTTTTGCGCATCAACTTGTGCAAATTTGCATTGTCTAATACGAGCAAATTTGGTGTACTACCTTATGCAGCATCGGACCTGCTTTGAGCATCGTGCAAGCTCGTAAAAGAGCCAATACAAACAACAAAACATTAGCAAACTGCAATGCATAAGTCTAAATATAGAGTAATATAGATAGCCAATCAAGCCATATATGATTAAAGAGTGAAAGATGCACTTGCACTTACCATTTATTTATTTGTTAGGCCTTGTTTAGTTGGCAATTTTTTTTTTGAGAAATGGTACGGTAGCACTACCGTTGTTATTTGACAATTAGTGTCCAATCATAGTCTAATTAAGCTAAAAGATTCATCTCGTGAATTTCGTCTAAACTGTGTAACTAGTTTTATTTTTTATTTATATTTAATGCTTCATGCATGCGTCCAAAGATTCGATGTGACGGAGAATCTTGAAAATTTTTATAAAATTTTAGAAACTAAACAGACACTTAGATAATAATGTTTTGCAAAGTTTAGTCATTTAGTAATATTCATTTGGGCCAGGCTAGTGCCTGGACGCCCGTGCATGCTGCTACGCCTGCTAGACCAGACCGCCAGCCCGCGCCTGCTGCATGTATGAGTGGTAGTGTTTTTTTTTTTTTTTTTTTTGCCACGATAGATAATATATGACGGATGCCTTTAAATACGGCTGCGGCATCGGTCCCGTCTCTCCTCGCAACAAACACCAAAATCCAGGTGACAGCTCGATCAAAACCATTTCCTCTAGCTTGCGTGCCGACCATGCCCTGCAGTCACCGGGTATGCATGCATGTGTAAACTTATGCCAGCCTGCTGCTTTTGTCGTACAGCAGAAGATGAAAACATATACATAGCCCTGGTTTAGTTCCCAACTTTGGTACTATGCAAAAAAAAATTCTCCATTATATCAAACTTGCGGTACATGTATGGAATACTAAAAGTAGACGAAATTAAAAACTAATTGCATAGTTTGGTTGTACTTTGCGAGACGAACATTTTGAGCCTAATTAATTAACGGTTGGACAATTATTACCAAATACAAACGAAATTCTACAGTAGTGAATCTGGCAGTATGCAAACTTTGCACATCCAAATTCCGGCTAACTAAACACGCCCATAACTCCACGCAGCAGTGCTTTAATTTCTCCGTCGGCGCACTACCGCTTGTACTGTACACTTGCCACATAGGTCTCATACCCGGGTGCCAGTGCCGGCCCTAAGGGGGGGGGGGGGCAGGAAGTGCGATGGCCAGAGGGCCAAGCCCAAATATATAAGACCCCGTATCCCAAGTGGCCAAATATATAAGTCTGCTGTTGCTTGCGGCGCTGGACAGCTACTTAAGCCTTGTGGGCCGGGGTTTCCAGTTCCAGAATTCCAGTCCAATACTAGTATACTACCTATAGCTATCAGATTTAATAGCGCTAGAGAAGGCTTCAACTCCTCAAATAAGATCAGCTTTAATAGCGCTAGAGAAGGCTTCAACTGATGATCCAATGGCAGTTAGTGAATGTCAATCTTTGGTGAGTACACTTAAGAATTTTGAATTTATAGTTGGTTTGGTTATCTGGCACGATATTTTATTCTCTATAAATAAGGTTAGCAAGAAGTTGCAATCTAAAATTGTGAGTATAGATGCTACTCTCAAACACATTGAAAGTGTCATATCATATTTTAAGAAGTATAGAGATGAAGGTTTCACTTCTAGTATGGATACAGCAAAAAAACATTGCATCTGAATTGGATATAGAGCCAATATTTCTTACAAAACGTCAACGAAAGAGAAAGAAACATTTTGATGAACAAGATGACCAAGACGAGGAAATACAACAGTCTGTTGTGGACTCCTTTAGAAGAGAGTACTTCCTAGTTATGATTGATTCTGCAATTGCTTCATTGACGGGTAGATTTGAGCAGATGACAGCATTTGATAATGTTTTTAGGTTCTTGTTCAACTCAGAAAATTTGAAATCCTTGGATGAAGCTGATCTTTGGTTGCGCTGCAAGATTTTTGTGGAAAATTTTTCTCATGATAACTCATTCGATGTTGAGATCAATGATTTTTTTCAGAATTAAAGGTGTTGCAAGTGACTTTGCCAGATTCTTTGATGTCGGCGCTAGAGATTCTGAAGTTTGTTATAGATGCAGATTGCTATCCAAATATTTTAGTTACCTATCGAATTCTTTTAACTGTACCTGTGACTGTAGCTTCGGCCGAAAGAAGTTTCTCAAAATTGAAGTTGTTGAACTATTTGAGATCAACTATGTCACAAGAAAGGTTAAATGACTTGGCTATGTGCACCATCGAGAAGGATATCTTAGACACTATTGATCTCGATACCGTCCTTGATGATTTTGCATCAAGAAATGCCCGAAGAAGTATCTTTTTATAAGAAGCAGTGGATATGATGGAGTTCTATTCTTCTTTAAGGTAATCATATTAGTTCTAGAAGTATAAATATATTGCTCTTTTAGTCTACGTTGTTTCTCGCTCTCGATAATTATCAGACATATTAAATTAAAATATATTATTGGATTTGCTTTTCCTATACAAATAAAATTATCCTATATATTCTAAAATTTTATGGTCTAGAGGGGCCGTCACGATGAGTTCGCCAGAGGGCCCTCAAAATCATAGGACCGGCGCTGCCGGGTTCCTACGCCTGCTCATGAAACACTTGTGTCTGGTATCAATACTAGAGTACCTAAAGAGGAGGAACTAATGATCATCAGTACCGATTCACTCGAGCAATCAAGTGCGCGACTACGGCTTCAACCGGCCCCCAGGTGCGCAGGCTCTGCCTCGCCGACCACTAAGGCGTGGGTCTCGCCTCGATCGACCCCTGGGGTGCGGACTTCACCTCGCCCGGCCACTGGGGCATGGACTCCGCCTCGCCTGACCCCTTAAAAGGGATTCCTTCCTCGCCCGACCCCAGAGGGTATGGGCTCCGTCTCACCCGATCCCTGGGGCGTGGGATCCGTCTCGCTTGATGAGGGCCCACACCGCCTCAAACCACTATGGGTCAGAAGGTACGACACCAAGGTCAAACTTTTGACACCGGGCAGGAAGCAGGCACGCCTCGACGTGATCCATGGCCACGATAGGTCACTCCCGGAAGATCACATCGCCAATAGCGACGGGTGCGAGGTCACTGCGCTGCCTACTCCCCGTATGGCCGCTGACCAGCACGTCGGTTCGCCGCGTCGTCCGCCAGGATAGGATGGGACACCACGATCAGTTGATGACGCCGGGGCATGGCACCAGTGGTGAACAGGAGCCCGTGCGTGTAGCCATCCCTATCACCGTCTACAGCGTCGGCAGGACTCGCATAAAGGAGAAGAAGGACCCGGTGGTCCGAGGGGCCTTCTGCTCCCTCGTTTTTCTCTTTCTCTCTCTATAACCCGCCCCTTCCCCTTCACCTATAAAGGGGGGAGCCAGACTTCCGACGTGGGGGGAGGAAAAAAAGAAGAAAACACACACACACACACTAGAGACTTGGAAACTTCTCCCTCTCTCATCCGTTTGTAACCCCTACTACAAACTCTCAGTGCCGGTAACACGAGCAACACCGAACTGGACGTAGGGACATTCAGCACGGACCAGTACAAATCCTTGTGTCTTTTGAGCACACCATCCGAGCCAGATGCGCAATCTAGAAATTTACTAGTTGGTTACTCGAAACACCGACAACTTCCAACGTGAAAGCACTTTCTGTAACATACGTCTAAAGCAGATGAAACATTTGAAACATACGCTTGCAACACATGTGTAATAGCCACTACAACATATGCAACATCCACATAAAAAGCACTTGCAACATACCTCTGAAGTAGATAAAACATTTTGAATAGATACTTGAAACGTACGTTTATAGCCATTGTAACATATGTGACATGCAGATCTACTTTTGCAATGTCCGTATCGCGCACACGGAGACCGCCTTCGCCCGCGGGGACTACCTTCGCCTGCTTATGAAACACTTGCAACATAGAAGCACTTCCTGCAACATACGTCCGAAGCAGATCGATGAAACATTTGGAGCATACTCTTGCAACATATGTGTATAGCCACTACAACATATGCAGCATCCAGATCTAACACTTGCAACATACGTCAAAAGTAGAAGAAATATTTTAAATAGACACTTGCAACATACGAGTATAGCCATTACAACATATGCAACATTTATATCTACTTTTGCAGCATCCATATGAAACATCCACTTTCAGTGCAACATGGGTGGGCGGCGCGGCGAACTAGCGTGGTGGCGGCCCTACGAGACAGCCACAGCAGGCGGGGCGCACGACGGCCGGGTCAAATCTGCGCAGACGGGAATGGTTGCTATTTATGTCGACCATGCTAAGTTCACTCGTAATATGGCTCACGTGTATTTGTGTTCTATAATTATTTTTTGGACCAAAGGCAATTTTGTGCACATGCATGCAAGTATATAGACGGTCGCCATACGTTGCTCTAGTTGGTCATTCAGCACAGCTCTCCATGCATGTCGATTATGTCCTCTTCTGGTATACATGCATTTCACGTATTCACGTTCTAATGAGGCCACCGTACATACGTGTACATACACATATTTACGTTATGTTGCGTCCATGATTAAAATATAACAGGGGCCACAGAGCAGCCGGTGCGGCATAGAGCAAACGGCTCGGACGGGGCGCAGGGCACGCCTAGTGGTCTGTCCTGACGCTTAAAATAAATTAAAACGATAACTTCGGTTTAAAAAACACGGGGCACGTCTAGCGGTCTGTCCTCGCGCTTCCTAGCATTACCGTATTCATTTAGGTGACATAAGGCCCACTTTAGATTCGAAAAATTTAGCAAAATGAGTACAGTAGTATTTTCGTTGTTATTTGGCAATTAGTGTCTAATTATAGTTTAATTAGGCTTAAAAAATTCGTCTTGTGGATTTCGTCTAAACTGTGTAATTAGTTTTATTTTTTTATTTATATTTAATACTTCATGCATACGTCCAAAGATTCGATGTGACGGGAAATCTTGAAAAATTTGGCATTTTAGGAGGTAACTAAACAGGCCCTAAGTCAAGCTCTGCAACTAGGGGGTGTTTGGTTTCCTGGACTAAATTTTAGTCCATGTCACATCGAACATTCGGATGCTATTTAGAAGAACTAAATATGAGTTAATTATAAAACTAATTACACAGATGCAGACTAATTTACGAGACGAATTTATTAAGCCTAATTAATCCGCTATTAGTACACATTTACTGTAGCACAACATTGTCAAATCATGGACTAATTAGGCTTAAAAAATTCGTCTCGTAAATTAGCCACAATCTGTGCAATTAGTTATTTTTTCGTCTATATTTAATACTTCATGCATGTGTCCAAACATCCAATGGGACAGGGACTAAAATTTTCCTGTACAAACCAAACACCCCCTAATACCCAGTTGGAGCAAGGCTTCTTTTATGTCAGACTGCAGAGCAGGAAATGTTGCACATGACCAAGTAGTTGCATTTTTTTTTTAACTGGAAGTATTCTCCATTACAGAATAACTGAAGCCAAATCATTGGCTACTAGGGTCTGAATACAAGGAGGGATGTGATCCCTGACCGACATCACGTCTGAACTTAAACTATCCCCTAGGGCAGCTAAGCTATGTGCTACCAAATTACATGAGCCAGGATTGTGAGCAACATTACTAGAGACAAAGTTACTCGCTGAACTTCTGTCCGTCTCGGTAGCCATCAGCGCTTGTACAACCGCAGCAGCATCCGTCTCCAAAATTATATTCTGAATGCCCAGTTCCACAGCCCTTTGCGTGGCCTGCAGGCACGCAATGACTTCAGCATGGGCCGGCTCCAAAACCTTCTCCAATCTACCATACCCCGAGCTGAGAATGCAGCCATCATGATCGCGCAGCACAAATCCCCACCCTCCACTGCGATTCTGCTGTCTGAAAGCGCCGTCACAATTCAGTTTCACATGATCAGTAGGAGGTCTTTTCCAGGCTGCTTTGGGCAGGACTGAATCCGCCATTTGGGATGGCCGTTTCAGAGCAGAGAATTCATCCGCATATGATTTGATTAGCTGGCATGTTTCTGCTGAAAAATGTTCGAGTTAGAGAACTGCCGTCGTTTCAGAGCAGAGAATTCATCCGTTTCAGAGCAGAGAATTCATCCGCATATGGGCTAGTGGGCAGGTGCCTTGCCGGACTGACGCCAACTAAAGGACCAGAATCTCTGTCCACAGTGGCCCAGTCCCATGCGTACTAGGCAGGGCTACCGGCCACCGCGAAAGCCGAACGATTCGGCCCGTGGAGAAAATTCCGACCGTTGCGCCGCTCAGGCTTTCGGCTTTTCCCCAACCTTTTTAAGCCCACGCGGCCACGCGCCCTCCCCCGACCGTTGCACTTGCACTGCGCCCCGAAGTAATTCCCCTCCTCCACAGTCCAGATCCCGTTCCCAACAGCCGCCGCGCACGAGACGAAACCGCCACCACCGCCAGCACCGCGCCCATGGCCGACTCCGGCACCCTCGTCGTCACGGAATCGCGGCAGCAGCACCCGCTGAGCCAGATCGCGGAGAGCGGGACGCACCGACTGCTGCTCAAGCAGTGGGTCAAGGAGGAGGACCTGCTGGCGCGCCGCGTCGCGCTGCGGGAGGCCCGCCTCGACGGCGCCCGCAAGGAGATCGCCTTCCTCTACTGCGCCTTCTTCGCCTTCCACGCCGCCTCCGTCCTGCTCCTCTTCCTCCCCTCCTCCGCTTCCTCCAGCTCCGCCGCCTCGGCCGCCGCGGCGTGCAGGCGGTCCTGGATCCCCTGCCTCGTCTCGCTGCTCTCCTCGCTCGCCATGCTCTGGGCGCTGCGGTACAAGTCCGACACGGAGGCCGTCCTGGAGCGCCTGCTGGCGCGGGAGCGCGAGGACGCGCTGCTCCTCGCCAGGTGCGTCTCCGAGCTCAAGCGCAAGGGCCTCCACTTCGACCTGCTCAAGGAGGTGGACGCGCTGCGCAGGGCCAAGAGCCTCCGCGTCGAGGCCAAGGGCGGCGCCGACAGGCCCAGGAGGTGGCAGGCCAGGGACCTCGCCGTCATCCCGCTCTTCGCCGCCGCCTGCGGGGTGCTCGTGCTCACCAGGTTCCTGCTCTGCAATTAGCCAAGGTTGCATTGCAGGTGTGGGACGGATCGGATCATCACGTGCTCATTTGCCTTGCCTTCTTGGCACTGTTCGTTCTGGGCAGAACTGTTTGTTCTGCGAATTTTGGTGTTGGGTTTTGTCTGTTTGTAATAATAAGGAAAGGATTTGATGTGCCAGGTTTAGTTTCTTTGCGTTTCTTCTGATTGTAACAGAGAGTAAATGCTCTCGGTATTATGAATTTTATGATGATACAAATATGATGTTAATGTCTTTCTCGGTCTAGAACTTAGGATTTTGTTTACTTGAGGAATTCGTACTTGTTTCTGCACACGAACCTCGTGAGTTTCCCAGTTTATTTTGGGAGATGGAACTGGTACCTGGTTCTGTAACTTGGTTTCATACTTTCAGTGGAAAATACAAGCTGAACTTGTGATTGGGGGCGTGCAGGGCATTTTGGTTTTCTCACTATCTTGTGAACCACTATCCCGAATGCTGCCATCCCCACCCAACTTCAGAGTTCAGACGGAAGCTACCAGCAATTAAGCAAGCTTTGCAGAAGGAAAGGATTTGATGTGTTACGTTTTATTTCTCTCTTTGCGTTTCCTCTGATTATAACAGTATTATGATGATACGAATATGATGTTACTCTCTTTCTTGGTCTAAAACTTAGCAATTTGTATACTGAGGAACTCATAATTTGTGATGGTTAGTCAGAAAATCATATGTTTTTGTCCCAAAGTAAAGTGCTTCTGATTGAAACCGGAAACATGATGGTGTCCAAAAGGTAGCAGTTTCCAAGGCATCTGGCAATTTTCGTGTTATTATGAAACTGGTATCTTGTGAACAAGGTTAGAAAACGTTTTTCAGCCTATATTGCGCACATTGGCCCCGTTCGTTTGGAGGAATCTGAAGAAATTTGTGTGAGGAAAACACTGTTCCGGATGAAAAAAGATGCGGATAAGCCGGGTTTAAGGACACGCGAACGGGGCCATTATGTTCCCATTACATCCACCCAGCCAACTTCAGATGGACGCCAACAGCACATTTTAAGAGATAGAGGTGCTGTAGCAGCAGCTCATCCCCTGCACTTATGACTTTTTAAGAGACCTAAAAACAGTCACTTTCTCCGAATAAAGAGACAACCCTCTCTCCTATCCCTAAAGAAATACAGAAGACAAGTTTTAGATAATCTGCTATGGTATTGCTCTCTTAGAATACCCAAAATCGATTTTAATGTATTCTCTAAAACAATTTATTGAAGATGCTAAGCATTAACTAACTGCTGCATTGACTCTCTTAAACAATTTATTATAAGAAATAACATTGACTCTCAAAGATAATTTATAGGAGATGTGATATATGAGATCTTGTGGAGATGCTCAGCATTAAGTAACTGCAATCTTGAAACACACATACAGCCTGCAGGAGTCAGGACAGTGAGGAACACAAGACCTTCCAGCGCATTGCATTTTGTTTTTGCTTGCTTACAGAGATATAAACTGTGATTGCAATCATATCACAACATTCAAACCATCACCCCTCCCTCATAACAAAAAACAAGCTTTAGACAGACACAAGCACAGATTCACTCTCAACACAACCTGGACGAAATTAAAGAAGAAAGAATATTATCCAACATCACCACCAAGACATGTATGTAGTAGGTAGAATGAATGTCGAGTCTGAATCTCAGTCAGACGGCCTCGGGACCTTGTTTCTTGGTGTGGAACGGCTCAGGCTGTGGCGAGGAGACTCCGACGACGCCGGGCGGCGGCAGCGGAGTGCCGTAGATCTGCGCGCCGACGCCGGTCCGCATCTCCTCCCGGCCCCTGTGCTTGCCGAGGAAGTAGCAGCCGAAGCCGAGCAGGATGGAGAGGAAGATGAAGGGCAGGGAGATCACCAGCACGAACCCCATGTCCGCTCTTCTCGTCTGGCTAATGCCCAAAGTCGCAGGGGAGGATGTGGAGCGAGACGAGCAAAAAGGAGAGATGCTTGCTTTGCTTTGCTTTGGGAGGGGAGATGAGGTGGGGGTGGTGAGTTAAATAGGCGGCGGAGACATGGAAGCTGCAGGAGAATCCTACGGAAGGAGGTGGCCGGGCTGCAGCTGGAAGAGAATTAATGTACTAATAAAGAACATTCAATATAAATTAATTATAAAATCAATTTACGACCGATTTTTAAGACTAATTAAAGCTAATATAAAACCAAACAGCGCCGAAGCTTGTGGAGTGTGCCCCGCGTTGGTGGCCTGGAGCGGAGCGGAGGCAACGGTCGAGTGACGAATGCCCCGTGCTGTACCTCTGATGGGTGTTAGGTCCCAAAATTTTTCAAAATTTTTCGTCACATCGAATTTTTGGACGAATGTATGAAATATTAAATATAAATAAAAAATAAAACTAATTACACAGTTTAGACGAAATTCATGAGACGAATCTTTTAAGCCTAATTAAACTATGATTGGACACTAATTGTCAAATAACAACAAAAGTGCTACAATACCATTTCGCCAAAAAATTCGCCAACTAAACAAACCCTGACTTCCTCTTCATCCGGGTCCGCGGTGGTAGCATGTTCCATGTGAGCATTTGATTTTCCCTAACGATACGCGACTTACGTCCAACACGACGTCGGCTCGCGCAGGCTCACTCTTTCGTTGCATGTGTTTTTACCCCACTGTTCGCAGTCTGCGAGTTTATTAAAAAAAATCATCTATTCTTATCTCTTTCATTTCCTCCTCCCTATCGCAGCGCCTTGCGGCTACGCTGTTCTGGACACGGACACACACAGCCCTGGCTGCTGCCGCACGCCCCATCCACCGCCGCTCGCTCGTGCCCCCTCGCGCGCGCCTCTCGCCCCCTCCCGTCACGCGCGCGGTGCTGGTATTGCTCACTCTGTCCGTCGCGCGCGCCGCCCGCCCAGCTAGCCCAAGCCCGGCGGTGGTGGTTGTGGTGCTCGCACACCACCACTCGCCGCTAGCTCCCACCCCGACGGCCGGAATTAACCGGCACAGGAGCTTCCCCTACCCTATGTTGAAAATATATGTTTCAAGTGTTTCAGATATTTCAGAGATATGCTATAGTTATTTCATATGAATATTGCAAAGTAAATCGGGGGATGTTGCACATGTAGCATATATTGCAAGTGTTTTAGAGATACGTTGCAAGAGTTTGTTTAAATTGTTTCATCTGTTCCAAACATATGTTGTAAGCGTTTTGATCTGGATGTTGTATATGTTTCACACATATGTTGCAACAATATGATACAAATATTTCATATGTTCCAGTCTTCCGTTGCAGCAAGTGTTTTTATGTTGCAAGTTGCAAGTGTTCTATCTAGATGTTGCATATGTTTTCACACATATGTTGGAAGTTTATTTTCAAGATGTTTTATCCGTTTTAGACGTACGTTGCATTCAAGTGTTTCATGTTGCACGTGTTTCATGTTGTTCGGAGAGTCAGGGGCAGGGGGGGGGTGATGGTGGCACGGTACGAGCACCGAGGGATGGAGGCGTGGCGAGCCGATGAACGTGGCGCGCGGCGCACTAGGGGCCGGCGATTGGGGGCATGACGCTGTCCACAAATACTCTATGCGGACATGAGCTGTGTGGCTGAAGTACAGTTCAGAGTTTTCTTTGTATCGCTCATGCTTTAGGCTGGGAATGATTCGCGGCTGAGTTTTCTTCAATAATTTAAATAGCGTCCGACCGGTTCCGGCCAGGAACGACATGTAACAGAGATAACCGAACGGGGTCTTAAGAAGATGTTTGGTTGCTCCTCACACAAGACATACGGCCTGTTCGCTCGTTGGTTTCTGGGCTGGTTTGGACTGGTTGGTGCTGGTTTATTGTGGGAGAAAAACGTTGTTGGCTGGCTGGTTTGGGCTGGCTGAAACCAACAAACGAACAGGCCGATAATCCTAATCTCAGACATCCAAAATCGGACGTCTAGAGCAGAAGTCAAGCAAATTTGTTTACATCCAAACAAGCCCTTACGTTGAGAACACCCTCAACGAGATATCTGGTTTTGCGTTCTAAGTTTCTTACACATGTGCTCTAAGTCCCATAAAGTGGGGTACTAGAAGAGACGTCATTTTTCGAGTAAAAAAAACAGAGTACTAAAAGAGAAGTATTCCCTGTCTTGAAAAAAAATTATATCTTTTAAATAAATTTATTACAAAAATATATTATAATTAATTAATAGTTTTTGTTATACATTAGATATTATTAGTTTTTTTTATATATCCGATTAATTTGATTCACTGGTCGAGGAACAAGATCGTAGGTCTGTCGTCTCTCCTCCTTCCATCCAAGGTGACAGCAAAGAACTCACACGTTTGCCCTCCTTCGTTCAGTCCAATCAAGAAATTAGGAATCTCTTTTCGAAAGGGACTGCACGATGTGGACGCGTAATAAGCGTAGCCCTGATTCCTTCATGATGATTCATCTTAGACTTCTACACCGGTGAGGCTAATCCGCGAACGATCAGTGGACTGAAAATGAGCGATCGATATTCTAACATAGTATATTTTTCTTTTTTCGGAAAGGTTGTTGCATGCTCCCGTCGAGTGCATGCGGCTGTATGTCTGGCTGTGACATCATCCTATAAAAAAAAGCAAACAATTTATTTCAAAATGATATAACTTCTGAACGGTTTATCTGTTTTCAATTCCGTCTGCACCGGTGTATTCTACGTGACGAGCCGAACAAAACTAGACCTCACTTGTATATGTTTCGAAAAATAATTTAATAAAAAATTATATGTATTAACTTATAACTTATACATAAAAGTTACGAAACATAACTTATGTACAAAAGTTATTAAATACAAAAGAACGAATTAATCTACAACTTATGCCAAAAACTTAAAACACAAAAGTTATTAAACACAAATGAATGAATTAACTTATAACTTATGCCAAAACTTGAAAACACAAAAGTTATGAAAACACAACTTACGTAGAAAAGTTATGAAATACAATTTATGTTCATAAGTTATTCTACAATTTATGTACGTAAGTTATTCTATACAACTTACCTATACTGCCTAACATAAGTTCTGATAAAAACTTGTGTTAATAAGTTCTACTCTGCAAAATATTATATTGTAAAACTGTGATTATAAGTTGTGGGTAATAAATTAAGCATAAAGTTATGTGTATAACTTATTAACTTTCTAAAAAAAGAAAAGTTATGTGTATAACTTGCTTGTATAACTTAGATAATATTTGAGGAATGACTTAAACATAAAGTTAGACATATAACTTATATTCAAGAATTTAGATGTATAAATTAATATCATAACATATTAGCAGAAATATGAAACTGTATACCAAATAACTTGTATAAAAAATAAAAAGAAAAAAGAAAAAATAAAGAATATAAAAAAAAAGAGAAAGCTGAACGCACCTGCTGTTAGTAGTGGTCTAAAAAGACATGCATGTGCATGCAAGGTGGTTACTCCATAATTTCTTTTATTTACGGCCAATAAATACCGCAGCAAATCTACACCATGCAATGCAGCAGCAGTAGCATGACCCATGATGGAGACGTGTGGGCTCGGATCATTTGCTAGATTAGAAAGCCGTGGACGAACGCGGGAATAGAATTGGGCTTCCACACACTTCGTTTTTGGCTTATAAAATCGCCTCATTATTTCCTGCGTCCAAAAGTGACGGTGTCCGTTTGCCACAGCAGTTTTTGTGCTTAGGCACAGCTCATACAAACACTCCTATACGATTCTACTGCCAGCACAGCGGAGGTTTGCCAAACTAGTAGCGTGTTTGGTTGACTGGTTCATTTCGTTGCTGGTTCGTGAAGAAGTACTGCTAGCTGGTTTGTGTGAGAGAAAAATACTGTTCCGGCTGAAAATTTACGATCGTTTACGACAAGTCACAGTCAAACGAACAGGCTGTAGTTCCATCGCTACTTTATCAATGTGCAACTTTTTTGTAGTATTGTATTGTGTGGTGTACTCCACCTGTCCACCATCTGATTCCAAAATACTAGCCTCTGTTTCCAAATAATTGATAGCTTTGGTATTTATACTTTGACTAACAATATTGTTTAAATCTTTATTATAGTTAATTAACGAGAGATGTATCATTGCATTTGTTGTCAAAAGTACTATAAACATGGCATGTATTTCTGGCTATTTGTTCAAATATTTAAATAGCAGACGAGAGGTCAGATATTAAACAGTAAAATCGAAGTTGCCAAGTATTGTAAAACGAGTATACGTTGTTCGTAACATTGGCATGGTCTAAAAAGGTGATACTTTTTCCAAAAAAAAAATGTGACACCGTGGCTATTAATTTTTATAAAAATGCACTGTATATCTTGATAAAAAATTACACGTTCGAGAGTATTTTACATGATGAGTCTAATGTCATCAACCATACTCTAGTACACCCTCCATTTCAATTTATAAGACGTTTTGTTTTTTCTAGTTGCGTTGTTTTTACTGTGTATCTAGACATAGTATATATCTAATTACATAGCAAAAACTATGCATCTAGAAAAGCAAAAATATCCTATATAATTTAAAATGCCGGTGCGGCATGGGGTTCCGGCAACGGCTGCTCTTTATAAATTGATCTAGTAAAAACAATGTATCTAGAAAGGCCAAAACTCTTTTATAATAATTTAAAACAATGGAGTATTATTCTACAAACTTCATCAGAATAAAGATATTTAAATTAATAATAAATGTAATGTGATCTATAATAATTTCAAAGATATGGAGTACATTTAAAAAAATTCTAGCACGGTGGCATTTGCTGAAACAAAAAGGAAGCGAGCACCAGGTTGAAAGCCTAGGTGCCCGAGATGCTCCATAACATCATTTACTTATAACCACAAGCAAACATTCCACTCGGATTTCTACATCCAACTAAAGTGCATAAAAACGTGCTCAACTTTTGTGAACAACTGGGCCAAAATGGAGGTCCCAAACTGGCTGCTCAAGTTTAGGCCAAACATACCTCTCGACATAACCTAGCACTACTACAGGATTGATTTCACGTGGCGTTGCACTTTAATTAACGGAGACGGTCACAAAATCTAACCGGTTCGGAAAATGCTAGGCGATTAACGGATGCGGACGTTTTTATTTACGGAGGCAGACACTTTTGCTCGCCTCATAAAATCGATTTACGGAGGCGGACAGACTATAAGGCCCGCTTCCAAAAATACAGGCCCAGCCCAGCCCGATATCCCACTTGGACTATATATACTTAGACTTAGGGTTTCATTCTCCAATATCACTCTCAACTCTTCCCTCTCCCTCTGACGGCGCACACGTCTCTTTATCTCCCTCACTGGCCCTCCTCTCTCCCTCCGATGCCGACATCTCTCTCCCTTTCTTGGCGGCGTGCTGGGCGCGGGGCGGCGGCAGCAGCTCGCCTCCCCTCCCTCCCTCCCTCCGACGCACGGCCCCCTCCTCCTCCTCCAGCGCGGCACGTGGCCCGTGGCCCCCTCGTCCTCCCGGCGGCGCGGGGCCCGGATCTGGGCGGCTGCGCGGCCCCCGGCCTCCTCCTCCCTCTCTTCCAGCGCGGCGTGTTTCCCCGCCCCCCTCGTCCTCCCCGTGCCCTCACGGGGTCCGGCTCCCTCCTCCCGGTGCCGCTAGGGCAGCGGGGCCCGGCTCCCTCCTCTTGGCGACACTCGTGACGCTGGGGCCGTGGATCGACGGTGGCAGCGCGAGGCCCAGATCTAGGCCCATGCATGCTTTTTCTTATTTTTGTTTATTTTAATCGATTTACGGAGGCTGGCAAAGCGACTGCCTCCGTTAATCCGCATTTACCGTGACCTTTGATTGGAGTTTGCTCCAATGCCCGCCTCCGAAAATCGAAAACGACCGCCTCCGTTAAGTTTTATGTAGTAGTGTAGAGTATGCACAAATACAAAGAGAAACAGGATTGTTCCTACTTTTGACATCTGACCGATATGGTGGCCGGAGACAATGGAAGCATATGATTCCCTCAAATTATTATGATTCCCTCAAATTATATCACTCATACAGTATTCATATTATGAAGTATCCAATTCTGATTTGTTGACATGAGAGCATCTACTAACTTTCCCTTTCTCAGCTAGGTAGGGGGTATGTAGTCCTTGTTTCATATGCTTGGAAGACACTGATGGGTGATTGGTCTAATTTTGAGCTTTTATGAAGTAATTAGGACATTGAAAATCATTGGGAATTTTTATTAGGTGCTGTCTCCTTCCATTCATATTCTTGCAGGTTGAGTACCATGTTTCTTTAGGATGTCATGGTCTTAGATTTGTCTAGACCTGGTAGGCTGGCACAGTGCTTTCCCCATGTGCTACAGTGCATTTCCGCCTGAAGTACCGTCTGATATATATGGAAATGTTGTTAATTCCTCATGGATCCTTTAAATTTTTGTTATCTTGTGGTGGGTAGTGGAGACAAATGATTCCCAGGGTTTTTCTGCCTATGGTATATTTTTTTTTGTGTTGGTAGAGACAATAATTTCAATACTGCTGTTTGTGTTTGATGTTCTTTTTGTGTTGGTGGAGCAAACAACAGCGGTGTATACGGTTTCATCTTATGCCAAGGATCACATTGTACCAGTTATTGCTGATGGTGGAATTTCAAATTCTGGACACATTGTGAAAGCTCCGTCGCTGGGGGCATCCACTGGTATGATGGGCAGCTTTTTAGCTGGCAGTCATGAAGCTCCTGGGGTGTGTGTGTGTGTGTGTATATATATATATATATATGTGTGTGGGGGGGGGTGGGGGGGGGGGGGTAGCTGTCCGTCCACCAAAATGGCGAGGCAGCTCTCAGCCTGTTCGGCAGGCTTGAATGGGCTCGCTGGAGCTGAGGCTAAATCAGCCAGCCTCCAGCTAATTTAAATTAGTTGAATAGTCATTTCAAATTTAAACTCTTCTCATCAATCAATTTCAGTTCTCTAAGTCCAACAAAACTACCAAACACTGATAAAAAAAATGTAGCCATAGCCATAAATTTTAAACTATAACTTAGGTTCCAACGTGCACTAACACTAGTAAGATACTTATAAAAACGATCGAATCAATTGATGAACTACACTTGTATTAATCATTTCTCACGGTATTTCAGTCCTCCTTGCATTGAAGTCCAGCTTGTTCTTTAGCCTCAACTGAGAACATCTTCCTGCCTTCTAAGAACTAACAAACGAACAAATAATCTTGAGCAATGGTCCAATCAAAGACAAAAGTCAATAACACTACAACGAACAGGGAGCGAAGAATTTTCTTCGATTCAGAGCAATAGATACATACAAAACAATCAAAAATCAAAAGAAGGCATCCAAGTTGTGTCATCCAGTTCTCGACCCTTACTATACATCTTCTAAGCAGGCATGACAACAACCTGTACAAAGGAAGTAATAGTAGGCTAATAATTATGTCTGTCTAAGTGTTCTTCACAGCTCAAATATAACAAAGAAGTAAAAGTATAATGTGCATGCCTCAAACAAGAATAATGGACTGCTGCCACCAGAAATAGAATTTCATAGCTCAAAAAAAACATAAGGAGATGGATGTACAAATGAAGGTGCTCAAATTAAAGGAAGGACAATCTACAAACACCAGTTGCCAAAATGGAAGCACGGCATGATATGCTTGTCCCAGTACGATGCATCTAAACAGATACAATATGCCTCGCTTTGTGCAAAAAGCATGTCGCAACTTTGCCATAGTTAAAGCAAAACAAGCAGCATTCAAGAGGGCTACTACATCCCGCATAGAAATTGCAAACATGTATGTACAACTACAGGCTACATGAATGAATGATCTGGGTGCTGGGTCATTTTCCTCCCACTCTCACACATAACTTCACAAAATAAACATCTCGCATAGAAATCCATACAACAAAAGATTACAACATACACTAGGGTTAACAAATCTTGGCCCACACATAATGTATTTAGTAAATACCTAACTTAAATTCAAGTACTAAAGTAGGTTCATTACATCACCTTCCCTCAATCATATTCCACTCCACACTACAGCTGATATCCACTCCCTTACTGCAGTTGTTTGGGTTCCACTATTTAGAACCACCCACTCCGACAGCTCATACGACGGTGCATTATGTCCATACTTATGTAGCCACAAATAATTATTCATTGGAAAGTATGATATGATAATCATCGCTTGCTTTTTCCTCGTGAAGTAAGGAACCCGTTCCAGAATATGCCACCGTTCTTTGAGCCCCCAAATCTCCTTTCAATTACATTTTGTAGCCTCGAGTGAATGTAGTTAAATTTCTCATCGTGTTCTAACGTCTCCAACTCTGCGCCCCTAAAGTCATTTATATGGTACCTTGTATTCTGGAAAGGAGTCATGTATCCTTGACTCTCCGTGTATTCCACGTCAGCCAGGTAGTAGCGTCCTACAAAAATTGAAACAATTCCACAATTAGTGCCAACAATGTCCTGCCAACTACCTACACACATGTTGCATCAAAGATATTTGCAAGTCATCACGAACCTGCGGGTGGATGCGGGAACCATTCATCGGCCTGACAGTCTTTTAGGACCGCCATGTCATGACATACTCCCACCTTCCCGGCACCCACATAGGTGAAGCGGCCATCCATATCTACAATGGCGCAAACATTAATTGAAGTTTCTCCTTTTCTACTGAAGAAGTCAGCTTTGGCTTCCTGATTAACCTCAACCTTTATGTAGGTACCATCTATAGCACCTATGCACCCATCAAATCATGGTGCATATTCAGCAAGTTTCTTGCTGACTCGTGGGTAGTTCCTATCTGCTGGAACTAGTATAGTCTGTGCCCACCTATACATAACCTCTGCTAGTGCAGTTACCTTCCTACTAACCATATTGAAAGGATCAAGATGCCCAAGAGGGGGGTGAATTGGGCTAATTCTAAATTTTTTTGCAATAATCAAATTCTACGGATAGCCCAATTAACCCCTTGTGCCTAGAAAAGTATTTCTATCAAATCAACACACAAAAGACTTGCAACCTATGTTCCAAACTTACTCTAGCATAGCAATTCTATGAATGTAAAGACAAGTATTGAATTGCTCAAAGTAAATACTTAAAGTAAATGCTCAAAGTAAATGGAGAGAGGAACGCGGCGATGTTTTGCCGAGGTATCGGAGAGTCGCCACTCTCCACTAGTCCTCGTTGGAGCACCCACGCAAGGGTGTAGCTCCCCCTTGATCCGCGCAAGGATCAAGTGCTCTCTACAGGTTGATTCTTCGACACTCCGTCGCGGCGAATCACCCAAAACCGCTCACAACTTGAGTTGGGTCACCCACAAGCTCCGTCGGGTGATCACCAAGCTCCCAATCACCACCAAGCCATCTAGGTGATGGCGATCACCAAGAGTAACAAGCACGAACACTCATTTGACCACGCGAAGCCTAATAAGAAGATGGATGCACACTTGTCTACTCTTGATTCACTAATGAGGTTTCACTCTTGGATTCTCAAATCACAAACACCTCACTAGGACCTTGCTCTTCTTGGCACTCACAAACGTGTTTCTCAGCTGTTGGAATGAGCAAAAGTCACTCCACTCACGAGTGGAGCTTCTATTTATAAGGCAGCCTAAAAAACGAACCGTTATGAGCTTCTACGGGGTGACCGGACGCTCTGATCGTTTTGACCGGACGCTTCGGTCAGTTCAACCCGTGCAACAGTTTTCATGTGATGACCAAACGCTGTCAGGGTCCAGTTAGTACTGACCGGACGCGTCCGGTCGCTCTTGGATGCTTACTGTAAACGACCAGATGCTGGATACTCAGGGTCCGGTCACCACTGACCGGACGCGTCCGATCACTCTTTCTCAAGTCTGGACCCTTACTGGAGTCGACCGGACGCTGGCCCTCAGCGTCCGGTCACATTGACCTTCCAGCGTTCGGTCACACCAGACTTGTTCTCCTCGGTCAAATGAACTGATCGGACCCTGCGGCCAGTGTCCGGTCACACCGGAGCCAGCGTCCGGTTAGTATTTGACCCTCCATTCACTTCCAACTCTCGATCATATGTGAATGAAGTTTGCTCCAAAGGATCTTAGGCATTCATAGGAGCTACCTAGAGCTAGTTTTAATAAGTGTGCACCACACCTAACTCACTAGACTCAACTAGGTCAAGCTACCCGTCCATACCCCCCTTAATAGTACGACCAAAGGAAAAACAAAGTCCTAAACTACTCTAAGTGTCTCTCCAACTTCAATTGACACTTAGAACTAGTTATCCTTAACCTTGTCGTCCATCCTTTGAAAACCGAAACGATTTCCATCGTAGGGGCATGACAACCTTGATTGCCCAATTGATCTCCATTACCATGACCTAACTTAATTGCCTCTGCAAAACACATGTTAGTCATAGTAATCTTGTATTGACATTAATCACCGAAATCCAACTAGGGGCCTAGATGCTTTCAATCTCCCCCTTTTTGGTGATTGATGACAATACCACCTCGAGTATGTTAAAGAGTGAGGTTTTTGACGGGCTTGGTTCATATAAGCTTTTGAAGATAAGAACAAAAGAGTTAGGCATACTTATATGACCTAAGCCAACACAATGTACTCAAAGGATATGAATTAAGCATGAGTACAAGTAACAAAGCTCATTTGCTTCGAAGTATAAACGTGGAAGCAAAAGCAAATGAGCATAACACAAGTGATATGACATATAGATAATGCAAAGTAGAAATCACACATGTCATATATCATGCTCACGTAGATAGCACTACCACATATATATAATAGTATGCATGAAAGTAAACACACGAATGCATAAGTAATAGTGTATCACACAAATAAAACTCCAAATGTATATAATAAGCTAATACTATATAACTAGCTCCCCCTAAATGTAGCTCCCCCTGAGACTATATACTCGAACTCCCTCTCCCCCTTTGGCGTCAAACACCAAAACCTAAGGATCGGTCGGCGGAGCTGTAGCGGACGAGCCGGGCGCTAAAGAACGTGGGGCAAGCTGGAACTGGGCACCATCATCATCTGACCCTGAGCTCTGAACTAACTGACCCTCTGTGGCAGGAAGTGTCGCTAAAGCGGTCTGGGTCTGAGCTAGGGCTGGTGCTGCCTGTGAAGCTGCAAGTATGTTTGTCATAGGATCGGACGAGGCAACAGATGAGGGGAGCCTCTGAGTAGTCACTATGACTGGAGCTGCTGTAGACGGACCGGCGGTATGCATATGAGGCGAAGTAGGCATGCCGGTCAACTCGCTGAAGGATGCTCCAAGACTCCTGGAGACTAATGTCTCAGGCACGAATAGCAAGGAAGACTGCTCTAGTGTGAAGCCTGTCTGAAATGGAGTGAACTGCGGGGCTACCACGGGTGAGGCTAACCACTGGGACACCTGTACAAGAGGTGAAGCAAACTGAGCTGGAGGCTGTCCCTGACTCTGGAGCCCACTGGGCTATACTGCTGGAGTCGTCGAAGTGGTAGGAGGCTATGCAAGCTAGGGCGAAGGCTGTGGTAGTGGGACCCCAATGGCTGTCACTACATGCTGCATGAATCCCATCAGCTGCTGCTGCATAAGTAACTGCTGGTGCTGAAGGAGCTGCTGCTGCCGCTGGAACTCATCCTGATAAGCCTAAAACTATGCAAAGTTGGCAGCTGTCTCCTGTGCCTGTCGTGTCTAATCCTGCTGCATCCGCTCAAGAATAGCAATGAGAGCAGGGTCTGTCTACGGAGCAGGTGGAGCAGAACTGGAGCTACCGGCCTCTGCATCGTGTCTGCATGGAGGCATCTGAGGTATAGGCTGGTAGTCATCGTCAGAGCTATCACTGTACTCACTCACCTCCTGCTGTGCCTCTAGCTCCTCCTCCTCAGTGGCTGCAATCCCTCTAATGATCTCATCCTATTGAGCTATGAACTCTAGCACGTCAGGACGACAGCTAGGCTATCTAGGTGCCTGAGGAGTGGTGTGTCTGATCCTCTATGACAGGTTGTAAGCTGGGAACTCTGTGGTGGCACCTGTATACTCATCCATCATACCAGGGGGTTTATCAAGCATAACTCTACGGATGAGGAACGTGATCCAGTGAGCATAGGGAAGCTACCTGCGACCCTTGAATCCCTCAGCTATTGTGTCCTCCATCTCTGAAAGCAGGAGATCCTAGATATCAAATACTGTCTGCTGCATGATGGCATTGAGAAGCCAGAGCTATAAGCGAGTCAGACCCTCTCTGTATCCCAACCTGGGAAGCAGTGTCCTCCTGATGATGGCCTCTAGCACTCTCGCTGTAGGAGTCAAGTCACTGGGGTTCCTACTCGACCCCTCACCAAAGGGCTCCTTGAAGCAATGTCGCACTAAATCTGTAGGGGGCACCAGCCCTCCATGAGGACGCCTGGGAGGTCCCTGCTGTCCATAACAAACCTCATGCATCTTGATAGGCTGCTCCTGTAGCCTCAGTATCTCTCTAGCCCTACCACTCATCACTCTGTAGTCTTTGCCTCTGAAAGCAAAGTGAATAAACCTGTGATGTGGATCGATGAAGAGTGAAGCATAAAACTGACGAACCCAAGATGGTACATATATCCCCGTCCGTCCAATCAAATCTGTCAGTCCTGGCAAATATGACAAGTATGGCCGAATGCTCTCTCCGGCTGTTGCCACAATAGACTCTATCTGATAGACTCTCTGAGATCTAAACACTGCCCCACTGTTGAGATAAGCATTGTAGAAATCCTCCTGCAGTGGCGTGTAGAAACCCTCAGCTGCTCTCTCATCCCTCCTCGGAGGAAACCAAACCTCAAACTCAACAAATCGCAGCTGCTGAACCTGCCTGGCGGTGGCGGCCCTCAAGTTGAGGTGTACCACTAGAGGTGGACCTTATGGTCTAGGTGGAGGATGTGATCCCCTCCGCTGTGTCAGCGGCCTCGGTGAGACTAGTACATGGGTCCGTCCAGAGCGGTGAAGCTGGGGTGCCAGCTCTATCTCCTTGGCCTCCTAGGTCTACTGTGCCTGCTCGCCCTCCTGAGTCTCCTAGGCTGGCTAAGGCTCTGCTGGTGGGGGCTGCTGCTGTGCTGATGGACCCTCCTCAATGGCAACCCATCGTCCTACAAACGTGGCAGTCCCAGCTGGACTACCGTGACGACGCTCAACCTCCTCAATCGCAGCTCTAACTGCTGGTGAAACTAGCTAATCTGCAATGACAACTCCGCTGTGGGCACCACCTCTCTCGGCACGCTCTATGGCCTCTGCAACAGCTGCTGCTCTCGCTGTCTCTATGTCTAGGTACTTCCGCTTCTTGGATGTCACCTGCTTGGTTGACTTGCCCTTCGATCCGGCTGGCTGGCGAGGCGGGGGCCTCCGATCATCATCACCTGGGCCACCACCAACATTCTTGGTGCGAGCCATCTGAACTGACAAGATGGTACACTGCTGTTGATGAAGATCAACTGTCAAACTGCCACTTTCGAGGCTTGGCCTCGATCCTTACTCACGAGCTTGGCTCCGAGTTGACTGCCAACTGCCATAAGAACCACAACAGAACCGACTTGCTGCATGATAGAATAGATGGATATACAAATAAATACCATATGTCTAATAGATGTGAAACCCTAATAGAGAAAGCAATGTAGATGCAAATTTGAATCGAATGGCTTTCTACCTGACGATCAGCGATCTGAGAAAAGATAAGATGTCACGCGGGGGATCCTCGGAACCGAGCTAGGGTTAGGGTAATCGAAGCACTGCAAGGAATTGGCTATGGATCAGTGACAATGACGAAGTTTGGGTTGCAGCGCAAAAGATGAGTAGACTGATGAATCGGAAAAGAAAGGCTTACCAAGGGTTAGGGCTAGACGACTCCGGTCAAGAGGCAGAGCAGGGGCGCGGATAGGGCAACTCCGGCGAGCTACGGTGGAGCTAGCTGGACGGCGGTGCAGGCTGTGTAGGCGTGGTGGCGCGTGGGAAGGCTCGGGCGCAGTGGCGCGGCGAGGCTGGAGCACGGCAGCATGGGCGCGAGGTGGCCGGTGTAGGGTCGCGGTGCGGAGGGCACAGTGCTGCAGGCTAGCCTGCAGCGGCGAGTTGGCGGCGGCGCAGGCTAGGGCTTGGAGGATAGGTCATGGCGGGATACCGAAAGAGGATGCGGTGGTACGGTTAAATATCCCCCCAAACGCGACAGAAAAGGAAACGGAGAAAGGAGTCCTAAAGCCGCGCGAGATCCACTGACCGGACGCTCCGGTGGTAACGACCGGACGCTACCACCCAGCGTCCGGTCGATTCTAGAGAGGTCCAAATCCTCTGGAATCGGGACCGGACACGTCCGGTGGACCATGACCGGACGCAGGCAGGGTTCGGTCAGTACAACTTGTCCTTCCTTCGATCGACCGGACGCTGAACCCTTCCTGACCGGACGCACAGACGCAGCGTCCGGTCACTCCTTCACTAGCAGTTCACCTCCTATGAACTGATTGGACGCTGGACAGCAGCGTCCGGTGCAGCGTCTGGTGCACCTTTTCCAGCAAGACTTCAAACTTCCTTCACGCTGCCTATTCCTAATCAAGTCCCAACTTGAATAAGATCCAAATAAACACCAATTGGGACTGATGTGAGTGACCTCTCTCAAACCCTTATATTTTTCAAAATATTTTGCCTTAGGCTATAATTCTTTTTAAGAAAATAGGCAACAAGAGGGCAAATGGAACAAAACGACAAAACAACATTCATGCATATACACTACTTGTAAGTAAATCTAGTTGCTTGTCAGGTTTGATCCAAGGTTAAGCTTCTTCACACGTTTCTGGACGGTTATCTTAACCATGTTAGACAGGCCCTATATGCATTGTCACAAATTAAACATGTTATATATTACAATGAATGCAAGGGACAACACAAGCTCAATTTTAGTGAAGTTACTAAAATCAAGTACATTGAGCTCATTCCGCAATCTACAAAATGTAGCCTCATCTAGCGGTTTAGTGAAGATATCCACTAATTGATCTTTGGATCTTACACCTTCTACTGATATATCATTTTTAGCCACATGATCTCTTAGAAAGTGATGGCGGATATATATATGCTTGGTGCGAGAGTGTTGAACCGGATTATTTACAAGTTTTACCGCACTTTCATTATCGCACAAAAGAGGTACTTTATCTAGAACTACTCCATAGTCTGGCAAAGTTTGTTTCATGTATAATATTTGTGCACAACAAGCACCCGCGGCAATGTATTTTGCTTCAGCGGTGGACAAAGCCACACTATTTTGTTTCTTGGAGGACCAAGACACAAGTGATCTACCAAGCAAATGGCACCCTCCGGATGTGCTCTTTCTATCAACTTTGCATCCGGCGTAATCCAAATCGGAATAGCTAATTAATTCAAATAAAACTCCTTTGGGATACCAAAGACCAATGCTTGGTGTGTGCTTAAGATACCTAAGGATTCTTTTTACGGCAATTAAATATGTTTCCTTAGGACTAGCTTGAAATCTAGCATACATACACACACTAAACATGATGTCGGGCCTAGATGCGGTTAAATATAACAAGCTACCAATCATAGAACGGTAGAGAATTTGATCAACTGGGTTACCTCCCTTATCTAGGTCGAGATGTCCATTTGTAGGCATTGGTGTCTTGATTGACTTACATTCATCCATCTTGAATCTCTTGAGAAGATCTTTTGTGTATTTCTCTTGAGAGATAAAGATGCCTTCTTTCATTTGCTTGACTTGAAAACCAAGAAAGAATGTAAGCTCAACAATCATTGACATCTCGAACTCCTTCGACATCAATTCACCAAATTCTTTGCATGAGTCTTCATTTGATGATCCAAAGATGATATCATCAACATATACTTGACAAATGAAGATATGCCCATCAAGCTTCTTGGTGAATAGTGTGGTGTCGACCTTCCCAATGGTGAAGCCCTTCTCAATGAGGAAGTCCCGAAGACGCTCATACCAAGCTCTTAGGGCTTGCTTAAGCCCATATAGTGTCTTGGACAACCTATAAACATGATTAGTTTATCTAGGGTCTTCAAATCCGAGAGGTTGATCAACATAGACTAGTTCATTTATAAAGCCATTTAAAAAAGCACTTTTCACATCCATTTGATATAGTTTCATTTCATGATGTGATGCATATACAAGAAGGATACGGATGGCTTCTAATCTTGCAACCGGTGCAAAGGTCTCTCCAAAATCCAAACCTTCAACTTGAGAGAACCCCTTTGCAACTATTCTTGTCTTGTTCCTCACAACAACACCTTGATCATCTTGCTTGTTGCGGAACACCCACTTCGTTCCAATGACTCTTGCACCTTTTGGTCGCTCTTCAAGAGTCCAAACTTCATTGCGAGTGAAGTTGTTCAACTCTTCGTGCATGGCATTGATCCAATCCGGATCTTTAAGAGATTCTTCTACCTTGGTAGGCTCATAGCAAGAGACAAAAGAGTGATGAGCAATAAATGAAGTAAGTTTTTGAGATCGAGTCATCACACCCTTTGATGGACTCCCTATGATGAGATCTTGTGGATGATCTTGTAGGAGAGGTGTGTTTCTTTTATTGACCACTTGAGGAGGAGGTTGTGGAGCATCAACATCTTGTGCTTGTACCACCATTTGCTCATGAGAGATATGAGTATCTTCATTTTCCACTCTCCCATCTTTTTCACCATCTTATGGTACATTTGATGAAGAAGGTTGGTTAATGACTTGTACATCATCTTCATCATCTTTTGGCTTGATGTCTCCCACCGAAATGTTCTTCATAGCCTCCCTTAATGGTTCATCACCTACATCATCAAGATTCTTATGTGCTCCTTGGGTGCCGTTAGATTCATCAAATTCTATATCATATGTTTCTTCAACCAAGCCGGTGGCATGATTAAATACTCTATATGTTTTGGACTTCAATAAGTAACCAACAAGAAAACCTATATCACAACGTCTTTGAAACTTCCCTAGGTGTTGCCGCTTCTTGTAGATGTAGCACTTGCAACCAAACACCCTAAAGAAGGAGACGTCCGGCTTCTTCCCATTGAGCAACTCATATGGTGTTTTGACAAGGAACTTTTGAAGAAATAGGCGGTTGGATGCATAACATGCGGTGTTGATTGCTTCCGCCCATAGAGCTTCGGGGGTGTTGTACTCATCTAGCATTGTCCTTACAAGAGTGATCAAAGTCCGGTTCTTCCTCTCAACTACACTATTTTGTTGAGGAGTATAGGTTGCGGAGACCTCATGTTTGATTCCAACTTCATCACAATAAGCTTCTATGTTTGTGTTGTCAAACTCTTTACCATTGTCACTTCTTATCTTCTTGAGCTTCACTTCAAATTCATTTTGAGCTCTCTTAGCAAACTTCTTGAAACAAGATGCAACTTTAGATTTGTCATGAAGGAAGAACACCCATGTATACCTTGAATAGTCATCCACAATCACAAGACAATAGAAATTTCCTCCCAAACTCTTATATGTTGTTGGTCTAAATAAATCCATGTGTAGGAGTTCTAGCACTCTTGTGGTTGACATGAAAGCTTTGGTTGGATGAGTGTTTACAACTTGCTTGCCGGCTTGACATGCACTATAAAGCTTGTCCTTCTCAAACTTCACATCCTTCAACCCTCTCACCAAATCATTCTTCATAAGCTTCTTAAGTGAGCTCATCCCAACATGAGCAAGTCTTCTATGCCATAGCCACCCAAGTGTTGTTTTGGTGAATAGGCAAGTCTTCAAGTTTGCATCTTCGGAGGTGAAGTCAACTAGATATAAATTATTATATCTAAATCCATTGAATATCACTTGATTGTCATCTACTTTGGATACAACAACCTCCTTCTCGGTGAATAAGCATTGGAAGCCAAGATCACACAATTGCCCAACGGATAGCAAGTTGAAACTCAATGAGGCAACATAGAGCACATTGGAGATGGAATAATCATTTGATATTACCACTTTGCCCAATCCTTTAACCTTGCCCTTTGAATTATCTCCAAATGTTATTTTCTCTTATCCATCTACCTCTTCATCTAGTGAGGTGAACATACGAGGATCACCGGTCATATGTTGAGTGCAACCACTATCAATAACTCAATGACTTTCACCGGTCTTGTAGTTCACCTACACACAAGAGATTCAAGCTTTAGGGATCCAAACTTGTTGAGGGCCCTTCACTTTCTCAACAAGTGACTTAGCCACCCAAATCTTCTTAGGCCTACTCTTGTTAGGGGGTCCTAAGAACATGACTTTCATCTTTCCACTAGAATCGTTTCTAAGCATATAGTGAGCATTGAAAGCAAAGGGTCTAGCATGCTTGGGCAAGGGTTGTGGTGGTGGAGTTTGACACTCATGAGCAAAGTGGCCTTCTTGTCCACACTCAAAACATCTCTTTGGCTTTAGCTTTGGCTTTGATTGTTGGTGTTGAGCTTGAGCCTTCTTCTTCTCTACACTTGCCATATATCCAATGCCACTTCTATCCATCTTCATGATGGTATTCATGAGTAGCTCACTTTGGAGATGCTTGCCTCTAGCAAACTTGCTCAATCCCACCTTGAGATGCTCTTTCTCCATCTTGAGCTTCTTGTTCTCTTCCTTGAGAATATCATTGTTCTTCTCTTCCTTGAGTTTCTTGTTTTCTTCTTTGAGCTTCTCATTCTCAAAGATCAACTCTTTGTCATGATCAAGAGTTTCTAGCACAATGGTGTTGTGACTTTTCATCTCTTTAAGATTTTTCATGAGCTTCTCATGGTCACTTTTGAGCTTGACATACTCATCATAGTCATTGCATTCAACCACTTGCTTGCCTTTGCTACTAGATCCATGCTCAATGCTCTCATCAATTAAATCATCACATGAGGTAGCTATATCAATCTTAACAATATGGTTAGTAGCAACATGTGGCTCATTTGGTAAGAATTCTTATGCAATAACAATGGTATCATAATTGATCTTTAGAGTTGTATATTCATCTTTTAGCTTGTTGTGACTAATGATAAGCTCATTGTGCACCCACTCAAGTTTATCATGTTTATCTTTAAGCTCTTTCTTAGAAGATTTGAGCTCCTTGAGTTTGGATGATATAGAGTCATTTGTTTCTTTAAGCTCATCATTAGCCTTTTCCAATGTATCACACTTAGCTAAGAGTGAATCATTTTTAGCATCAAGTTTTTCATTTGTAGCTCTACTCTTTCTAATGATCTTAGTGTATTTTCTTAATATTTTGATAAGATCATCATATGTGGGTGAATCATCATCGTTATCACTATCATCATCACTAGCTTACTCATCATCACTACTATCATCACTCTTAGTTACCTTGCATTCACCCTTGGCCATAAGGTATAGGTGTGTAGAGGATGATGGCGATGGTGGCGGTGAGGATGCAAGATCAATAGCAATGGCAGCCACCTTCTCATTGTCACTCTCATCATTGGATGATCCACTTGATGAATCAATGTCCGTGAGCCAATCATCGACAATATAGGCCTTGCCACTCTTCTTCTTCTTGTAGAAGTCTCTCTTTTTGCCATCTCTCTTCTTATATGGCTTGTTCTTTTTCTTTTTATCTTCATCACTTGAATCATCTTTCTTGTCCTTGTTCTTGAACTTGTCTTTCTTGGGCTTTGTGCATTGATGAGCTAGGTGGCCAAGTTTGCCACAATTGTAGCAATCTATCTCGAAGATTGGCTTTCTTCTTGAGCTAGTGAAGAACTTCTTCTTCTTACCGTCAAACTTGATGCCACTCTTGTTTAGCTTCTTTAGCATCTTGGCGGTCTTCTTCACCATGAGAGCAAGACTTTCTTCATCATCTTCATCACTTGAGCTCTCATACTCAAGTCTTACCTTGCCCTTATCTTGGCTAGCTTTGAATGCTAAGTCCTTCTCTTTCTTCTTTGTAGAGGATGAGCCATCTTGTGGCGTGATATGCATGTACATCTCATGAGCATTGATCTTTCCCAAGATTTGTGTCGGTGTAGCGGCGGAAAGATCACCTTGATGTAGCACTGTCACAATGTGCCCATATTTGTCAATGGGGAGGACACTCAAGATCTTTCTCACAACGTCGGATGGTGACATTTGAGTAAGTCCAAGCCCATTGACTTCCTCTACAAGAACATTTAAACAAGAATACATTTCATTAGCACTTTCTTTGGGAAGCATCTCAAAAGAATTTAGCTTTTTAATCATAAGATGATAGCGTTCCTCACGCTCACTCTTGGTTCCCTCATGGAGCGCACAAACGTCTGACCATAGTGCATGGGCGTCTTTGTGGTTCGTTACACGATTGAACACATCTTTGCAAAGACCTCTAAAGATGGTGTTGCGAGCCTTTGCATTCCATTTTCATAGTTTACTTCATCGCCTTGAAGTTGTGCGGCATTCTTAGGTGTTGGGAACCCTTGAGACGCGGCTCTAAGAATTCCAACATCTAGAGCTTCTAGGTAAGCCTCCATGCGAATTTTCCAATATGGAAAATCATCCCCCTCGAAGATAGGAGGAGGTCTATCCCCGTGAGACATTTTGCTCTAAGCGGTTAGGCTTAAAAACGTGAGCACGAGACTCTGATACCAATTGAAAGGATCAAGATGCCCAAGAGGGAGGGTGAATTGGGCTAATTCTAAATTTTCTTGCAATAATCAAATCCTACGGATAGCCCAATTAACCCCTTGTGCCTAGAAAAGTGTTTCTATCAAATCAATGCACAAAAGACTTGTAACCTATGTTCCAAACTTACTCTTGCGTAGCAATTTTATGAATGTAAAGACAAGTATTGAATTGCTCAAAGTAAATACTTAAAGTAAATGCTCAAAGTAAATGAAGAGAGGAACGCGGCGATGTTTTGCCGAGGTATCGGAGAGTCGCCACTCTCCACTAGTCCTCGTTGGAGCACCCGCGCAAGGGTGTAGCTCCCCCTTGATCCGCGCAAGGATCAAGTGCTCTCTACGGGTTGATTCTTCGACACTCCGTCGCGGCGAATCACCCAAAACCGCTTACAACTTGAGTTGGGTCACCCACAAGCTCCGCCGGGTGATCACCAAGCTTCCAATCACCACCAAGCCGTCTAGGTGATGGCGATCACCAAGAGTAACAAGCACGAACTCTCACTTGACCACGTGAAGCCTAATGAGAAGATGGATGCACACTTGTCTACTCTTGATTCACTAATGAGGTTTCACTCTTGGATTCTCAAATCACAAACACCTCACTAGGACCTTGCTCTTCTTGGCACTCACAAACGTGTTTCTCAGCTGTTGGAATGAGCAAAAGTCACTCCACTCACGAGTGGAGCTTCTATTTATAAGGCAGCCTGAAAAACGAACTGTTATGAGCTTCTGCGGGGTGACCGGACGCTCCGATCATTTTGACCGGACGCTCTGGTCAGTTCAACCCGCGCAACAGTTTTCACGTGATGACCGGACGCTGTCAGAGTCCGGTTAGTACTGACCGGACGCGTCCGGTCGCTCTTGGATGCTTACTATAAATGACCGGACGCTGGATACTCAGGGTCCGGTCACCACTGACCGGACGCGTCCGGTCACTCTTTCTCAAGTCTGGACCCTTACTGGAGTCGACCGGACGCTGGCCCTCAGCGTCCGGTCACATTGACCTTCCAGCGTCCAGTCACACCAGACTCGGTCAAATGAACTGACCGGACCCTGCGGCCAGCATCCGATCGCACCGGAGCCAGCGTCCGGTCAGTATTTGACCCTCCATTCACTTCCAACTCTCGATCATATGTGAATGAAGTTTGCTCCAAAGGATCTTAGGCATTCATAGAAGCTACCTAGAGCTAGTTTTAACAAGTGTGCACCACACCTAACTCACTAGACTCAACTAGGTCAAGCTACCCGTCCATACCCCCCTTAATAGTACGGCCAAAGGAAAAACAAAATCCTAAACTACTCTAAGTGTCTCTCCAACTTCAATTGACACTTAGAACTAGTTATCCTTAACCTTGTCGTTCATCCTTTGAAAACCGAAACGATTTCCATCGTAGGGGCATGACAACCTCGATTGCCCAATCGATCTCCATTACCATGACCTAACTTAATTGCCTCTGCAAAACACACGTTAGTCATAATAATCTTGTATTGATATTAATCACCGAAATCCAACTAAGGGCCTAGATGCTTTCACGTATCTAACGACCTTTTAAATCTATCTTTACATTCTCTACTAGCAGACTGGTGGACACAAGTCCAGACATACATTCCTAAAGCTTCAACGGAACTACACTTGTCTGTAGATGGCAGCCCGAACGGAAGCAACATGTTATGCAAATGCATGAAGTCATCACGGGACATACGCAAATTGTCTATGTATTTTGTGGGGTCGTCAAGAGTAAGTTTCATTCATTACGCGCCGGTAAGCTTGTGTATGGGACAAGGAGGATTTACCGCGGATGCTACACCAGCAGGCCTTTCAACTTCTTAGCACGACAGCGGGGCGGTGGTTGGGCTGTGACTCTGTGAGTGACCCTAAGCATGTACGACAAACGGTGAGGTGTACTCAATTTTTTTTTGTGAAAATATGTTTAGAAACTTCCACCTTTATATCTAGTGTATATAGATATTGCAAAAGCTCGTCTATATCTAATAAAGTAAGCACACAAACAAAAAGTGCATATATACATATTCAGGTCTATTCTTCATCATTCGACAAATATGACTAGAAATTTCTAGAAACTTTAATTAAAGAGCTGGGTATATATATATAGGTAGAATGACAACCACAGGTGAAGCATAAACAATTGAGTAGACAGAAATATTAGCCACCAAACAATTGGGTAGATACATTAGCCACCATATTGGTAATTATTTGGATGTCAATAGGTCCTCACAAAGACATGATGTTCAACAAACACCATTGTAATGACACCATTGCAATACATAATAAACCATCGACAGTTGGACAACACGTGCAAGTTAATCAATTGAAAGCCACGCCATGCATAAATTGAGCTATGTTTCTTCGCATAGTATCTGAATCCTTACTTCTCATAAAACAAAGATGACACGCCTTGTCCCTGCTGCATATTGACTCTTTTTGATAATTGATATCTTGTAAACTCCAATCAACAGCATGATTAATTTCCATAGAAGTCAACGACTCTGCTTTACACATCAGATATCTTGCAAATTCATTCTCTCCTATGGTGCCACAATAACCATTAAATATTATGTGTCTTAGATGTTTCATCGGAAGAATGGTTGTCTCTAAAAGTGAATCCCAATCTCCAAAATCTTGAGCATTCGGTGTGCCAAAGTTAAAACACTGCGATATACATTGAGAAAATTTTCTTAAATAATTATAAAATTAGTAATAGCAAAGAAAAATCTATTAGTGCTTTAAGAAAAGCATATATCTTTTCAGAATATAAAGATTACCATATAAATGCACAAAAAAACACATTTCATGGATAACTTAATAAAATAAAACTAATTCAATGTTGCAATATTAGTGTATATTTTATTTTATATAAACTAGTGAGTGAAATTTAAGTTGGAACACAATTTGGAGTAGAGGGAATATAAAGTACCATATACTATAAACAACGCTGGTGTACAAACTCAGATCCAACTTTAATGTGGTGGATGTTAATAATACTCTTATCTATAAACTTAATCCAACTTAGCATAACTAGACCTAGGACAGACTCATATCCCCTCTATTTCATCATAGCGTGAGTGTAACAAACAAATAACACATCATAAATAAATATCTAAAGGAAATAAATACCCTAATCTCAAGTCGTTGTAAACGCGGAAATAAGCTTAAGATGTGCACTCCTCTCCTCAATTCTTCACCATCAGCAAATTTCATACCAAAAACAAGTGACGTTATAAAGAATAGACGTCTCTGCATCAAGCAACAATAGAAGCATTAGTATGCTTGCAAATTGAGATTCATGGAATAGAAAATCACCAATTATGTATCGAATCCCAGTGGTGCTGGTGCAAATACCTGATTAGAAATAATACTAAGGTGCGGTGAGTCCATCGTAGGAAGCTTGAGGGCAAGCTCTCGGACCTTTTTACCAGAGTCAATAGTGAAGGCTGGTATCCGCCACAGATTGACAAATTCAAAAGTCACCCTTTCAAGATTTGGCATGTGCTGATCGGAGAATTCATCGAGAGGAACACGGGGCACACTGACGTACAAGATTTTCAGGGTGTGCGAGTGAAAGGAAATTAGGCGGAGTCCATCGATCATAAATAGATGTAGCTCGCGGATCACAGGACAGACTTGAATCATGCTGTGAAGAGCAGCCTCAGAGATAAGAACATTGGACAAGTATAGAAAATCAAGGCGGGGTAAGATTGGCACAGGGGAACGGGTATTCCCAGGGCCACCAAGCCGGCAGCAGTGCAGAACTAGATGGCGTAGATTAACCCCAGCGCTGCCCAGCAAGTTGGCGGGCAGAGTGGGTTGCTCTAGATCGGATGCCCACCGCAAGATTAGGGTGTCATCGAGGCGCTTCTGCGCTAGGTTTCTAAGCCAGGCACGGGTGCCAAAGCCGGCATCTGTAGTCACACAGAAGCAGCGGATAGGCCCACGGTGGGAAGAAAGGATAGATGTAATAGACTCGGCGCTCAGAAAGTCGACATCGGAATTGGGGGAGTCGAGATTGAGATCTAGCGGCAGCGAGGGCCATACGTTTGACCAGCGGCGGGAAAGCACCATGGTGCGGGCGGCAGCCTTAGGTGGGAGAAGGTAGAGGATGTGCCCAACCAAGCAGTCAGGGAGGAGGCTGATGCGATCCTCTTGCTCTTCCATCTTTACCGACGGCAGCGCCGATGACGTGACGCGTCGAGGAGAGATTCGGACTTACCGACGGCAGCGCCGATGACGTGACACGGAGAGGAGAGACTCGGACCTGATCTAGGGCGCCGAACAGGAGACTCTCGGAGAGGGCGGCGGCGGCGGGAACCGACGCAAGGGAGGGGATCTGTAGTGGCGGCCGGGAAGAGAAGGGGATCAGCGTCTTGCGTCGCGTTAGGTTGGCTGTGTAGACTTCAACAGAACAAGCTGGGCTGGTCAATACGACCCAGTTTTCCTGGCTCAAAAGGTAGGGGCCTCTGCTGACCTTTTATACTGGGCCTATTTCTATTTCTTCCGTCCGGCTCAACTTGCCTTGCCGATTGTGAGGAGAAGTCGACATTACCTGGCTGAAAATGCTCTCGAAGCTCTCGAGATGAACACCAGAACTCGATCTCTCACTTGACACAGAGCATAAATGCTTGGGAGTGAGAGAAGAGAAGGGGAGAGTTTGTTCTTCTCTTAGGGTTCTTGCAAGGATGAACGAAGGAGAAGAGTGAGTGAGTAAAAGCAGGCCGCCATGCGTGAGCTGTTCCCGATGGCTGGAGCGCGCATGGGCATTGTGCTGCCCGATACTGAGCATGCCTAGTGGGCAGCGCTGACCCGACACTTTGGTTACACAATAAGTTTTTATTTAATCAAACCTGTGTGCGTTTCATCGTCCTGCGGTGCTTTTTGTTTGTGTTCAACCCCATCATTAATGATATCTCGTTGTAATGTGATGTAGGACGTGTATGCTTCTAAACTTCTTCTTAATGAAACACGTGCTAAGCACGTTCTAGGAAAAAAAGGTGGTGATTGCAATTATGGATCTTGTTACCCTTGGTGATTGCCGTCACCTAGACGGTTGGTGATTTAGAGATTGATGAGGGGATTTAGTGATTGTGACCGCCCCCAATCAAGGATTATATTTATGAGGATTTCTTGATCTTTTCTCTAGTGGAGAGCCAAAATGTACTCTAGTGGATTGCTCGTAGCTTGTGGATCCCCATCTTATGTTGATTGTACGGCACCCGATTGCGGGTTAGGCGTGTGATGCTGTTGACGGTAGTTATCATACATATTTTATCCGTCAAATAAATGTGTATAAGAGTATAAATGAATCATTAAAGTAGACTTAGGGGTTTAAACTAACATATTCCACAAGTTTTAGTGAATCTATATTTCTAGCAGGATTTAATCAAAAAACCACCAAGGAGGACCTAATCGTCAAAGGAAAATACGAAATCCCGCCGCGGTACTGAAAGGTCCTAATGGCTAGAGGGGGGTGAATAGCCTAATAAAAAATTCTACAACAACACTTAACAAAATGGTTAGACAATTATGAGGCGAAGCAAGTGTTGCGCTAGCCTACTTAAAATACAAGCCACCTACTACAATTCTAGTTTAGATAGTATCTATCCACACAATAGCAAAGAAACTACCCTATGTTACTGTGCTCTTAAAGTCTAACTAAAGAGCTACACCAATCAAGCAAACAAGCTCTCACAACTAGTTACACTAAAGAGCTTGACAACTAGTTTACGGTAATATAAAGAGAGTGATCAAGAAGGTTGTACCGTCGTGTAGAGGAAGGAGCCAATCAATCACAAGAGAGAATTACAATGTAGACCAATCACCTCGGAATCAAATGATGAGCACAATGATTTTTTATCGAGGTTCACTTGCTTACCGGCAAGCTACTCCTCGTTGTGGCGATTCACTCACTTGGAGGTTCACGCGCTAATTAGCTTCACACGCTAAACCCTTAATAGTGTGCCACACAACCAACACAAGATGAGGATCACACAAGCCACGAGCCATCCACTAGAGTACCTTTTAGCGCTCCACCGGGAAAAGGTCAAGAACCCCTCACAACCACCACGATCGGAGCCAGAGACAATCACCACCCTCCGCTCGACAATCCTCACTGCTTCAAGCTATCTAGGTGGCGGTAACCACCAAGAGTAACAAGCAAAATCTACAGCGAAACACGAACACCAAGTGCCTCTAGATGCAATCTATCGGTGTTTCGGACCGGCGAGCCCTCAACCAACTAGTAATTTTGTACTGTGTGTTCCCGATCCCGGATGATGATGCAAAGAGACACAAGGTTTATACTGGTTCAGGCAGTGGGTGCCCTACGTCCAGTCTGAGAGTTTGGTCTTGTATTCCACCAAAATACTCATAGTAGAGGGTTACAAGCAGGGCGAGAGAGGGAGCTAGTCCTAGGTCTCTACATGGAGCAGCGTGGTTTGCTTGAGATGTTGATCTCAAGCAGTGGGAGAGCTCGTGTGTTCGTCCGCATGTTTATGCGTGAATTCATTGGATGGGCGTAGGCCTAAATCGTCAACCTTCGATCCCCCCAGAACGGCCCTGGTCCCTCCCTTTTATAGTTGAAGGGGGACAAGGGTGATACATGCGCTAGCTACACGGCATCGTGTGAATGGAGGTGGCATGTCCGAGCCCTAGCCTGTTACTATGGCGGCATGGTCGACGGAGTGGTCCTGTCCTTGAAGTACTGGGGCGACGCGTCGGTCACATCCGGTCTTGTGCATCATGGGAGCTCTAGTGTTATCTTGAAGCGGGGCATGGCGGTCGACATGTCGGTTACTATGTGTTGGCTGCGTGAGGAGCCGAGGCTCAGTGGGTGACGAGGCCGAGCCATCGGGGGAGGCTCGGCGGGTGTGAATCCCTAGGTTGCCAAGACCTTGAAGTATATTGCCAAGGCTCGAGGGGAGCAGTAGGTCTCATACGCTGATTTCGAGGCAATGGTGACCTGGACTTGACTCCCCACACCGCGTTGTTCCTAGGGCGGGGGTTAGGTGGCACAGTGTAGGGCAAGCGCTGATCATGGGCACAGCACCAAAGCACAGTGGCCGGTAACCTCTACCCCGTCCAGTCTTGGACGGTATGGCGCTGATGCGACCTCCCGTCTCGTCGGTTGTTCCGCAGTGTTGAGCCACCGTCCGACTGATATCGCGGGAGTAGTTGGCGCATTAATGGGACATGACGCCTGGTCGGGGAGACTAGCTGTAACACCCCGGTGTTATGCCTACATTTAGGCACTGCAAATCACGCATATCATGCATCATAAAGCATATTAATCGTACATGCCTAATCATGTAAATAACAACTGAAACACTGTTTCGAAACATATGAAACATGCTCGTGAAACATGAATGTTGCATATACTTGTTTAGAATTGTGTTTGCCCGAATTTCTTGCTAGATTAGTAAAACATGGTTGGCTACTATTGTAAATCATCTAGCAATGTTTAGTTCAATTTTTGGAGCAAGGTTGTATTTGAATTATTGCCAAATTTTGCTTTAAAAATAAATTTCCAAAAATTAGGGTTTTGAGTTAGATTTGGACTTTAATTTGATAATTCAAAATCTAGAAAGAATTTAGCTTTGGTCATAAAAGCAAAGTTGTAGAGAATTAAATTCTAAGCAACTTTCATTTTTGGGACATTTTCAAAAGATGTCATTTTCTTGCTCAAAGTGATATTTGAAAACTGGTAATTGAAAAATTCTTGAAAAATAAAAATGAAAAAGGGCTTTTTCAGTCGCGGGCCGCCGCCTCGTTTCTGGCCCGCCAGCCGAAGCCGGCCCGGCTTGCCTCCGCGCCTGCCGCCCGCTCACCCGCCTTCGCCTCGGCCCAGCTTGCTCGCCGTGGCCCAGCCCACCCGCGCGCTGTCTTCTCCTCCCGCGCGCCGCGCCCGACCGCGTCAGGCACACGCGCTGCGCCGATATCACGCCACCGCAGCTCCACATTCAGGCTATCCAAGCGCAGCATTCCGCACTCAGCCAGCCACAGCAGCTCCTTCTGCACGCAGTGAGCTTCACCACCGAGCGCCGCAGTCGCTCCGCCGGCGATTTGCTCCTCCTCCCGCGCCTCATTCTCCGATTCCTCGCGCCAGCAACTCCACCTCGCTCTCCGACACCTGGTGCTCACGGTTGTGCCGTCATTTGAGCCAAGGTAGCGCTTGTTCCAAGCTTCGCCGCCGTCGGCCATGGCGCCACCATGCTCGGCCGCCGTGGAACGTCCTCTTCCTCCCCTTCTCCGCCCTGCTTAGCTGCCTGCTCGCATTCACCAATGCCTCGCGAAACCTCCTGCGCTCACTTGCTTGCCCTGGCCCGGCCGATAATGGCCGTCGGCCGCTGGCCGAGCCGCGCCGCCGCGCCAGCGCGCACACCGGCGAGGCCTCTGCCTCCGCCAGCCAGCCGGGCCGGCCAGGCAAAGCGGCCATGGGCCGAAGCCCTGCCAGGCCGCCGCGCTCCCCCTTTTGCTCGGGCCGCGCAGGCCGAAAACGACCATGGGCCAGCTGATTCCAGCGGGCTGGCCCAGCATTGTTTAAGGGATTTGTTTTCATTTATTCTTTATTATTTAAAATCTGAAATGGTTTGAAAAATGTTTGGGTGCCCAAATTTGATCCAAATTTGTTGAAACAAATTTTGCTAGGTTCCTTATCATCAAATCTACTTGAGAAAATTATTGCATGTCATTTTTGGGATACTTTTCCGTAGGATTTTATTTAATCATGTATATTGCTGATAACTTGAAAAATGTGTAGAAAAATCTATAGGCTTCAGAAAAATATGATTCCAAGTTTGTTAATCTTTTTATGTCATGTACTTCCTAGGAAAAATATGTTTCATGCATGTACTGTGGGAAAAGTTTTAGGTGTAGTTCAAGTACCTTTAATGGCTGATTTTTGTTATTTTTGCTAGAGAGCAAACTTTGTATAAAACATGCATGTGATAATTTTTGGACAGTCATTATATCCTATGAAGAAACTAGGAAAAATATTAATTCTGTTATTTGACACTTTTCATAGTACAAAGCAATTTCATGCTCATTTTTATGCTATAGCTTGTCATTTTTGTGTAGGATAGTTTACTTATCCAAATGCCATGAAATTTTTATGGTAGTTTGTTTAGGATAGTATTATGCTACTGTAATTTTCTTAGATTTTTAGGAGCATCAAAAATATATGTTGCTATTCAAACCTATTATTAATTAGGGTTTAAGCAAGTGTTGCTTTAAGTGTGATGAAGAAATTAGTAAAGCTTTGGTGTATCTTTGAAGCATTTCATAAGATATGTTGACTTAACATATTAGTAGTAGAAGAGAATGCAGTAGACGACATGTGCTTGTAGTATAGTTTCTTGGATGATGTTGACTACCTTGCATTTAAACATATCCATTGCATTCATCTCCTTAGATGCACCGTTTGCATAATCACTTACGCGCATTGCATCATACAGGATCGCAAACCGAGAACCCAGTCATCATACCTGAGGAGCCTGAGGAGCAGCTCGAGGTGCAGCAGCAGGAAGTGCCAGAAGCCGACGAGGAGGATGTTGAAGAACTTCCGGAGTGCCCCGATCACCGTCCGAGCTCTTTCAAGAGAGGCAAGCCCCGGAGCATTTTTCTCCCGGTTTGCGATTATTTAATTAAATGCTTTACTTTAATTGATGCATTATGTTCAGGAGTTGTTTGCAACCGTTGCCGCATTATACCTTGTCTACCTTTGTTATACTATATCCTTGTTACCTTGGTATCCGCAGTCAAGTCAATGCTTAGCTGGCTTAGACCGGTAGAAGTCAGGTGATTTCCTATCACCTGCGAGCTATAGGTGGTTACCTGGATCTGCTTGGATGACTATGAAGTCATGGTATAACTAAGTGTTAAATGAAGTTGAGACCGGACGGAGACTTGCAGAGTTTTGGACTGTAGTGTTTTCCATCTGTGTCGATTAAGGACCGACCGTTGTTGGGCCTCAAGTCATGTTGAACGCATGCCTTACATTTAGCTGGCCGGATAAAATACCTTTCGACCGCGAAGCTGGTAGATTTTTCGGGCCGAGTAGATTGCCCGCAACGCACTGTGCCGGAGCAGGTGTGGTAGGACACGGGGGCGGGATGATAAGACCAAAGTGCAGTCGGTCGGCCCCCAGGTACATGTGGTTCCTGGCAAACTCAAGATTCCTGGAAAGTTGACTCGGTGATCAATATCTCACTTTAGCGGGTGAGTGAGGTTTGTGTAAGGAATAAATCACCAGCTGGTTAGGAATCGATTCGAATCGCCATCGCTCCTGGATAGTGAGCACTTGACTTGAGTTACTTCATCGTAGTAAATGTTTATGGAACACTTGGACAGTTATAATGAATATGACAGTATGGAAGTTGTTTAATGATCATTGGTTATCATTATCTGCTTAATCACATGTTTACTCTAGTATAGGTGCAAATCTAGTCGACAGGTTAATAATAATTAACTTGGCAATAATGCTTTTAGAAAGGTTCTTGAAATGCTAAAAATACTTCTTTTTGCAAATGAGTCAGCTACCCTACTATAAAGCCCTTCATAATCCTTGGTGTCATTTATTTTTGGTTATGTCGGGTAAGTCTAGCTGAGTACCTTCTCGTACTCAGGGTTTTATTCCCACTTGTTGCAGATGGGCAGATGTATTATGGTTACTGTATCAACTGCCTTTATCCTGTGATGGGTGATGCTTAGGACCATGGGCATGGTCATTCCTTATGTCTCACCTGATGCTTTTGTTGGAGATGATCATTCGCTGGCACTATATTTAAACTCCGCGTGAGTGTGTGTGGTTTGAACAAATGACTTCCGCTACTTTTATTCGAACTGGTTGTAATAACTATGTTTAAACCCTGATGTATCTGTGATGCGAACTTTTATGTAATTTGTGATGGTGACCGCTAAACTTATTACGATCATGGCTGGGACACGAGTTGGTTTGAAATCCTTCATGATTTCACGGACTACCGGGTTATACGGGCTTAAGTTTGTTCAATCGTCTGCTTTGGTGGATGATTTTCTTACTTAATTTTGTATAATTGGTCGGTTCTATCACAGCTGGTATCAGAGCATGGTTTAGCGTGTTACTGTTCACAAGTGTATTTAAAACAAAAAGGCATTTGAAAAACATGATTTTAAAACTATAAAGTGTGCCAGTGATCATATCCGTTATGCCCAGTTAAGGACTTTAGGTGGCTTAATTAAGTACTGACTGGGGTTCTTGCATCATATTTCTCTTTCGTCGCTCATACGGCGTGCTATTGTATGAGTGCCACTTGTTTGAGTGGTAATGTATGGATCATTTGCCTCTACGCCTCGGTAAGTGTGAGTTGTGAGAGCATGATCGGATACACCGCCGATCTAGGGTGAATGCTTATATGATGTTGGAGTAATTACATATTCTACGCATGTTTTACAAATGTATCTCATGAATGGGTCTTCCGTCTGTGGAGGCGATGCCGTTAGTAGGACGATGGTTTGGGTAGTTACTACCGTTGTACACGTATCTGGGGATTCGTGTAGAGCGTGTAGATAAAACTTTACTGCTTTTATGCATTCATTGGGAATTGGGCTGAAATGAATCTTCTGCAGGTACATAACAACGCTATCGTGTAGAACGTATTAGCTACGTATTGAGAGATCGTTGTATGCCACCGAATTCATCATTAGAAATTATTTATTTCCTAAGTTTGTGAGAACGTACGACACGTGCATACATCATGTTACTTGTGCATCTCATTCATCTCATGCATTCCTCCCCTTATAAATTGATTATCTCATTTTGATAAAAGATGTATCACCAAAAATATGTTTCCCCGAGGTAATAAAAAAACTTTTGCTACAGATGGCCCGCACGAAGCAGACCGCCCGTAAGTCCACTAGAGGAAGAGCACCCCGACGTCCGTTGGCCCTGAGGGAGCACCGCACCACGGACACCTTCTTGAGCGAGTTTGGCATGCCAACTTTGCTTTGGAGAGTGCTCCATGATGTGGGGTACCTAGAGGGTCAAGAGCCGGTGTACTCATGGAATGAGAGCCAGTTAGCAGAGGATGGACTTGCAGTGGTGGAGATCACAGTTCCTGCTCTCGGTGATGCTCCGGATTGGGATGGTTGGCATTTGGAGTTTGAGGGTCGCACTCCAGCTGAGGGTGCAGAGGGAGCAGCCTTCCGTGTCATCAGGGACATCATGAGTAGATTTCCCAGTGAGCTTGTAGCAGCTCTGGCCGGTACTTTTCCTAGGGATGATCCTCGTGATGCCATTTGGGTTCAGCCTCAGGGAAGTGCATTGGTCAGAGGTCCAGCTGAAGGACAGGCTAGCGACAACCAGGCAATGAGTGCTATGTTCGCCGCCATCAGAGCATATGAGGGTCTTGAGAGTACCTACTGGACTTTGACTGGCTTGCGTAGTGAGGATAAGCTCAAAGGGAAGAAGCAGAAGAAGAGACAGGCATGTGCTATAGCTAGCTTGCAGGAGCAGTTGGCTGATATGAACTTACAGAGAGATCAGGCGGTTGAGAGAGGTGATAGAGCTATGCAGCGAGTGCATACGTTGACTCAAGCCAACAACAATGCAGACCGCATGATTGGACAGTTGGTTCAGGAAAGGAATGAAGCCTGGAATGCAAGAAACCTTCTGCTGCAGAGGGTTGATGAGCTAGAGGAATACAATGGCTACTTGCACAAGGAGTTTCACGCGCTCTACAGTGGGGTTGGCCCATATGCTCCACCGAACGCCGCTGGCATGGACATCGACGACGACAACCAGGATGAGCCTGCAGTTTCACCTGGAGGCGATGGTGACGTCTCCGATCCCGACGATGGCCCCGAGGAGTAGGCTAGTTGCCTTGTGCTAGTATCTAGGTCTCGTCGTGATGGCATTTCTTTTGTTGGCATGTAATCTATCGTATGTTGCTTTGAACGTATGAGACTTGGCATGTGGTTGGAACTTGATTTTCGAATGCGATATCTGAACACATAAAAAGTCCAGTGTATGTATACTGGCAAATTTGGTTGTATGGACGCGATGTTTGCCGTTGAAGTAATTCGATTAAGTGTTGTTGTTTTAATTGGGATGCGATTGTTGTGCCTCTGTTTTATTGTATGAGTTTATTCTCTCCAGTAAATTTAGTACAGCATAAATTTTTCCTTCACTCGCAATTATTACAGCTTCACTCAATTGTTACTTGTTGCTGAAATATGCAGATGACAAACACTCACCGAACCACATATGAGGCTGCTGAGCTCGGTGCCAACGGTGTGGGGACCAGTGGTGGTGGTGGTGGAAACCATGGCAACAACAATGAACCTCCCCATGAACCGCATTTGCCACCTCCTCCCCCGTTTACCCCCGAGATGTTCCTCGCCACAGCTGCTCAGGAGTCAGCGCAATGCGGAACAATCCCAGAAGAACATGGAGGATCTTCTTCGAACCATCGCCAACAACGTTCAATGTGGTAACAATCAAGGTGGTGGCATGGGAGTGAACCAATATAGCAGCTTCAAAGATTTCATGGACACCAGGCCACTAGTATTCAAGGAAGCAACAGAGCCACTCGATGCTGAGGAATGGATCAACACGATGGAAGATAAATTCCGTGTGTTGAGGATGATGGAGGTTCTAAAAATGGAGTATGCTGCACTTCAATTGCAAGGACCGGCGGGAATGTGGTGGAAGCACCATCGCACTACCTTCCCTCCAAATGCTCAGATTTCTTGGAGAGAGTTTGCTGAGGCCTTCCATGGAGCCTATATTCCACCAGGGCTGACCGAGATGAAGTTGGGAGAGTTTTTGGCATTGAACCAGGGCACCAAGACCGTGACGCAATACATACATGCCTTCAACAACTTGTGTTGCTATGCTCCCGACAGGGTTGACACAGATGCTAAAAGAATAGCCAGTTTTAAGAGGGGTCTCAATCCAAAAATGATGAAGCATGTTGGTACCAACAACCGCGTCAGATTCAATGACTTCATCAGCGACTGTCTGAAGCAGGAGAAGAATAATAATGCCAGCACCGCAGCCAAGACACGCAAGAGAGCCTTTGAAGGTGGGCCGTCTCAAGCTAGAGCTCCTATGGGAGGTCGTCCCCCATATCGCCCATCGGCACTTGGCGCTAGGTTTCGGCCACCTCAGCTAAGAAGTCAGAATTTCCGTGGACCTCAAAAGTCATACAAGATAGCAGTACAGCCCAACAAGGCAGCCACAACTACGGTACAAGGCAGTTCCAAGGGAGCTGTGGGATCTGCCGGGACAGTGAGAGGACCCTGTTATAACTGTGATCAGCCCGGTCATTTCTCAAGGTTTTGTCCATACCCGCCCAAAAAGAAGCAGCAGACTTATAATGCTAGAGTGCATAGTACGACAGTGGATGAAATTCCAGAGGGAGAGCCCGTCACTGCTGGTAAGTTTCCTATCAACGAAAACCCTGCAGTTGTTCTATTTGATTCTGGATCATCGCATTCTTTTATGAGTCAAGCATTTGCACAGAAACATGGACAACGATGCACAGAATTGGGTTATGGGTACCGTATAAGCTCAGCAGGGGATGATGTTTTGACCAACCAGATGGTTCGAGGGGCAACCCTTGAATTAGGTAGCAGGAAGTTCCGAGTGAACTTGATAGTTATGCCTAGGTTAGTCTTGGATGTCATTATAGGGATGAATTGGATGAAGGATTGGGGAGCAGTCGTAGATACTGGAAGTCGAGTACTTACCCTTAAGGATCCCCTGGGTGAGGGTACTTTCCAAGTACCATTGCCTCAGAGAATAGACCTGATAAGTGTTACCTATGCTACGGCAGTCATTCCTATTCATCAGATTCCGGTAGTGTGTGAATTCCCGGACGTATTCCCGGATGAGCTACCTAGTCTTCCGCTAGATAGGGAGATTGAGTTTGGAATTGAGCTAGTCCCCGGAACAACTCCGATTTCAAGGAGGCCCTATCGGATGCCTCCAGATGAGTTAGCTGAGCTGAAGAAGCAATTAGAAAATTTATCAAAAAAGGGATTTATTTGGCCAAGTAAGTCTGAATGGGGATGTCCCGCTTTGTTTGTGAAAAAGAAGAAAGAGGGCACGTTGAGAATGTGCGTAGATTATAGGCCACTCAATGCTGTGACCATCAAGAATAAATATCCCTTGCCACATATTGATGTTCTGTTTGACCAATTATCCAAGGCCAAGGTGTTCTCAAAAATAGATTTGAGATTCGGTTATCATCAGATTAAGATTAGGCCACAGGATATACCAAAAACTGCTTTTTCCACCAGATACGGGTTATATGAGTATCTTATCATGTCCTTTGGCTTGACAAATGCTCCTGCATACTTTATGTTTTTGATGAATATAGTTTTTATGCCAGAATTGGATAAGTTTGTGGTGGTGTTCATCGATGACATTCTGGTGTACTCCGAGAACAAGAAAGATCATGAAGAGCATCTGAGAACTGTCTTGACCAGACTTAGAGATCATCAATTGTATGCTAAGTTTAGCAAATGCGAATTCTGGTTGAAGGAAGTTCCTTTCCTTGGTCACATTCTGTCAGAGAATGGAGTTTCAGTCGATCCAAGTAAGGTGCAAGAAGTTATGAATTGGAAAGCACCGACCACAGTTCCTGAGATTAGAAGTTTCTTAGGACTAGTGGGTTATTACCGTCGCTTTATACCAGATTTCTCGAAAATCGCCAAACCGATGACAAGCCTCCTACAGAAGGATCACAAGTTTGTGTGGACAGAGGAGTGTGAAGCAGCTTTCCACACTTTGCGGAAACTGTTGACCACTACTCCTGTTCTAGCACAACCAGATATCGAGAAACCATTTGATGTGTTTTGCGACGCATCGAAGACTGGATTGGGTTGTGTTCTTATGCAAGAAAGGAGAGTCATAGCTTATGCATCACGTCAATTGAGAAAGCACGAGGTCAACTATCCAACACATGATCTTGAACTTGCTGCAGTTGTGCATGCCCTAAAAATTTGGAGACATTATCTACTTGGTAATGTGTGCAGTATTTTCACGGATCACAAGAGTCTTAAGTATATCTTTACCCAACCAGAGCTAAACATGAGACAGCGTAGATGGTTGGAATTGATAAAGGATTACAACTTGAATGTGCAATATCATCCTGGTAAAGCCAATGTAGTGGCAGATGCTTTGAGTAGAAAGTCACATTATTTAAATGTGCAGCCATTACTTGAAGATGGGTTCAATCTAATGCATCCTGCTATGTTACATAGTATTTAGATTAGTTGCTCTTTGGAAAGTAAGATAATAGAAGGTTAGAAAACCGACAAGGGAATATTCCATATCAAAGAGAAAATAAAAGAAAAGCCGTCTCAACACTTTAAAGTGGATGAATAGGGCGTGTTGTGGTTTGACAACCGTCTTGTGGTTCCCAAGGATCGAGAGCTTAGGAATAAACTCATGGATGAAGCTCACTTTTCTAAGCTATCTATCCATCCCGGAAGTAGTAAGATGTATCAAGAACTAAGATCTCGCTATTGGTGGACCAAAATGAAGAAAGAAATTACAGCATATGTTGTCAGATGTGACACATGTTGTCGAGTGAAAGCAATTCACATGAAACCTGCCGGTATGTTGCAACCCTTGTCCGTTCCTAGTTGGAAGTGGGACGATATCAGTATGGATTTTATCATGGGTTTGCCCACTAACCCAAAAGGCCATGATTCAATTTGGGTAATTGTGGACCGTCTTACCAAGACCGCTTATTTCTTGCCTATCAAAACAGATTATCGACAACCTCAATATGCCGAGAAGTATATCGCAGAAATTGTGAGGTTGCATGGTATACCAAAGACCATAGTATCTGATAGAGGCTCATAGTTCACGGCCCACTTTTGGGAACATTTACACAAAGGCTCGGGAACTAGTTTGATTCGCAGTACCGCTTATCATCCTCAGACAGATGGTCAGACTGAACGAGTAAATGCTGTTTTGGAGGATATGTTAAGAGCCTGTGTATTGTCTTCCAAGGGATCATGGGAGTCATGGTTACCGTTAGCTGAGTTCTCTTATAATAATAGTTATCAAGAAAGCATCAAGATGGCCCCATTCGAAGCTTTATATGGCAGAAAATATAGAACACCATTGAATTGGATCGAGCCTGGTGATAGAAGGTATTATGGCATTAACTTTGTAGAAGAAGCCGAGAAGAAAGTTCATATTATTCAGCAGAATATGAAAGCGGCCCAATCACGTTAGAAAAGCTATACAGACAGAAGAAGGAGACCCCTTATGTTTGAAGTGGGTGACTATGTTTATCTGAAAGTCACGCCAATGAAGAAGAAAAGGTTTGGAATCCGAAGAAAGCTTGCCGCGAGATTCATAGGACCATACAAGATCTTGGAACGAAGAGGTCCGGTAGCCTATAAGTTAGAGTTACCTGAAACAATGAGTATCGTTTTCCCAGTTTTCCATGTATCACATCTCAAGAAATGTTTGCGTGTTCCAGAGGAAAGAATAGAACCTCGAGGCATTCGACTCAAATCAGATTTGGTGTATCGTGAACAACCCGTCCGAGTGTTAGACACGAAGGAACGTGCTACTCGGAATAGTGTGGTGAAAACATACAAGATACAGTGGGATCATCATGATGAGGGAGATGCAACTTGGGAAATAGGAGAGTATCTACAAAAAGCTTATGAAGAATTTTATAACAAATGGTTCGTAACCCAAATCTCGGGACGAGATTTTTATAAGGGGGGAGGGCTGTAACACCCTGGTGTTATGCCTACATTTAGGCACTGCAAATCACGCATATCATGCATCATAAAGCATATTAATCGTACATGCCTAATCATGTAAATAACAACTGAAACACTGTTTCGAAACATATGAAACATGCTCGTGAAACATGAATGTTGCATATACTTGTTTAGAATTGTGTTTGCCCAAATTTCTTGCTAGATTAGTAAAACATGGTTGGCTACTATTGTAAATCATCTAGCAATGTTTAGTTCAATTTTTGGAGCAAGGTTGTATTTGAATTATTGCCAAATTTTGCTTTAAAAATAAATTCCCAAAAATTAGGGTTTTGAGTTAGATTTGGACTTTGATTTGATAATTCAAAATCTAGAAAGAATTTAGCTTTAGTCATAAAAGCAAAGTTGTAGAGAATTAAATTCTAAGCAACTTTCATTTTTGGGACATTTTCAAAAGATGTCATTTTCTTGCTCAAAGTGATATTTGAAAACTGGTAATTGAAAAATTCTTGAAAAATAAAAATGAAAAAGGGCTTTTTCAGTCGCGGGCCGCCGCCTCGTTTCTGGCCCGCCAGCCGAAGCCGGCCCGGCCTGCCTCCGCGCCCGCCGCCCGCTCACCCGCCTTCGCCTCGGCCCAGCTTGCTCGCCGTGGCCTAGCCCACCCGCGCGCTGTCTTCTCCTCCCGCACGCCGCGCCCGACCGCGTCAGGCACACGCGTCGCGCCGATATCACGCCACCGCAGCTCCGCATTCAGGCTGTCCAAGCGCAGCATTCCGCACTCAGCCAGCCACAGCAGCTCCTTCCGCGTGCAGTGAGCTTCGCCACCGAGCGCCGCAGTCGCTCCGCCGGCGATTTGCTCCTCCTCCCGCGCCTCATTCTCCGATTCCTCGCGCCAGCAACTCCGCCTCGCTCTCTGACACCTGGTGCTCGTGGTTGTGCCGTCATTTGAGCCAAGGTAGCGCTTGTTCCAAGCTTCGCCGCCATCGGCCATGGTGCCACCATGCTCGGCCGCCGTGGAACGTCCCCTTCCTCCCCTTCTCCGCCCTGCTTAGCTGCCTGCTCGCATTCGCCAATGCCTCACGAACCTCCTGCGCTCACTTGCTTGCCCTGGCCCGGCCGATAATGGCCGCCGGCCGCTGGCCGAGCCGCGCCGCCGCGCCAGCGCGCACACCGGCGAGGCCTCTGCCTCTGCTAGCCAGCCGGGCCGGCCAGGCAAAGCGGCCGTGGGCCGAAGCCCTGCCAGGCCGCCGCGCTCCCCCTTTCGCTCGGGCCACGCAGGCTGAAAACGGCCGTGGGCCAGCTGATTCCAGCGGGCTGGCCCAGCATTGTTTAAGGGATTTGTTTTCATTTATTCTTTATTATTTAAAATCTGAAATGGTTTGAAAAATATTTGGGTGCCCAAATTTGATCCAAATTTGTTGAAACAAATTTTTGCTAGGTTCCTTATCATCAAATCTACTTGGGAAAATTATTGCATGTCATTTTTGGGATACTTTTCCGTAGGATTTTATTTAATCATGTATATTGCTGATAACTTGAAAAATGTGTAGAAAAATCTATAGGCTTAAGAAAAATATGATTCCAAGTTTGTTAATCTTTTTATGTCATGTACTTCCTAGGAAAAATATGTTTCATGCATGTACTGTGGGAAAAGTTTTAGGTGTAGTTCAAGTACCTTTAATGGCTGATTTTTGTTATTTTTGCTAGAGAGCAAACTTTGTATAAAACATGTATGTGATAATTTTTGGATAGTCATTATATCCTATGAAGAACCTAGGAAAAATATTAATTCTGTTGTTTGACACTTTTCATAGTACAAAGCAATTTCATGCTCATTTTTATACTATTGCTTGTCATTTTTGTGTAGGATAGTTTACTTATCCAAATGCCATGAAATTTTATGGTAGTTTGTTTAGGATAGTATTATGCTACTGTAATTTTCTTAGATTTTTAGGAGCATCAGAAATATATGTTGCTATTCAAACCTATTATTAATTAGGGTTTAAGCAAGTGTTGCTTTAAGTGTGATGAAGAAATTAGTAAAGCTTTGGTGTATCTTTGAAGCATTTCATAAGATATGTTGACTTAACATATTAGTAGTAGAAGAGAATGTAGTAGATGACATGTGCTTGTAGTATAGTTTCTTGGATGATGTTGACTACCTTGCATTTAAACATATCCATTGCATTCATCTCCTTAGATGCACCGTTTGCATAATCACTTACGCGTATTGCATCATACAGGATCGCAAACCGAGAACCCAGTCATCATACCTGAGGAGCCCGAGGAGCAGCTCGAGGTGCAGCAGCAGGAAGTGCCAGAAGCCGACGAGGAGGACGTTGAAGAACTTCCGGAGTGCCCCGATCACCGTCCGAGCTCTTTCGAGAGAGGCAAGCCCCGAAGCATTTTTCTCCCAGTTTGCGATTATTTAATTAAATGCTTTACTTTAATTGATGCATTACATTCAGGAGTTGTTTGCAACCGTTGCTGCATTATACCTTGTCTACCTTTGTTATACTATATCCTTGTTACCCTGGTATCCGCAGTCAAGTCAATGCTTAGCTGGCTTAGACCGGTAGAAGTCAGGTGATTTCCTGTCACCTGCAAGCTATAGGTGGTTACCTGGATCTGCTTGGATGACTATGAAGTCATGGTATAACTAAGTGTTAAATGAAGTTGAGACCGGACGGAGACTTGTAGAGTTTTGGACTGTAGTGTTTTCCGTCTGTGTCGATTAAGGACCGACCGTTGTTGGGCCTCAAGTCATGTTGAACACATGCCTTACATTTAGCTGGCCGGATAAAGTACCTTCCGACCACGAAGCTGGGAGATTTTTCGGGCCGAGTAGATTGCCCGCAACGCACTGTGCCGGAGCAGGTGTGGTAGGATACGGGGGCGGGATGATAAGACCAAAGTGCAGTCGGTCGGCCCCCGGGTACATGTGGTTCCTGGCAAACTCAAGATTCCTGGAAAGTTGACTCGGTGATCAATATCTCACTTTAGCGGGTGAGTGAGGTTTGTGTAAGGAATAAATCACCAGCTGGTTAGGAATCGATTCGAATCGCCATCGCTCCTAGATAGTGAGCACTTGACTTGAGTTACTTCATCATAGTAAATGTTTATGGAACACTTGGACAGTTATAATGAATATGACAGTATGGAAGTTGTTTAATGATCATTGGTTATCATTATCTGCTTAATCACATGTTTACTCTAGTATAGGTGCAAATCTAGTCGATAGGTTAATAATAATTAACTTGGCAATAATGCTTTTAGAAAGGTTCTTGAAATGCTAAAAATGCTTCTTTTTGCAAATGAGTCAGCTACCCTACTATAAAGCCCTTCATAATCCTTGGTGTCATTTATTTTTGGTTATGTCGGGTAAGTCTAGCTGAGTACCTTCTCGTACTCAGGGTTTTATTCCCACTTGTTGCAGATGGGCAGATGTATTATGGCTACTGTATCAACTGCCTTTATCCTGCGATGGGTGATGCTTAGGACCATGGGCATGGTCATTCCTTACGTCTCACCTGATGCTTTTGTTGGAGATGATCATTCGCTGGCACTATATTTAAACTCCGCGTGAGTGTGTGTGGTTTGAACAAATGACTTCCACTACTTTTATTCGAACTGGTTGTAATAACTATGTTTAAACCCTAATGTATCTATGATGCGAACTTTTATGTAATTTGTGATGGTGACCGCTAAACTTATTACGATCATGGCTGGGACACGAGTTGGTTTGAAATCCTTCGTGATTTCATGGACTACCAGGTTATACGGGCTTAAGTTTGTTCAATCGTCTGCTCTGGTGGATGATTTTCTTACTTAATTTCGTATAATTGGTCGGTTCTATCACACTAGTCGAGGTAGAGGCGATGGGTTGTTGCCAAGCTGACCTCGAGCGAGACAAAGAATCAACATCTTGTCCGAGGCTTTACGCGCGGGGCCTCGGGCGAGATGGAGAATCAGTTCCCCATTGAGGCCCCCTATGCGAGGCCTCACGCGAGGCGGAGATTTGGTAGGCCGTCGAGGCTTCCCACGCGAGGCCTCGTGCGAGGCAGAGAGCTAGTGGGCTCAGACAAGGCCGGAGGCCAACCGATGGTTTACCTTTTGGCTTTGTCTTTGATTGGGTTTAAGTGATTTTTTCGATAAACGTTTAGGGTATCCCATTTTATGGTACCCGACAGTAGCCCTCGAGCCTCAGGGAGAGCATGAGCGCTCTTCTTGAGGTTTTAATGAGGCTTGACTGGCGGTAGCTCCTGGTAGAATAGTGTTTCGTACTTCGAGGCCTCGGTGGGTCCGCGCGAGCGCACCCGCTGGGTGTAGCCCCCGAGGCCCTAGGGGAGTGGATTCATTCCTCCAAGGTCTTTTTCTCATGTTGACCGAGGGATGTTATCGTATTTGCCGAGCCCACAAGTGCGAGTTCAGGTCATGGGGTCTCGACAAGATCGTAGGAAGAACCCCCGAGCCTCTGCATGGAGCGAGAGGGCGATCAGGAGTTCCCCTGACTTTTTGTGCGACCCTCACGCTTCCTTTTCGCTCGGAAGGAGGGGTGAAATATGCCAGGCTACCCTCGGTGGGCGCGAGCGGTGACACTTCCGGTGAGCTGTTATCGGGTAAGTCTGATTGGAGGCCTGAGCGCCATTCGCTAGGGGTCAGCTGGTGGTCTAGAGACATACTCCAAGAGTACCAGAGGGTTTCTCTAGTGGGTGCCGAGGTCGTTCGCTAGGCCTCGATGGCTCAGTGCCTCCCTATGGTGGGATCCCATTCGGAGACCTCCCTACCGATCTCGGACATGACTTAGGTCGTCCCAAGTGTTTCGCTTACTTGGGCCTCAGCCCCGTACGGGCTCACCCATAGTCATCCCTGACTCTGTTGCCCTAGGGTGGCTGTCAAAACCCTTAGGGGCCCAGCCTTCGAACCCCTGGACCGTAACGGGCTCGATGCCCTTTATTGTGTTTTTTCGAGTCTTCAAGTGCTGGCTTGGGTCGCTTGTCTTTGTCTTGGGTGTAGGAGGAGCCCCCAAGCCTCCGCACGGAGCGAGAGGGCGGTCAGGGGCCCCCTAACTTTTTTATTCAACCCTCACACATCCTTTTCGTTTGGACGGAGGGGTTGTTTGCCGAGCCCACTCGTGTGCGAGCCTGAGTCACTGGGTCTCGGCAAAGTTGCAGGAAGAGCCTCCGAGCCTCTACACAGAGCGAGAGGGCAATCAGGAGTTCCACTGGCTTTTTGGACGCCCCTCGCACATGAGGGTTTGTTTGCCGAGCCCTCCTCGGGTGCGAGCCTGGGTCGCGGGGTCTCGGCATATCTGTAGGAAGAGCCCCCTAGCATCTGCACGGAGCGAGAGGGCCATCAGGAGTTCCCCTGGCTTTTTGTACGACCCTCGCGCGTCCTTTTCACTCAAAAGGAGGGGTTGTTTTGCCAAGCCCCCTCGAATGCGAGCCTAGGTCGCTGGGTCTCGACAAGGTTGCGGGAAGAGCCCCTTAGCCTCTGCATGGAGCAAGAGGGCCATCAGGGGTTCCCCTGGCTTTTTGTACGACCCTCACACTTCCTTTTCGTTTGGAAGGAGGGGTGGAATATGCTAGGCTACCCTCGATGGGCATAAGCGGTGGCACTTCCGATGAGCTGTTATCGGGTAAGTTTGAGTGGAGGCCCGAGCCTCGTTCACTAGGGGTTGGCTGGTGGTCCAGAGACGCACTCCAAGAGTACCAGAGGGTTTCTCTAGTGGGTGTCAGGGCCGTTCGCTGGGCCTCGGTGGCTCAGTGCCTCTCTACGGTGGGATCCCATTCGGAGACCTCCCTGCCGGTCCTAGACACGACTTTGGGCGTCCCAAGCGTTTCGCTTGCTTGGGTCTCGGCCCCGTATGGGCTTGCCCACGATCGTCCCTGCTGTTGCCCTGGGGCGGCTATCAAAACCCTTAGGGGCCTAGCCTTCGAACCCCTAGACCATAATGGGCTCGGCGCCTAGTTCCTTTGTCTGAAAGGTATAGGGTGGGGGATATCTCCCCCATTGGCTCAACAACGATAGGCGCACCTTTTGAGGCGATTTTCCCGGGGAGGCGGAACGACGCTTGTCGCTGTAGTGGTTGGATGCAATGTCATGTCAACAGATGGAACATAACTATTCGCGTGATTAATGAGGAAAAGGTGGGCATGTGGGTGGTAAAATCGGATCTAGATTAACTACGCCGAATCTGAGGGAAACTTCCCCAATTTCGTCGCCCGTCCATTTCGCCCTCTTCCTGCATAAATACGCGATGAGCCTCGCCCCTCCCCTCCCTTACTTTGCCTACATTAGCCTTTGCCGCCCTTGAGCCGTCGCTAGAGCAGAGAGCACTGGGAAGAGGAAGGGAGAAGGGCGAGGCATAGAAGGAGAGAGGGGGAGAGACTCACCGCCGTAGTCAAATTCTCCACCGTGCTCATGGCCGGCAATGTCGTTGTCATCGAGGTAGACCCTTGGGGTCCGTCCGACATCACCGTGGAGATGCTTCAGTCGCTCATCGACGGTGGACTTCTTTGTCCAATTACTGACCCCAATAGGTCAGAGTGGATCGCTCCATCGAGCGAGCCGGAGCCGAGGCCCCGCGACGGTTATGTCATGAGCTTCGTGTCTTTTCATGAGCACGACCTCGGCCTTTTGGCGGACCAGTTCATGCGGGCGCTCCCACACTACTATGACGTGGAGCTCCACAACTTCAACCCCAATTCCATCGCACAGGCGGCCATCTTCATCATCGTCTATGAGGGGTATCTGGGGATTGCTCCCCATTGGGAGCTAGGGCTCCACCTCTTCCGAGCGAGGCATACCACCAAGCCGACGGGTACATTGGGCATAAGGAAGGCGGTGAGGGCAGCGGCTGCACTCTCCAAGTGCGCCAGGACCATCAACACCTCTACATCCCGGCCCAGCTCGTGTCGACCAATCGCTGCTGGTACACGAGCTAGTTCTATATTCGCAACGACGACGGTGGACTTCCTCCCTACACCGGGCAGATCATGGGGAGCTGCCCAAAGAGGTGGAAGTATGGCGTCCCGAGGGAGGATCAGCCTGAGCTGCAGCCGCTCTTAGAGGGGCTAGAGAGGCTGCGGGACCATGGCCTTACTACGGCTGTGGTCATGGCCACCTTCCACCACCGGAGGGTGCTGCTGCTGATGGCTCGACGGTGGTGCCTATTCGAGATGAGGCCGGATGAGCCGATCGAGGGCATCCGGATGTCTGCCTCCGCCCTTTCCGATGAGGAAATTCTTCACCAGGTGAGGGAGACAGTGGAGGCGAAGCTGAGGAGCAGTGGCCTGACCCCCTTCGCGATGCGTCCGTCGTGGGGGTTCCTCTCGCTGGTAAGTCACGCGCCACTGTAGCCCCCGAGGCCTCCCCGTTTCTCATTGTTTCTTGTTCCCTTATCCATGTTCGTTGTTCCTACAGGGGATGAGGGACGTGCAAGCCTCCCTGCCGCCTGTTCCCAAGAACGCAATGCGGCGGGCGGTCAACCGGGCGCATGCCAAGGCACAGAAGAGGCGGAAGGACACCAAGGTGGCGAAGCGCACAAAGAAGATCCTTGTGCGCGAGGAACTAGAGAAGCGCTGCTGGTAGCAAAGGAAGGACGGTCTCCCATTGGAGGTGTCCCCATCACCGTCGCTATTGATAGACGCTTCGGACAGAGATGACGAGGGCGAGATGGGGTGGGGTCCCCTAGACCATCTCCCTGACATTGGGGAGATGGTGCCTAGGGCGTCGACAAGCAGCCCAGCGCTCCCAGGGGGAGGAGGAGGAGCTGCCTTGGGGCTAGCAATCGCCCGCCCTGGGGCCGAGGCCGACACGCCAGAGGCACGGGTGTTGGGAAAGCGTGCCGTTAGCCTGATGGGCTCGTGGGTAGCGGTGGAGTAGGTAGCGGTGAGGGCGGCACAACTACCCCCCGCAGGGGACCGAGGGGGTGCTAGGGTCCATCGAGGACTGGCTGGCGCCAATAGATACAGAGGCCATGCCTCTGCCGCCACCATCGCCTGCGCAGAGGAGGGTCACCGTGTCGAAGCGGTTGCAGCCCCGCTCGAGGTAAGCATCTTTTTGGTAGAGTCGCAACATTTTCCGTTCATCCTTCGGTCTCATGCTAACCCCATAAGTATTTTGTCTTTAGCCAGAAGCGACCTACGGAGGTGCCTACCTTGGTGCCCCTTAAGGTGCTCAAGGTGAGCCCTGGCTCCACCGCCCACTGGGTGGCGGAGGCGCAAGCCGCCATATAACGTGGCGTGGCGTCGGCGAGGGCTGACCTGAAGGAGCCGGCCACCCAAGGAGGGGCTACCAAGGTGACCTCGACACAGACGGGGGAGGGAGCACCTCTGCCCCATGAGGGCAAGGCTCGTGAGTCAGATGGGGCTGAGGTGCCCTCCGTTGCTGAGGCCACTGAGGTCGAGGCCCCTAGGGTCTCCAAGGCCGAGGTGACGGAGGTCGGACCGCCTAGGACCGCCGAGGCCACAGCGATGGGGCCAGAGCCCCTGCGAACACCGAGGCCACGATGGCGGAGGCCGAAGCCCTCGGGACCATCGATGCCAACATGATCATGGTGAGGCCGTCGGCCCAGGAAGTGGAGATGAAGGCAGCAGAGGCCTCGGTGGCACCCTTGGTTCAAGGCCCGTCGTCATTGCAAGAGAGCACCCAGGAGGCGGAGGTCCATCCGATCTCCTCCGATGATACTTCCCAAGCGTAGGAGGTGGTCGATGCCGAGGTGGCCGGTGCCATGGAACAGCCAGTTTCGACCCCGGGCGAGGGAAGCTCGGCCCTCGTGCGGGTACGACCCGAGCCCTACGGGTGGGATCACCTGTGTGTCCTGTGGCAGAGCCAGGACGACCCTAAGGGGGAGCCCCTGTTCGCCCTCGAGGACATGGCCGAGGGTGGGCGCTAGGACACCTTCGAGTAATACCGCCAGCTAGCGGAGTGGTCATTGCAGACGATGCTGTCCGTGGTGGCCGACGATCTACCCAGAGTCGCCCAGGTTCGTGCTTTCTTTTCTCATGCGGTGTCATCTTTTTCTGAGTTTTCTTGTAGCGAATGCCCCCTGTTTTGCTTACCTAGGAGCTCGAGACCTGGTCCCTTGGGAAGTTAGTCTTTCTCTGGCAGGAGAGGGACATCTAGGACTAGCTCTAGCGGTAGAAGGGCCTGCTTGCCGACGCCAACGAGCTTCTGGTGGCGTGGAGCGTGGAGGTGGAGGACCTCCATCTTCATTGTGCCGATGCGAAGGCCAAGGCGGCCATGGCTCAAGAGCAGGCCACCCCTTGGCGGCGTAGGTCAAGGAATTGGAGGAGGAGCTAGCTCGGGTAGCTGGCGATCGCGATGCCTTTAGGTCCCAGGCTAGAGAAGCGACGGCCTCAGGCAAGGTCCTTGCTGGGCAGTACCAGCTGACGAAAGGCGCCTTGGATGAGGCCCTTATGGTGGCTGAGGCCTCTCGGACTGAGGCTGTGGTCTAGAGGGGAAAGGCCGAGGGTGAGTCCTATTCCTCTCGTTTTATTCGCTTTCCTTGTGTTCGCCCCCTAACTCCCTGGTGTGATGCAGAGCTAGGGAGAGATGCTTCTAGGGTGGCCGAGGCTTCTTGGGTCGAGGCCTAGTGCCTGAAGGAGAAGGCCGAGGCTTCCTGGGTCAAGGCCTAGCGCTAGAAGGAGAAGGCCAAGGGTGAGTCCCGTAGGCTTCCACCCCTATTTGGCTTGTTTTCCTTTGCGCTCAACCCCATTCCGTTTCTTTTGGCGCAGAGCTAGAGAAGGAGGTTGCCTGGGCAATCGAGGCCTCGGTCGCGGTGCAAGCAGTGCTAGAGACCGAGATCAGGGAGCACAATGCACTGAAGAGTGCTGCCCATACCACCTATGAGGCCCTAGAAGTCGAGGGGGTCCAGTCGGGCAGCTCCCTTGGGAGCCATCTGATTGCGTTGAGCGGCCAAGTGCGTGAGTAGCTCCGAGGGGCACTGCACATGGGCGTCAAGCGCGCCCTAGTCGTCATCGCCTCACACTACATCGCCGTTGACCTTCAAGCCATCAGTGATGGCTATGTCCTACTCGATGATGATGAGGAGGCCGATGAGGCGGTCACGAAGTTGATGGAGGTGGCAGAGGGCCCCGGCACAGCACTGGCCAAGCTATTCAAAGAGGAGGTGGTCCCTCCCCCACTGTCTGCCGATGCTGGAGGCCCTGAGCCTTGACTTGGGCCCAAGAGGCCATGTAAATAGAATAGGGATTAACTTTGTATCATAACGCTTATGGCCGTCGAGGCCTTTTTTAAAGTACTCGTGCTTCTTAATCATTTTTCTTATATTTTTGAGCCTCTGCCCTCTGTTGTCTCTGATCAGATTTCTTTTACAAAAAACATCCTTGGAACCTAAGCCACCCCTTGGGCGAAAGGTGGTGAGGGAGTGCCATAGCCTAGAGGCGTAGGCCATCTCGCGACTCTATCGGCCTTCTGGCCCTGAGACAGACTTTTGGTCCTTGGGTTTTTCACAACCGATTCATCAGAGCGTGCTAGAGAGTTTGACGTAGGAATTTTTTCGAAAAACGACTAAAAAATGGTGCGTGGGACTTAGGGGGGAGTCCCTCATCTAGCCCCCGAGGGAGGCTCGATTCTACAGAAGTAGAGCCATGTCTCCCTTGTGATGTTATCGTAATGCCGAGGCCCTCGATGGGCTCGGGGGGTTTCTCGAAGAATTAGAACAACTGAAGAACGATTTTTAATTGTATTTCAAGAAACAATGTATACAATGCTTGGAAATTTAAGGGTAAAAGCGACATAGCTGTTCTATGTTCCAAGCATTGGTGAGGATTTTGCCCTTCTCGTTGGCAAGCTTGTAGGTCCCGGGCTTTAGCACTTGGGCGACGATGTATGGTCCTTCCCACGGTGGGGTTAGCTTGTGGCGGCCCTTGTTGCTCTACCTCAACCTCAACACCAGGTCACCTACCTTTAGGTCTCGGCTTTGAATGCGCCAGGCCTGATAGCGTCGTAGGGCTTGCTGGTACTTGGCCGAATGTAGCAGCGCCACATCTTAGGCTTCCTCCAGTTGGTCAAGGGCATCTTCGCGGGTGGTGCGGTTGCTTTGCTCATTGTAGGCATGTAGCCTTGGGGAACCATATTCCAAGTCAGTGGGGAGGATAGCCTTGGCTCCATAGACCAGGAAGAAAGGTGTGAACCCCATGGCTCGACTTGGAGTGTTTCTCAGGCTCTAGATGACCGACGGGAGTTCAGCGAGCCATTTCTTGCCAAACTTCTTCAACCGGTTGTAAATTCTTGGCTTGAGGCCTTGTAGGATCATGCCGTTAGCATGCTCTACTTGGCCGTTTGTCCTTGGGTGTCCTATGGCCGACCAGGCCACACGGATGTGGTGGTCATCGTAGAATGTCAGGAATTTTTGACCGATGAACTATGTCCTATTGTTGGTGATGATGGTGTTTGGAACCCCAAACCTATGGATGATATCCATGAAGAACAGCACCGCTTGCTCGGATTTGATTTGATTGATTGGGCGAGCCTCGATCCATTTGGAGAACTTATCGATTGCTACCAGCAGATGGGTGTAGCCCCTAGGGGCCTTTTGTAGAGGCCCGACCATGTTGAGCCCCCACATGGCAAACGACCATGTAATGGGGATGGTTTGGAGGGCCTAGGCTGGGAGGTGCATCTACCACGCATAGTACTGGCATCCCTCGTAGGAGCGTACTAACTTGGTGGTGTCAGCAACCGCCGTCGGCCAGTAAGGCATTTTCAACAAGTGTCCAAGGCGCCGCATGGTGCCCGCAGGCGCCCGTGTGCAAGTCCCAAAGTAGGGCCTAGCCTACCTCGGTGGTGATGCATCGTTGGAGGACACCAGATGGACTTCGCCTATACAACTCACCGTTGTAGAGGATGTAAGTTTTGGCTTATCACGCAAGCCACCGGGCCTTGGTCCTGTCACTAGGAAGCTCTCCCCGAGCAAGCCAATCAAGGAACGGGACTCGCCAGTCCATGTCCTGGTCAGTCTAGGGAGGCTCCGTGTCGACTTCCATGACCTCGGGCTCGGTCGAAGGAGTCTCGGCGGCTGAGGGGGCATCAAGCCCTACGGTGGGTTCAGCCAGTGGGCCCTCTTTTGTTGTCGCGGCGTAGTCGATGGAAGGCTTGTGGAGGTCTCTGGCAAAGACGTTCAAGGGGACCGGAGCTTGCCGCAGACCCGTCACCCCTTCATGGTAGAGGGCTCGAGCATCGTGTGGACTAGCATCGCCGCAGCCGTGACATTCTGGCTAGCGTGATTAAAGATTGGGGGATGCTCACCCCCTTCGTCATCATTGATGTGGTGGTGGATGTCGTGGGCCCGTCATCGAGCTCCTCCACTGTCACCGCGACCCTACTGCTCCTACTCGAGAGTGTCTCAAAGCTGTTGCAGAAGGAGTCGATCTTGCTCAACCTTGGCCTGAAGCTCATGGAGCTGCTCTAGGTCCAAGCGTCGAAGTTGTCCGAGGGCAAGGTTCTCATTCCGCGCTACTGGTGGGACAATGCGTGAGGGCGTGGCATCGCCCATTCCCTGGCAAAGCGGGGTATGGTTGCCTTCCCCCTTGTCCTCATCACCCATGCTTGGCATCCCGAGTCCGATGTGGAAGCACTCACGAGTGGGATCGTAAGTGCCTTCACTATCAGAGTCAGAGTAGCCGAAGCAATAGTCACTCATGGCCAGGAAGCGGCGCATGGCTTCAGGGTCATGAAGCCTAGAGAAATCCGCTCTGGCCCATGCCTCGTCCTCCTCCGAGGAGTCAGCGTGGGTGTGGGTCTGAGCCATGATGTCGAAGTCGAGGGTGAAGTGCTGGCTGTGTCCTGAGGGATCCATGTGAGCAAAAGTGTAGGAGGCGATGGCATTTCTCAACCTGAACGGGTACGGGGATGGTGCCATCGTTGGGTTCTGCTCTGCTGGAGCTAGCTCCTCAGGACGTGGTGGGGTAGAGCTTGATGCTGAGGCATCGTCATGCACCACCAGCATCTTTCCCCGGTCTAGGCTCAGGCTAGACAGGTTCCCAATCAGGGACCTTGTGCCAATAGCTGGGCATGGGATACCGGTGGAGAGCGGCGTGTCGCCCTAAGTTCATGTGGTGTCGGGGTGGCCCTACTCGCGTCATGCCTGGCGAGCGCGACGAGAGCGGCCGCCCGGGCGCCGCCTGCACCTGGGCTACGGGTGCGTGACGTCATCATCGGTCGGTGGAGCTCAGGGTGTGAGGAGTACCATGTTGTACTCATGCCCTAGAGACATGAACTCTAGGCTCCCAAACCAAATCACCATGCCGAGACATAGTGGTCGTACAGGGTCTGCCATCCAGAACTTGTTGGGATGACGAAGCTAACACATAGAGGCCCCTACCTGGCATGCCAACTGTCAGTGTTTCAGACCGGCGAGCCCTCAACCAACTAGTAATTTTGTACTACATGTTCCCGATCCTGGATGGTGATGCAAAGAGACACAAGGTTTATACTAGTTCAGGCAGTGGGTGCCCTACGTCTAGTCTGAGAGTTTGGTCTTGTATTCCTTGCACCGAAATACTCATAGTAGGGGGTTACAAGCAGGGCGAGAGAGGGAGCTAGTCCTAGGTCTCTCCGTGGAGCGGCGTGGTTTGCTTGAGATGTTGATCTCAAGCTACGGGGGAGCTCGTGCGTTCGTCCGCGTGTTTATGCATGAATTCGTTGGATGGGCATAGGCCTAAATTGTCAACCTTCGATCCCCCCGGAATGGCCCTGGTCCCTCCCTTTTATAGTTGAAGGGGGACAAGGGTGATACATGTGCTAGCTACATGGCATCGTGCGAACGGAGGTGGCATGTCCGAGCCCTATAGCCTGTTACTATGGCGGCGTGGTCGACGGAGTGGCCCTATCCTTGAAGTACTGGGGTGACGCGCTGGTCACATCTAGTCTTGTGCGTCATGGGAGCTCTAGTATTTTCTTGAAGCAGGGCATGGTGGTCGACGTGCCGGTTACTATGTGTTGGCTGCGTGAGGAGCCGAGGCTCAGTGGGTGACGAGGCCGAGCCATCGGGGGAGGCTCGGTGGGCGTGAATCCCTAGGTTGCCGAGACCCTGAAGTATATTGCTGAGGCTCGGGGGAGCAGTAGGTCTCATACACTGATTCCGAGGCTATGGTGACCTGGACTTGACTCCCCACACCGCGTTGTTCCTGGGGCGGGGGTTAGGTGGCACAGTGTAGGGCGAGCACTGATCGTGGGCACAACACTAGAGCACAATGGCCGGTAACCCCAACCCTGTCCTGTCTTAGACGGTATGGCGCTGATGCGACCTCCCGTCTCGTTGGCTGTTCCACAGTGTCGAGCCACCGTTCGGCTGATATCGTGGGAGTAGTTGGCGCATTAATGGAACATGATGCCTGGTCGGGGAGACTGGTCGAGGTAGAGGCGATGGGTTGTTGCTGAGCCGACCTCGAGCGAGACAGAATCAACATCTTGTCCGAGGCTTTACGCGCGGGGCCTCGGGCGAGACGGAGAATCGGTTCCCCGTTGAGGCCCCCTGTGCGAGGCCTCGCACGAGGTGGAGATTTGGTAGGCCATCGAGGCTTCCCGCGCGAGGCCTCATGCGAGGCAGAGAGCCGGTGGGCTCAGACAAGGCCATAGGCCAACCGATGGTTTACCTTTTGGCTTTGTCTTTCATTGGGTTTAAGTGATTCTTTCGGTAAACGTTTGGGGTACCCTATTTTATGGTACCCAACACAATCACTCAAGCAATGCACTTGGATCACTCCCAATCTCACTATGATGATGAATCAATTATGGAGATGAGTGGGAGGGCTTTGGCTAAGCTCACAAGGTTGCTATGTCAATGCAAATGGCTAAGAGAGTGAGCTTGAACCGACCATGGGGCTTAAATAGAAGCCCCCACGAAATAGAGCCGTTGTACCCCTTTACTGGGTACAGTGCGGGGTGACCAGACGCTCCAGTCCAACTGATCGGACGCTGCTCCTCAGTGTCCGGTCGCCCGATGGCGGCCACGTGTCTAATGCGTTCAATGGTGAACGTTTGATCTCAACGGTCGACATATTGACCAGACGCTCCAACAGAGTTGACCGAACGCTAAACCCTCAGCGTCCGATCGTTTATAGTAAGGGTCCAAAACAAGTTTTTGCTGACCGGACGTGTCCGGTCAAGCCTGACCGGACACAGCCCAGCGTCTGGTGCTTAGCCCTAATTACTGTGCCGACCGACAACACAATCGGATGCAACCCTTTAGCGTCCGATCGCAGAGCGACCCAGCATCCGGTCAGTTGACTGATGCCAGCATCATTGCGACCAACTCCATTTCACTTCTAACTTCTCCACCCTTGCTCAAATGTGCCAACCACTAAGTGTATCACCTTGTGCACATGTGTTAGCATATTTTCACAAACATTTTCAAGGGTGTTAGCATTCCATTAGATCCTAAATGCATATGCAATGAGTTAGAGCATCTAGTGGCACTTTGATAATCGCATTCTGATACGAGTTTCACTCCTCTTAATAGTACGGCTATCAATCCTAAATGTGATCACACTCTCTAAGTGTCTTGATCACCAAAACAAAATAGCTCCAACAAATTATACCTTTGCCTTGAGCTTTTTATTTTTCTCTTTCTTCTTTTCAAGTTTAAGCCCTTGATCATCACCATGCCATCACCATTGTCATGCTATGATCTTTATTGGCTTCTCCACTTGAAGTATGCTACCTATCTCATGATCACTTGATAAACTAGGTTAGCACTTAGGGTTTCATCAATTCACCAAAACCAAACTAGAGCTTTCAATCTCCTCCTTTTTGGTAATTGATGACAACCCTTATACAAAGATATGAATTAAAATTCAATTGAATCCATGTTGCTTTCCAAGCATATTTACCATGTGTAAAAGGATATGGACAAGTTTCATGAACCCCAAATGGTAGCAATTGCTCCCCCTACCTATGTGCTAAGAGTTTGGATTGAAGCTTGCACATATGCTTAGATAGGAAATATAGGAGTCAATGTCTACCATATGATCCTAAGGTATAAAAGATAGACCTTTGAAGTGTGATACCAATCGGAATGCACCAATATACCATCCTTAGCATCATGGATAGCTCAATACCACTTAGAAATATTTGGAAGTGAAAGTTATCTAGTGATTTCATTTCATCATTCAATCTAACAACTAGCATACATCACACAAGCATGGATATTTTAAATTTAGAATGTATACCATGCAAGCAAACATATGAAATGCATATTCAAATGCACCATACAAGTTCATAAGCTTGCTCCTCCTACTTGTGTGCTCAAAATTTTAATTGATCCCTTTCCCTTTTCACTTTTCTCTCCCTATGTCATATATCAAGTATATCTTTATGTTTCTCTCCCTTTATGATATTTCTTCCCCTTTTTCACTATTGTTACTACTATCTTTGTTTCTCTCCCCTTTTGTCATCAATGACCACAAAGGTTCAAAATATAGATAGTATTACTTGTAGGGTCGAGATTATCAATGTCAATCAATGGGGTGAGGAGGATTTTCCCAAATTTGGTCCAATCTAGATTATTTACCAAAGATTTTTAACTCGGTTTGATCCAAGGACAAGCTTCTTCACACCTCCAAATAAGGGTTATCTTGTACCATGTTGAGTTAAACACTTATAGCTCATTTTCTAGATTAAACACTAGGTTTACAAGCCCATAAACATGTCATATGCTATCACTAGATCAAGTCAAGCATAGAAGCAATAGTGATACCATATAGACATCAAAATCATTTGATTTTCATGAATGAGCCTAATAACATAGAACCACTTGAAAGGTCCTAATAAGATTGAGAATGTGACTAGATGCACTAACCATGTCCTTAGCAAAGATGTATGTCATGCCAATCAACTTTTACCTTGGATTGCTCGAAGGAGAGGCATGTTATATAAGTGGGGGTGCATCAACACATATTTGAGAAATACAATATGTTCAACTCATTCCTTAGCTTGCAAAACCTTTTCTCATCCAATGGCTTGGTGAATATGTCGGCAAGTTGATCTTCGGTGCCTACACTCTCAATGTAAATGTCCCCTTTTTGTTGGTGATCTCTTATGAAATGGTGGCGGACATCTATGTGCTTAGTTCTTGTATGTTGAACCAGATTGTTGGTTAGCTTGATTACACTCTCATTGTCACATAGCAATGGCACTTTCTTGAACTTGATTCCAAAGTCACTCAAAGTGACCTTCATCCAAAGTATTTGTGCACAACAACTATCGGCGGATATGTATTCGGCTTCGGCGGTTGATAATACAACACTATTTTGCTTCTTTGATGACCATGAAACAAGTGATCTTCCCAACAATTGACATGTGCCCGAGGTGCTCTTCCTTTCAACTTTGCATCCACATAATCCGAGTCAGAGTAACCAACTAGCTCAAACTTTGCTCCTTTGGGATACCACAAACCAACATTCGGCGTATGCTTCAAGTACCTCAATATCCTCTTTGTAGCTTTCAAATGACTTTCTCTTGGTGAGGCTTGAAATCTTGCACACATGCATACACTAAACATGACATCTGGCCTTGATGCGGTCACATAGAGTAGGCTTCCAATCATAGACCGATACAACTTTTGATCCACCATATTTCCACTTGCATCACTATCCAAGTTGCCATTGGTTCCCATTGGTGTGCTAATGACTTTGCTATCACTCATGCCAAACTTCTTGATCATGTTCTTGATGTACTTGTCTTGACTTACAAATGTACCATTCTTCAATTGCTTGATTTGAAGACCAAGGAAGTAACTCAATTCTCCAATCATGGACATCTCAAACTCATTAGCCATTATCTTTCCAAACTCATCACAAAAGTCTTGATTGGTTGATCCAAATATGATATCATCAACATAGATTTGCAATACAAATAGATCTTTTCCAATCTTCTTGATGAAAAGAGTGGTGTCAACCTTGCCCATTGTGAATCCTTTAGAGAGGAGGAAGTCCCTCAATCTTTCATACCATGCTCTAGGTGCTTATTTCAATCCATACAATGCCTTCTTCAACTTGTACACATGGTTGGGCTTCTTATCATCTTCAAAACCAAGAGGTTGCTTAACATATACTTTTCCATTGATGTAACCATTGAGAAATGCACTCTTAACATCCATTTAATAGAGCTTAATGTTGTGGGCACAAGCATAGGCTAGCAAGATTCTAATTGCTTCCAATATAGCAACCAGGGCATATGTTTCTCCAAAGTCAAGACCTTCAACTTGTATATAGCCTTGTGCTACTAATCTTGCTTTGTTCCTTACTACTATCCCATCTTGATCTTACTTGTTTCTGAAGACCCATTTGGTTCCAATCACATTGTGTCCCTTTGGTCTTTCTACCAACTCCCATACTTGATTTCTTGTGAAGTTATTTAATTTTTCATGCATAGCATTTACCCAATCAACATCCTTCAATGCTTCATCTATCTTCTTTGGTTCAATGGATGATACAAATAAGAAATGCTCACAAAATGAAGCCAATCTTGATCTAGTTTGCACACCTCTTGAAATATCACCAATGATAGAGTCCAATGGATGATCTCTTGCAACATTGGTTGGTTGGAGGATTGGAACTTGATTGCTTGCACTTGCTTGATCATTGGGTTGAGATGATGTACTAGCCACTTGATCTTGTTCATTGTCATGAGATCCACTTGTACTAGCTTGATTTGTATCATCTTGCACATTTGAGTTGGAGAGCACTTGTACTTGATCATTTTCATCATCATTCACTTGCCTAGGCCTCAATTCACCAATATCCATGTTCTTCATGGTATTTGAAAGTTGAATGCCTCTAACATCTTCCAAGTTCTCATTCTCTACTTGTGAACCCTTGGTTTCATCAAATTCAAAATCATAAACTTCCTTAAGAGTACCACTATCCAAATTCCAAACTCTATATGCTTTGCTTATAGTGGAATAGCCAAGTAGAAATCCTTCATCATATTTCTTGTCAAACTTGCCCAATCTAGTGCCTTTCTTCAAGATATAGCATTTGCAACCAAAGACCCAAAAATATGCAATATTAGACTTTCTACCATTCAAGAGCTCATATGGTGTCTTCTCTTTTAATCGGTGACAATAGAGACGGTTGCTACAATAGCAAGCCGTGTTGATAGCTTTGGCCCAAAAAGATTGACTCACATTGTACTCACTAAGCATAGACCTTGTCATATCAATAAGTGTTCTATTCTTCCTCTCAACAAGGCCATTTGATTGTGGAGTGTATTTGGCCAAGAATTGATGTCTAATTCTAAATTCATTGCATAACTCATCAATTCTAGTATTCTTGAACTCACTACCATTGTCACTTTTAACTCTCTTGATGGTTGTTTCAAACTCATTGTGAATGCCCTTGACAAATGATTTGAATGTTGCAAACACATCACTTTTGTCCACTAGAAAGAATACCCATGTGTATCTAGTGTAGTCACCCACTATCACAAATCCATATTTGTTTCCACCAATACTAGTGTATTGTGTTGGCCCAAACAAATCCATATGCAATAACTCAAATACTTTACTAGTGCACATCATGCTTTTCTTAGAATGGGTGTTTCCAACTTATTTGCCGGCTTTACAAGAGCTACAAAGCTTATCCTTTTCGAACACAATATCTTTCAAGCTGTTAACTAAGTTATGCTTAACCAATCTATTCAATTATTTCATTCCAACATGACCAAACCTTCTATGCCATAACCAACCCATGCTAGACTTAGTGAACAAGCATGTAGATAATCTAGCTTCACTAGCATTGAAATCAACCAAGTATATATTCTTATATCTAAAGCCTTTGAAGATCAAGTTAGAGCCATCTACACTTATGATTTCTACATCATCTACCCTAAATATGCATTTGAATCCAAGATCACACAATTATGCCACGGATAGCAAATTAAAGTTCAAGCTCTCTACTAGCAACACATTAGATATGCTCATGTCATTTCATATTGCAATCTTACCAAGCCCTTTGACCTTGCCTTTTCCATTATCACCAAATGTGATACTATCATAACCATTATTGCCATTGGTGTTGATTGAGTTGAACATTCTTGCATCACCGGTCATGTGTTGAGTGCACCCACTATCAAGAACCCAATGCCTTCATCTAGCTTTGTAATTGACCTACAAAAGAAGATCAATTCTTTTTAGGTACCCAAACTTGCTTGGGTCCTTGAAGGTTAGTCACTAAGCTCTTTGGTACCCAAATGACTTTCTTCTTTGAGCCCATCCATGGTTTACCAATAAACTTAGCCTTCACACCATTTGTACCCTTAGTAAGAATATAGCATGAATCAAGCTTGAGGAATGATACATTAGCATTTTTGCTCTAGTTGGTGCATTTATGCTCTTTATAACCAACTTGCTTGCAACTAGTGCAAAACCGACCATTGTTCTTCACAAAACTAGTTTTGTGAGGAGCAAAGGCTGCCTTGCCTTTCTTGGGAGTATAGCCCAATCCCTCTTTGTAGAGAGAAACGCTTTAGCTACCCAAGCACATAAGCAAGCGGTCCTCACCACCGTAAGCCTTAGCTAAGGTGTGAGTGAGCTTAGTGACCTCCTTCTTGAGGCTCACATTCTCAACCACTAGTGAGGCATCACAAGTGAGACCATCACTACTAGATGAGATAGAAGTGGAAGTGCTACAAGAAGGGTTAGTAGGACCAACAATGATAGGCATAGATAGTGATTCATCAATTATATCACAAGTTAAACCTACATCACAAGTTTCAACATGCTTCTTTTTATCTTGTTCATTAAGCAAAGTGGAATGAGCCTTTTCAAGCTTTTTGTGAGCCTTGCCAAGCTTCTCATGGGCTTCCTCTAGCTTCTCATGAGTTGCTTTGAGCTCATCAAGGGCTTGCTTAAGGGCTTTTACCTCCTTATTCAAGCTCTTGCATTCCCTTCTCTTAATGTCAAAGTATTCTTTAGCATCTTCTAGCATGTCAAATAATTCATCCTTAGTAGGTTCATCATCATCACTATCACTATCATTTTTATTTTCATGTTCATTATCATCAACATGTTCTTCATCACTTTCATCATCACAAGATTGTACTTTAGTGGCCTTAGCCATGAAGCATGATGAAGATTCAAAGAGATAAGGCTTCTCATTGATAGCAATGCTTGCAAGAACCTTCTTCTTGGTGATCTTGTGATCATCACTATCATCATCATCATCACTTGAGGAAGCATCACTATCCCAAGTGACTACATATGAACCACCCTTCTTCTCCTTGAAGACCATCTTGTCCTTCTTCTCTTTCATTTCCTTCTTATCCTTCTTCTTGTTCTTCTTGTTGTCATCATCATTGTCGCTATTGTATGGGCATTGAGCAACAAGATGATCTTTGCTTCTACACTTGAAGCACCTTCTTGACTCTTCTTTGTTCTTGGATGAAGACTTCTTTCTTCTAGCATGGTAGCCCTTCTTCACCATGAACTTGCCAAATCTCTTGCCAAATAGAGACATCTTCTCATCATCATCATCATCATCCCATGAATCATCATCTTCACTTGATGTTTCTTGCTTGGCTTTTCCCTTGGATGATGTGGCTTCGAATGCCATGCTTTTCTTCTTGTCATCCTTATTTTCTTCTTTCTTCTCCCTCTTTTCTTCCTTCTCATCATCATCTCTATAAGCATCATCGGTCATGATATCTCCCAAGATTTGATTTGGTGTCATTGTATCGAAACCGAACCTCACTAGAATAGTGACCAATGTACCAAATCTTAAGGGTAAGCATCTCAAGAACTTATTTGAGAATTCCTTATCCTCTATCTTCTCACCAAGTGCCTTGAGATCATTTACTATCACTTCCATCCTATGGAACATATTCGACACACTATCATCTTCCTTCATCTTGAAACTAGTAAATTTATCCTTGAGAATGTATGCCTTTGCACCCTTGATTGCCTTGGTGCCCTCAAATGATTCTTCCAATTTCTTCTATGCCTCATGAGCTCTCTCAATGTTCTTGATTTGCTCAAATATTCTCTCATCCAAAGCATCATGGATGGCACTAAGAGCAATGCCATTATTTTGGAGTAGCAATTCTTCGGCGGCGATGGGAGCCTCTTCATCTTCTATCTCAATTTTTGTTTCTACCACCTTCCAAATCTTCCTATTGATTGACTTCATATATGTTGTCATCTTAGCCTTCTAATAGGGATAATTTGAGCCATCAAATTGGGGTGGCTTCTTGGTATTGTTGATTTGACCCATTTTAACACCGAAGGTTGTTAAGCCTTAAATAACAGTGACCTCAGCTCTAATACCACTTGAAAGGTCCTAATGGCTAGAGGGGGGGTGAATAGCCTAATAAAAAATTCTACAACAACACTTAACAAAATGGTTAGACAATTATGAGGCGAAGCAAATGTTGTGCTAGCCTACTTAAAATGCAAGCCACCTACTACAATTCTAGTTTAGACAGTGTCTATCCACACAATAGCAAAGACACTACCCTATGTTAGTGTGCTCCCAAAGTCTAACTAAAGAGCAACACCAATCAAGCAAACAAGCTCTCACAACTAGTTACACTAAAGAGCTTGACAACTAGTTTGCGGTAATGTAAAGAGAGTGATCAAGAAGGTTATACCGTCGTGTAGAGGAAGGAGCCAATCAATCACAAGAGAGAATTACAATGTAGACCAATCACCTTGGAATCAAATGATGAACACAATAATTTTTTACCGAGGTTCACTTGCTTGCCGGCAAGCTACTCCTTGTTGTGGTGATTCACTCACTTGGAGGTTCATGCGCTAATTGGCTTCACACGCCAAACCCTTAATAGGGTGCCACACAACCAACACAAGATGAGGATCACACAAGCCATGAGCAATCCACTAGAGTATCTTTTGGTGCTCCACCGGGGAAAGGTCAAGAACCCCTCATAATCACCATGATCAGAGCTGGAGACAATCACCACCCTCCGCTCGATGATCCTCACTGCTCCAAGCTATCTAGGTGGCGGCAACCACCAAGAGTAACAAGCGAAATTCGTAGCGAAACACAAACACCAAGTGCCTCTAGATGCAATCACTCAAGCAATGCACTTGGATCACTCCTAATCTCACTATGATGATGAATCAATGATGGAGATGAGTGGAAGGGTTTTGGCTAAGCTCACAAGGTTACTATGTCAATGCAAATGGCCAAGAGAGTGAGCTTGAACTAGCCATGGGGCTTAAATAGAAGCCCCCATGAAATAGAGTCGTTGTACCCCTTCACTGGGTACAGTGTGGGGTGATCGGACGCTCTGGTCCAACTGACCGGACGCTGCTCCTCAGCGTCCGGTCGTCTGATGGTGGCCACATGTCTCCTGCGTTCAACGGTGAACATTTGATCTCAACAGTCGACATGTTGACCGGACGCTCCAACAGAGTTGACTGGACGCTGAACCCTCAGCGTCCGATCATTTACAGTAAGGGTCCAAAACAAGTTTTTGCTGACCAAACGCGTCCGGTCAAGCCTGACCAGACATAGCCTAGTGTCCGGTGCTTAGCCCTAATTACTGTGCCGACCGACAATACGACCGGACGCAGCCCTTCAGCATCCGGTAGCAGAGCAACCCACTGTCTGGTTAGTTGACCGACACCAACATTATTGCGACCAACTCCATTTCACTTCTAACTTCTCCACCCTTGCTCAAATGTGTCAACCACCAAGTGTATCACCTTGTGCACATGTGTTAGCATATTTTCACAAACATTTTCAAGGGTGTTAGCATTCCATTAGATCCTAAATGCATATGCAATGAGTTAGAGCATCTAGTGGCACTTTGATAACCGTATTCTGATACGAGTTTTACTCCTCTTAATAGTACGGCTATCAATCCTAAATATGATCACACTCTCTAAGTGTCTTGATCACCAAAATAAAATAGCTCCTACAAATTATACCTTTCCCTTGAGCTTTTTATTTTTCTCTTTCTTCTTTTCAAGTTTAAGCCCTTGATCATCACCATGCCATCACCATTGTCATGCTATGATCTTTATTGGCTTCTCCACTTGAAGTGTGCTACCTATCTCATGATCACTTGATAAACTAGGTTAGCACTTAGGGTTTCATCAATTCACCAAAACTAAACTAGAGCTTTCAGGTACCTATGTGGGAAGACTCTAGAAGGACCGAGAAGCCACATCACCAAAGCAGAGCCTAAGTGGCTAACATGTGGGGCCCCCGTGCCCCACTGTCAGGCCGCTCAGCCCCTTGTGGTCCCACCTGTCAGCCTCATCGCTATGTCGATTTCCCAACGCCTTTGAGGATGCATCTAGGCCGTTGTTTAAGTCAGTTTGATCCAAGGCCTCACGTTGGACCCCCAGGCTATATAATCTAGCCTGCACCCCCTAGAGGTAATGCTCATTTGATCCTAAGAGCTAAGAAGCTAGAAATCCTAATTCATATATCCACCATGATTAGAGCCAACAATCAAGAGATGATTAGTCCTCCATAGGATCTAGTCAAGTTCTAGAAATAGAGAGATAGAGTGTGAGGGAAGAGTTATGGAGGAGTCTCGGCCTATCGGTGGTCTCTCTATGGCTTGTACCTGGCGGAATCAATTCTTCTTGAGCTTGCTTATGAGATTGCTCTGGTAATCGACTTCTAATTTAAGTAAGCATCTTGTTCATATTATTCTTTAGGTTTACGACTCTCTTTTGAGTACTTTAATCCTTGTAGCTCCTAGGTTAAAGTAGTATTCATAGTGTAAGCGTGGTGCTTAGACTCGATTACTCGTAGATGTACCCTATTTTCTGGATCGGTGGTAACTCACGAGGGTGATACTTATAGCCTCGTTGAATCCTCTGTAGTCCACCTCCTATTAGTAGGACTAGCAGGACAGTATTGCTATATGAAATATATTCTGTCTGTGTTTTCTCTTGTATTATCCCCAGAATTGAACAATAGAAAACAAAGCTTACCGAAGTTAGAACTAGAATACCTGAGTAGACTCCTCTACGCTCCTATTTTCTATCCTTGATTATGAAGTTGGGATAAGTTAGATTAGGTTATTCTCACCTCTATTCCTTTGGGTTTGATATAAAACTGGGTTACTCTCGATGAAGTGCTACAACGGTATAATATGTGCGCGCTTGCAGATTAATCTGTGTGCATTAATTTATACCAACAGGCATTTCTGGCATCGTTGTCGGGGAATGGTTGCTGAGTTAACTTCGAGTCTAGCTTATCCTTGTATTATACTTTTATCTTTTCTTTTATTCTTTTATTCTTTTTTACCATGGATCTAGAATCCACCCCTATTTACCAATATGGAGCACCCATGAGCGCAAGACTATAGCCAAAAGAGTCTTCAAAGCCTATCCTAACACCTGGCTATGAACTGCGCACGTGTTATTTAATATGGTTCAGGATCAACCCTTTTCAGGCGAATATGATGAAACCCCTATTCCCACCTAAATGAGTTTGAGCCGACCTGTGCATGACTTCACATTGCGGGCATGTCAGACGAAACCTTACGATGGAAGCTTTTCCCTTTCTCTTTGATGGGAAAGGCTAAACGTTGGTACAATCTCACTATAGGGAGTAGACAAGGAGATTGGGAAGCCCTATGTTCTAGCTTTTTCTTGCAATTCTTTCCCATCTCTAGGGTAGTCAAACTTTGTTCAAAGGTTCTATCTTTTAAACAAAAGAAAAAAGAATCTCTAGGCACGGTATGGGAATGCTTTAATACTCTTATCAATACTAGTCCTGACCTTGCCATTCAAGACCCTATTCTCCTTCAACACTTTTATATGGGTCTTGGTAGGGAATCCTCAATACTTCTTAATACGACCTCAGGAGGCTCGTTCTTGCATGTCTCTGCAAATGTGGGGGAAGCATTCTTACAAAAATTTTAGAGAACATCTCTGAGGAAGAAGAAGACAAACCATTAGAGGAAGAATCCTAGATAGCTAAACCTGAATCTTTACTAGACCCATCACCAACTTCAGTTGTCTCAAATCCTGAACCACCAGAATAGGAGGAAGCTCTGATTTTGGATTTTATGCTGGAATTCGAGGATGAACTTTTTGATGAATATGGAAACACTTCAAATTACCATACCATGAGGAGACCCCAGAAGTCTAGGAAATCATTGAATAATGAACCTTTAGATCATTCTATGGAAGCTTTTCTTAAAAAGACTATGAAAGAGCTAGTGTCTATTATTAGCAATGAATGGATAGAAGAATTAGAGCTTTCCTCTGATGTGATTCATTTAGATTCACCTTCTATATCCATTCGTTGCCAAATTAATCAAGCTCCTTTCGATGCTCTTTACAATCTAGTTGTGGGTATTAATATCATGTCTGCATCTTTTGCTCTTGATTTATTAGAGCACATGCCATTAACCCCCACAACAAAGTTATTGAAAGGTCTTTCAGGACACATTCTCCCGAGTTTGGGAATTTTATATGTCCTCCCTATCCATGTCAATAGCACTAGAGTTCATTTGAGCTTTTATATCTTTGATACTATGGAGTTTGACCTATTGCTAGGACAACCAATTGGAAGACTTATCTAAGAAGGCCAAACGGGGAAGTTGAAAATAAGACTTAGGAAAAACTTTAAACTTTCTATACCCATTACTCATTCTCTAAATACTGAGAGTGAGCCAATTCCTGATGAAGACCTAATGGAAGAAGTTAAGGTTGCATCTCTTGATTATTTGATTGAACCCAACTTTGAAGATGATGCCCAATTCTTCATCGAGGAAGAAGATAAAAATCTGATGGAATCCGAACCTCTAGATGAATTGTTGGAACCACCAAAGCCCACCATTGAGCTTAAATCCCTACCTTCTAGTCTTAGATATGCTTTTCTTAATAATGATTAGGATTCTCCTGTGATCATAAGTGATAAACTCTCTCAGGAAGAATCCCTACACCTGCTAATTGTCTTAGAAAAGCATTGTTCTGCCTTTGGCTACTCGCTCTAAGACCTTAAGGGAATTAGCCCTGCTCTTTGCACCCATCGCATCCCTATAGATCCTAACTATATACCTTCTAGGGAGCCCCAGCGTTGACTTAATAATGCGATGAGAGATGTTGTTAAGAAAGAGGTTTAAAACTTTTGCACTCTGAGATTACCTATCCTATGCCACATAGTGAGTGGGTAAGCCCTGTTCAAGTTGTGCCTAAAAAGGGAGGCATGACTGTTGTTAAAAATAAAAAGAATGAATTAATCACCCAAAGAACCATCACTAGATGGTAGATGTGCATAGATTACCGAAAACTTAACAAGGCAATAAAGAAAGATCACTTTCTGTCGCCCTTCATTGATGAAATATTAGAGCGACTAGCGAACCACTCTTTCTTTTGTTTTCTTGATGGGTATTCAGGCTACCACCAGATTCTGATCCATCCAGATGACCAAAGCAAAACCACCTTTACATGTCCATATGGAACTTATGCTTATCGTAGAATGTCTTTTGGATTATGTAATGCTCCAGCTTCTTTTCAAAGATGCATGATGTCTATATTTTCTGATATGATTGAGGAAATCATAGAAGTTTTCATGGATGACTTTTCTATTTATGGAAAAACTTTTGATAATTATCTTGACAATTTAGATAAGGTTTTGCAAAGATGTGAAGAAAAGCACTTAGTCCTTAATTGGGAGAAATGTCATTTTATGGTTAGAGAAGGCATAGTGCTTGGACACTTGGTGTCCGAAAGAGGGATAGAGGTAGATAGGGCTAAAATTGAAGTAATTAAACAGTTACCTCCCCTAGTAAATATTAGAGGGATCCATAATTTTCTTGATCATGCTAGTTTTTATTGTTGCTTTATAAAAGATTTTTCATATATTGCTAGACCACTTACTAATCTTTTGGCTAAGGACGTTCCCTTTGAATTTGATGATGCATGTTTGAAATCTTTGAACATTCTTAAGAAAGCATTATCTCTGCACCAATCATTCAACCCCTGATTGGTCGCTATCTTTTGAAATTTTGTGTGATGCTAGTGATTATGCTATGGGGGTAGTGTTGGGACAAACTAAAGATAAAAAGCATCATGCAATTGCTTATGCTAGCAAAACTCTGACAGGACCTCAACTTAATTATGCAACAACTGAAAAAGAACTCCTGGCTATTGTTTTTGCTATTGATAAGTTTAGATCTTACTTAGTAGAAGCTAAGATGATTGTTTATACTGATCATGCTACTTTAAAATACCTGCTCACTAAGAAAGATGCTAAACCTAGATTAATAAGATAGATTTTGGTACTCCAAGAATTTAACTTAGACATAAAAGATAAAAAAGGAGTAGAAAACTCTATTGCCGATCACTTATCTAGAATGCAGTTTGAGAATTCATAGGATCTACCCATCAATTATTCTTTGTGGGACAACAAGCTCTACAAGGTCTCCAAATCTAACCCCTCATACACAAATATTATTAACTTTATGGTTGCAGGTTATGTACCCCTAGGGAAGAATAAACGGAAGCTTATCTATGAAAGTTGTCTCCATATATGGGATGAACCGTACCTCTTTAGAGTCTACTGTCGGTTTGCTCAGAAGATGTGTACCGGCAGAGGAAGGCGTCAAGATTATTGAACAATGCCACTCATCACCATGTGGAGGACATTATGGGGCATTCCGCACTCATTCTAAGATCTAGCAAAGTGGATTCTTTTGGCCAACCATGTATGAAGACACGAAGGACTTCATCTGAAGGTGTGGAGCGTGTCAGTGGCACGAGAATATTAATTCAAGAGATGCCATGCCACTCACCAGCAACCTCTAGATCGAGCTCTTCGATGTCTGGGGAATCAATTACATGGGACTGTTTCCAAAGTCAAAGCACTATAAATACATTTTGGTGGTAGTTGACTATGTCTCCAAGTGGGTTAAAGCCTGCCATGCAGAACTGCTGATGCAAAACACTCCAAGAGGATGTTTGAAGAGATAATATTTCTAAGATTTAGAGTTCCAAGAATGGTGATTAGTGATGGAGGCATGCACTTCACTTACAAGAATTTTCATAGTTACTTGTCAAGGCATGGGATCCATCACAATGTCGCTACTCCGTATCACCCTTAGACAACTAGCCAAGTAGAAACATCGAATAAACAAATCAAGAACATTCTGTAGAAGACGGTCAACGAGATGGGAACTGCATGGAAAGATTGATTACCTGATGCATTATGGGCCTACAGAACGACCTATAAAACACCACTTTGGATGTCCCCATATCAATTGGTCTATGGGAAGACCTGTCATCTACCTATTGAGCTAGAATTCAAAGTTCACTAGGCTATCAAGCGATGGAACATGGACTTTGAAGCCGCATGAACTAACAGAAAGATGCAATTCTCTAAGCTTGATGAATGGCATGAAAAAGCATATCATAATTCCAAGATTTACAAGGAGAGAACAAAAAGATGGCATGACAAGAGGATCAAGAAGAAGGAGTTCACCCCCAGAGATAAGGTATTACTTTTTAATTCTAGGGTTAAATTACTCGGGCATGGAAAACTTCAGAGCAAATGGGAAGGACCATTCAAGGTGATAAGCACTTCATCGCATGGAGCGGTAACACTTCAAAATAATGAAGGTACATTTTCAAGGTAAATGGCCATCGTCTTAAGATCTTTTTAGAACCTAAAAACCCACCGGAGGATTTGGATGAGGTTGATTTTTTTATTTTACCATAATTTACACCATTGCCATCCTCTGTAACATTTTGTAACACAAAAATATACTTTTCAGGATTTGATAGGAGTTAGAAACCACCATGAGAAAAATCACCCCAAGACCCCGACATGTGGGGCTGGCTAGCCCCACCTAAAGGCCGCTCGGCCCACTATCAGCGGCCCTCGTGTCCCGTCAACTCTCTCGTGTTTTCTAGATCTTTTCTCTTCATAATCCCACAGTTTTTCAACGCAATCTATTTTTTCCTTGTTATGAGACCCCTTATGGATAGATCTTGACTCCTACTACAAGATGAACCCCCCTATGTAAACAAGCCCCTATCTGCCTCCATTGCCATCCCATCAAAGTTTTCTTCTTCCAACAACAACCAAGCTCTCCTCCTCTCTAATTCCCATGGCCGACAAGCAAATCATCCCCTATGGAGCCGATCTCAACAAGAAGCCCGACATGCTTGCACTAACCACCATTCCTCTAGAGGTCACTCATATTCGCTCAAATCAATCCTACTACGCCCAAGCCATTCGCCGCCTGTTGATCTCTCCACCACCGCTGCTTCTACGTCTTGAAGGAAAGCCTCTCCAACAAGAGCTGAAGCTAGACGCCCAGAAGCTTTTCAAGGTGACAAAGGAAATCAACTATCTTTCGCTGAAGGATCATGAGGTGCTGACTAGACTGAAGACTCAATAAATTCAGAGACGTTACTTGTGCAAAATATAAGTCGGTCACCCCTCATACCACTATTGATGGAGTCCAGGCTATGCTAGAGCAGATCAAGGTTGTTCCTCCCAAGAGGAAGGCAACATCACCACCTATTCTAGAGGTTGAGAAGCATCCAAGGACAACCATTGCCCTCTTAGAGAAGAAGATTGAAGATCTGAGAAATGTTATTTATACCTTAGAGCAAAGGATCGATGAAGAACACGTCTATCACAAGAGCCTACAACACGATCTTAATGCTTTAAATCATTTTGTCGTTAAAATGAAGAAGTGAGAATTAGGTAGTCATTTTAATAAGGCATGAGTAATTAGGTTAAGTATTATCATGTGTTTAGGTTTGTCGTTTAGCTCAGATGGTTAGAATAATGAAGTTTGTTTTAGGTCAGTAAAAGTTTGTGCTTAATATGTGTGTCTGTGTAATAAAGTGCCTTATTATAGTCATATTATGAATTTGTATTATTACCTACTCACTATTTATTTTGGATATGCATTTGTCTCCACATGTTGTGCATAAAGGTATATAGGAAAACAAGTGTGGGGGAGACACACCATGACAATATGACAAAATCCGATAGCAAAAATAACAAAATTCAGAAAGCAATGGACTAGAATCGTGCTCGCCAAAGTTGGACTGAGACAGGCCTAAGAGCGGGCCGCCCGGCCTCCTACATGGGCCGCCTATCCCACCACAGTGCCACCTCGCCTCGCACTTCGTCCATGGTCAGGTATGAGCCCAATACACTCTGTTTTTATATGTTTCGCTTTCCGTTTTGAACTGAATTAAAAATCCATTAATAAACAACTTTAAAACCCGAGGAAGGATTATTTTAGTCATGACTTAAGGGTAAACTCACATAATACTTTTCTGGAAAGTCATCCTACTGTTGGGAACTTTTTGTTAGGGACCCCATATTGCTTAAGTTGTGGAATGAGATATAGTAGAATAATAAGAACTTGATTCTTGATGTCTCGTTATTGGAGAATTTTATTTCAAAAAGTTAAAAAGAATAGCTGCACTTCTCCATTGTGGTAAGCAATATCCCACTAGAGCCAAATATGATAGACTAGGAAAACCTTCTACATATGCTACTTGTCATTGTATTGAGTTTGGTCAAGCCTTGTGACCCTTGTTGAGAAACTTATCATGCTCCCAAGATCAAGATCACGTACACACCACATATATCTGCTGCTCCTACACTGGGGTTACGCAACACCATGTTTTTTATCCACCCAAAAATGTTCTACTCCTGCATTGGGAATAGACACAAAAATATGTTTGATAGGATAAATCCTCCAAGTTATTGCAAATGCCTTTCTTGAAAAGTTCCAATTGCAGAAAAGGGGCATGTGGCTATGCAAAAGTTATTCAAAGAAAAAGTATTAAAAATGGACAAGTGTCTGAGATATTGAAAACAATGGGTACTCAGATGCCCACCTAAAAAAAGAAGAGAGAAAAAAGACATGAATAAGATAGCCCATGTTTCCTTACAAAGTGTTTTCCAAGTTTCAATCAAGAGAGATATGTTTCAAGGAGCATAGTAGAATTAGGTTAGCCACCATATACATATGCACACACATGCACATCTTGATCAAAGAGTATGGCATCTTTCTCCTTGGATCCTTGTTTTGACTTTACAATATATGCAATGCAAGTATGTTTTCGTATTCATCCCTACCTGAGTTCCACATAAGCTTTTAGAAGTAGGCAAAAAGAAGGAAAATATCAATGCCTTGGTGAGGATCCAAAAATACCACATATACAGAGTGCTTTGAGAGTACTGCAAAAGGAGAAGGTAAGCTAAGTTTTGTTTTAAAAAATCTTAAATTGTTTCTCCAATTGACTTGACTAATGGAAGATGGTGATCTATTTTAAGCTGTTCTATTCTTCAACCGCCCAAAGTTTCATGGTAGATACTTTGAATCCCACGGTACATGCATAACTGGGAATGGTTTTATATTGATGTCTTGTCCTAACGTTATGTCTTGAGTAATCCAACCTTTTATCGAGGATGAGTAAAATCCTAAGTGTGGGGGAGTTGTTGACGGTAGTTATCATACATATTTTATTCGTCAAATAAACATGTATAAGGGTACAAATGAATCACTAAAGTAGACTTAGGGGTTTAAACTGACAGATTCCACGAGTTTTGGTGAATCTGTGTTTCCAGCAGAATTTAATCAGAAAACCACCAAGGAGGACCTAATCGTCGAAGAAAAATATAGAATCCCATCACGGTACCTACATAGGAAGACTCTAGAAGGACCTAGAAGCCACATCTCCGAAGCAGAGCCTAAGTGGCTGACATGTGGGGCTGCTCGACCCCACTGTCAGGCCACCTGGCCTCCTATGGTCCCACATGTCAGCCTCGTCGCTATGTCAGTTTTCCACCACCTTTGAGGATGCATATAGGCCGTTGTTTAAGTCGGTTTGATCCAAGGGCTCACGTTAGGCCCCTAGGGCTATATAATTCGGCCTGCACCCCTTGGAGGCAATGCTCATTTGATCCTAGGAGCTGAGAAGCCAGAAACCCTAATTCATATATCCACTAGGATTAGAGCCAGCAATCAAGAGAAGATTAGTCCTCCATAGGATCTTGTCAAGTTCTAGAAATAGAGAGATAGAGTGTGAGTGAAGAGTTCTAGAGGAGTCTTGGCCTATCGATGCTCTCTCTACGGCTTGTATCTGGTGGAATCAAGTTCTTCTTGAGCTTGCTTCTAAGATTTCTCCGATAATTGACTTCTAATTCAAGTAAGCATCATGTTCATATTATTCTTCAGGTTTACAACTCTCTTTTGAGTAATTTAATCCTTGTAGCTCCTGGGTTAAAGTAGTATTTGTAATGTAAGCATGGTGGTTAGACTCAGTTACTCATAGATGTACCCTATTTTTCGTATCGGTGGTTGCTCGCGAGGGTGACTCTTATAGCCTCATTGAATCCTCTGTGGTCCACCTCCCATTAGTAGGACTAGCAGGACAGTATTGCTATAGGAAACATACTTTGTCTGTGTTTTCTCTAGTATTATCCCCAAAATTGAACAACAAAAGGCAAAGCTTACCGAAGTTAGAACTAGAATACCTGAGTAGACTCTTCTACGCTCCTATTATCTAGGCTTGATTGTGAAGTTGGGATAAGTTAGATTTGGTTATTCTCACCTCTGTTCCTTTGGGCTCGATATAAAACTGGGTTACTCTTGGTGAAGTGCTACAATAGTATAATATGTTTGTGCTTGCGGATTAATCTGTGTGCATTAATTTATACCAACGGATGCCTATTAGTGCGTGAACCTCCAAGTAGGTGAATCGCTACAACAGGGATGTAGCTTACCGGCAAGCAAGTGAACCCTAGAGAAAAATCATTGTCATCTTGTCTCTATGGATTTCATTGGTATTCATTGTGATTGATCTCTTGCTGACTCGGTACATTTATTCCTATCACTTGTATTTACTTTCTCATATATTTGTGCAGTGATAGTTGTAACTAGTTGAATAAAGTAGCGTAATTAGTGGTATTTATCTTTGCTAGCTTATTCGCTAGTTGTACAGAGTAGCAACTTAGCCATTGTGTGACTAAAGACATTACTCAACTAGAATTGTGGATATGTGGCTTGCTTATTTGTGTAGAGCTAGAGCAAAATGCATTTACGCCATTTGTCTTACTAATCAAGTTGCTCTAGTCTTTTTGAAGATTTTTATCATGCTATTCCCCCCTCTAGCCATTTAGGACCTTTCATTTGTTCCAAATGTTTCATCTGTTCCAATCTTTTGTTGCAGCAAGTATTTTCATGTTGCAAGTTGTAAGTGTTATATCTGGATGTTGCATATGTTTTCAAACATATGTTGCAAGTGTATTTTTTAGATGTTTTCACACATATGTTGCAAGTGTATTTTCAAGTGTTTCATGTTACACATGTTTCATGCTGTTCGGAGAGTCAGGGGCACGGGGAGAGATGGTGGCATGGCACAGGCATCGAGGAATGGGGCATAGCGAGCCAATGGCCGGTGGACATGGCGCACAGTGTGCTAGGGGCCGGTGGTTAGGGGCATGATGGGGCAGCGTGTGCTTGTGGGGCGGTGCAAATGTATGGGAGTGGGGTGTGTGGATAGGGGCAGGTCGAATCAAGACGGATGGGATGGATTGCAAGTGGGTCGTACAGACATGATGATGACACGATGCGCATACGGGCAGGGCAAATTAGTGGACGGGGGTAGACTGTGCAGGCGTGCTCGGGAAATGGCCGTCTGACAGGATGGATCCTGTGAGATGTTCGGGCGCCAGCACGTCCCTTTGATATTATGGTTCAGCAATAAAATGTTTCATCTGCACTAAGCTCCCTTATAAATTAGTACTCATCAAAGCTTAAGAGCTGAAACTATAACAGAACTGTCCAATTTATAAGAACACAAGTACGATAACGATCACGGAGGCAACCAAACCATCACACTTGAGCCCATATAAATGTGGCAATCCGTTGAGTATCGCAAAGGATCTTGAATCAGCCAACATATAAGCCAAGTCCATACATAATTCAACATACATGTCATATGTTACAACAAGTTTACAAATAGTCTGACGCACATCAGAGTACACCATAGTTATTACAACAGCAGTTTAAAAGTAGCGAAATCAACATAGTTTGAACAACATCATCCTAAGTTTAATACATGGCCAGCAGTTCATCATCTCCAACCAAAAGCACCAAGGCAAGATGATATAAAAGAGTGACCATTGCCCCTGGTCCTAGTCCTCATCCTCGGCTAGAGCAAGGCAGATCTTGCAATAATCATGGTACATAATATTATCTGCAATAATAGGAATAAAACCCTAAGTATAAGAAGGTACTCAATTAGACTTACCTGTCATAAACTAAAATGCTAAGACACCAAGGAGTATGCAAGGCTTTATAAGTAGAGTTGGCTGATATTATTTGCATAAAAAGCATTAGTTGTCCAATATCTTTTAAACTATAAATCACCAGTTATTAGTCCTATCTCAAACTAGATTAGCAACTGTCCTATGCCAAACATGTTGCTACCATTAAGTCAATACAATAATAACCATATCAAGTTGAGCTCTTTCATAATCTCATAACCAACACTTCCATTAATTACTACAATGAAGCGTACTCTTGTCAAGTTCTCACTATCCAGGAGAGATAGCGATTTGAATCGATTCCTACCTAGCTGGGGAAATATTTCTAACACACACCTAGGCAACCTGATTAGGGGCCACCTTGGGTTACCTTTGGTACAATTCAGGTCCAAATCGTGGGTCCAATCAGTGCCGCACCCTTAGAGATACTACCAATCTGCTAGGAAGCTTGGGACTCTAACCCGCCCTTGGGCTCACACCATTATCTCCCCGCACATCCTTACTACCTCTAGGGTGCACACTTTCACTTATTAGGTCCCGACCTGAATTGAGCCAATTATGTGAGAGGCGTGCGTTCAACATGACAAGATGACCTCCAACAACCGGTCCTTAAACAACATAGACGGAATCACTATGATCACCACCAACATAAGACTATGCCTGGTCTCCAATTAATCAATAACACTAAGTTATGTTCCACGATAGCATAATATAGCCAACCGTGATCAAGTTATCGCCTATGGCTCATAGGTGACAGGAAATCACCTAACTTCTACCGGTCTGAGCATAGCTAAGCATAAGGAGCGTTCCTGGACTTAAATAGGATTCAGGGTAGATATTTCTAGACAAGGAAAGGTAATATGCAGCAAGTGTTCCCAAACAACTCCTATCACGTAATGCATCAATACGAGTAACTTAGGTGACATTAATAAAATAGGGAGACTTATAATGCTCTAGGGCTTGCCTTTCACGAATGTGGCAGGCTGATGATCTAGGCACTCAAAAAAATGATCAGCTTCAGGCTCTCCTTCTCCAGGAATCTCCTAGTGCTGCACCTCTTGGCTCTCCTCTTGTGGATCGGCTTCAAATTCCACCAACGTGATCTCTTCGGCTGCACCTATTGTATGCATATGCATAAGTAAGTTCCATGAATGCATAAGAAGGATCATGGATGATGTGACATAGGAATGTACATGATGATGTGATAATTATGTTAAGTTACTTAAATGATAACAACATTAATTTCTTGTTTACTGAGTAGGTGCATAACTCTTCTCTATTCATTTCCAATATTCTTCACAAGACAATTTCTGATCTACACATAGTAGTTACAAGTTTAAATCATAACTATAGTTCTACCTATCCAAATACTGTGATCTTAGACTTTTTGAAAAGCTTATAAAATTTTCTATAACTCTTATTTAATTACCAAAAGCTAATTCAAACTCTATCCTAACTAAAATAGGCAATCTTTCTAGCTCTATCCAGAAATTCCAGAGAACAAGCATTTTAGGAGACCAACTTCAAACAGCTATAACTCCTAAACCATTTGTCCTATGGACCTGAAATTTTGACACAAGATATATGAAGAAGTTCCCAACAATGTTGTTATTAACCATTTTTATAGTAAACTTTATTTTGACTATGCAAAATACCCAGCAATAGAATCTATCCAGAAACACCTCTAAAATTGAATTATAGAGCAATAATATTTTTACTGCATATAAGCATTCAAAATTGGACATCACCAAATGTATCAATAGTTCATAGACCTCAAATACACTCTACAAAATATAATGGTCAAGCCTAATTTATTTATTTAATTGCCTTCATTACTTTAATTAGATAATTAGGTGAAATAACAAACATATACCAAATGTGCACAGTAAATTCTCAGAAAATTACAATAGCTTCCAAGTGCTCCCAATAGACTAATGTATAAATTTCATACCATTTGAATATGCATAACATCCTCTACAAAAATAACAAGCTAGCAAGGTTTATTTTAGTGAAAATAGTTAACCCTATTGAAAAGTGTCAAGCAATAGATTTTATATTTTTCTTAGCTTAATCCTAGTACCATAACACTATGTAAAAATTTACATGATCATTAGTTATGTACTTTTGCCCCCTTAATTTTCACTAGAAACTAGCATTTATTTATGATTAAATAAGAATACCATATCCAGAGTATGACCACTGCAAGTTTAGTATTTTTTTGAGCTATAGCATGTAAATACAAACTCAAAAAAATTTAAATCACAATTTTTACACATACTAAACTCAAGTTACGCATTTTCCAAGATAGAAACCATTTAAAAAGTATTTATCTAGCTACATTTTATTCTCCTAGAAAAATACTAGAAAAAGTGCATTTCATATTTTTATAACATACTACACTTCATGAGAAATCAAACAAAATTTGGTTTACTAAAATTGGACACTCCAAGCTTGAGATATGATTTTTTGAAACATGCATTCAAATCTAAAAACATAATTCAGAAATTCAAATCATTACAGACTGACAGCTGGGGCCTGGGGTCAATGGGACCCGTACGTCAGACACACAGAAGTAGAGCATGGTGGTTGACCAGCGAGAGTTCGTCATCGGTGAGGTTTCTGATGGTAGCATCTACATCGCTGCACTCTACACGTCGAGCCGCGTTGGTAGGTGTGCTTGGTTTGCTCGGAAGCTCACCAGAAGTAGCTCGCCAGCGGTAATGGTAGATGACAAAGGTCACACGGCGGTATGCTGGTGTGCTCTGACCACCGTACGCTCTAGTGAGGTGCTCTATAGCTTCATGGTAACCTATAGAAGCTAACCTAGGTGGCTAGGGTTCTGGTGATGTGATGACGAGCTTGGTCCGCGTGCATGGCCACGTGGTGGCGCTCGGTGCACGGCGGTGCTCTCACTGTTTCGGTGAGATGGCAGTGGTAGAGAGGTCTCCATCATGCCATTAACTAGACCTAGGGTTACCCTACCAAAGACGTGAGAGGACAGAGGGATACGCTTGACTAGCTTGACGGCGACGAGCTTCAGTGCCACGACGGTAATGGTGGCTGCGCGTAGAGCGGTGACCCATTCCGACACCGACACGCGGTGGCATCATCCCTAGATTTGGCCTAAGCTACAAGACTCTAACGGGGTGCTAGACCAAAGGAAATGGAGGCATGTGGGGTAGTGGAATGGCTGGGCCACGATGAGCCATGAGCGTGGCGGTGCTTCGGTGATGGCACGATGGCGGCGAAGCAAAATGCCCCCTTACCCTGGCTAGGCAAGTGGGGCTAGCGGGTCGGGGTGAAAGAGGTGACGATGGCAGAGCTGCTGGCGAGTTAGATTGGGTGGTGGTGCAGCGATGGTGGTGAGAGGGCATGGTGGAGTGACGGCGATGGCGCGGCGGCGCTGTGCTATGCTTTGCTCAGGCATGGGCGAGAGAGAGTGGGGTGCGAGAGCAAAATGGAGCGAGTAGCAGAGGCACGCGCCTTATCCCTCCTCGCTAGCCTAATCGGTTGGGCTGACGCCGGTGTACGGCCACCACATAGCACGCCTGGCCTACCCCTAGTCAGCCACTGACGGCGCGGCGTCCGCGGCCATCAGGCCCTGACGACATGACTGACAGAGCGACTTTGATCCCTTGTATCTCCCAAACTAGTTAGAGTTAGCAAACATTCCCTAAATAGAAATTGTAGAGCTACATGTAATCTACAAACTTGCTTTGAGAACCATCCCCAACTTCTCAATGGTTAGCCAGTTACAATGCTCCCAAGTGAGGTACACTAAAACTGTAAACAACATTAAGACTTAGAAAAATTTAAGCTAGTCCAAAACAACATTTCTTGCTACTTGTGAGCTATTTTTGAGCATGCTAAGCACTGAATTAGACTTTGACCCAAAAATAAAAGTTGTTGCTCTAGTCAAGTACTAAAACTTTGCTTAAGGGTGCACTACCATGCAAACACTCTATGCTATAGTTCAACTTAGGTCAAACATGCAACTTGAAAATGATAGCTTACACTATAACCATGTCTTAGAGGCCAAATGGGTCCAAGTCATGAATATCAAAGTTGTTCCATATGACATTATAAACATGTTTAAGGTACTCATATGGTCCCACAAATATTTTATACATTGGTTACATATAAACCCTAGCATATGTAAAGCATTTAGTGACAAACACATGTGATATAAGCAATCATAGAGATAAAATTTGAGATGCCCATGCTCATGAATGATCAATGATGCTAGTGCTCATGCAATGCTAATGCTAAATGCATGCTTAACACCTAGGGTGTTACAGGCCTTCCCCCATAAAGAAATCTTGTCTTGAGATTGCAGGACCTACCATCTATCGTAGAAACCCAGATAGACCTCATGTAAATAATCTTCTCTTTTCCATGTAGCATATTGTTCGCTATGATTATTCCAAATCATCTTGTAGAACTTAATGACTTTGCTATGAGTCACCCTTTTCATTTCTTCAAGCACTCAAATGGGTTTTTCTTCATAGGTCAAGTCTGACTGGATCTTGACACTAGTAGGTTCAATAGCTTCTTCAGGAACACGAAGACATTTCTTGAGTTGGGAGACATGGAAGACATCAAACATGGCGCTCATTTCTGGAGGTAACTGGAGCTTGTAGGCTATGGGTCCTTTTTGCGTAATGATCTAATATGGACCGATATACCTAGGAGCAAGTTTTCGTCTCACTCCAAACCTTTGTACTTTCTTCATTGGGGACACCTTAAGATATCGTCAGTGTTGGTGTCGATGTCGTAGACGGAGATGTCGGACTCCTCAGCCCACCTCATGGCCTTGGAGCGCCCTGGGATCCCGGTGGGGAAAAAGGGGTGGCGTTGGGGGAGGGGGAGGTTGGCCCCTTACCAATGGAGGAGCCCGAGGGTGGCTGGGTGGCCGCCGGTGCTAGGGCGGCGGGTGGTGGGCTGGGGGAGCATAGCATCGCCCTCCCCCCACAATCGACGCAAGATCCTGCTCGGCCCTCGTCGACATCATCGTCATCAGGATCCGACGTAGGGGAGGCAGCCGCCGGTGGAAAGGTGGCCGCCGCAGCTGATGCCCGGGAGATCGACGTAGGCGGCGGCGGCGTACCTACGTCCGCGAGCGTCTAGGGAGTGGGAGGATGGGAGGACGAGGTGGATCTAGGGCAGGGAGAGGGGGGTGTCGGTGTCGACGTCGACGTCGACGTCGACCAGCGCCACCGGTGGTGGCGGTGGGGAGGAGGCCAAGGGCCGGGTCCTAGCCGAGCCCGCGCCTGGCTGGTTGGAAGGGGTTCGCTGGGGGGAGGTGGGAGAGGTTGCGAGAGGGGGAAGAGGGGCCCTCGCTGGCATCATCGTCGTCGGGATCCGACGTAGGGGAGGCAACCGCCGGTGGAAAGGTGGCCGCCGTAGTTGGTGCCTAGGAGATCGACGCGGGCGACGGCGGCGCACCTGGGCCCACGGGCGGCCGGGGAGTGGGAGGATGGGAGGAGGAGGTGGATCTAGGGCGGGGGAGAGGGGGGGCGGGGTGGAGGTGGCGACGGCGTCGGCGCCGCCGGTGGTGGCGGTGGGGAGGAGGCCAGGGGTCGGGTCCCAGCCGAGCCCGCGCCTGGTTGGTTGGAAGGGGTTCGTTGGGGGGAGGTGGGAGAAGTTGCGGGAGATGGGGGAGAGGGGTGGCGGGGGAGGGGGCCGGCACCTATGGCTGCGGCGGCACGGGAGAGTGCGCCAGGGGCTAGGGTTGGGCTCTCATCTAGTTTCGTGACTCATCCTGATGCTTCAGCTTTGTTGCAAACGTTAACCAGAGAGAAGCTTTGCGTTGTTCCTTTAACTTATTCTCCATTTATTCTTCAAGTTCTTGGAGCAAAAACTGAAGGAGGGGCATTGAACCTCGAATTTGAGCATATGATCGAAGAGCTCAAGAATTTTTTTTCCTGTCTTTCCTTTTCTTAGATTAGATAAAGGCACTAGCAGTACAGTCACAGGAGGGATACCAATTATAAATCCCCATCCTGCCACTTCTTTTTTTTAGAGAACGCGCTTGGGCGTATATTTCATTAAGAGAAGTTAGAAAGGAGTACACAACGATTATGCCTGACGGCGAGTAGCCAGCAAAGCAAGGCGTTAACTGTAACACCCCAGGCCTGGCACACGGCACAAGCTCACTCTACCAAGGGGTGGGCCCCACCTACGTAGTAACCCGCTTGTGCTTTCATCCTCGCTTCGTGCAAAACGGTTAACCGAAGGTTACTACGCGTCCTTGACTTGGCTATTTAAGTCGGTCTGGCCGTCCCTTAGTTTCCATTACGGTACTACACCGTGGGTGAACAGTGTTTCCACAGCTACAGCCCGCCGCTACAGTAACCCTGATTTTAGCCTAAGGCCCTGTTCGCTTCTCTTATAATCCGTCTTTTTCAGCTTGTTTTTTCAGCCGGAACAATATTTTTCTCTCACAACAAATCAGCCGGAACAATGTTTCGGCTTATTTTTTCAACGAAACGAACGGGGCCTAAACCAATTCATCGTTATAGCTACAGTAGCCCGGCCCAACCATAATTCGGCCCATGAGCTGGGTCTCACATCCACCCACCCTCAATGGGTTCGTAGTCCTCGTCGAGCTATCGAACCAGCTTACCCATATGGGACAAATGCTCAGGATCGACTCTCTTGGTCCATGTCCGTATTCCCAGCTCTCCGGCCCAAGTGTCATGCTCTTGCAGAGCCATGCGCAACCTGTCCGAGTTCTCAAGCCATACGTCTGTGAAACCGCGAGAATTGACTCTGAATACCATTTGTAGCACATGGCACAGGCTCACTCTACTAAGGGGTAGGCCCCACCTACGTAGCAACCTGCTTGCGCTTTCGTCCTCGCTTCACGCAAAACGGTTAACCAAAGGTTACTACGCGTACTTGGCCTGACTATTTAAGTCGGTCTGACATTAACGCACCGAAAACTGCCACTTCTTCAAGATCTACTACAGTAGAATAGTAGCCCAACAACGAGTTGGATATCATGGTCATGCCGCAGGAAAAGCCATAGCATATCAGCATTCAGCATAGTCATCGCCATTAGATTAGATGAACCAAACCACAGTCCACAATCATCCTAACAGCATGGATATATTTGTGGCGTAATGCTCCAGCTATGGCCATGGCAGTGACACAAACAGCATGGATTATTTGTCGCGCGTCATGTTCTCTGGAAAAACATACTCCAGCTATGGCCATGACTGTGACACAAACAGCATGGATTATTTGTCGCGCGTCATGTTCTCCGGAAAAACATACTCCAGCTATGGCCATGACTGTGACACAAAGACCATCATCATTTTTTTGATTCGTTCATCGTACCTGAGTGCCTGTTCCCCAGCTCCCCAGCCTTTCTGTTGGTAACGCCTATCTCCCACCTCTTTTTTTTGAAGGAACAGGAGGGGCCAGAGCCCCTACTGAAATTTATATCTCCCACCTCTGATGTCTGATCATCATCATCACCTCTGTTGGTAACGCCTATCTCCCACCTCTGATGTCTGATCATCATCATCGCCACCTCTGTGTTAAATGTTAATGGCATGGGTTAGCAGCGGTTGGAATGGCTGAGCACCTGCTGCCCGCTCTGGCTGGGTGGGCTGTTTGGTTGCGCTGCGCACCATGACACTAGGCAGCTTTGCCTGGCGCCCGATTTCGAGCATTTGCGCATTTGCAGAGAGATGGTACCAGCAGATCGAGTCCTGATCTGGGGCAAAACGCTGCCAGACTACCCAAACAGGCGACGACAACCATTTGCACATGCAAAACCGCAGCCATGATGTGACAACCTAATAACAAGTTCGACAACACGACAACTACTCATAAAGCTGCCCCCAGTTTTAACTCCAATCTCCAGCAACACAATAGCATTCGCCAGCAACGGGTAAATTACGGTCAGAAACTTGGAACCAGGTTTCATTAAGTAAATATCTAACAGATACAGACAATCAGACCAACCGGGAGCCAGACAGCAGACCAACCGAGGCAATCCCGAACAACCCACAACCACGTCCAGACACCAGACCCAGACCAACCATAAACCGCTATTCCCGAACAACCCACGGGCCACAGACAGTAATCCAGTATCATCAATACCACAATATAACAAGTTTGCAAATCTTGCTTCGTTTACAGGCTCAGACAACCAAACCTCATACCGATACAGCTTTGATAACGCTTCACCAGCTAGAGTCATGCATCACGACTAAATGATATGCTTACAGAAACTTATTAACAAATACCACGGCGGGAGCTTCATCATTTGATAATAGAATTTGCATCTGACCGAAGTTTCACGGCCCTCCACAGGTCCCTTCAAAGGCGAACCAGCTTCAGTGAGCCCGCTCCCGCAGAACCTCAATGTCCACCTCTGATGGGTCGGTCGCCTGGATCTCGTAGTGGAACCCGTCGAGCTCGTGCTTGATGCGGTCCTTCGAGGTGGAGTACAGCATCTTAGCACGGATGCGGGATGTCGATGGGGACCTGGAATAATAGCGGGTTAGGTAAAAGGTTTGGTGAAGGAAATCAGCAGGAAGGCCAGAGTGGCTAAGTTGAACATGAAAGAATAGAAGACATCATAAGGATACATATAGTAGTCCAAAAAGTCAACCTCAGAATCTACATAAAAGAATGAACAATTAATGCCAAGAATATTCCTAACTATTGCACCACATGCATTGTCATTCCTTTTGGCCAGAGCTACTAAATTGCTAACTAGGGCCTTGTTTAGATCACCTCCAAATTCCAAGTTTTTTCACTCTCTCTCCATCACATCAATTTTTAGCCGCTTGCATGGAGTATTAAATGTAGGTAAAAAAATAACTAATTGCACAGTTTAGTTCGAAATCACGAGATAAATCTTTTGAGCTTAGTTGGTTCACGATTGGACAATATTTACCAAATAAGACGAAAGTGCTACTATTCATCGGGTTGCAATTTTTTGCAATCTAAACATGGCCTAGTATGGGTTGCCAGGCAAACAGTATTAAACTAGAGATGGTGAGAGCTATCATAGCAAGATCACATCACAAGATCCAATCCAACTTTATAGTTCAATACTGAGTTAATAATGTTCAAAAGGAATAAGGAAGTGCTTAAATAATTAGCATGTTAAGTTTACTGTGCTTGGTGCATTTTAAGCATCCATGTACTTTTTTTTGTAAGTACATACAATCCTAAAATCACTAACTCATCAACAGTTTACCTCTTTAGCTATTTCTATGGGATCTAGTTTAGTTTCATTGGCATTGGCACTACAGCTTAATGCAACTGCTAAACATGAATGAAACAAAATAAAGATACATGCATAAATGATTTTGAATCTCACCAGGCAATGAAGAAAATCTTGCTTTTCTGCACGTTCTCCCCAGTAACAAAATCAAAATCATAGAGAGCGTATCGGCAGTCATTCTCTGGGAGACAGGCCAAAAAATCATCATAGCTTTCAGTAGTGGCCCCTGTCTTCTCCACAACCACCTGCTTTTGCTTCTCTTCGATTTTGAAGATGACATATCGGAATGCCTTCTTCATTTGGAGCTCGACAAATGTCTCCCTAATGTTAGGAGCAACTCCCATGCCGGAAGATGCATTTGACTGCAGAGAATTGTGCAGACGTTAGAAGAAAATCAAGGCTAAAAAACTGAAATACAAGATGAACTGTTTGATTGCAAACAGGCATAATGGTTAAGTAGTAACTAGAAGATTAACAACGTTCCAATCTTACGATGTATCAACTGTAGTTATGTAGCCACGATTCCTTAAAAGTCACAACCTTCCACATACCATACAACATTTTTATCCAGCGAGCCTGCCTAATCAAAATTACACGGACATACAGAAAATCCCTCCAGATACTCCCTATCCAGGATTGAAAATTGGAACCACCCTTCATAACATGTAAAATCACTTGGACAAATGAACAGTTCAGTGATTGCACAAGAATGGACAGGATTAGACCCAGCACCTAACAGAACCTCACTCATCCATGCTAATCTTAATTCAATCAATTGCATCCAATCTAGATGTCCAACTGTGTGAGAAGCAGTTCACCGTCCCCACAATAACGTAAAATAAGGCACCTAGGACTAGAATATAAAAGAAATTGTCCAGTGTAAGAGGCATACTCCAAATATCTCCACTTAGTGGAAGCAGGAATATGACTATACCTACCATGTCCATCCCTCCGGGGAATGAAAACTCTTTATGCAAGCAAGCATAACACATTCTTTTTTTTTTTAAAAAAAAAAAGAACTTATTACAAAGTAGCCACATATTGATTCGGCTGATTTGAAAAGAAAAACTGTGTCAATTACAGCAGATGTTAACCAGAGAACTATCAAGACTGGCAGTATTTCATCCGGGGACGAACTAAGTTTTCTTGCCTTACAGGAATGAACTAAGAACATTCCCAACTCATAACTAAAATAATACTGTGGAGTCTTGACTATGTACTCACTCCCGCTTCTACAGGTCGACTCCAATTTCACACCATCCCCCAGTTTCACAGCTAAAGCCATTTTCCAGCACGGATTCTCAAACTCAGGTTCTGAATACCTACTAGCGACTTACATATCTACTACTTGATTTTACAAATAAACATGTACATATAGGCGACGAAGCTATACACATAATTGCAGTCAGAACAAATGAACATCCGGATGAACAGTCGGTGAGGTCAAATCAATCCCTCCGCAAGGAGATCTAACCCGGGGCAGCCGCCCTCCACGAAGTACCGCACCCAGATCGCGCGGAACCGACCCAGTTCGCACACGCCACACGGATCTCACCACAGCGCGCGCGAATCGCCACGGAGCGTGAGCGGATCGACGAGAGGAAGGAAGGAGCGGGGTACTCACGTGGGAGCGCATGAAGGCCATCGGATCGGGGTGGTGCGAGCGCCCGCGCGCGCCTCTGCGTCGATCTCACGCACGCACGCACGCACGCAGACGGGAGGCGCAAGCAAGGAGAACTGGAGAAGAGACCCCCTCCTCCTCTTCTGTTGTTGGCTGCGGGGGTTTTCTTTTTCTTTTTTTCTTTTTTTCTTTTTTATATATGCGGGCTGCTGCGGGTTTTGGGTGGTGGGGCGAAATTCTCCGGAGAGGTGCGCGTTCATATACGCGGACGCGCCGCTTCGTGAGTTCGTGTGGGTGTGCGTGCGTGGGGACGTGTGTGGCGTACACGGCTCGGGGGTCGATGGAGAGGGTGACATGTGGGGCACGTGACGTGCGGGGTCGGGATGTCGGTGAGACGATCGCTTTCATGTGGGCCCCGGTGCGGGTGTGGGGCCAGTGGACGGCGGGCCTAGGCCGCGGGTGGGGACGTGGTGCAAGGGGCGGGGGTGCGCCCGGCCCGCTGGCTCTGACTGGGATGGTGGCCCCTCTATTAGAGCCGTGATGATCTCGGCCTCTTCTGATTTGAGAGGAAGGGGAATAAAAAGAGGGCAAATTCGACTGTGCGACAGATGCAAGTTTGAACTTGTAGAGTCAGCGTTTCACGCGTGGACGAAATGGCCGCGTACATACTCCCTCCGTTAAGAAAAGTATAATTTTAAATTTTGGATAAGTCAAACTGTTGTGATTTTTGGCCAAGTATATGTCTATGTAATATAATATCAAATTAGTTTAATTAAATTATGTATGAAATATGTTTTGATAGTGTATTTTTAAACTCATACATGTAAACTTGTTTACAACTTGGACAAAGTAAGAGAAAAAAGTAGACTTGGATTTTTTTTTTAAAAAAATAAGGATCTATGAGCTACTTTTTAAAAACTTGGACAAAGTAATGAAAAAAATTAAATTAGAATAACACTAAAATGATCTATAAGAGGAGGGACGCCGCGTACAGGCATAGTACAGCAGGAGATTAGGAGCAAGAACTGTGAGGCTTGAAACTTCGCTTTATTTCTTCCTGATCCATTGTAATGCAGAAAAGTGAGAACGGGCACTGTATCCAAATCAATCAAGAACTAAGCAAATATACTCTCTATCTAGCATGTCTTCTTTCATCTCTGGTTTACATAAACTTTACTGAATAAGAACTGTAGATAATTGCTGAGCATCACTTGGAGCAGGCAAAATAGATATCAGTTCAGAACAGGATGATAAATACACATGACCGAAATGGAAGATTTTTTTTCAGATGGAGGGCGATGAATACACATGACCAAAAGGATGAATATATGTCCAAAAGAAAAACTTGCTAAGTTTGGCCATAACTACAAACTCTCATAAAAAAGGTTAGACATTGTGTTAGTCTGCTATTTGAGCATCTCCAAGAGCATCCGTAAATTTGAGACCCTCGCTATCCTAAATATAAACCTACGCTAAATATTTTCTCCCTTAGCAGTTCTCCTATATCTCAACACCCTAAATTCCAAATATGCCACGGCGCTTAGCCACTGGCCCTAGCAACGAAGTCTAGCTCTGGCAAAAAAAAAAGGATGTGTCGTCTCCAGTGTCGGCTGCCTCCTCCTCCAGCAACTTGTCCTGGTGATCAGATATTGTAGATGATTAGCCCAGATCAATCGAAAATAAAGGGACAAGGCCGGAGAAAATTGATCATGCTAGCAAGCAAACAAGTGTGGTATTAAATGAGAGAGAAAAATACACATGGATCCATGTCCATACATTCAACAAAAGGCACTAAACTGTACAGGTAAACACAACTGGATTGCAGTATCTGAAGACAGGATACACAGATGAAACCAATGCATCCATAAGTAATCCTATAATTCACATGTTATAGAACAGAGAAGGCTGCAATAAGGTCACTTGAGAAGCATTGATCAATTTGATTTGTGCAGGAAAGAACCATGTCAGAAGGGTCACCTAAATGCCACAGCATCCATCTCTTTACCAGTTTAGACACAATGATCACTCTGCTATGGACCACAAAGAAGGAAAGTGCCAAAGACATAACATACCTGCCAAGTTGTAATTGCGTCCAATGCAAGATCAAAATTTTTTCCAACAGGCATTCTGAAAGGAGGATATGTGTGCCTGATAGATGACATCAAACCATTTGTTTAGAAAAGTAGCACTAAACCAAGAGGACACGAAATAGATGACACTGAATCATGCCAAAAAAAAAAAAAGATAGCACTGAGCTGCTGAACAGAACAGAGCTACAAATTCACATCTTCCCAGCCAATAAAGGGAAACCCTCAAACTGGACAGCTTGCCATTTTGTTTCCTAAATCTTGATCATCAAAACAATGATTTATTTCCTCTTTCTTAATATATGTTCTCTCTACCACATATAAAGCATGGACCTACCTTGCATTGCAGATCTTTTGTATCATCTGCAACTATATTCTGCATACTAAGAAAAACAAATACATGCAGTATGGTATGTGTTAAACGGTGTTGTGCATACTAAGATAAGCAGAAACACACAGCACTGTATGTGTTTAACTACTATTTGTCTTATATGCATCCCTAATATACGGACTTGCAAGTTGGAACCTGAAACCGCTTGTTGCATGATGTTGCTAGCCCCATGACAACACAAATAATTTGGGCATGTTCGGTTAGTATTAAAGTCGATTAATAAATTGACTGGAACTGTTTTATTATGAGAGAAAAAATACTATAAATTCCAAGACGATGGGTGTACCGCCCCACTGTGGTTTCTCTCTCCCCTGCGTTATACCGAGTAGGACGAGGGCGTATGACGGGCTGGCGCCCCGCGAAGCTTCGCAGACTTTCAAGACGATGGATGGATTGTTGACGTGGCCGATCGAGTTCTGGACACGTCGCCAAATAAGGTGCTAGATACCATGGTGCAAAGTTCGCCTTGTAAAATAAAATATATATATATATATATAATCATGCTGTTTTTTTAGTGGGACATTCTCAGATTGGTGGGCTCTGTGCCTCTGTCGTCGTCCCGGGCTCCCGGCCCAGATCACCGTTTCGGCTCGCCGCCGGGACAGTCGGGCCCACCTGTCATCGAATCATCACGCGCGTTGCTACCCGCCAAACAAATCCCTATCGACTGACAGAGCACGAGCACAAGCAGCGCGCACGCCACGCTCTCTTCACGACTCACTTCATTCCCGTCTCTCCCCGCCGCCACCTCCGCCGCCGCCGCAGCCAAAAACCCTAAACCCCCCAGTCCACCAATGGCGGCGAGCAGCGCCGACCTCGCCGACGACGGCTTCGCGGCGCCGCGCCTCTTCTCGCAGGGCGTCTCCTACACCTACGACGACGTCATCTTCCTGCCGGGGTACATCGGCTTCCCCGCCGACGCCGTCGACCTCTCCACGCGCCTCTCCCGCCGCGTGCCGCTCTCCGTCCCCTGCGTCGCGTCCCCGATGGACACCGTCTCCGAGGCCGCCATGGCCACGGCCATGGCCTCGCTCGGCGCCGCCGCCGTCGTGCACTGCAACACCGAGCCCCACGCCCAGGCCGCCATCGTCCGCGCCGCCAAGTCCCGCCGCCTCCCCTTCGTATCCTCCGTGCCCTTCTTCTCCCCGTCCTCTGCCCCTACGCTCAACGACTTCGCTGGCAACGAGTATGCAATCGTCACCGAGCGCGGAGATTCGCTCTCCAGGCTCGTCGGCGTCGCTGTCGCAGCCGATGCTGCCTCCCGCGAGGTTCCTGTCGCTGTCTTGGAGTACATGCGGCCGACACCGCGCTCGGCCTCCGCCTCCTTCGACTTCGAGAAAGCGGCCGCCTTCCTTGCCGACGAGGGTCTGGATTACGCCCCTCTCGTATCCGACGATGGTGAGGTTGTCGATCTCATCACCGCCAGGGATGTGGAGCGCATTCGGAGCTATCCGAAGCTAGGCAAGCCGTCTCTTGGAGCGGACGGGAAGTTTGTAGTTGCGGCCTCCATTGGGACCCGTGAGGATGACAAGGGAAGGCTGGAGCAGCTAGTTAAGGCGGGGGCAAATGCTATCGTGATTGATAGTTCACAGGGGAACTCCATTTACCAGCTTGATATGATAAAGTTTGCCAAGAAGATGTACCCGGAGGTGGATTTGATCGGGGGTAATGTGGTGACAATTGCGCAGGCCCAGAATTTGATTCAAGCTGGTGCAGATGGACTGCGTGTTGGAATGGGTTCTGGCTCAATTTGTACCACCCAAGAGGTTTGTGCTGTTGGAAGAGGACAGGTAAATGCTAAAATCCGCATGAACTCTTGTTTTTCTCAGTATTCTAATGCATCACCATCAGCTTACTTCATTTAGCTAGCTGTCAAATTTGTTGGCTACCCTGAATCCTCTACCATTGCGTAGGATAGGATCAGCATACACACGCTCTTTTTGTTGCTCTCTGAGCTGTCTTATGATCTGAAGTTATCTTAGATGGTCATGACCAAGGTGGAAACAAATTTTGTCCCTTCTTTTGCTAAACATCCTGAAATCTTTGCTATATTCAGTGCAAGCATCCAATTCTGATTTGATGAAATCAGAGCATCTACTGACTTTGCCTTTCTCAGCTCAGCTAGGCAGAGGATATGTAGTCTTTGTTTCATATGCTTAGAAGACACTGATGGGTACTTAGTCTAATTTTGAGCTTTTATGAAGTAATTAGGGCATTGAAAATCATTGGGCATTTTTATTAGGTGCTGTCACCTTCCATTCATATTCTTGCAGGTTGAGTACCATGTTTCTTTATGATATCGCGGTATTTAGATTTGTCTAGACCTGCCACAGTGCATTCCCCCCTGAAGTACAGTCTGACATATATGGAAATGTTGTTCCTTGTTTCCTCATGGATTCTTGGTAGTCTAATTTTTTGTTATCTTGTGGTGGATAGTGGATACGAATGGTTCCCAGGGTTTTTCTGCCAATGATACATTGTAGAGGCAAAATAATTTCAATACTACTGCTTGTATTTAATGTTCTTTTTGTGTTGGTGGAACAGGCAACAGCAGTGTATAAGGTTTCATCTTATGCCAAGGATCACAATGTACCAGTTATTGCTGATGGTGGAATTTCAAACTCTGGACATATCGTGAAAGCTCTGTCTCTGGGGGCATCCACTGTTATGATGGGCAGCTTTTTAGCTGGCAGTCATGAAGCTCCTGGTACTTATGAGTACAAGGTATACCATATGTATGTTGATGTTTTTTTCTGTTCTGAAATGGGTTAAAGTTCTGCTTTTGCTTTTTCATTTAATATGATTACCGTAAACAGAATGTTCGAATGCCTTTTGGTCTTTTGGACTTGGGTAATGACTGTCAAAGTCCCTACAGTCATGTAGAGCGTGAGACTCGATTCATACTGAAGATCACACATGCCATGCACATGCAGATGTCAAGCCCATGTGGCCACTGCAATGAAAAATTCCTTTATGTATAAAAGTGATGGTTTTTATGATGACTGAATGACACTTGGATGTATTTCTTCTATATTTGCATTGTGGATGGGTAACCGTGCTAGCCAGAATATAAGATATTTCAGGCTGAAATTACCCCCCTTGGTCCCAAAATAAATCAACTTCTAGAGTTGTTCTAATTGAAACTTTCTTAGGCTTGACCAAATTTAATGAAAAAGAGCACGAAAATTGTATCATTAGATACATCATAAAATATATTTTCAAATAGTGCACTTATTTGGTGTCATAGATACCCTTCTACATAAAGTTGGTCGAACCTTCTACATAAAGTTGGTTGAACCTAAAATAGTTTGATTTAGGATAACTCTAGAAGTTGATTTATTTTGGGATGTTGTCAGTATATGCGTATGTATGGTTGTTTCATGTCATTTTGCCAGTTATACTTTGTGCTGACTGCTTACAAAGTAGCCATAGCCAACTATCTATGCGGTTTTGTTTGAGGGAGCATATCAAGTGCATATACGCCTTATAGCTCAACATTTTTGTATTTGTACCTTTTGCACCAGTGGCTAGCTTCCTAGATCTATATATTATATATAACTATATAAGCTACACAATTATATAACTGCATTCAGTCTCGAAAATGTTACTGGATGAAGCCACACTTTATGACTCACTCCACTATTGGAAGTTTGTTAGTGTGGCTTGAACCAGGAATGTTGAAAAATAACAATTGTAAAAAAGGCTAAAAAGTTGTCTTCCTCTGGCTATGCCTATTTTACCTGAGTTTTGCAATGTGATGCATGTGGTTGCTAGGACCATGAACTCCCTCAAAAATAATTAGAATTAGCATATGTGAGAGCCCATCTGCATTTTGTGTGTCAATTCTAGTACTTTATTTATCACATAAGTTGTTTCTTAAATTGTTAACTCGTGTTGTTTGGCTTCTATATTATTTTGTGTCATTCTATGTCTGACACATGAAACTTTCATCCGCTCTTTCATGAAAATGTTTGAGTTATAACACTTGACATGCTACTTTTTAGGACGGCCGTCGAGTCAAAAAATACAGAGGCATGGGCTCTCTTGAAGCCATGACAAAAGGGAGTGATGCAAGGTACCTTGGTGATACACTCAAGCTCAAAGTCGCGCAGGGCGTTGTTGGAGCAGTAGCTGACAAAGGTTCTGTACTGAGGTTCATTCCGTACACAATGCAAGCAGTTAAGCAAGGATTCCAAGATCTTGGCGCAGATTCTCTCCAGTCAGCTCATGATCTTTTGCGATCAGAAACTCTCAGATTAGAGGTATTTTCAGGCTGCACACAAGTTATCTTCCAACATGTTTTAGATTTTAATTAATATCAATTGTCTAAGATTGGAGAAATTCGTCTTGCTCATTTACAGAAAGATTGTTTAAACAATTAAAGTTAACCTCTGTTACTACTTACAAGTAGGTTTATTTTTGGAACCAGCTCCAAAGTTCAGTAGATTATTTAATAGTCTTATGCTAATCCATATGAATCATAGAAAGGTCAAAATGTGTTGTACCAATTTGGAGATTCTGTTCGGCAGGACTGAAAAATAAGTCAAAATACTGTTCTGGCTGATTGTAGGGGAAAAATACTGTTCTGTCTGAAATCACTGTTCATGTGAACAGTGATTTTGTGAGTGCGTCGGCCAGCCCAGCCGAACGCACTGTCGGTTGGATATGGACAAAGAGTTTTGTAAACCCCCCACCCACCCACCCAACCCCAACCACCAAAAAATGCTTGTTTTGGAAATTCTGTATCCATCTTTATTTTTCTGAGAACATATATTACTAGCCAAAAGCTGAACATCTGTTCCAGAAAGCATACTGACAGATTTGATCTTTGTTGGTCGTCCTTACCAGGTGAGAACCGGCGCTGCCCAGGTTGAAGGTGGAATCCATGGGCTGGTTTCATACGAGAAGAAATCATTCTAGTTCCATAACCAAACAGGGAAGAATTGGAACAAGAGTGGTTAGCTGCATGATGTGGAAGGGACAATGCTCACTATCCTACCTGGCAAAAGCTCAGCAGCTTGTAGAATTGGGCAGCAGTTGTACCATCTATGTAGCGTAATAATAATAAATCTCCGGCATCGGAATTGCCGGATAAGCTCACGGCTTGTCATCGAAACTTTGTCCCCAGTTTTGCTGAGAGTAACACTGCTATTTAAATATTCAACAATGATTTGGATCTGGTGATAGATGTACTTTGTCCTGCCACGTTCAGCCTATAATCTTGTTGTACTCCCTGTGTTCCAAGAATGCTGTCATGGCTAGTGTTCCACTTACACTGCTTCAACAAATTTGAGCAGCCAAATTATAAGTTGCACTTGCAACTGGACGTCTGGACCTGTTCAAGCTTTTGAGCAAAAAATTTTAATCTGTTCTAAACGTGATTCAAATTTAAAAGGCTTTGATTCAACAAATTCAAGGAGCCTTAATGTGAATGTTTGAGAAGCCACTATTCCTCTATCAGTTTGCAGTATGTTTTTTTTTCAATATTACTATATTATTGTCATCAGTCTTTTTCTATGTCATCATTGCCATATAACTCATGTAAAAGAGCAGATTTGTTGTTTCTTTTTTGAATTCGTCATCATTGCCATATAACTCATGTAAAAGAGCAGATTTTTGTTGTTGTTTTTTTAATTCTAGCTGTTTTTTTGTTGTTGTGCTATCTCGCCTGTCGCGCTCGCGCCTCAGCTCCCACGGGTCCTCGGTGGCAGTTTAGCCACGTAAGCAGTGAGCAGTACGGTCGACCGATCGCTGTGTGTTACTCCATTCAGAACCGGCGGCGCTGCCCAAGTCACGTAAGATAACTAGCATTTCTTCCCCTGACCAATCAACGAAGAATCGCGAGCTTATAAATCGTATTTTTTTAGTTAATGAACAGTATTTTTCTTATAATAAATTAGTCAACAGTACTTTCAGTCATTGCTTATTAGTCAAGCGAACAGAGCATTTGCTGTTGACCATCCTACCTGGCAGCAATCTTCAACTCGAAGGTAGGGGAAGCTAGTGTACCTATATATAGCGTGATAACAATGATGTAGCATCGAAGCAGTTAATAATATAAATAAGACCCCGCTGTTTTGTTAACCATGATTGGATCGATGTATCGCTAGGTCTGTTGGGATCACTTGGCTATCTAAACGGGTACTACGTCCTTAGCTTTCCTAGCTCCCCCGTTGAACCTAGGTATCGTATTGCCGTGGCAAGCAGATAATAGCGGTTCTTTCTTTTTCTCTCGTCATGATAAAGTTTTAGTTCGTGTTTAACTTGTACTTTCAGTTAGTTCGTCCCCAGCCATGCATTAGTTGGTGCCACTGCCACCCTCTCTGTGTTCCCTACCTGAACATAGCTAATCAGCAACATGCTGGTAATTGGTCATTGGTCCTGTTCGCTTGTCTTATAAGCCGTACTTTTTCAACGAAGTAACAGTGCTTTTCTCTCGCAACAAAATCAGTTAACGGTACTTTTCAGTCCGGCTTTTGAGCCAAGCGAATAGGGCCTTGTCATTCCTCTGACTAAGCAACAGCTACGTCTGTTGACACGCAGGGTCCAGGCGTTGCTTGCATTACCGCCCAAGCGTCGCTATCCGCTGTCTAAATAGCCGCCATAATCACACATCTAATCATTGCCTGTCTCGTAAGCATTGCTGCTGCTCAAGACGAGAAGAGACACCGCACCACAGGCTAACAGCTCGGGTAAAGCTTGTCTTTTTGGGCCCGCGGTTCGGTTACGACAGCCTGCCACGTGGGCCCACGCCCAGCCTGGACCCAAAGTCGCCAACGCCAACACCAACAGAAAGGGCCCAACCAAATCGGGTCTACTGTAACGACGTCCAGAAACTCCCTTTAAAAAAATACAGGAAGCGGGCCCTGTAGCCGTCCGATCAACAAACAGACGGTAGAGATGGACCAGCCCCACCGCCACCACTCGTCTGCCACTGGGCCCCCACCGCGGCGGCCGGGCCTCTCGACACAGCACAAGGTCCACAAGACCACAACCCACTCCGGCTCCAAGGCTCGGTGGAAGCCCCACGGCAACAGCATAAAGCAGCATTTCAAATCCGTCCTCACCTAGACCAGAGACCAGACCGCAAGCCCACAGCACCCGCAGGCCGAGACCCGTGCGGCCGCTCCCTGCCTCTCCTTCCTTTTCCCCGCGCGCGTCCGACCCCGGCGCCGGCGAGGCAGCAGCAGCAGCAGCAGCCAGCAGGCAGGCGTCAGCCATGAGGGAGATCCTGCACATCCAGGGCGGGCAGTGCGGGAACCAGATCGGGGCCAAGTTCTGGGAGGTGATCTGCGACGAGCACGGGATCGACGCCACGGGCCGCTACGCGGGGGACTCGGACCTCCAGCTCGAGCGCATCAACGTCTACTACAACGAGGCCAGCGGCGGCCGCTTCGTCCCGCGCGCCGTCCTCATGGACCTCGAGCCGGGGACCATGGACTCCGTGCGCTCGGGGCCCTTCGGCCAGATCTTCCGCCCCGACAACTTCGTCTTCGGCCAGTCCGGCGCCGGCAACAACTGGGCCAAGGGACACTACACCGAGGGCGCCGAGCTCATCGACTCCGTCCTCGACGTCGTCCGCAAGGAGGCCGAGAACTGCGACTGCCTCCAGGGTATTTATTATTATTTATTACTCCGCCCAATCCCACATGTGTCGCGCGCTCCGATTTGCCGTAGCTTTTCCGATTAATTGTTAGGGTTACATCCGGTTGGGTTGGGGGCCAGATCTGAGTCCGTGGGGATGTGAATGACATTAAAATGACCTCCAATTGGCATTTCAGCGAGGTGTTTTTTTCATCGACGGTCGCATTTACTAGTAATTTGTCTTGTGTGCTGATGAATCCGCCAAGTGGCCCGTGTTATTGTTAAGCATTAGCCTATGCGGCTATGCCTCTAGGTAGGTTGTTAATTGTTATGGCACTGCATGCATTGAAAGTATTGCTTGTAGCTGTGGATTCAGCTATTTTTTCTACCTAGCATGATGTAGTGATGATTGGTAATTTCCGTTATTGGGTAAGCATTGGTACAGTCTGCGTCGGATGATTTGAACAGAAAACATCATAGCTGTAGTAACTATCGGGTTTGGTCTATTTTTTTGTGGTTATATTATATTGGCGCTTTCATGATGGAACTCTCTAGAGGTTTGCTAGTCAATGGAACTTTGTTGAGGTTCTCTAGTCAATTTGTGTCTTCAACTCTTCATGTATACTCTTGTTGATTCATGTTGAACTCCTGTACCTTTTCTCTGGGTTAAGTAGCTGGACCGACATCAACTGTCGGTAGGATGGATATTTTATTAGTGTAACATGAGTGTTGGGTGTGTTAGCTTGGAATTCCACTCTGGCAGCCTACAACTTCTAATGACCAACTCCCATTAAAAAGTCTAATTAAATATTGCGTCGTAGCTGGACTGAATTATTTGGCCCACACCAGACAAAATGAATTACATGTCTTGGTGAGTATTGCAGTGATGAAACTTTATGTCTCTTGAAATTTAATTCCTATATGGTTGTTGTGTGTTAATATAAACTATGGTGTGCCCAAGTGAAGTATTTGGTAGCATGTCAAGATCAGTTCATGGGCTACCAGAGCATGGTGGTAGTATGTTGTGAAATTGACTGAATTCAAAACATCACTTAACCATGGTAACATGAATACATGATTGATTATTGTTAACAAACTTTAGTCACGTAGAATGCATCACGTTCTGATATCTTGAGACCTTCAAGTGTTGCTGTATCTTTCCAACCCATGTAGCCCAATTACATTTTTCATGCTAGGAATACTGTTTGTGTTTGTGGATAATTGAATGACTCGTTTTATTTACCTTACAGGTTTTCAAGTTTGCCATTCCTTGGGAGGAGGCACTGGATCTGGCATGGGCACCCTTCTTATTTCCAAGATCAGGGAGGAGTATCCTGACAGAATGATGTTGACCTTTTCTGTATTCCCATCCCCAAAGGTTTCTGATACTGTTGTGGAGCCTTACAATGCTACACTTTCTGTTCACCAACTCGTTGAGAATGCGGATGAATGCATGGTGCTTGACAACGAGGCTCTGTATGACATATGCTTCCGCACACTAAAGCTCGCCACCCCTACATGTAAGTTAATCCTCACTAATTCTTTACTTGCTATCTATGATACTTTAGAAATTTGATATCCTGTAGTCTGTAGTCTATTGAAAAGGTTGGTACTGATAGTGGGTTCTAACGATGCAGTTGGTGACCTGAACCATCTTATCTCTGCTACCATGAGTGGGGTCACATGCTGTCTGAGGTTCCCTGGTCAGCTCAACTCTGATCTGCGCAAGCTTGCTGTGAACCTGATCCCGTTCCCTCGTCTCCACTTCTTCATGGTCGGCTTTGCCCCGCTGACCTCTCGCGGATCGCAGCAGTACCGCGCCCTGACGGTCCCCGAGCTGACCCAGCAGATGTGGGACGCCAAGAACATGATGTGTGCGGCTGACCCCCGCCACGGCCGGTACCTGACGGCCTCGGCCATGTTCCGCGGGAAGATGAGCACCAAGGAGGTGGACGAGCAGATGCTGAACGTGCAGAACAAGAACTCGTCCTACTTCGTGGAGTGGATCCCCAACAACGTCAAGTCGAGCGTGTGCGACATCCCGCCCAAGGGCCTCAAGATGGCGGGCACCTTCGTGGGGAACTCCACCTCCATCCAGGAGATGTTCCGCCGGGTGAGCGAGCAGTTCACCGCCATGTTCAGGCGCAAGGCCTTCCTGCACTGGTACACGGGGGAAGGCATGGACGAGATGGAGTTCACCGAGGCCGAGAGCAACATGAACGACCTGGTCGCCGAGTACCAGCAGTACCAGGACGCCACCGCCGACGAGGAGTACGAGGACGAGGAGGAAGAGGACGCCGTTGCCGAATAGCGATGAACTCCGGTGCCGGCTGCCGCACCGACAGGCTTGTGTCTCTGTGAATGAGTTTGTTTTTTCTTTTCTGTGCTTGTTGTGGCTTGCATGATTGATTGGTAACTGGTTATGCTTCGGTTTTTACCATTGAGGCTGCGTCTGTGCTTCGGCTGCGGCCACTGTAATAGGTCGCCGTCCGTTTGTGTTTCGCATCCTTTGGGTCAAGTAGCTTACGGCTTTGCTCTCCTTGAGCTGGTCACCTGTCATTCCTGACGAGTATTGGTAGTGAGTGATTTTTCATCTTTTTGTGAAAGCCTGTGTCAATCTGCATCAGCCATGTTCCTGTGTGAAGCAGATCATTCAGTTATTGAAGGCTTAATTAAAGCTCCATCAGGAGCTGGGTCGGTCAGGCTGTTACGATGGTCGAGACCTGATCGGGTCTCCTGATCTCTCTGAACCAGTCAGTAACCATCCGGCGGTCGAGCGAGCGCACATGCGGATGCGGTGGGCGGACCCAGCAGCAAACAGCCATGCCTGAGGCGTTGGGTAGCTGGCGAGTGACGACGGCCAGCAGATTTGGGCGCGATGGAACCGTTTCCGAGAGAGGATTTGCATTTGCTTGCTCTGTCTGTCTCTGAATGGTTCACGTGCTGCGCCCACATGTGCCGCACATGCCCCTCCTCATCGGTGGCAAAAAGTGGCTCCGAAAGATCCCACAGTAGCCAAGATCTCAAGCTGAAGCTGCTGTCTACCATTCTACCGTAGTTACCACGCATGAATTTCACAGGAACCCCCCTGGCTATAAAAGATTTCACGGAAACCATCTTTCCCTAGCTCCAAACGTGCTCATAATCACAAGTTATAGTAAGGCCCTGTTTGGCATTGCTCTGGAGCTGAACTCCAGCAACTCCAACCAATTTTTCAGTCAAACACCCCAGCTCCAAAACTCCATGGAGCTGCCAACTCTATGGAGCTGTAGTGCAAATGGAGGTGGAGTTTCGGAGCACCTCTTCTCCTACTCTAGAACTGGCCAAAATAGATCTAGACGTGGAGTTGGGGTGAAATTACCCGCAATTGCCACTGATTACACAACTCGAACCGTTTTTCTTTCTATTCGCTCTGCCTCCCACACCCACGTGCGGCCGACTCCCCCTCCCTCCCTCTCTCTCTCCGCGAATCCGCGTGACCGGGCGACGCGCGCTGGGCGACTGCGCCCTCCGCCGGCCACGGCCCAACGACGCCATCGTCGCCCGGCGCCCCTCCCCTCCCCTCCCCTCCCCCGCCTCTCTTCCCCCTCTACTCCATCCCCCACCTTTTCCCTAGTGGAGAAGAGAAGAAGGTCTCCTCCATCCCCAACCCTAACCCTAGAGGAGAAGGGGAAGAAGGATGCCTCCATCTCTGCCGGAGAAGAAGGAGAAGAGGGCGACGTGAAGCCCCCCGCCGTCCCCAGCAAGCGTACGCGCGGCTTCCTCGCGACTAGGCGACCCCGTCCGCTGCCCTCTCACCCCGCCTGTGGCTACCGGACCTCCCCCGCTGGGCCCACCTCGCCGGGCGGCGCCGCCGCGGCTCCCTCTCCTGCTCTGGCGGCCGGAGCTCTCTGCCGCGGCTCCCTCTCCTGCTCCGGCGGACGGAGCTCTCTGCCACGGCTCCCTCTCCTGCTCCGGCGGACGGAGCTCTCTGCCACGGCTCCATCTCCTGCTCCGGCGGACGGAGCTCTCTGCCACGGCTCCCTCTCCTGCTCCGGCGGACGGAGCTCTCTGCCGCGGCGCGCCCTCTTCCCCGTAGACAATGGTGAGTTCCTCTGTAGCAACCAACAAGAGAGGATGACATGTGGGTCCTACTCAGAGGGCAAAGTGGGCATTCTACACGATTGAACATGGTTCTGGAGCTGAGACTCTCTTTCTAGCCAAACACACTAAAAACACAGCTCTAGCTCCACTCAGAGCCAGCTCCACCTGAATTTCTGGAGTGGAGCTGCTTTATCTGGAGTTGGAGCCATGCCAAACATGCCCTAAATGGTTAAGGTCAGTAAATCAGTTTTGGTAGCAAGTGAGCTTTGCTTGCTGTGCACCAGCCTTGCCAAAACAAATTGGTTAAACCGACGTGTAGCTCAGCATGCAGTTGTCCCCATCGCGAGTTCACGCACAGCAGGGCACAGCCCAATGCCAAGCTGGCGGGCAGGCGGCAGGCCCCACCCCCGGTGACGCCCACCCCCTGCCGCTATTTGGACAGAGCGAGAACCCTTGGCGGATCAGCATTTACAGACGCGGCCCTTGCAAAATCCCGCTATTTGTAAACGCGAGCACGCAGCTCAGCACGGAGGCGGGGGATCTGTTGGTCTGGCGGCAGACTGGAGACTCTGGAGAGGGGAGGAGTCATTTTTTTTTGCAGATAGCCCCTCGCGTTTGCTCTCTTATTCGGCCCGCGCCCGCTCTTGCCATCCGCTGCTCTTCTCCGTTCGCCCCTCCTCTCTCTCTCTCTCTCTCTCTCTCGCCGCCCGGGGGAGAAGGAGGGCTCCGTCCGCCGCTCCCGGGGAAGAGCCCGCCATTACTGCCGCTGGTGAGTTGCCCTGTCCCCCTCTGATCCCACTCCCTCCCCTCTCTCGATCGCATCGTGCTAGTCCGCTAGGCTAGACCCCGTGGCCGTCCGCATTGCACAATGACGCTCGCGCAGTCTAGTTTCGTAGATGTATACGACGTCGGAGATTTTTTTTTTCGCTGCTTGGGCGGCGGCGGCGGCGGCGGTTTGAGGATCCCAATGCCTTGGATCTAGACCGAGATTGCTCTGCCCGCATTTGTTGCCACGGTCTCGTACCAAGTCTGTTCAGATTCGTGCGAACATTTGACTGCAAAACATTACGACTCAAAAAAAAAAAAAACGTGTAGACAGACAATAGAGGCACACCGCACACTCTTGAGTTGTGACACTCGAGTACTGGTTGCCAAATTCGTGCTAGCATCCGCTGTGGGCGATTGAGCAAAGGGATAAAGATTTGCCTGTTGTGTGACGGAGCGCCACATGCCGATGATTGCCCGGTCAGGGAAACGCTATCGTGGGCACCGGGGAAAAGGTGGTAATCATGATACCCTCACTGGTGTGTGTCAAGGCGTCACTCTTGCTATCTACTTCGGCGTGGCTCTCCTCTCCATTGTCGTTCGCAGTTGGTTCTGCTCATCACCAGCTACGAGTTGCCCCCCTGCGCTGTTGGAGTCTGTAGCTCTATGAATCTATCTTTGCTTCCTCACTGTTGTACGTGGTATTTGATTATGTGAGATTCTGTGGTGCAGCCGTGCAGGTGTAGCACTGACTGGGGAAGATGGTTGTCCAGGAGTTAACAGTTGATCTCAACAAGCCCCTTGTTTTCCAGGTATGGTTCACTCCTAGTTGCTTCTTTGCGATGATTGTTGTGAATCTTAGCCTTTTTGAAGTAGCTTATGGGATTGTCTTTCGCACTTTGCAGTTCTCATTGCCTTTGAGCTTGTTTAGTGCAACTTTGGGTTTTTCAAAACCTGGTCTAATGTTGTAGACTGTGCCTTTTCCTCTTCAATAATTGCGGCAGACATGCTGCTGATGTATATTATGAAAGAGGAATCTCATGTGATTGTGAAATTCTGAGTTTCTGAATCTCTGAATCGATGTCCAGCTGCTTCACAGTTGACATAACGGACTTCTTTTTTTTAAAAAAAAAAACACATAACCGTCTTCTGGTTGCCTATTAATTTTGTGGATGAAGGTTGGCCATCTTGAGGAACGTTACCAGGAATGGGTTCACCAGCCTATCGTGAGCAAGGAGGGTCCACGCTTTTTCGGAAATGATGTCTTGGAGGTAACACATTCCATCGTATTGATATCTCATGGCGTTTTGGTACATACTAACAAACTTTTTGGATGTCCAGTTCTTGACTCGCACAAAGTGGTGGGCTGTGCCAACTATATGGGCTGCCTGTTGTTTGCTTCATGTTCGTGAAATCTATTTTGATGGGTAATACCATTCAGGACAGTAGTTCTGATGGCTCTATTGGAATATTTATTTGGACGCTGATTGAATATACTTTGCACCGCTTCCTATTCCACATTGAGACCAAAACCTACTGGTAAGAATGCTTCAACCATCATGTTAACAATGTCTCATTATGTCTTCCTTCTGCTCTTCAAATTGTTGTCGATGCAATGTTGCAGGTGGAACACCGCACATTACCTTCTTCACGGATGCCACCATAAGCACCCTATGGACTCACTCAGGCTTGTTTTTCCTCCAACTGCAACAGCAATTTTGTGTTTCCCGGTATATCCCTGAAACTGTTATACATGCAACAAAAGTACTAACACTATGCTTCAAACTGGATTTGCTGAACTGGAACTTTTGGCCATTCAGAAGAAATATGGCCGATTCAACTGAACCCTCCAATGTTTTGTTTTCAGTTCTGGAACCTGGTCGCATTCTTCGCAACTCCATCTACCACACCTGCATTATTTGGAGGTGGTCTGTTGGGATATGTGATGTATGATTGCACTCACTACTACCTGCACCATGGACAACCATCCACAGACCCAGCAAAACATCTCAAGGTGAGGACCTAATGCCTCTTATAAAAAAGTCATGAATTAGTCCAGCTGCTCCATGGAAATGTCCACAAGGTTTTGATTCCTTGAAACTTTGCCTGATATGCAGAGGTATCACCTCAGCCATCACTTCAGAATCCAAGACATGGGCTTTGGCATTACCTCATCGCTTTGGGACGCTGTCTTTGGGACATTGCCTCCATCCATGACACCTGGGAAGAAGAACTGACGCACATAACACAATTCTTGGCATGAGAAATTCTAGGGGATCTGTAATATATATTCAAGCCAGGGACAATCCTGGATCTGTCTTCGTGCGATGGGTTGACATGTCCATTCAGTTCAAAGTTCATGTGGTGTACTGATGTCTGTTGATCTATTCTGAATGTGAAGATAGTATTTCGCTGCCTCAGCATTGTGTGCATTGCCAGCTGTATCGAAAATCGCATGTTAACTCTTTCCGTCTAGTTCTCAAAATCAGGGCATCAGACACTTGCAAATGCAAGATTCTCTCTCACTCGTTTGTTTCCTCTTATGGGTCCCCATCATGAGTTGTCTCAGTGTGACAGCAAGGAGCATCACAGTTGGAAGACTGGGTATATCTGATGGATATTCTGTGCTTGAGTTTACAGATTCTGGAGAGTGCCGCAAATTTTGTGCGTTTGAGAAAGGTATGAGCAGCTTAGGCAACAGCTAAGACCACACAAGAAAACAATCATTGCTGTGTACCAAATGTCATGTTTATGCTAACTCAATCTGTAATGATAATAAAGAAAGGTGACCAACCTAGGAAGAACTAGGCTGTTTTTCATTCAGAAAATAGTCATCTAAATTCAAGGTGAGGGAGGAATTAAATCTGGGTGGTTAGGTACATGACCACACTTTTCACTCGAACTAGTTTAGTTATGCTCACTTGCTACTTGTCATGATAATTATAAGGAAATATGAATGAAAAGGAAGGCAAGAAGAGCAGCATTCTGAAGTAAAGAATTCAGACCATTAGAATTTGTTATGGCTGGAGAAGACACTTACTGCAGTTGCAGATGGCACTGGAAACCCAGTAAAATCATAGAGGCCTATCTACCAACTGGGTGTTTATTTCGCACCAGTTCTGCGATATTTCTTTACATTTAGACATGTTCTGGGATGTGACGGGAAAGCACATGTCAATCATTCTGATTCAGAACTTCAGCATATTCTCAGAATAATGTGATCGTGCACACTCCACAGAGATCATATATTTGAATATTTCGACAGTAACCAGGTGATACAACATCAGTTGAGATTGAGAATGAAGTTGATCTCAAAGAAATTTGAGCTTGTAAAGAAATAAAATGTATAGAAACAAAACAAACACCCCAAAAACTGATGTCCTAGAAACTTTAGCACAAGCCAGTGGCAATACATGGCCAGACAAGCCCAGCAGCTCACTGGCCACCTAGTACCCGCATTCCTCAAGAGCGGATCACACGAGGTGAATTTTTAGGCCGCCTTCTCTTTCCACTTTTCTGGATTTTTGGTTGACTGGTCACCAGTGCATACATTTTGACAGCAAATAGTTCCTCCGGGAGCTCCTTTTGGTCCTGTTTCATTTGCAGGATTAGATGGGGTGATGGGAAAGATGAAGAATAAACTAAATAACATCAGCACTTTTGAATGTTTACCTTAACACTGAGGATATATAATCCACACCTTTTAAATAGCTCCCTAAAGTATGGATCCGATCTTGTGACACTGTTATCCACCTTGTCTAACACAAAACCTGAAAAAACATACATTGTGTTCTCAGAGCAACATCAAGCATATGATCTTGTTGAAGTATAACATTAGAAACAATGCATTGTAACAATTTCCAATTGAGTACAACACCACTTTTCGCAAGAAAATATGTTGTGGTAGATAGACAAAACATATGGTACAGCAAACTCACCATTTCTTGTAATGTTCTCTTTCAGAACAAAAAAACCATCAGGTTTGAGCCCAACCTTGAAAGAAAATTAAAGTATATGCCTGATTAGAATGCATTAGAATTTGATACTATGGCGCTAATAATAGGCGCACAAACAAGACCATTTGGAAGGGTTCGTTTAATTGCATATCTAAGGAAAAAGTAGTATGATTACAAATAGTCAGCCTGTTCGGCTAGGATTATTCCCTCGTAAACGATCGTAAATTTCCAGCCGGAACAGTATTTTTCTCTCACACCAAATCAGCCAGCAGTACTTCTTTACGATCCAGCAACGAACAAGCCCAGCCAAACGAACAGGCTGAGTGTGGCTTATATAGGTGAATTGGCATTTTCTTAGAACAAAAGATTGATATACAACCAGAAATACAACATTTGTCCAAGTAATATCTGAAACATATATTCAGGAAATCTTTCTACCAGTGGACCAAGATGTTCATCTGCAAGCCATTATTTCCATGGTAAAGAATTCCATAAAACCTAAAATTGTAGTATAGCACTTATTTGCCAATACAAGTGTCAAATTTGCACTTTAAGTACAACCAAATGTTTCAATACAATCCAACAAAAAAAAACAGTGTACGATTTAAAATAAATTAATGAAGTCATAGTCAAGTCACCTTTGTACGATTAAAAAATGAAATGAAATCATCATCAGGAAGTTGCCCTATGCACCACTGAATCCAAATCACATCATATCTTCCTTCCTCAGGAGTGAAGTCCTGAGCAAGAAGTAAACTAGATTATATACAGAGAAGGGGAGAATAATTTTTCAAAGAATATCTACAGAGAGATAATGATCTACAGGTACCACCTGCAGAGGCACACAGTAAAAGTTGGCAGCCTTGTGTGAGTCTTCTCCTTGGTCCATAAATCCAGTAAGATTTTCCTGTGCTGCTTCAAGAAAATGAGATACTGGCTCCACAAGATCTACCTGAATTCCAAATTTTCAAAAAGGATCAAAACAAAAGAAGACACAACAAAAATACCACAGATCAAACATAAATAACAATTTAATTATGTATACATCAGAAGAATGGAAATAGGTCGTTTGCTGCTAGTATCATGGTAATGGTATGCTGTTCGCATACACGTACAAGATGCTGCAGTTTCTGAGTATGCATTTATCTTCAGGATTAAAGGAGCATACCTCGTTGAAATGCCTGAGAAGAAAATTCTGTGTGACGCGCCCAATACCCGAGCCACAATCTGACACATTTTGAAAAAAATGACACATAAGAACATGGCAGATTGCACACAAGGATTACCACAAAATGAACATTACACAGTAATTTACAGTAACTTTCAACAACAACAACAACAACAACAACAAAGCCTAATTTACAGTAACTTTCACAGAGCGAAATTACTGGAACAAAACTCACACAGAAACAAGCTCTACTTGCACTAGCTAAAGCTTCCTTGCAGTAATAAATAAACTCACCAAGCGCAACCAGATGACGCTTCGCGGTGCCGAACCGGTCTGCGAGGAGAGGGCGGAGGAAGGCGTCGCTGCCCTTGACATCCACATCGTTCACACACCCATAGCCTCCCAGGACCCCCTCAGTCGACGCCTCCACGCCCTACGGCACCAATTAGACCAAATTCTAAGCTAAATTTGTAAGCATGAATAAGTATTTGGATTGGGGTTTAGGGTTCAGGGAGGCCTCGAAGAGGAGGAAGAGCGGGTGCTTTACTTGCCAGTAGGCGATAGCCTTGGAGTACCACTCCTTGCGCTTCCCGTCCCCGGCCCCTTCCTCGCTGGCGCCACCGCTCCCTTCGGTGGCAGTGGCGGGGGCCGGGGCGGCTTCGACTTCCCCTGCGGTGGAAGCCGTGGCGGTGGAGCCGAGCTCTTCCTCCCACATCTCGGTGGCGTTGGAGAATATGCGGCCGGCGGAATCGAATCCGCGGGAATCCATCACTCCGGCGGCGGCGGTGGCGGTTGAGTGATGGCTGCTTCTGCTTGCGCGCGTCCTGGAGAAGGGGAGAGGGGCTCAAATGTGCTGTTCCAGCTTTTACAGGGGCCATTTAGCATATGTGAACTCACGCTGCCACAACGTTGGTGTCCACTTTTCGCGAAATCATCTATCCACGAGGTTCTTATAGACAAAATGGACATAAGACATTATCACATTGTCTCAGCGACCAAAAGTGAAGAAATTCTTTTCTTTTTTAGAAAATTCTCATGCGTCATTTTGATTTTGAGATAGTATTCTTTTGTATTTTTAATAAATTGCAACAAACAGTCTCTGAGTTGAATTTTGAGATAGTCCACTTATATAATAGTTGACAAAGCACCCCGATACAAGGTGTTTGACTGATTCCACCCGGTTTTCACCAACGTAGAGCTATTAGACACCATGCTAGATGGGTCCCATTGCTTGGATTATTCTTATTCATGATGTTGCAAAAAAGAAATTGTGCAAATACCAAAAACCACCATGGCCATTCATCGATGATCCTTTTAGTCGAAGATCTAAACTATGTTAATGTCTACACCTTCAGAAAATACTCTCTTCGGATAGCTTTTTAGACATTCTCCAATTTTTCATTTAGGCAAGTTTTGATTTTTGAAGGTGTTGCGGCTCTAACAAGACGCAAGTCACATCAAGTTCCAGGCTTCCAGCAACAATAAATATGACACCGTTGCACGTAGTGACCTAAGGAACTAGCATGTTGTGTAGTCACGGAAGGGGCCAACTTGCATGTTTTTGTTTCATGTTAACGGTTGCATGCATGCATGTAAAGGAGGAGATCCAATCAACACAAAGGCAAGTGGCATGGGGGATCCCCTAGGAACATGATTTACTAACTGGAGCGCACATTGTGGTGAACAGTGAAGAGACGCTCTATTGTGATGTTACCTTCCCCTAACCGTATCTCATCTGACAAAATGGCTAAGGCACTCACTAGAGCACGCGTTGTGGTGAAGAGACACTCTATTGTCATGTCACCTCCTCCAACGTCCATTCAAGACTCAAGAGCGTGAAAAGTAGCTACCGTTCTGTAGAGACTCGTGGGACGAGGAACAATAGCCTACATTGAGAGAACAGTAACACTAGATCATCTTAGTCTATGTAGAGTACTATTTTTAGGTGAAGCTAACAGCGTTGGCCTTGTCCTAAATTTGCAGGAGCCCTAAGTACATCCAACTTTGCAGCGCCACTTTTTGGTGGACTGGTGGTGGCAGGCTGGGTGAGGGGAGGGGTGATTTTTGCAATAAAACATGTGGGGGCCTTTGCAACAATGTCTTCGGAAGAATGAGTACAACGTTCTTTTCGTTGCAAAACCATAGTGACATATGGGGTGGTTTTTTTCGACTTTGCTTTTTTGAAAGAAATACGAGAACATAGAGATACATTGGAGATTAACATTTCATCTCCACAAACATATTAGCCCTAAGTAGTCTCTTGTAATGTAACATTATAAAGTCATCGCAAAACTTCAAGCAGATTTGGCAACGTATCTCGAGTGACCCATAAGGCCACCACTGGTGTTAGAAGGAAACCTACACTGAATAACTATTCGCAGGGTGCCTTTCTTTAACATATGATACTCGTACAGAGTGAACCATTGTATTTTTCCTCATAAGAAAAGAAACAATGCTGGTAGATCTATAGTCGGTGGTCAAGAGGCCAAAAAAATGTCAGTCTGGGCAAACTATATTCTGCCTAGTACAAATTCCGGTGTTTTTAAGCTTTTTGCTACTATTATTGTCACACGTTGAATCTGAAAAGCATGACATCTCCTTCCTGCACAACATAATCCTTTCCTTCCAACCTCAACTGCAGTCAAAGTAACAGATTAAATAAACAAGCAAAGAAAGCATATTTTTAACTACATGTTTCAAATCACTGAATGTAAGGTTTAGCAGCGCAAATATCTTTACCAGCCCTTTCTCCCTTGCTACTCCAAGAGAACCAGCTGCAACAAAATCATCATAGGATACCTGAGGTGTGGTAGTAATCATTGTACAATTAGTAAATATCAAACAAAAAAAAAAACAGGCAACAATATATCCAAATTCCATAGAGTTGAAGTATTGGCATTTGTAGTGATATATCATAACATGTAAACTGAAATTTGTCATTAAATTCCCATCAGTTTGTACACAGCTTACAGTTTCAGCTCTGATGAATCCTTTCTGAAAATCACTATGAATAACTCCAGCTGCTTGTGGCGCAGTCATGCCTACAAGTAGAATTACATGCAGTTATAGTGATTACAAAAACTTCTTCAAATATTACAATAAAAAAAATTGTGAGGAAGAAAGAAACCTGAAAGAATAGTCCAAGCTTTTGTTTCCTAAAAGGACACAGTTAAAGGTCAGTCAGTTTGTGTTTACTGCTGGAAAAAAAAACCTTTAACAGCACAAAAGATGCACCTTTTCTCCAGGTTGTGAAATAGGTTCTTAATCCCAATAGATTATATGTTGCTTTTACCAAATTTCCTAGTCCACTTTCAGCAACGCCAAGAGATTTTAAATATTCTACTCTCTCTTCCAAAGGTAGCTCAGCGAGTTCAGCTTCAACCTGTTTATGCATTCCATGATTTTGTTAGCATAGGTAGAACACATCTGGGTAGGCAACACCACTCAGGCAAAAATATAAAATTATTTCACAGAAATTTCTTCAAAAGCTTCTTGTAGTTTAGATGCATACAACAAACCTGAGCTGATATTGTAACCATACCAGACTGCAAGTCTGATGCTGCTTTAGCCACCTCTTTGACATGAGGCTTGCTATCAGGTTCAGCAAGATCAGATTCTGTTACATTAGCAACATAAATGACAGGTTTCATAGTTAGCAGACAAAGATGTTGTATAGCTTCTTTCTCATGCTCAGCTAAATCGACCGATCTTGCAGGCTTTCCTTCCATAAGCGCCTGCTGAATTTTTTCCAATCCTGATTTCTCTGCTTGTTCCTAAGTAGTTACAACAGTTAGAACATAAAACATAAAGGCCATCAGAATGAAAGAATCTTACCTTCACTTTTACTTGCACATCTTTAGTTTTGCTCTTGTTAAGCTTATCTAGCCTCTTCTCTATCTACAGTTAGTACACAACTGTCAGCAGTTGGAGAGGATCATAGATAGTAATAGAAGTTTCTTTTGAATGCGTGATAACAAGACGAATGGAAATTCCTTCACCAAATTACCTGTTCAAGATCCGAAAATATCAGCTCTAGGTTAATGACATCGATGTCTGATCTGGGATCAACCTTGCCATTGACATGAACAATATCGTCATCCTCAAAGCATCGCACAACCTGAGAATCCAGTAAAAAAGAACAGATAATAGTTACTCCTACAGCCTCGACACAGCTAATATCTTATAAGAAGCTCATCCAATAATATTTTGCTATCTCCAACAAATAAGAAATGATCTTTCGCAAAAAAACAAAGAAAGAAATGATAATGATGCACCAGCAGTGAGTTGCAGTGTTGGATAAGGATAACAGAGTGGCTCCAATTTTACTTCACATATCACATATCAGTAAAATTGGAGAAACAAGGGATATCTGATGGAGAAATAGAGAATTGTATTATTATAGCCTGTAAAGTATAAAGATGCAAGCAGGATGGCGCACAGTAATTGACAGCCACTAGAACTTGGGCAAATATATCAGAGCTTAAGCATACAAGTACAAGATACCAACCTGAAGTATAGAATCCACTTCACGGATGTTTGAAAGGAATTGATTTCCTAGTCCCTGTTGTCAATTGTCAACAATAATACTGAATACCACTATGTATAAACTAATCTGAAACCATCTAAACTTTGCTCAGCAGAGTTGGAGCTATCCTGCAGGTAAATTGAAGACAATGACAAAACGTGTACCTCTCCTTTGCTTGCTCCTTTGACGAGACCTGCAATGTCCACAAGCTCAATAGATGTTGGGACCGTCTGCTGCGACTTGCTTAATTTTGAGAGCACCTGCAAACGAGGATCAGGGATAGCCACCACACCAACATTTGGGTTGATGGTGCAAAAGGGAAAGTTTGCAGCTTGTGCCTTCCCGTTTTCAACCTGAAAAAAAAAATGAAAACAGATTAACATCAAATTATTCCTGGGAAGAACCTGTCCTATGTATATCACATACATTTCTCCACTCGAAACATTTTACTGCAACAAGTACAGAGGGCAACTTGTGCAGCAGCGGAACAACACAAAAGAACATGATATTTTGTGAACTTTATTGACTCTTAGTCTCTTACAAATTATACAAATCTACAGTGTCAGCCGTTCCACAAGAATGTCTATGTGGCAAAACGTAGAACAGTTGGCGTCCACCGACATCCACCCAACATACACGCTACAATTCCACCCTATACCGAGCTAATGAACGAATCCAGAAGAATATATATAGAGAAGAAAAGAACCTACACATTTCTCTCCCATCTAGACTCCCCGGTTATTACGACTTTTGACAACACGAATTCCTCCCAGGAACAGGAAGCAACGAAACAAGCAAGCTTAGTACTCACAATGGCGTTGAAGAGGGTGGACTTGCCGACGTTGGGAAGCCCTACAATGCCGGCGCGGAGGCTCATGCTTATCCGTGCCGAGCGGCCGGATGAGAACCGCCGGGCGCGGCTGGCCCGGCTCCAGCGCCAGTGCTGGAGTAGCGCCGACGAGCCACACGGGGAGGGCAGGGTCGTCGCGGTCTGCGCCGCCGCGGGTGCCCGCGTGAAGCCCGCGAACGCAGAGCCGAGCGCGCGCGACACCGTCGTCATGGGCAGCGCCGGGAGGAGTTCGTGGGCGGCGCGGGAACACGGTGGGGGCGTACGGTTCAGAGATGAGAGCTGAGAGATGGATAGATGAATGGCACGTGAGCGGCGCGTGATGGCTTTCAAAACGCACGTGCGATTTGGCGAGGAGGGGATTCTTAACTTTTTTACCCACCCTTGGGAACGATGCTCGTTTTGGGCTTCCCAACGTAAGGTCTCGTTTAGATCGTAAGTTTTTTCACTCTCTTTTTATCACATTAAATTTTTGATATATGTATAGAGTATTAAATATAGATAAAAAAATAATTAATTATATAGTTTGATGGTAAATTACGAGACGAATCTTTTGAGTCTAGTTAGGCCATAATTGAACAATAATTGTCAAATATAAACGAAAGTACTACAATGCAAAATACTGATTTCTAACCTCAATCTAAACAAGACCTAACAACGGTGGTATGCTTTAATTTTCATGTCTACTGGGTATTCATGTCGAGGTAAGTGATAGCCTCATTGTTTGTCAGGGAGTCTTACAAAAGCAGCGGTGGTTTAATTTAACAAAAAAAAAAGTGAAAGCAGCAATCCAAGCGTGCGTGGGAGGTGAGGAAACACACCGTCGATGACGTTTGGTTCCTAGGGACCATAGTTGCTGCCTGCGTCTACCCTCCCAAACTGTAAAGCTGAAAGTAACGTTTTAGGAGAGAGAAAGGTAATGGGGAGACCTAGAGATATAAGTACATATGTGGCTTGCATTATGAACCAGTCTATGTCTATATGGAATCAACGTCTTTCATGAAGCTAATAATCTATGTTAATATGCGTTGGTGGCGTCATCAAAACCATTGTATAAGAATGACATCTACATTTATGTCACCAGTGAGAAAAGCTTTTTACTCAATTTTTTACTAATTTTGTCGATGTGGTGAGACACTGCATGCCGATGGAGAAGCCAAACTCCAAAATATCCCTCTATTTTCTGGCTTAATGCATTGGCACATCTCCAATGTTCAAGCTTTCAATTACTTTATTTGTTTCACATCAAGCAGAAGTCAAATTATGGCAAATCTAACATGGTATGAACAAACTAAAGGTGACATAGCTATTGGTGACGCTAACTTGAGATGGAGTAGACTTAGCGTCGAAGCACATGTGGTGGGATTCAGTATCATTTGCTTGGTGGCACTTGCAAAGGCAAGTACACGATTGGTGGCGTAGAACGGCCCACTGTCGTAACCCGAGGAGCCGAGGCCGGGACCAATTTTGGGCAAGTTTTGACACCATGACAATGGGGCTCAATGGCATCTATTCTAACGGCATGCCTAGGCTGACCCACGACGTCTATTCAATGTCGTGGATCCAGGTACCGTCGTTGCCACTAGTCACCCTGTGCTATCGTCCTTCGAGACTTGTGGCATGCGGGGTCGTGGCTATGATGGGGTAGCTCACTGACATAGCCACTGCAGTAGCAAGGCACGAGCTCATCAGCGCGTGGGTGCAACCGAGGGCCACAACAGCGAGTTGGACGCAATGGCGAGGTATGCGACGCGGATGGCTATAGTGCGCTTCGGTGGCGAGGTGGAAGGTGCCAATGGTGATGACAGGCATAGATCCTATCGTGGCCTTGGATGGAAGTAGCCTGGCGGGACATCGCGAGTGCGCTTGAGGCCGTCGTCCTCGATATGGGCCATCTGGTCGATACGGCGCACGTAGTCGACTGCAGCGGCTTAGACGGGCTCGTCGGCACGTGCGGACATCCACAACGCCCGTGGTGGTGAGGCAACTGTAGAGGCACAGGGACGACGATGCGGTGGCGATGCGTGCAAGGGCAACGGGGGTACGGCGTGGGATGGTGGCACGCTGACATGTCTCGCTACGTTAGTAAAATTTTTAAAAGATACCTTGAATTTTTAGATACATAATTTTTACTATATGATTACATATATACTGTGTCTAAATAAGTAGTAAAAAGAAAAGTTATAATTTGCTAAAAAAAGAAGGGCATACCCTACCTAAAAAGGCAAAAGCTAGATATCCCGGCGAGGAGAACTGATTGGTTGCAAATCCACCGTTAAACCCCAAACAAAACCTGATACCACAACTTCATAAAACCTCGCCGCCGCCGCCGCCGCAGATGGGATCGGAGGAGCGCCCCTCGCCGGCACCCTCGGACGACACCACCACCACCGTCTCGGACGAACATCTGAGTCCCCCGTCATCACTTTCCACAACCTTCGACTCTGCTCCCGAATCCGATGTCTCCGCCGCGTCCTCGCTGTTCTCGGACGGCTCTTCAGGGCCCGACCCCGAGCCCGTCGTTTCCAGAAAACCCCGCCCGCCACAGCGCTCGTGGCCGGACTCCGACGAGATCGCGCTCCTCGAGGCCGTCGCGTCGCACCGGCAGAAGCACGGGCGGCTTCCGTCGCCCGACGACCTCGTCGCCGCGCTGCGGGGCCGCCTCCGCGCGGAGGACCGCCTCAGCGCCGAGCAGGTCGCCAAGCGGCTGCGCGCGCTCCGCTCCCGGTACGACAACGCCGCCATCCGCCTCAAACGCGGCATAATCCTGCCGAAGGACGGCGACGTCACCATCTACAAGCTCTCCAAGCTCATCTGGGCGGACACGCGCACGGGGAAGAGGGAGAAGAAGACCCGTGCGCCCGACGCGCGCGAGGACCCAAGGGGGTTTGACGAGCTGACCGAGCTGTACCCTTTCCTCTCTGCGGAGGCGGAGGCGATTGATGCGAGGTGCGGCTACGGGTCGTTGAAGAGGGCGTTCGGGCGCATCGGTGACGACACGGCGGCGCGGCTGGAGGCGAAGCTGAAGAGGCAGCGGGTGGCGGCGGCCAGGGCGAGCGCAAAGCTTGACAAGCTGAGGACGAACGTTGCCAATGCGCTTCAGGGATTTATCAAGTGAATGGTGATTTCTTCATCTTCTTTCTGTTCGTACATGGATTGCCGTAGAAAGACACAGTAAGATTGGCTCCTTGGCATGGTTTCATGATTGACATGTTATCAGATTCTTTGTGGCAAGTTTGAGGGCACCATCAACTGCAAATAATCTGAAATGTCATGCCGTGAATGGTTGGCATTGAGTTTGTTTTGCACTACCATTGTCTGAGCTAAGAACCGGTTTTCAGAAAGAAAATAAATTTCCCCTCAGCAACACCATCTTATGGTTTGAAGCTGCTAGCACGCACTATCTAATGCAAATGGTAGTTACAGCATTACACACGACGTATGGCCAAAACATTTCATGAAGCCCATCTAATGCAAATGCAAAGAGTGATGATATTTCAGGCATAATGTTGTGTTTTGCATCGATGGGCAATTTTGATCATCATATCAAGTTAGGGCAGTGTTTGGAAGGGTTTCTGCTCCCAGATTATCATACAGAGCAGCTAGAGCTTGGAGCACATTCCAAACACTTCCCTGCGAGAATCTGTGATTGTGACTATGACTATGTGATTCTCTGAATTCTTTATGATTCAGAATGCTGACCTTCCTGTGTTTTCTTTTCCCACGCCCTTTTGATTGTCATTACAGGTATAGCTCAAAGTAGCTTGATCAGTAGTGTAGTAGTAGTAGGTTTCATTGTAGAGTCCCCTTGTAGTACTCAAAAAATTTATGAAACTTGGTTACCTCCAGTGCTGCAGTTATACGATTTCAAACTCTTTTATCTCTGCAATTGTAGTCTGGATGTTGTGGGCAACTCATAATAAAATGTCTATTGAGCACAAATTCTGTACTGAAGTTCTGCACAAAATCGTTCTAGCTTGCAGAAGTGGCGGACTTTGTTGAAGGAAGCTGATCATGGATCTCTGGAGGATTATTACACGTGCCAAGTAAAAGTTGTTAGTTGATCTCCACCAATAGGCCTTGGGCCCTTGTCTCTGCTCCCTGATCGGGGGAGCCCAATCCTAATACGGTTGGTGGACCCATGTCGTACATCACATATAAAAGAGAGGTGGGAATCACGGCTCGCACTACGAGGTTCAACGGAGCCGTCGCCATCTCACCCACAGAAAACCTAAACCGATCTAAAGCGTGCTGCCAGCGACGGGAAGCCGATCCACCACACCGTCGTTTCCTCTGCAGGGTCACCACGGTCTTCACCAGCGCCACTGGACTTCATCTCCACCGCGCTGGAGGCCTACTACACCGCGGCACCGGCGTCCGTGAGGCTACAGTCAAGGTGTGCAGAGGAACCCGAAGCAAAGGTCTACCGGTTCTACGGTTACACAGAGAGGTAATCTACGATTCTAACATTGGTACCAGAGCCAGGTTACCAGTGTGTAACCCTAACCCTAACCAGGTAAAAGCAAAGTGGAAAAGAGACCGAGGGCGGCGTACGTCACTAGAACCGGTCACCACCGCCACCGCGCAGGGAAAAGATGCCGCACCGCCGTTCTCAACGGCGCACGGAAGAACAGAAAGGTTCCCCAAGCCTAACCCTAACTCGCATGAAGAAGGGGAAAGGAACCGATTCAGATGGGAAGGGAACCCATTCGGATGAACTCCGAAAAGGAAAAGAAATCAAAAGAAAATGAAACCCTAACCCACCCAATCGGTCAAACAAAGAAAAGCAATCAAGATCTAAATCCGATTGGGGAACAAGGGACAAAGAAAACAGTGAAACCCCATCCCCAAACCCTAACCCTAGTACCCCAATCGGTTGAATCCGTAGAAAGACGCAGATTCAAAAGAAAAGAAGGGGAAGAAGGGAAGGGAGAAGGACCTACATCGCTGTGCGTCGGGATGGCCCTTCGCCGGCGCGGGAGAAGAAGAGCTGAGCCGGGGGCAGCTGCTCGCTGGGCTCGGCCAAGGGGGCGCCGCGGCCAGGCCGCTCGACGGCGATGTGCTCACCCGTTGGGGAGCACGCACGTCGGCGAGAGGGCCGGCGACGGCACCATGGTCGCTCCACCGCTCGCTCGCTCGCTGTCTCGCTCTCGGTCGCTCACGGTTGCACTGCACTGAGGAAGAAAGAGAGCGGCGACAGAGAGAGAGTGGTGACAGAGAGAGAGCGAAGAGAGAGAGTCAAAAGGATGCAAATGAGCTAGGGTTTGGAGGGCGCGGCCACGGGCGGGGTTTTTGTTCTCCCTATCCGCACACGCTACCGTCCGATCAGAAATGAACGGCGCCGGTTGATCGGGTTGACCCGCGGCCCAGGCGAGCGAGCGCACCGGCGCTGCTTTGCCGGCCCAGGCCCAGGTTGCGGCCTGGGTGCAGCAGCGCACGCGGAGAGTAGATGGGCTGGGCCGTTTTGCCGGCTAGGCTGAATGTACAGTACTGAATTGAAGCAGTTTCTGTTTTTCCTTTTTTCAGTAAATGTTTATTTCCTGGAAATTGATTAATGGCTTAAAGAAAATAGAAAAAGTAATTTTTCCCAGTGGGTAAAATTCAAGAAATTGAATTATTTTTCCGCTGCTAAAGAGAAATTGTTTATTCTCCATTTAATTTGTACCAACGTGATATTTAATTGGAGAAAAAGAAAGTTATTCCGCTGCTAAAGAAATTATTGATTCTCTAGTTATTTTGAACCAATGTGGTATTTAATTGGAGAAAAAGAGGTTTTTGATATGATTATGATGTTGTTATTTTCTGACCAACGTTGTTAATAACAATATCGTAACTTTAATGATTTATGCATTAATTCTATTTCTGCCCAACGATGATGTAGAATTAGTGTATAAGAACAATTGTAAATTTTAATGATTTATGCATTAATTTTATTTCTGCCCAACGGTGATGTAGAATTAGTGTGTAAGAAAGTTGTGAAAGTTAAAGATTTATGCATTAATTCTATTTCTGCCCAACGGTGATGTAGAATTAGTGTATAAGAATAGTTGTATGTTTGATTTTGATCAACGTTGGAATAAGGCATGCAAATGGTGTTATTTATATGTTAAGAAAAGGTTTGACCTAGTTTTCATCTTGGTTAAGATGGACTGGGTAGTCATCTCACCGTGTCCCACTAATTCTGTGGCACCGGTGAGGGAGATAAAATAGAATGATACCGATTAGGCAACTAAAGAAAGGGATTTTGAATCCTAAAAGATGTCCTTTGACTTTGAACATAGGAAGTGGGTCACTGTCAACATGAAATGTTTGACTGTGATAAAGAACATGATTGAGTCTGCAATTGTGGGCTAAATCCCAGTGTGTGACACGGTCACCGAATACCTCGATAGAATAAATAGTCAGTTCACTGGCTCTTCAAAGACATATGCTACCTAGCTGATAAAGCAACTGGTGACAGAGTGTTACTCTGATAAAGAAGGCATAAGAGAGCTCACGATGCGTCGTTGAAATTATGGCACTGTTGTTTAGGCCATATTCTGAGGGGGAGAATAGAAAGACAAGTTAAGAATGATATTATTCCTCTATTAGAGCTCTCAGATTTAGAACAATACAAAGAATGCATAAAAGGAAAGTGAAACGCAGGAATTTTATAGATTATTCACACAGACATCTGTGGTCAGTTTCTTGTAAAGAGTGTGGATGGTAATGATTCGTTCATAATATTCACAAATGACTACTCCCATTATGGCTATATTTATCCAATCAAAAAAAGAAGAGAAGCATTGGATAAATTTAAGATATTAAAGATCAAAATAGTCAGATCTGACCGTGGAGGAGTACTATGGTCGGCATACCCCATATGGTCAAGATTCCTGGACCTTATGCAAGGTTTTTACAGGAGAATGGCAAAGTAGTCCAGTATTCTATACAGGGCGAATCTCAGCAAAATAGAATAGCTGAAAGACGATATGGTGCGCAGTATGATAAGTTACTCTACCTTACAGTTGAATATGTGAATGGAGGCGTTAAAAACCGACATTCATATTCTCAATAGAGTACCAAGTAAGTCGGTGTCCAAAACACCGTATGAGTTGTGGACAGGAAGAGTACCCTCACTAAACACTTACGTGTGGGGGGAGAGCACTGCTGAGGCTAAAGTATTTAACCCAAACATTAGGAACCTAGATCCTAAAACAGTAAGTTGCTATTTCATTGGCTGCCTAGAAAAGTCAAAAGGTTTTCGTTTCTACTGTCCAGAGAGATACAAAGTTTGTGGAAACAAGACACACTGTTTTTCTAGAGGATGAAAAGATGAGGGGGAGCATGGTAGCTCGAGAAATTAACCTTGAAGTGAAGCGGGTGTATGCGCCCACTCCAATGATTCATGAGCCAATTTTCTCACTACATGCTGTCGCTGCACCGACAGTGCAAGATACTATGGTGTCAGCACCTGTTGTTATTCCACCTGTGGCAACAATGAATGAAAATGAGAAACCTGTTCTTCAGGATCCTATAGAACCTATTACCACACATGAGGGGGAGCAACAACAGCCTCAAATAGAAGATGTGCCAAATGTGGAGGCCCCTAGAAGGTCTCAAAGAGTTACTAAATCAGCTATACCTGCTGATTATGAAGTGTACAACACTAAGGAATTTTAAATGGAGGATGATTCCACCTCATTTGAATAAGCCATGAAAAGTAATCATTCATCAATGTGGCTTGAGGCCATGGAAGACGAAATAAAATCAATGAATGCCAATATAGTTTGGGACTTGGAAATAATTCCTAAAGGAGCCAAAACAGTAGGCTGTAAATGGGTCTATAAAACAAAACTTGACTCTCAAAGGAATATAGAGAGATATAAAACGCGACTTATGGCAAAAGGCTTTATGCAAAGAGAATGGATTGATTACAATGAGACCTTTTCTTCAGTCTTATGTAAAGATTACTTCAGAATCATAATGGCATTAGTGGCACATTACAATTTAAAATTACATCAGATGGATGTAAAGACAACATTTCTCAACGGAGACTTAGAGAAAAATATTTACATGGCATAACCGAAAGGTTGTCATGGAAGAAAAAGAACGCATGAGATGCCGCCTAAAGAAATCCATTTATGGATTAAAACAAGCTTCAAGACAATGGTAATTGAAGTTTGATAAGACAATAAAGAATTTTGGGTTTAAAGAGAATGTAGAGGACAATTGTGTCTATGCAAAGTTTAAGAATGGGAAGTTTATCTTTCTTGTCCTGCATGTGAATGATATCTTACTTGCTAGTAGTGATGTCAGCCTACTACATGAGACAAAGAAGTTTTGTCCTCAAAACTTGATATGAAAGATCTTGGTGAAGTCTTGTTCGTTCTAGGGATTGAGATTCACCGAGATAGAAGAAAAGGAGTATTAGGACTGTCACAAAAGGCATACATAAGAAAGAATCTCAAAGAAATTCAGTATGCATAAATGTAGTCCCTCACCTGCTCCTATAGTCAAGGACAACAGATATGGAGATTTTTAATGCCCTAGGAACCAATATGAGCTCAATCAAATAAAAGTGGTTCCATATGCTTCAGCTATCGAAAGCTTACAATATGCTCAAGTATGCACGCGCCCTGACTTGTCATTTGTTACCGGGTTACTTGGCAGATTCCAGAGCAATTCTGGATCAGAATAATGAAATTGGTAAAGAAAGTCTTGCATTATTTGCAAGGAACGAAAGGCCTTATGATGACGTATAGAAGATCTGATTTACTCCATATAGTGGGATATTCAGATTCTGATTATGCGGGAGATGATAGAAAATCTACGTCGGGATATATATTCACTCTCGCAAAGGGGAGCTATTTCATGAAAAAGCTCAAAGCAAACCGTCACTACATCGTCTACAATGTATGACAGTTTGTAGCGTGTTATGAGGCAACGGACAGGTGAACTGACTAAAGAAGTTCATACCCGGTTTGAAGGTGGTTGACGACATCTATAGACCACTTAAGTTATACTGCGATAATAATCTGGCAGTACAGTATGCTTACAACATAAGTCAAGTGGTGCTGCCAAACACATTGACATAGAGTATTATGTTGTGAAAGATAAAGTCCGGGATCAAGTCATAAGTCTTGAGCATATAAGTATAGAAAAGATGCTCGCGGATCCGCTTACAAAAGGCTTACCACCCAACGTGTTCAGAGAACATGGTGTTCAAAGAACATGTAGCTAGCATGGGTTTAAGGGAAAGCCTAAAATTCCTGAAGAAAAGAAGGTCCAAAGATAAGTATCTATTTCAAAACATAGTAGTGTGTTGTAGCTGTTAAGTCTATCGGCAATGGACCGTGACGATGAGATATGATCTATGCGCTAATCTGTAATGGAATGAACAAAAGTAAATGAAATTGAAAGATGGTAGTGAGATCAAGAGGGAGAATGTTAGTTGATCTCCACCAATAGGCCCAGGCCCTTGTCTCTGCTCCCTGATCGGGGGAGCCCAACCCTAATATGGTTGGTGGGCCCATGTCGTACATCACATATAAAAGAGAGGTAGGGATCACGGCTCGCACTACGAGGTTCAACGGAGCCGCCGCCATTCCACCCACAGAAAACCTAAACCGATCTAAAGTGTGCTGCCAACGACGGGAAGCCGATCCACCACACCGCCGTTTCCTCTGCAGGGTCACCACGGTCTTCACCAGCGCCACTGGACTTCATCTCCACCGCGCTGGAGGCCTACTACACCACGGCACCGGTGTCCGCGAGGCTACAGTCAAGGTGTGCAGAGGAACCCGAAGCAGAGGTCTACCCGGTTCTACGGTTACACAAAGAGGTAATCTACGATTCTAACAAAAGTGGCTTTAGTATTTTGTCAAGGAGAGGAAGCTACATAACATGGAGGACTTGCTATGATGTTCTGGTTGCTTAGGTCCACGTGGATTAGTTCTTAGAGTTGGAGTTCTGCTAGTGGCTGTTCCTTTCTTTTGCTGTTTGGATGTTTGACTCAAGCTTTCTTGCCCGTGTTGTGCTTCCCTTTAAGGGCTTGTTTGGAAACATAGCAATCCCCTTCAATCCATACGTACTGGAAGGGGGTGGAAAATAAGTTCATTTTCCACACTAATCCATGTGGATAGGGAGGGATTGAGTTTATCCAAACAAGCCCTAAGTTGTAAGAGCTCATTTTATGGCCTTCTATAAAAGCAGTGCAAACCTATTTTCTGAGCTCATTTTATGGCGTTCTATAAAAGCAGTGAAAACTTTTTTTCTAAAGAAAGTAGTGGTTGAATGCAAAGGTGCTAGTTAATGGGCATTCGAACTTGATCTTAACGTGACAGTGCTGAAACACTTGTAGAATGTAATTGAGTTAACAGAACATGGCGTTTAGCTGTTGCTTAATCTGCTCATACCTTTCTGAAACGCAAAAAAGTTTGCGGCGCTCTCCGGAATATGTAAACTCAAAAAAACAGAATATGCATCAGGTATACCAATTCTTCAAATTGTAATGCTCTTTGCTGTCAGATTTAGATAGAATCTTTGCATCTGCAAATATCTGTCTGATTTTGAGAGATTTTTTGAGGATCAACAGACATCAGTATACCGCATGAACTTGAACTGAATGCACATATGAACAGATGGCAATGTCCCAAAGACAGCGTCCCAAAGCGATGAGGTGATGCTGCAGCCCTTGTCTTGGATCCTGAACTGTCGGTTGAGGTATTCTTCTCGGCGGCCGGGAACATTCCGGGAACGTCCACGTCTCCGATTCAGGGGAGTATTTAGGTCCCCACGTTATAAAATAACATTTTAAGTCCCCGTTCCACGTTCCCATTTTTCTATGGGAACATGACTGCTAAGGTATTCTTTCACGATTATTGTGGAGAAAGAAACCACAAATCTAACACTAGGGTCTGTTCGGAATGCAGGAATTTCATAGGAATTTCACAGAAATTTTATAGAAATCAGTTCAATTTCACACGAAAAATATAGGAACGGGGAAAAAATCTCGCATTCCAAACAGGGCCTAAACCGGTTTAAAACCCAATGTTGTTGTAAAGTGCAAAAGACAATTCAACAAGTTACCTGAGAAAAGACACAAGACAAACGATCACAAGACCCAAGTGGTCTGTTCGCTGTTTGGGGCTGTTTGATTTCTAAGCTGTTTGATTAGTACTAATTTGTAATTTGTTGTGAGAGGAAAACTTCGTTGCGTGTCTGATAAGCTCGGAGTGAAACCGGCTGGAAAACAAGAGGCTTGCTGACATGAACTGTGAACTCCTGGACCCCATGGGCCACGACCACGAGATTTCTTCCGCATTCAGGTCCTGGAAAATCCATCCCCGTCCCCGACCACCATCGCACGCAGCAGCCACGCTTGGCCGCTTGGGCAGTCAGTCGGCCGCCTCGGCTTTTCTCCTCCTCGACGACGACGGCCTCGTCGCCGTCGGTCGCCAATTCGCCATGCGCCTCGCTCACCCCGGCCTCAAGCTGCCGCGGTGGCCATGCTGGTCTACCACCTTCTCCGCTACGGAGGCTGTCACGGATGTCTCCTCCGCGGACCGCTTGCTGGCGCTCCTGCGCGGCTGCGTCTCCGCGCCGCACCTCCCGCTGGGCCTCCGAATCCACGCTCGCGCCGTCGTGTCCGGCGCTCTCTCCAGCCCCACGGCGCTCCACACCCGGCTCCTCGGCATGTACGTCCTCTCGCGCCGGTTCCACGACGCGGTCGCGGAGTTCTCCGCGCTCCCGCGCGCCGCCGCCGGATCATCGCTGCCGTGGAACTGGCTCATCCGCGGGTTCACCGAGGCCGGGCACCACAGCCTCGCCGTCCTCTTCTACGTCAAGATGTGGACCCACCCCGCCGCGCCGCGCCCCGACGCGCACACCCTCCCTTACGTCGTCAAGTCCTGTGCCGCGCTCGAAGCGGTGTCCCTCGGCCGCCTGGTCCACAGCACAGCGCGGGCGATCGGGATCGCCAGCGATGTCTACGTTGGGAGCGCGCTCATCAAGATGTATTCTGACGCTGGCTTCCTCAGGGACTCCCGCGACGCGTTCGACGGAATGCCGTGGCGGGATTGCGTCCTGTGGAACGTGATGATGGACGGGTACATAAAGGTTGGAGACGTGGGTGGGGCGGTGCATTTATTCCGGAACATGAGGGTGTCTGGTTGCGAGCCCAATTTTGCGACTCTGGCGTGCTTTCTGTCTGTGTGTGCTGCTGAGGCCTGAGGCTGACTTGCTGTCTGGGGTGCAGCTTCACTCTCTGGCAGTGAAATGTGGTTTAGAGCCGGAGGTGGCAGTGGCTAACACATTGCTATCGATGTATGCCAAATGCCTATGCATGGAGGTTGTTTGAACTGATGCCACAAGATGACTTGGTAACCTGGAACGGAATGATCTCTGGATGTGTTCAAAATGGGCTTCTTGATGAAGCATTGGGATTGTTCTGCGATATGCAGAGGAGTGGTGCTCGACCAGATTCAATTGCGCTAGTGAGTTTGTTACCGGCTTTGACCGACTTGAATGGTCTCGAGCAGGTATGGATAAAAACGGTACGGATATTTATTCGACCGCCCGTTCGACCGAACAAATATGAACACTTATCTGGATAGTTACTCGGATATCCGTAATTTTTTTCGGATACGGATAATAAAATGGATATCTTAGGCGGATATCAAATAGGAATGTAATATCATCGATATCCGGCGGATATCGGATAATCCGGATAAGTATCGGATATATCCGGATATTATTAAAACGGATATTATCCGGATATTTTTCAAACTTTCTCAAATGAAAAAATGGCCTATATAAGGATTGTAGATCTTGATGAGCTGAACAAACTTGGTATTCAAAACTTTTCAATTTGAAACAATCTAGGGTTCCGAAAACTAGTTTGTAGGCGTCGAAATTTAAAAATCACAAATTTGAACCGTCCAAACTATCTCAAATGGAAAGTTGACCAAAACAACAATTGTAGATCTTGAGGAGTTGAACAAACTTGGTATTCAAAACTTTTCAATTTGAAGTCATTTAGAGTTCATAATACTAGAGTCAAAGTGTTATTTTTTCATTTGACCAAATTTGACTTGGTCAAACTTGCTCAAATGAGACACTAAATGATCTCAGATGAAAAAACTCTGAATACGAAGTTTGATCATCTCAGCAAGATCTACAATTGTTACATAGCTCATTTTATCATTTGAGAATTTTTTATCAAACACTAGTCACAAATTCTTGAATCTCATATAGACTTTCTAAAACCATGTCACACACTTGTGAAATTTGAAGTACATTTTGTTCAAACTTTCTCAAATGAAAAAATGGCCTATATAAGGATTGTATATCTTGATGAGCTGAACAAACTTGGTATTCAAAACTTTTCAATTTGAGACAATCTAGGGTTTCAAAAACTAGTTTGTAGGCGTCAAAATTTAAAAATCACAAATTTGAACCATCCAAACTATCTCAAATGGAAAGTTGACCAAAATAACAATTGTAGATCTTGATGAGTTGAACAAACATGGTATTCAAAACTTTCTAATTTAAAGTCATTTAGAGTTCATAATACTAGAGTCAAAGTGTTGTTTTTTCATTTGACCAAATTTAACTTGGTCAAACTTGCTCAAATGAGACACTAAATGACCTCAGATGAAAAAACTCTGAATACCAAGTTTGATCATCTTAGCAAGATCTACAATTGTTACATAGCTCATTTTGTCATTTGAGAAAGTTTTATCAAACACTAGTCACAAATTCTTAAATCTCATATAGACTTTCTAAAACTATGTCACACACTTGTGAAATTTGAACTACATTTTATTCAAACTTTCTCAAATGCAAAAATGGCCTATATAAGTATTGTAGATCTTGATGAGATGAACAAACTTGGTATTCAAAACTTTTCAATTTGAGACAATCTAGGGTTCCGAAAACTAGTTTGTAGACGTCAAAATTTAAAAATCACAAATTTGAACCGTCCAAACTATCTCAAATGAAAAGTTGGCCAAAACAACAATTGTATATCTTGAGGAGTTGAACAAACTTGGTATTCAAAACTTTTCAATTTGAAGTCATTTAGAGTTCATAATACTAGAGTCAAAGTGTTGTTTTTTCATTTGACCAAATTTGACTTGGTCAAACTTGCTCAAATGAGACACTAAATGACCTCAGATGAAAAAACTCTGAATACCAAGTTTGATCATCTCAGCAAGATCTACAATTGTTACATAGCTAATTTTCCTATTTAAGAAAGTTTTATCAAACACTAGTCACAAATTCTTGAATCTCATATAGACTTTCTGAAACCATGTCACACACTTGTGAAATTTGAACTATATTTTATTCAAACTTTCTCAAATGAAAAAATGGCCTATATAAGGATTGTATATCTTGATGAGCTGAACAAACTTGGTATTCAAAACTTTTCAATTTGAGACAATCTAGGGTTCCGAAAACTAGTTTGTAGGTGTCGAAATTTAAAAATCACAAATTTGAACCGTCCAAACTATCTCAAATGGAAAGTTGACCAAAACAACAATTGTAAATCTTGATGAGTTGAACAAACTTGGTATTCAAAATGTTTCAATTTGAAGTCATTTAGAGTTCATAATACTAGAGTCAAAGTGTTGTTTTTTCATTTGACCAAATTTGACTTGGTCAAACTTGCTCAAATGAGACACTAAATGACCTCAGATGAAAAAACTCTGAATACCAAGTTTGATCATCTCAGCAAGATCTACAATTGTTACATAGCTAATTTTCCTATTTAAGAAAGTTTTATCAAACACTAGTCACAAATTCTTGAATCTCATATAGACTTTCTGAAACCATGTCACACACTTGTGAAATTTAAACTATATTTTATTCAAACTTTCTCAAATGAAAAAATGGCCTATATAAGGATTGTAGATCTTGAATCCATGACCATGACTCCATGAGACCCATGAAGCCATGAGCTTAGCTATTTCTACTCATGCCGCGAAGATTGGTGCTTGTATGATGTTTGATGTATATGTATCTTTATCTTATTTGTTGCTTTACTCTTTAGTCTTTTGGCTTAATCTAGATGGATTATGGACTCATAGAGTGGTGTAATGGTTTGCGCATGTATGATATATATATATATATATATATATATATATATATATATATATATATATATATATATATATATATATATAGGGAGAGGCTATTCAGTAGCCAGCTACAGAATAAGTTATTCTGTAGCCACCTCCATTTACCATAATTTTATATACTAATTTACGATAATGTCAATATATATTTACTATAGTTGGGTTACTATAACACATAGGGATATTTACCATAACGTTATAGTAAATCACTTAGTAAGGAGTTACTATAATCTCATAAATTAACATAGTAATTATAGTAACTCAAGGTGGCTACAGAATAGGTTATTTTGTAGCCAGCTATAGAGTAGTTGTTCTATATATATATATATATATATATATATATATATATATATATATATATATATATATATATATATATATATATATATATATATATGCTGCTTTTACTCAATATCCGAATAGATATTTGTATCCGACCTTCTCCGAATCCGATTCATACCGTATTCGATACTCATTATTCGTATCCGTAACCGAGTCAATCCGTATTCGTATATGTATCCGAACGCTATCCGTGTCCGAATCCGAATCCGAACAAAAATATAAAAACAAATATAATATGAGTGATATCCGTTCGTATCCGATCCGTTTTCATCCCTACAAGCAGGGTAAGGAGGTACATGGTTATATTATCAGGAGTTGTGTGCACATGGATGCCTTTTTGGTGAGTGCTTTGGTGGACATCTATTTCAAGTACAGGGATGTGAGGATGGCACAGAATGTGTATGATGCGGCTAGGGTTATCGATGTGGTTATTGGCAGTACGATGATATCAGGTTATGTTCTTAATGGGATGAGTGAAGAGGCACTGCAAATGTTCCGGTACTTGTTAGAACAATGCATCAAACCAAATGCTGTTACTGTAGCTAGCATCTTGCCAGCGTGTGCTAGTATGGCTGCTTTGCCTCTTGGTCAGGAGATCCATGGTTATGTTCTAAGAAATGCATATGAAGGAAAATGTTATGTGGAGAGTGCACTGATGGACATGTACGCAAAGTGTGGCAGCCTTGACCTGAGCCATTATATCTTCTCCAAAATGTCTCTGAAGGATGAGGTGACATGGAACTCAATGATTTCAAGCTTTTCACAGAATGGAGAACCACAAGAAGCTCTAGACCTTTTCCGTCAGATGTGTATGGAAGGAATAAAGTACAATAATGTAACCATATCTTCTGCCCTATCAGCATGTGCAAGTTTGCCAGCTATATATTATGGGAAGGAGATTCATGGTGTTATCATAAAAGGTCCTATAAAGGCTGACATATTTGCTGAGAGTGCTCTGATAGACATGTAGAAATGTGGGAACATGGAGTTGGCTCTTCGTGTTTTTGAATTCATGCCTAATAAGAATGAAGTATCATGGAATGGTATACTTTCTGCCTATGGGGCTCATGGTCTTGTTAAAGAGTCAGTGAGCTTCTTACATCGTATGCAGGAGGAAGGATACAAGCCAGACCATGTAACATTCCTTGTTTTGATATCTGCTTGTGCTCATGCTGGGCTGGTTGAAGGACTCCAACTTTTTGAATGCATGACTAAGGAATATCTGATTGTCCCACGATTGGAGCATTTTGCTTGCATGGTCGACCTATACAGTCGTTCTGGGAGGTTAGATAAAGCCATACAATTTATTGCTGATATGCCTTTCAAGTCAGATGCTGGCATTTGGGGTGCCCTTCTCCATGCTTGCCGTGTGCATCGCAAATCGCAATGTTGAACTTGCGGACATCGCTTCCCAAGAACTGTTCAAGTTGGACCCTGGTAATTCTGGTTATTATGTCCTCATGTCCAATATCAATGCAGTTGCTGGGCGATGGGATGGTGTATCAAAAGTTAGAAGATTGATGAAGGATAATAAGATCCTGAAGATACCTGGGTACAGCTTGGTAGATGTTAATAACAGCAGCCATTTATTTGTTGGATCAGATAAAAGCCACCCTGAGTCTGAAGATATCTACACGTCCTTGAAGGCCCTGCTTCGAGAACTAAGAGAGGAAGGCTATGTTCCCAGACCAGATCTATGTAACCCCGTGCACCCAGATAACAACACACAGGTGGGATTTAAAAAGAACAAAAGATTGTTTGATGTTCTATGCACCTTAATTATCTCTTGAACCTAATGAATAGCAACTTTCTTGAATAAAGTGCTACTATTTACTAATCTAAAAGATCATGTTCCTGCCTTGCTGCTGATCCATGCAGAAACTTAAATTTAATCAGATCAGAATCATACATGCCATTGAGCCACTAACTGTAGGTAGTTGTTATAGTACATATACAAAATGGCAGCATATGTTTTCCCTTCAAGTAATTTGTTATAGCAAATGGTCATAGTGGCAGCATCTTATGTTTTCCCTTCAAGTAGTATAAAAACTAGCTAAATGGGAGTGTCATTCTGGTAGATATGGTGTGTCTCCACTTGTAGTATATGTTTTCTATCGTGGAACAACAAAGCCATTTTAATTAGTCTACTTTGTTATGCTTTTGTGTAGTCTAGACTCTGTAGGTTAGATATATTTGTAAGGCATATCCATGTATAACCGCAGCTGTTGTCTCCATTGTGACATTAAGTTTGATCCTTGTATCATTATCTTGTTGAAGGTTCTGGCAATATGATTTGTCCCAGTGGCACCGATATGCCCTTCTGATGGAAATCCAAGGAAGAACACATTGTTTTACAGACCACTGGCTGTTGAAGAGCAGTATGTGTAATTGTGTATGCAGTTCGACATTTACTTAAGAAAAAAGAAGTGGTGAGTATAACTTGTGTGCAACTTCGTATATTAGATTATTCATACTCAGGCTGGATGCCAGGCCTCTTTTTTGGTGCTAATATATGACGACTGAACTTGGCCATTCTCATCTGTAACAAAGATATAAATGGAAGTTATGAGCAATAAAATTTCCAATTTTTCTTTTTCTTCTTTTTAAACTCTTCTAAACAAATTGAAATGATTCCATGGCATGTGCACATGACAGGTCAGTGCTGTCCTACATTTATTTTGCACTGATAGCCCTTCATACAACTCTGCAAGCTCTTTCGATTTATGGGCATAGTCAATGGTGATAGCTTTCTGTGTAAGCTGTTCCTGCATTCTGTCTTGGACTTGTGCAGTACTTCATTTTCTATCACACTATTTTCCCCAACTCTTTTATGTTATCTGATGAAGCAACATGTATACTGTGTCCTGTAGGGATATGCCTATTCTCAAGCATTAGAAACACACGGAAGACCAAGGCAAAATCTGTGTAAAGATATTGGCATTTTTACGGAGAAGCTTAACATAGTCAGATGTCTTCCTGTGAGGCTGCAGTTATGGTGTTGCTGCTTCAGTTGCAAAGTTACAAGCATGCACATTATTATTGAATCTGTAATACTGTGTTAGATGATCAGCTTTGGTACGCAAATCTAAAAGATCCTATTCCTGTCTTGCTGCTGATCCATGCACAAACTTAAATGTAATCAGACATAGGAATCGTGCGTGCCATTGGGCCACTGATGTAGATAATTGTTATAGTAAATGAACAAAATGACAGCATATGATTGTCCATCAAGTAATTTGTTATAGCAAATGTCAGAGTGGCAGTGTTTTCCCCACAAGTAGTATAAAAACTAGCTAAATGGGAGTGTCATTCTGGTAGATAGGGTGCATCTCAACCTTTAGTATGCATTTTCTGTCTTGGAAAAACAAAGCCATTTTAATCTAATTAGGCATCAGTCTACTTTGTTGTGCTTTTGTGTAATCTAGACTCTAGAATATACTAGATTAGATACATTTGTAAGACATATCTACGTATAACCGCAGCTCAGCTGTCATCTCCATTGCGACGTCAAGTTTAATCCTTGGATCGTTATCTTGTTGAAGGTGCTGGCAATATGATTTGTCCCACTGACACTGATATGCCCTTCTGATGGAAAGTCAAGGAAGAACACGTTATACAGACAACTACCTGTTGAAAAGCGGTATGTGTATTGCAGTTCTACATTTTCTTGAGAAAAAAGGTGGTAAGTATAACTTGTTTGCAACTTCGTATGTTAAATTATTTGTACTCTCAGGCTGGATAAAGGCATTCAAGTCTCATCTGTGGCAAATATATGGTGTCTGAACTTGGTCATTCTCATCTGTGGCAAAGATATAACTAGAAGTTATGAGCAGTAAAATTTCCAATTTTTTTTTCTTTTTCTTTATTCTGTTTAAAATCTTCTAAAGAAATTTAAATGGTTCCATGGCATGCAGACAGGACAGGTCAGTGTTGTCCTACATTTCTTTTCCACTGATAACCAATTCATTCTAGTCTGAAATCTCTTTCAATTTATGGCTGCAGTCAATTGTGACAACTTTCTGTGTAAGCTGTGCCTGCCCCATTTTTGTCTTGAACTTCTGCAGTGCTTCATTTTCTATTGCTCTATCCTCTCAAGGTTTCTATGTTATCTGATGAAGCAACATATATACTGCGCCCTGTAGGGATATATGCCTATTCTCATCTCAAGCATGAGAAAGACAGAAGACTGAGGGAAAATCTGTGTAAAGGCTGTTGGTAGTTTGGAGAAGCTTGGCATAATCAGATGCCTTCCTGTGAGGCTGCAATGATGGTATTGCTGCTTTGTTGCAATTGCAAAGATACAAGAATGAAGGCAGATGATATTCCTTTCCTGTGAACCTGTGAACTGTTGAGCTGGTAACGTTGCAACAAAGGTAAGCATGTGTTTTATTAAGGAGTCTGTAATACCGTGTTAGATGATCGGCTTTGGTACGCAAACCCACTACACGGAAATGAAACTAATTCAAGTACATATTATATATCAAATATTTAAGCCGATGTTCTGATCCATAATCTAAATGAACCTGAACAATAGCAGTCTCACACTGAAGTTGCACATTGTTATTTACTGTACAAGACATAGCAGGGTCACTTTATACACCACAAACTGTTCATTAGTTTCTTCAACTCTTGTATTTCCGCAGTGAGAATTTGACTCATATGTCATCATCTAAAACTTTCAGCCCACTGGCAAGCCTCCGGCGTTGCATCTGTGCGAGACTTTGAGGATTCCTGATCGCATCCAGCATCCTGTCGAGGAACTGAACGAACTGTTGGTGCTCATGGGCAACCTGGGGATCTGAAAAGCTGTCGAGATGCGGCTCATGTTCCTGCACGTTCGTTGCAAGCAGTGGGCATCAGAGAAGTTTCATTAGCAGAAACCAAGCATGAATTATCTGGACTCATATGGTTCTGGAACTGAACTTGAAACGGCAGGAAATAAAGGGAACAAACCGTGATCCTGGTGTCCGTCTTGATTTGCGGTCCGTACGCGTTGCTGCAGACCGATCGATCCCCCGCCGGTGGAAGAGGACATCGGAGCAGCCGCGGGCCACGGTGGGCGCCGGAAAGACGGCCGGCCGACTGGATCCTCCCGAGCAAGAGGCGCGCTGCCATGTTTGTTTGCCGAAGAGAGGTCGTGTCGTGAGAGCTCACAGCTCAGAGGTTGCGTTGGTTCCCTCGCCTACCTTTCCCCTCCGCTAAGTATGCAGCAGCAGCAGATATGATGAGGGAGTACGCGAAGCATCGCGTAGGCGCGGACGGCACGAAGCCGAGTCGGTCATGGGAAGCATCGGTGACCTCGTCTCCCGTCTTTCGGCCGTTTGGACAATTGGACTGGACCGGCCTCGGTCGTCGTCCAGAGTTGAATTTTGACATTTGAATCGACCGCAGCACGCACCGTACAGAGACTTGTATTCTAGAAGGTTTCTTTTTTTCTGCCTGAACGTACGTGGCCCTTTCCTTTGCGTGGAGGAATGACTCGATGACGTTTGGTCGACTCGTGGCTAGCCATCCGTATCTATAACTAATAAAAGTTTCGACTGTTTTTTTCGTCCATCTATTTTTTTTTTGTTCGTCTTCCTCTAACTTATGGATAATAGAGAGTTTTTTCTGTCCGAATTTATATATATAATAATATAACCTATGCTTATACGAATTAGAATAGCTCTTGTCTAGTATGATACGAGTCTAATTCCAAAACGTATTAGATCGTGTGTGTGACTGGGACTCATAAGCCATGCTCACATATATTGTCTACTATTTTTCGATCCCAATACGTTGTCCGTCTTTCGTGCGATGTAAATCTAGAGTGTCCGTGTCTATGTTATCTACAATAGAGCGTTTCTTTTAACCTTGTTTTTATTTTTTTATTGTACCCTTATTAATCCTTGGTCCACCTCTGCATGTGGGCCCACATCTACAATAGAGCAGTTCTGGCTGGGTCCGTCCTACGTAGGTCTTTGGAACCTGTTTGAATCTGCTTCAGGCACATTCGAGTCCTATCCTTTCTTCTAGACCTTTGCGGCCGTTTGACTGTACTAGGCATGCTCGGCTACACGTGTCACATGCTCCATCAGGTTGTCTAAAGCGAGTCGTTTTGAACATCGACATAGTCTTTAAGAAACGACTTTGACCATTACTTTTTACTATAAAATATAGTCAATATATATTTTTATGAAACTACATTTCGAGATGAATCTACTTACATCACTTTTATATTTGTAGTCAAAATTTAAAATGTTTGATTTAAGACAACCTCAAAACAACTAGCTTTAAAGAACCGGAGGGAGTACGTAGGTAAGTGCACTATTCGATCACACCCTGATTAGATGAGTTGGTGTTTATATATCCGTGTGCTGCTGCAGCGAAACATCTACCAACATGTCATACGTGCGCATGTCCCAACGAAACCAAAGTCTACATGTACGTGGACTGTTAATCATACATGCGCATGCCCCAACAAAACCCATGCCTACAGGTATGGACTGTTAATGAAATATGATGTATAACGAATTTAATTAGTTCGTAGCCATGAATAGATGGCAAAACTCATGGCGGAGATCAAGTTGATTAGAGAAACGATTTTTCAGATCGATATTTAATAAATAAATAAATAATAAATATAATATTATGGACTTTCAAAGTGAGCTCCTCATCAAAAAAGAAATATTTTTACAGCTAAGTTGTGTATGCAATTATGATTACAAATAACACTTTTCACTTATTATATTCTAGTTGAGCCGATGGTCCAACTAATTAAATATAAAATGAAGTTTTGAACAGTTTGTTATCAAGTCCCATCTAAATAAATGTCTTTAAGCAGTATGCATGTACCAGTATAATCCTTGTGGGCTAATACCATATAAAAAATTGAGTTACAACTTACAACAACTCTTCATGTCCCGCATGTGATCTAGAGTTACAACAGCTCGCGTCCGATGATAGTTTACATTCCGATTCTAATACGTATTGGGACCCATTGCAACGCACGGGCAAGTTTGCTAGTGATTGTTTATTTGTGAAAAATTGCTCAAATTATAAATGGTTTGACTTACTCGTTTTAGAATAGAGGGTCTCAAACTTCCTATTTTGAAAATAAAAATCAAAAATAGGGGAAACAAATATGGCATAAAAAATAGGAGAAAAAAACCGAGAGAAGCAAAGTAACTTCCGAAGGAGTACTAACTGTATCTCTAAACTTCAGTGCTAACATGTCATCAATGAAGAAAGTATACTTTTGTTAGTGAAAAAAGAAAAAACAAGTCCATGAGTGGCAGGCTGAAGCCGAGCGATTCATGGAATCAAGCATGATGATTTGAGTGGACGGTGGCTGGACAGTTGGGGCTTTCAGCCTTTTTTTTTTGTTTCAGCCAGGGCTTATCCGTCAATCTGGTCCTGTTCAGATGGTATGGTTCTGGAGGAATTTGGATGGTTTGGAGGAATTCTGGAGTAATTTGTGAGAGGAAAATACTGTTCCGGGTGAAAAAAGAAGCGGATCAAGCCGGGTTTAATGTTTTCCTCTCACAACAAATCAGCATCAGCCGGGCTTATCAGTCCAGAAATCAACCAACGAACAGACTATTTGAGGGATGCAATAGAGCAGCAACAGGGGAAAAGGTGGGGGTGAAGGGGCCCACAGATGAAGAGGATGTGCAAGGAGAACATAGTGACATTAGATCTATAGCAACCCCAATTAGGGTGTGATTGGTTCCTTGTATCCGGCCTAACTTAGTTCCGTGGATGTACCTTGTGGGTGTTTGGTTGGCTGGACTAATGATTGGGCTAGGCTCTAGTCATACAAAAGCATCCCCACCCATCTACTTGTGGCCCTCCACATCCACACTCTAAAAACCACCAGGGTTACCACCCCTTCACAAGCTATCCTCCCTCCTATTTATCTCGCCGCCGCCACTACTCCCTCTCCTAGTCTCATTCGCTTGCGTCTTGCCCCGAGGAAAATCAAACCCTCTCCTATGTGCTTCTTGCCCCTCCTCTCCCTTCTCTAGCATCTCAACTCTCATCCATGGTGCATCCCTCTCATGCCTCATCCCTTTCTTTGGTTTTGGTAGATAGGGATGTAAATCTAATGAGTTTGGTTCACACCTTGTAGGTTCTTTGATTCGTGTTGTGTTTTGCAAAAGGCAAGTATTTCCCACTGTTCCCCTTTCCTTCTATTCACTCCTTGTAAACCCTAATCCAATCCTTGATGTCCATTTTCGTGTAGTGTCTTCAGATCCATGGTGGTTGTACCAATTTATAACTTGGATTAGTTACTTGTTCCATTTTAGGCTTACATCCAAGATCTCCTCTAGTTGTTCCTCTTCGTGCTTATTGCTATGCTGCTACGGTAACCCCAAATAACCTCCCCTTGTTATGTGGTCCTCTTGTCTGGTTTTTTCTTTGTGTGATTCTTCTTCGTATGGTGATTGACAATACGGTTTACGCTCTCATCCACAATAGTTAGTTCTATGTGGATTGCAAAGTGTCTCTGCTGATGATTATGTTATTATTCAATATAACTGGACAAGTACCTCTGCCTTTTATTTATGTCATTACGTTTATAGTTGAGCACTTTCCACCGCCTGTGATGGTAACAGCTGAGCGCATGCCACTGCCTGTAATGTCATTACATTGTTTGAGCATATACTTTTGCCAAATATTTGCTAATAATCTAGTCTCTAAGTAGTTCATGTATTTTTTTTCTTGATGTGTTTAGATGGTTTCAGGAAACAGTAGGAGTGCACTTACTTTGCATGCAACTACTATGGTCGTGGCTATGTATGCATCTTCTTTAGTAAAATTAGATTGGTTAATAACAAATGTCCTTGTACCACCTGTGCCCCTATGGGCAGGGATGTAGAACGCCAAACATACATGGACAAAATCTGCAACTACAATGATGTAGAATGTGTGTCAATATGTTACGTATGAGCCCTTTTTTTAGCTATGCAATTTGTTAAGGGGCGGAAACTTGTAGCATACAAGCTTTGTTGAGGGGCAATAATTTTCAATATATGTTTCTACATGTGGTGGGGCATACCCAGTGGTTTAGGGTGATCAACCAATCCTTTGTGAGATCCATAGAGACAATGAGTAGATACTTCAAGGAGGTATTGTTTGCTATTGGTGAACTTAGACAAGAGATGGTAAAAGTACCATCAAATGAGACGTCATTTAAAATCAATACCAGATCTAGATGGTATTCATACTTTAAGGTGTAGATCAGCTGTACTTAAGTTAAATAGATAGATTTGTGTGCATGCTATGGGCCATAAAATGTTAATGTTCATCATATGGGCATCATGAAGGACTGTGTGGGTTCAATTGATGGTACCCATGTGCATTATAGCACTCAAAATGTGGTAGCTGTTGTTGATTTGGTACTAGGTTTGTGGTGCCATAAGAAATGGGCTACCCCTTGTTGAACTTGTTAAACGTATTTATGTTTTTTCCACTGGCAGGATCATTTCTTATTTAGAGTGGGCTACATTTTCATTGTAGTTTTGTGCATAAATATTTTCTTGACCTTACAAAATAACAAATTTATTTTCTTGACCTTACAAAATGACAAATTTATTGGTGGGAGATACAATGGCATTGCTTTTGTTCGTGGAAACTCCTAGATATATCATTAGCAGCGACTATCAATTCAATACTTAGCGTTGTTTTTTCTTATTAGCTCTACGATACCGGTACATTTCTTGTCATATATTGCCAATTTATGTCTGGTCGTTTGGCTGAGGAATTGACTATAAACAAAAAGAGTTTCTAAACAAAAATCGATGTGAACTATTTTACTATACTTCATTTCCATAATTCCCACGTCACATGTGCATAGTAAATAATTTAGTGGTAATGCTTAACACTACAACCTACCATGAGCAACCCCAAAAGTCAGTAATCCTGGTAAGTTCAACCTTAATGAAGGAATAAAAGGTAATGCTTTCATGTTCTTAACTATTACGAGTACGAGATCTGAGGTTTAACGAAAGACAACATAAAGAACCAAGCAATTTTGAAATATTTTCTCAAGAAAACAAAGTGCATAGAGTTTACCAATCTGAGCTACGGAGATATCTACAACAATGTTTCACCAAACATTTCCCAGCTTGACCTGCCATTGGGAAGATTTATTATTGGGAAAACAATTGTAACTACCCAGCATTCCATTTTTTTTGGTATCCCAATTGCCTAATAAGGTTATAGTACAAACTAATTATATCTAAAGGAAAACATTTATCGTTTGGATCTCATAGCAACAAGCAAGTTTTTTTTACCAGGTATAGCAACAAATAAGTTGGTTCACGATTTTCAAGTGAAGCACCTTCAAAGTTCTCAAGTATCATACTGTTGAGCATAGACAATGCTACATTTTTAGTAGTATAGAATCCAATAGTAGAAGCACCTAGCTCAACCACAAATTGGGAATAAAAATCAATTGTATGCAAGTATCTAGCTTTTACAATCAAGCTCTGCTCTGCCCAAGATTCTACTATTAGCAGTGTTGCCGAGCATGATCGTCCAGAAAAGAAATGACAGTATGATACTACTTAGCCATATACAATTGTTTTCTTATATCAAGATGTGGTTGAGCTAGGTACTTCTACAACTAGATTGTGTACAACTGAAAAAGTAGCATTGTATGTGTTCAGCAACATGATACTGGAGAACTATGAACGTGCTTCACTTATAAATTGGGGACCAACTTGTTTGTTGCTATCAAATGATGGATGTTTTCCTTCACATATAGTTAGTTTGTGAAAAAACAAGGCAGTTACTGTTCTTTTCCGAATGACAAGTCTTCATGTCAGGTCAAGCTGGTGAAATGCCTGATACAAAAGGTTGTTGTAGGTATCTCAGTTAGTCAGATTCGTGGATTATGTACACTTCATTTTCTTGAGAAGACAATATTTCGTAGTTGCTTGATTCTTTCTACTGTATCTCCTTAGACCCCAGATCCAGTACCAATAATAGTTGATAAAAAACATTTTGCTTTGTGCTTGAAGTTGGACTTATGATGATTACTGCTTTTTTAGAGTTGCTTATGGCAGGCTACAAGCATAACCACTAAATTCATTTACTATGCACATGTACTGAGGTGAGAATTGTGGAAATAATGAATAACAAAATAGTTCTCATCACTTTTTGTTTAGAAACTCATATTGTTTATGTTCAGTTTCTTGGCCAAGCAACCAAACATAAATTGGCAATATATGAAAAGAAATGTATTGGTGTTGTATCTCGTGCCACTGACAATAATACAAAAATAGATAAATATAAAAAATTTGTTGCAGAGAGTAGAAAGAAAATTTGTCATTTTGTAAGGTCAAGAAAACATTTAGACAAAAAAGTACAATGTAAATCCAAAGGAAAAACATAAATACCTTCAGTGCCATGTATTTAAGCCAGTGGCTTGGTATGTAATATGTTCTCAAAGAGATGAACTCCTGAAACCCTAGTAGAGCAGTTGTAGCTGTAGTTCTGCCTCATATTCATCGAGTCTGGTGAACTGAATACTAGTACAAAAGATTATGCCGAGATATGGACTTCAACTGTTGTCGACAGAATTGTCAGGTGGTGAACAAAAATACTAATTGTACATGATTAACTCATGGCATTTTGCAGCCAACTGGTAGTAGACTCTTGTTCCGAAGCATGGAGGAAAGCACATCAATCTGCAGAGCAACTCAAAAGGTTTCACGGCTACTGTATCACGGAAGATTTCACGTCCAGGACCTGCACTTCCCCCTTCGATGCAATGACGGCATATGATCTGCAGGGCAGTAGGTTGCAGTGTAAAAACAACTGAAACTTTTTTCCTAGAGGTTATGTGTGCTCAGAGTCAGAGATTTACTGGTTGCTGCAAATGATCCCATGATCCACAACGCCATCAGTTTTGTCCAACTTCTCTGCTACCTGACCTGTAAGCAAGATGGCAGAGCAATCGTGGTTAACGGATTGAAGCTGAGTTTAGATCTGCAGTTGCGAGGATGGAAGATCTTCCATCCGCATACTGCATACCAAGATCTGGGATTGGAGTTGTGAAGATAACATCGAATACGTGATGGCCCTCCTTGGTAACCAATGGGTGCTCACCCCCTAGTGGACCGGCAGTTCCAAACGACGGCCTCCTCCAAACCTACAACAACAACAACAACAAAGCCTTTAAGTCCCAAACAAGTTGGGGTAGGCTAGAGTTGAAATCCAACACAAACAATCAAGGTTCAGGCACGTGAATAGCTGTCTTCCAAGCACTCCTATCTAAGGCTAAGTCTTTGGGTATATTCCATCCTTTCAAGTCTCCTTTTATTGCCTCTACCCAAGTCAACTTCGGTCTTCCTCTGCCTCTCTTCACGTTACTATCCTGACTTAGGATTCCACTACGCACCGGTGCATCTGGAGGTCTCCGTTGCACATGTCCAAACCATCTCAACCGGTGTTGGACAAGCTTTTCTTCAATTGGTGCTACCCCTAATCTCTCACGTATATCATCGTTCCGAACTCGATCCCTTCTTGTATGCCCGCAAATCCAACGCAACATACGCATTTCCGCGACACTTAGCTGTGATCAGAAAAACACATTGCACTTGTGATCAGAACAGATGCATACTTGATACTTCAGGTTCAGAAACCCAGCAGCTTCTCCAGTTCTGAAATTCCAACAGGGTGTATAGTATTAGCTTCGATGGGCACACCTCTGCATCTCCAAGAAACAAATCGTCGATCTCTTTGGCAGTGTCGATCCAGTTTCCCTAAAATGACCTGTTCCTCTCTTTATGAACATTGCATGAAACGATACGCGTTGAAGCAACGGATGACTGCTTACACATTTAACCAGGACCGGGATGGAACCCTCGACGACCGTCACATATTTGTCATTTCCAGTGATGAAGGCAAGCTTGTCAGCTGATTTAGCCATTGCCTGTGTGTATATATATAGACGAGGAAAATAGGATTGCATCATGGTTAATGAGAAAGAAATCGCCCGAGTCATGGCAGCTGGCTAAGAGCCTAACATTTACTCATGTGCCGACTTGTGTCTGTCTCCAAAGACCAAAGGTATCTGCACTGCTTACCTTCTCTGCCATGAAAGAGGGCTCTCCACTCTCGGTCTTGCGCCGCCCAATGACTGCAGCCAGGGTGCCCTCTTCGATCACTTCAGCATCAGTGAAAGCAAAATCAATCTATAGGTCAGTGAGCACGGTTTCAGAGGGCTGTTCTTCCAGAGTAGCAAGAACTAACAAGATGTTTGTACTAACCTGGGTGCCTTCCTGATAGCTGCTAGCCCGTATCCCTGCCATGTCTGCCTAGTTCGCACTGAGCACGGACCTGGCTGGTCAATCCCAGGAAGCTGATTAGAATAGATGCCACTCACTGATTCGATGCCATAGCAACCAGGACTCACGAGGTGACTGCGGAGATGCCGGTGAGAGATCCCCGGCGAAGGCGCGTGCCGAGGTACTGGATCGCCAGGGCGGACGCCGGGCCGGAGCCTAGCCCCACCACCATGCCGCTGCTCACGAACTTGTCCACCTGGAGCGAGTGAGGAAACATATAATATTCACAGGCACAGCGGCTAAGAACAGGCGGTGGGGCGTCACTTACAGTGAGCTTAGCGGCGTCGAAGAGGTCGACCACGTCGGCGTCGGCCGCCGAGGCCGAGCAAGCAACTCTCCGTCGCATGGAGGAAGGTGGGCAGCTGTTCCGTTACGGCCTCGGGCACGGGCGGAGCTGCAACGACGGAGCTACACGGCCTGGCCATGGCCTCCATGGATTAAGGAATTGAGAAGTTCAGTAGTGCAGGGCCAGGGCGGCACGGCTAGGAACAAAGACGGACATAAGGGAGTGGTGCAGGTGCAAGGCCCACCACTGGTTCACCGATGGAATTCAGGAGCCACCGCTACTGAACCATTTCAATCACCTCAAAGACGCAACTAGCAATTTAAAAAATTACAAATGCTGACAACGCAATTTCAATCACCTCGATGACGCAAATCACAAATTCAAAAATTACAAATGCTGACAACGCAAAAAAAAAATGCTTAACGCAAAAAAAAAATGAAATGGCGAATTGAGGTAGGGTCAATTACGCGCAGTGCAAGTTTGATGGACGGAACTAATTAGACAGAAACTGAGATAAGATCAAATGAAATTTTACCAAACACTACAACACTATTCGATAAAAGCACAAGAGGAAAAGGGAATCAACAATCAATCCCATAAAACTTATTTGAGTGCCAGGAATCTCATTTAACTGCATTAACATCAGTCACAAAGCAACATATGATTATCCTCCTCACAATACAATAAACCCAGTCTCAGAACATGGCCAGACTCTTAACGAGCTAGAATTAACCAAAACCAAGGATGGTTTACATAGCCTACATCTACAGCAAAGCAGCCATGGTGCAGGTGAAGCTCCCCTTCCTGAGCCCCAAGATGCGCCTACTTAGACCTCTGCCGCATCTTTCGGCGCTTCCTCTTGAGCCTCCTCATTCTCTTCTTCTTCCACTGCACATCAAATGAAACACGATGAATCAGTTCACCCACATTCAATAGCAAGTGCTTAGATTCTAATAGGAAGTCTCATCTGAAAAAAACATTAAACTGAACAAGACCTAACTAAAGACTATGCAATTTGTCAGGGATCAGAAATATGGAGTGTTTTACTCATCACTGATGATCAGAAACACGGACCAATGGTTCTTCATCACATCCCAACATCTTAAAGACCAAACAGTTAACTTGCAAGTAACAATCACCCAGCAACAGAGTGTTAATCATCGCATGAACTAAGTCTATGCCTCTTGAACAACGAACGAATTTGCAAGAACTAATCAACTAAAATAGTTCGTAATCAGCACAAAATAACAAGGAAATGTCAGTTTGTCTTGTACAACCAACTCATTGTGTAACCAGCAAATAAACAGTTGGAACTATGCAAAGGAATAGCTGTAACATGCAGTGAACTGGCATTCAGAATGAGTAGGAGGTATTTCTCATCAATTAGATCAGAAAAATCTAGTTTTTCCTCATTATGCCAGTTTTTGCAGAAATAATAAGAAATAATCTAAAATCTAAAACTTGTAACAGAGCAGCAACAGAAACGAAAAAATTCAACTGATTACTGTTCTCTCAGACAAATGCCTCGATTGTCCCCATGGTTTAATGGAATGGATTCGATCGGACTCGTCATCTGTGTTTGGTCATCATAGAGAACATCATAGTGTCACCAACACTCTAGCAAGCACGAATTCCACAGCCCACAGCCAAACCCTAGAACATTACTATCTCCGCAAAACTACGTACTGTAGGACACAATTTCATAATCATCGCATCATCACCGAAACAAACATCACAACGGAGGTGAGGGAAGACGAACCTTGGCCCTCATCGCGTCGGCGGGGGCGGAGCGCGCGAACGAGCTCCCTCTGTCTCTGCTTGCGGCGGCGAGGGGAACGTCGAGTTGGGGACGGATCGGATGGAGGCGGCGGTTCGTCTCGCTTCTAATTTATAGAGACAGGGGTCTTGGGTGGAAGCGAAAACCCTAGCCGTGATGCCCTCATTGACGGTTGAGATCTGCCGGAGCGGGGAGTTTGGGCTTCGTTCGTGGGCTCCGTATCAGAATAGGCCGGAGTGGAAGGTGGCTTGTTATTGCGTATCGGGCCAAATGGGCCTTATCAGAGTCGGGTCCCAATATGATGCAATACGTTCCGTTTGCCTTTCTTTCTTTCTTTTTTTAGAATTGTTTCTCTCCCACAAAATCCACAGCTGAAGTTTCAAAAGAAAAATCCACTGCTAAGACTGTGAGCTTCGCAAATTTCCATTCTTGATTGATCAGTGATTAACTTGTGTACCGTTTTGGAACATACAAGATCCGTGTATGTATGTTTACTGTAACGTCACCGTAATTCATGCTAAAAAGAACCTATATTTGTAGCGGTAAAAGCATGGCAGGCGCATCTCTTGGAGCAACAAACACATCCGATTAAGAGTTCATGCTTCCAACCACATGGTATCAATCACGCTCTAGACCCAGCATTTGAGGGGATCGCACGCGAGGCACGATTACGAGTAGTAGTAATAAAAATAAAAACCGAAAAAGGAATGGTGACCGTCGCAGAAAACACAAGCAGCAAGCTTTGGTCAGTTGTTGCCCCCTCCGCTCGCGTTGGGGTCGTTGTTGGCGTTCGTGCTCGCGGCCTCTGCGGCAGGAGGCGCCGGCTGCGACGGCGCGGGCGGCGCGGGCGCGGCCCAGCCGCCGATGGGGTGGAACGGCATGCCGGGCAGCGGGAGCCCCGGGATGGCGGGCATGCCGCCGGGGTTCGGGAACAGCGGGAACGACGGCATGGTCGACGGCGGCAGCCACCACTTCATGCTGCGGCTGCCGGCGGCGGAACCGGCGGCGTTGTTCCAGGCCCTCACAGTCACGGGCTCCGTGGCCGGCCCCGCGGCGGCGCGGACGACGGTGACGGTGGTCGGGGAGGGGACGGGCGCCGCGGCCGCGGCGTACGGGTACGGCGCCGCGCTGCCGAGCTCCGGCTCGAACTCCACGTGGCTGATCTCGTTCTCGCTCTCGTAGTCGTCGCCCAGGGACGGGTCCAGCGGCTCGGTCTCCGCGCCTGCCGTCGCCGCCTTGGAGCCGAAGGAGAACTCCAGGCCGCCGTTGGCGTCGTTCAGAAGGCGCATGGCGTGCCCGGGCCCGGTGCAGAGCAGGGCGATGGCGAGGAGGCCGACGAGTAGGAGGGACGACGACGGCTTCTGCTCCATGGCTGCTTCTTGATGGCTTTCTTTGCTTTCGCCGGTGAAAATGGCTGGTGATGAGACGCATGAGCGAGCAATGCGAGTTTTATAGCATGGCTGGAGAGCAGTTTGGTTGGATCGTGGTGACCTGCATTCCGGTTTTCTGAATGATCTAATCGTTTTGACTGCTACTGCATGCCGGACGCGTGCAACATATATAGCACCTAAGTTTAAACTACTTGTTTTAGCATTCAGAATTCATAATAAAATGCAGATCAACTCTCCGGAGATTAATTAAATCCACTCATGCTTATTGTCTTCTGCCAACCAAACCTGTCATTGCATCTTAATTCACAATTCCTGTCAGGTATTTCTCTTTTTCAGACACCATGGCAGTTCAGTACGTACAGTCATATGTAGTTCTTGAAGGTCACAGGAGCAAGGTTTTATTTTAACTTTGTGAAAACAAAGTGTAAACTTTGCCGAGCTAATGGAATTGCGAAACAAGGAATATAAGAGTCATATACATAGCGAAAGGGTCTCTCTCTAGTGGTTAGAGCACCTCGTCTGGGTTCGACACCTCGTCTGGGTTAACTCCCCGTGGGAGCAAATTAAAAAGGTATGGAATAAAAAAAATAAAAAATAGGCTCGGGTTTCTCCTGCTGACTTCGGTCAAAAAAAAAAAAGAGTCATATACATATGCCAGAACTTGTGCTTGCAGACTGAGCTTGAAATGGCACAATCTTAGAAACGGAGGAAAGGAGCCTATCGGCAACTTCCAGTTTTCAGAAATGAATTATGGGCACACTTCATTACTTGAGCAGTGAACTAGCATCCATGTTCAGAAATTTAAATGAGCGGAAGAACTTGAATAGCGGACCACATGCATTGCAGCTTAAATGAGTGGAAGAACTTGAACAGCGGATGCAACATGCATTGCAGCTTAATAGGTTTAAACCAGGTGGGCAATGAACTAGCACCCATGTTCAGAGTGGCACACAGCTTAAGTAACAATTGACGCAAGTCTGCCATGCACAATAGGGCGCAACATCAGTTCACCAACCCATTCGTTCATGAGAAAACCAGCGGCTAAACTACTCGTTCTTCTTAGCCTTCATGTTCCCCTTGGGAATCTTGCTCAAGATGCCTTGGTCAAGCTTCTGATACTGATCTCGCAGCAGACCAAGAAGGCTGTAGAGGAAATCATCCACTTGGTCTTCGTACTTCTCATAGAGCACAGGAAGTGTGTGAACACAAACAAACCCTGTTCCAGGTAATCCAACATCTTTGTCAGTACTACCACGTATGCTGAAATGTGTGCATTCATTAAATAGGAACAGGGCATTGTTTCTCAGTGGCAATTGACGAAAATGCAAAATTGTGGCTGACAAGAATGGATATTACAGGCCTCTTACCGATATATATGACTGTCAGGAAATTGCACCAACTTCCAATCACTGCAGCAGCCCACAATCCGGCGATCGCCTGAAAGAAAACATAGCACCACAATTAAAATGTCTGTCTAAGACAGACAGAATAGGAATGGTTATAAAATGGCATTCAACAATATCATAAATGTGTAAATCATATATTCCATCTATTTGGATAGATAACCCCAGAAAAGTCTCACTTACCACTACAAAATGCTTCAAGTTTCTTTCACAAGACACATCCTGAAGGAAGCACAGGAACTTGTTTACTTGGGCACCGATTGCAACGGCAATATTCACAAATAACTCATCAGGCAATTCAACTCGGGGCACCTGAGAAGGAGATCTAGAAGTAGAAAAGGATTTCAGATTATTGCGTCAACAGAGATACTGCTCAAATGCTTTACATATTATTTGCAAAAAAATTCTTTACATATCGCAAAAAAATGCTTTACATATTCCATACCCGCTTAGCATGTTTGAGAAGTTGGACCAAACAAACTGGATAACCATTCCAAGAACAAGTGCAAACGAAACAATTGTCAGAAAGTGGTAGTCAAGCCACTCAAAGAAAACCCAAATAGCTGTTGCAAGAGCCAGAACACTCGATGATATCTTCTTGTTCCTCCATAACAGCACATCAGCAGCTACAATCACAGATACAACATATAAGTGACGCCCACCAAGCAAATTTCAACATACAGTATATACCAATAAGCAGACCACGTACGTTTTCCACCACCCAGAAATCCATGCAAGGTCTTCTGACGACCAAACAGCTTGTTCTTCACTTTGTCAGAGACTGAACCTGGATCAAAACGCCCAGACTTCTGCTTAGGAAGGTTGTCAGCAATGGTATCCATGATGCTGCTCATAATCTTTTCAGTTGCACTCTCAGAACGTTCCGACATCCTGTGTATATTTTAAGCTCACTGGAAAATATGAAGGTAAGTTAGACAATATGGTCCATCATAACATGGAAAAAGAGAGAGAACAAACAGCCATAAGGGGCTTCTTAGGGGCACATGAGAAGAAAGGCCAGTGGAACAGGATCAAAAATATGAATTTAAGAAAATGCTAGACCAATGTACTTGGCTGAAAGAACTAAATGGAACTAAATATTCAGACATTTTCTACTAGTAGCACCAGTTCCTAAAATCGATTGACTGAAATAGTTGTACACCTTCCTGAATCTTGACAATGACATAATACACCTGGATTATCTACTGAAGCTGTGAAGCACATAATGTAGCAAAACTTTCTGTTGAATTCAGTTGGTGCAATATAAATTTTAATATGCTACTAGGCAGTTACAGTTCCAAATCCAATCTCCAACAAGGGGGGGAAAAGGGAATCTTCGACAGTAACATTTCCAGCAGATAAGCATTAACCGAAACAGCGCCCTTCAATCATCAAAGCACTTAAAGACCAACACTGGCCGATTTGGCGGTTCCTCACCAAAGAAACCAGGCAAGACAATATATTTCTCCAGCTAGGAGAAGGAGAGAATCAGGCCCAGAACTCCTCGATGAGCTGTCCATCTCTTTGTTTCATAAATAAAACCCCAAGATTCATCGCACCGTGCCCAAAACCACCAAAATGCCCCCCGAAAGAAAAAAAAAAACAAGGAGATGCAAAAATTCCACAGAAGCAAACTAACTTAAACTCAGGGCTCCATAATATAAAAGGCGCGCCTCCTTTTTTTTCCTACAGTAAAGCCCCCAGCTCCATCTCTTTTACTAGAAAAAGGAGCAGGTAAAGAGAAAATCCCTTAAGATTCCACATCGCCGCTTGAACTACCAAGGCAGAGACTGTACCGGGCAAAGGAGCAGCGACGACACGAACAGGCAGAGAGCCGGCCAGCACTCTGGAGTCCCGAGACGATCGCGAGAAGCAGGCAGCGAGCAGGCGAGCACGAGCAGCGTGGTTGAAATGAAAAAGGCGCTGGTTGTGGTTGACTGGTTGGTGGCTTTGGCCGCTTGGGGAGAGAAGAAATCGTACTAGCAAGTAGCAGCAATTGATTCTCAACTCGACAACTCCGGGAGGAGGAAGGACGGGGCCGGAGCGGCCCGGGCGGGTCGTGTGAATGCGGTTCGACTGGTGGGTCACTGGCATGCGGGCCCATCCTGCGACCCGACCCTTGCCGTCTATTTGGTTGAGGGGATCAACTCGGATGAAGTGGGATGATCCTGGGATGAGGGTTGTTTGGATGAGAGGCAGCCAGGGACGAATCCGTCCCTATGAGAAATATGTCGGCAGATTCGGGACACCCCCCGTCCCATGAAATTGAGGGGACAGGGTCAGCCCAAATGGGACGAGCGGGCTGGTGGCGAGGAAGAAGGAGAGAAGGTGTGCTCGCTCACGGACGGCGTGTGTCGACGAAATATGGTCGGCAGTCTACCTAGGGGTATGTCCAAGGTAGTAGATTATCGGCAGACAGATGCGCAAGCAACAAACAAGACGGTGATGCAAGACAGACATGAGGTTTTATCCAGGTTCGGCCGCCAAGAAGGCGTAATACCTGCGTCCTGCGTCTGATTTGTATTGTTGTATGTCAATGAGAGATGTTTTTTTAGAGAGGTCCCCTGCCCGCCTTATATAGTCCGGGGGTAGGGTTATAGACCTGAAAACTAATCCTAACCAGTTACAATTGCTATATGTGGCCGGATAAGGATTCCTATTTTAACCGACCAAGATCTTGCTTGGTCGCCAAATCTGCCTTGACTTCTTACGCGGGACTCCGATCAGGTTGGTCGGGCCGCGCGTCGTCTTTTGGTGGACCAGACCCACTGATCCGGGCCGGTCCAAGCCTAGCCGTAAGGGTATAGGGGTTAATACCCCCACAGCTAGTCCCCGAGCACCATGTATTATGCTGCGACACGACATTTTTACTTTCTCCGACAAGTAAGGCTTGAGTCCTTGACATCTCTAACAACCATTGTCGCCGGAAAAGTAGGTTGTCCGAAGAATGTATGGTGCTCCTAAGAAAAAAGAAAAAGATTTCCATCCTGTGAAGTGTGCCCACTTGTATTTCTGAAAAGAAATGTAAGTGAATCTTGAAGCGTAGCATCCTTGATCATCAGAGGTGTAGTGGTCGAAAAGCAAACACATTCGCTGCAAGGTGAAGTGTGCCCACTTAGTCCCCGAGCCTAGCAGTAGGTGATGTAGGCACGTGGTGCCAGGGTCTAAAAAGAATTCACAGTTAAGTTGAGGACCCAATTGTCATACAGGCAATACAAGATGCACCGGTAGGTGCAACGTACCGATGTAGTCCCCGGGCTTGCTAGAAGGCGAAGTATGAGCCTTGTAGTAAGGTCTAAATAAATGTCTCTCAACTGTATGTGAGTACAAATCACATGTAGCCGAGAAAAACAATCTTCAAGCAGTGGTCGGGATAGCCCCCAAGCACGATAGTAATCCTTACAATCAGTCAAAGCATGAGGGTCGATTAAATAAACACGTTCACCGCAAGGTGAAGTGTGCCCACTTAGTCCCCGAGCCTGGTAGTAGGTGACACAGGCACGTGGTGCCAGGGTCTAAAAAATGTCTCTCAACTGTATGTGAGTACAAATCACATGTAGCCGAGGAAAGCGATCTCCGAGCAGTGGTTGGGACAGTCCCCGAGCACATTAGTAGCCGGAGCAGTCCCCGAGCACAACAATGGTCGGAGCAGTCCCCGAGTACGGTAGTGGTCTGGGCAGTCCCCGAGCACAGCAGTGGTCTGGGCAGTCCCCGAGCACAATACAAGCAGCAAAAAAACGAACGCCGCTTGTATTATTATTTGGTGTATTTATTTATCTCCTTACTCTGTCAAGTCCAATCTGACACGTCTGGTCAAAAAAGCAGATGGATATAACACGTCACTCTGTCTTCTTACTCTTTCTGGCAAACAGTCGCTTGGCACCTGTATGGAGGTGCGTCAGTGTGGGTCCTCTCACATTATCAACGAAGAGGCGCGTACATAGTTAACGAAGGGGTGCGTTTATTGGCGTAGATCTCGAGGTTGTGAAAACAACCGTCTACGGCACGTGCGCATGTCTCCCAAGAATCTCGAGCGGACGAAACGACGAAGCTCTTGGTTATTTATAATATAGAACTGGTAAGTTACTTTTTACCGATCCCCATTGTCATTCACCGCCGCAACCTTCTTCTTCCTCTTGTCGAACCCTATTCCTCCAAAAATCATCACCAATCCCCCCTCCACCGCATCCCCCTCTTTAGCAAGGGTAGATTAATGGCGAAGAGAGACGCCTAGAAGAAAGGCGGAGTCATGGTGAAGGAGTGGTGGAAGTCAAGGAGCAATGAATAGACCATCGAAGACCTCGTCGCCATGGGAGTGCTCCACAACAAGGCACTCGCGGGATGGCATGCGTCGGAAGGAGAAGGCTTCCCCGATCCACAACCAGGTGAGATTGTGGTTTTTGAAAATTTCTTCAAGCGGGGTTTTGGGGTTCCAGTGCACCCTTTTCTTCAGGGGCTCTACTTGTATTACGAGATTGGGATTTGCAATCTACATCCTAACTCGATTCTTCTTGTCTCCACCTTCATCCATCTTTTGCGAAGCCTATGGTGGCTTCCAGCCCCATTTCAACCTCTTTCGCCATCTGTTCTATCTACGGAAGAAAGAGAGCGGTGGCTCGAAGATAGCCGAAGGCGTATACCTCAATCTACATGACGGTATAAAGGCCTAGTACTTGCACTACCCCTGGAACACCTCACTGGACGAATGGTACAAGAAGTGGTTCTACATCCGTGAAGAGCCGAACACGATCACCCTGTGCGACATGGGGTTGATTCCAGAGAAGAAGAATAGCTGGTCGGAGAAGCCCGAGCACTTGGAGCAGATCGCAGAACTGCTCGGGATGATCCCATGGGGAAAACTGGATGGTCTAAGCGTTGTCGAGAACTTCATCAGCCGAAGGATCCAGCCCTGCCAGAAGAGGGTGCATCTTGGATACGAATACCAGGGGAGCGCAGATCCAACGAGGACCAGGAAAGAGGCGTTTGACAAGATCAAAGTCAAGGCTAGGATTGGGGAGCTATTCAACTTAGCTGATCCCCATTATGTCAGGTTAAGCGACATCGTGCACGCCTTCAAGCTGGCCTGACCTCCCCCAAAGGTAAATGATACTTCCTTGTACCTGTAGAGTTATGTTGTAACAAAATTTGACTGCGTTGTCTCCTTTACATTTCCCAGAGTAATGGTCGTGACCAGGCAGCAGTGTTCATGTCTCCACCTCCTGGTGTGGATTGGCCGCAAGTTGCTGGCCCAACCGCCCAGACCAGTGCCAGGACTGAAGACATCGACTAGGCAGTACTCGGGGTTGGGGAGGAGGCAACGGCCAGGGCTGCTGGCAAGCGGCCGACGGCCAACAAACGTCGTCAGGCCATCTTTCCCCTTTCAGACGATGAAATAGAAGATGCGGACATCTTCCGACTCATCCCTCGAAAAAGGAGGAGACAAATGGAGTCAATAGAGCAGGGTGGCTCCTCTGTGCCAGCAGTGATCGCATCACTGACCACTGCAACACAGAGGGCAAGCGAAGGAAGTGTCGAGCACCAAACCCTGGCGCCAGTACTAGTCGTGGAAAAAGACCCGGTGGAACCCATTGAGCTCGTGGAGCAGGCACGATCGAAGAGATGCTCCTTCACCACATCATTCCGTGCTTCCAAGCCATAAGTATCTGTAACCTTGATGTAAGCTTATAATTTGTATTGAATACTATTGCCTTCTAAACTTTTCTCTGGTATATTAGGTCAGCGTCCATCGAAAATCCCAACCAGCTAGCTAGGTGTGGCACGGCTTCGCCAGTACTAGCAGAAAGAACTGCTCAGCAGCCGGCTATGGAGGAACCTATAGAAGAAATTCCACTGGAACCTCAGCAGACGAGCGGCCAGACGACAGTCCCCGAGCAGCTGGTCGAGAAGAGAGCCGAGCCAAGTACAAGTGCTCCGAGCACTAACCCTACTGAGGTGGATACCTTGGCACCAAGGGAACTAGACCAAGCCGAGGAGCAACAATCGGAGTTGGCACAGAGCACGCTTGCCGATGCTATGTCTCGTGGGAAAGCCATAGTGGTCGCAGAGACTACAGACTCTAGACCGGCACCATCTCCTGAACAAGAGGCCGAAGAGGATGAAGTAGAAGAGATCCTAGGCCACCCCCAAGACAAGCGACAACATATATATGTGTCGTGCTGGTGGAACAACGAGTGGGTTATGCATGAGGAAATCCCAGAGGTCGAAGAGACCCTAAAAGTTGAACGAGCGACAAAACATCTGGTGATAGAAGTCCAGGTATGTTTGGCTTGACCACTTGATCCTGATATGTAGTCGAACTGTCTGACTTAGCTTGTTTATATGCAGGACTTGATGAAGACCGCAAAGTACCGAAAGAGGTGCTTCGACCAGATTGAGAGAATCACGGCCAACAATAGAGAACTGGCGGTCGAGGTGGAATGCTTGCGCCGCCAACTTGAAGCCGCCGACTAGGAGAGGACAGAGCAAGAGGCACAGAACCAGAACCTGGTTGGCCAGCTCAGTAACAAAGAGCAGAAAAAATAAGTAAGTTTTCATTTTATCATAGCAATTGCATGACACATGTTGTTGCATTGTTGGTAGTGACAGCTGTAGTGCAGGCTTAGCAGTCGAAGTAACCCGCCTCCAAGAGGAGAATAGCCGTGTGATCGCCGAGTGTGGTCGGCTGAAGGAGGACAACGAAAAACTGGCTCGCAACCATTCTCAACTCTAGGACCGCACAACCAAGATGAAGGAGGAACTGAAAAGTAAGTATTCCAGACCACCTTTCTCATTCTGTTGCCCACCTTATCTTGTTGTGCCATTTATATTTTGATGTCTTATACGGTTTGCAATTTTAAAAGTCAATGCCAAGAAACATCTAGAAGCCGTGATGAAAGGGCATGACGGCTGGAAGGCACGATGCCTAGAGACCACCGAGGATCGGGACGCATGGAAGAACCGGTGCCAGGAAGTGGCAACTGGCATTTTGCCCGTCCTCGACCTTATCGACCCGGCGCTCATAGAGGAAGAGCCAAGGACGCCCCAGCTCAGACTGGTCGAGAGATGCAGAAAAGCATGGGGGTGGTTCCAAGAGTTCGTGAAGGAGGTGGGTGAGTACATGGGTGCACATGTTCTAAGCATGGTGTGTGCCCACTACCCCCTGATCGATCTCAAGCGCCTGGAGGGTGGATACCCAAAGGAGGTAGACCCAGATAAGGCTGAGGAACTTCAGATGGCCCAACTAGACCTGTCGTCAAAGATAATTGGCGACATTAACCTGTGCGAGGCGGGACAGCACCTGTACAGGGTACACCATCAACAAGTTAGCTGGGAACGCCATCAGTTGCAAGCCAACCGACGAAGCTTGCGGTCTCAACCAGCCAGGCATCGGCGGGGCCATCCCCTTTAGCTCGACCAGCACAAGAGTCCCCGAGACTCGAGTAGGATATCGGAAACAGCGAGTAGTAGGTGTCGCACGCCCCGACCAGCCAATGTAATAGGCTTAGAGCTGTAGAAGGAGGACATAGTTGTGTTATTATAAACTTGGGCCTCTTCGGGCAAGCTTGTAATAACGTAACTGTATATCATCATAAGCTTGCTTGCTTTGTATAAAACGTATTTAAGCTTGAAACTCATGTTGGTGTAACTAAGTGAGAACATGTTAACGTTCTGTTTAGTTGTTCCATTTTGCTCGACACATCATCCCAAAAAGTTTGTGCGGCCCTAGTTTGCCATGTGGTCGGAGTGTGAGGTGCGTGACCTGTGCACACATAGACACGGACAAGTCAAACAAAGGGGGATCTACCGATCACCCGTAACGTAGAGAGCGGATCTCATGCACGTATTGGGAGGAACCGGAGACAGGGCCTGCTCTGAAAACCGTAGAAGGAGTGGTGGTCGGCTTTTACTGGCTAAGTTAGAATAACCATAATATTCGAAGTGACACATTAGAGTGGTCGGAGGAATCATAATAGTTTTATTGAAGTAAATTAAAAGTACAAGAGGAGTATATATCTCAGTAGTTAAGCATAGAAACATCTAAGCTTGTTGATGTGCCACAAGTTTGGTACGTCCGTACCGTCCAAGTGAGCTAACCTGTAAGACGTTGGTCATGTGACTTCCTTGATCATGAAGGGCCCCTCCCATGGGGTTGCGAGTTTATGGACACCAGCATGGTTTGTCTTCCACTTCAGGACCAGGTTCCCGACCACAAAGAACCGCTCTTTAACGTTCTTGTTGTAGTACCTGCACAAAACAGCAAGGTATTTGGCCATACGTACACACAAATCAAGCCGCTTCTCTTCTGCGCTATTCACTTCTAGCTCCCATACTTCATTGACCTTGCCTTCATCGAAATTATCTACCCGTGCTGATCTGAAAGCTATATCTGCTGGGAGGACTACCTCAGCGCCGTAAACCATAAAGTATGGTGAGACATCGGTGTTACGACTAGGCTGAGTTCTGAGGCCCCAGACCATGGCTGGTAACTCTTTGAGCCATCTTCCGGGAGCTTTGTCATTTTCTCGATACATCCTCTTCTTCAATGCGTCTAAGATCATGCCATTTGCCTGTTCGACTTGTCCATTAGCTCTAGGGTGTGCCACCGAGACGTATTTTACTACTATGCTCCTTTCATCGCAGAAGTCCCAAAAAGCGTTCCCGATGAACTGAGTACCTAGATCAGTGATGATGCCGTTGGGTATGCCAAAATGGTGGATGACCTAGTCGAGGAACGTGATAGCCTTTTCTGAGGATGCCTGTACCAAAGGCATGTATTCTATCCACTTAGAAAATTTGTCGATCAGCACAAAGACGCATGTAAATTTTCCTAGAGCTGGTTTGAAAGGCCCGATCATATCTAGTCCCCAGCATGCGAAGGGCCAAGAGGCTGGTATTGTCTGGATATCATGTGTTGGTATGTGGATTCTCTTGGCGAAGAACTGACAACTCTTACAGTGGCAGACTAGCTTCTCTACGTCGGCTACTACTGACGGCCAATAGAACCCTGCTCGGAAAGCCTTACCGACCAGCGTTCTTGAGGCCGCGTGGTTGCCGCAGGAGCCAGAGTGGATTTGGTCTAGGAGATGTTCGCCATCCTCTTGGGTTATACATTTCATCAAGATTTTCTCCTTTGTATTCTTGCACCATAACTTGCCATCGACGAGCAGGTACTGCTTACTGTGACGCATCAGGCGCTCGTTTTCTATTCGATCAGTGTAACCGCTGCCATCTGTTAGGTATTTGATGAAAGGTATTCTCCAGTCGGGCTCATGAGAGGTCGGAGGCGGCTCGGTGGTGCTCGACGCCGGAACCATAGCCACCAATTGCTGGTCTAGAGGCTTATCTGCCATGGAATCTTCCTCTTCGATGGAAGGCATGAGCAGGTCTTGGACGAATACACCATGTGGGATTTTGGCTCGGGATGATCCTAACTTGGACAGCGCATCCGCTGCTTGATTTTTGTCCCGGTCCACGTGTATGTACTCGATGCCATAGAACCTTCCTTCTAGCTTTCTGATAGACTTGCAGTATGCATCCATCTTTTCGCTGGTCGTGTCCTAGTCCTTATTAAGTTGGTTGATGACCAGAGCCAAGTCTCCGTAGACATAGAGACGTTTAACGCCAAGCTCAACCACAATGCGCAGACCATGTAGGCATGCTTCGTACTCGGCGGCATTATTAGATGCTGGGAAATAAATCCTGAGAACGTACCGGAGCTGCTCCTTGGATGGTGACATGAAAAGGACTCCTGCTCCCACACCGTCAATGTTGAGAGAGCCATCGAAGTACATCGCCCAATACTCGTTGAATCCTAGAGAGGTAGGCGTGCTTAAGTCTGTCCACTCGACAATGAAGTCGACGAGTGCCTGAGACTTGATTGTAGTATGGCTTGCAAATTCCAAGGAGAAGGGGCATAGCTCCATTGCCCATTTAATGATGCACCTGTTCGCATCCTTGTTGCTAATGATGTCTCGTAGCGGGTACTCAGTCATGACCACCACACGATATTCGTCGAAGTAGTGTTTTAACTTTTAGGATGTTATCAGTATGGCGTAGGTCAACTTCTAAATCTATGGGTACCTGGTCTTGGACACATTGAGTACCTCACTGATGAAATAGATTGGCCGTTGTACCTTGTAGATGTGGCCGGGCTCGTCGTGCTCGACCACCATGGCCGTGGAGACCACTCGATTAGTAGCCACAATGTAAAGCAGGAGTGTTTCGTCTTCTCTTAGAGCAGTGAGGACCGGAGGTGACGTAAGGTATTGTTTCAGCTGTATGAAGGTAGCGTCTGCTTCCTCCGACCACTCAAACTTTTTAGATGCTTTGAGTAGTTTAAAGAACGGTAATCCTTTTTTGCCTAATCTTGATATGAAACGGCTGAGGGCGCCCATGCATCCGGTAAGCTTCTGAACATCCTTCACCTTTTTGAGCGGCTTCATGTCCAAGACAGCTTTGACTTTCTCCGGGTTAGGGCGTATGCCATCGTGACTGACAACGTTGCCAAGTAGTATCCCAGAAGGAACACCAAAGATGCACTTCTTTAGGTTTAATTTCCACTGGAATGTGTTAAGGGCTGCAAAGGTGCATTCCAGGTTGTCAACAAGGGTATGTGCTTCCTTGGTTTTGACAACTATATCATCAACATAAGCCTCGACGAGGTCGTCTTTTATCTCATCTTTGAGGCAAGCTTGTATAGCGCATTGGTAGGTAGCTCCGGTGTTCTTGAGCCTGAATGACATGGTCATGTAGCAGTAGGCGCCGAAAGGCGTGATGAAAGACGTCTTGATCTTGTCATCCTTTTTGAGAGCGATCTGGTGATAACCAGAGTAGCAATCGAGAAAGAAAAATAGCTCGCAACTGGTGGTTGAATCTACGACCTCGTCTATGCGAGGTAAGTCGAAGGGGTCCTTAGGGCAGTGTTTGTTGAGATCAGTGTAATCAACGCACATTCTCCATTCATTATTCTTTTTGCGTACAAGAACCGGGTTGGCTAACCACTCCGGATGATACACTTCTTTGATAAATCCGGCTGCCAAAAGTCGTGTAACTTCTACCCTAATCGCCTCCTTTTTGTCGTGAGTGAACCGTCGTAGCTTCTGCTTGATAGGTTTGGCCTTGCCGTTGACATTTAAGGAGTGCTCGATCAAGTTCCGAGGTACACCGGGCATGTCAGCAGGTTTCCATGCGAACACATCCACGTTGCTCCTCAAGAACCTGACGAGCGCGTCTTCCTATTTAGGATCCAGGTTGGCCCCGATAAGGGCCATTTTGCTGGGATCGCCGTTGACCAGCTGGATCACCTTATGCTCCTTGGACTTGATGTTCTTGCATGGAGCCTCGAGCTTCGGGATCTCTAGGTGGTCGGTTGGGGTCTTCTTGGCATCGAGCATGGTCTCGGCCATGCGAATAGAGAGGTCGTGAGCCTCTGCTATTTTGAAACTGTCGTCTTCACAGGTATAAGCTGCGTACACGTTGCCTCGGAGGGTTAGAACTCCTTTCTTGGTAGGCATCTTGAGCACCAGATACCTGTAATGAGGTATGGCCATGAACTTGGTGAGCGACGGTCGACCAAGAATAACATGGTAGGTGCCGTCAAAGTCAGCGACCATGAAGTTGATGTAGTCGGTGCGGAAGTGGTCCGGGGTCCCAAATTGCACAGGTAGCGTGATCTGCCCGAGAGGTGTAGAGCTCTGTCCGGGGAGAACACCCTAGAACTATGCCTCATATGGCTTGAGGTCCGCCTGAACTATCTTCAAGGCGGGCAGACTGTTCTTGAACAGTATATTGATGGAGCTGCCGCTATTGATTAGTACTATGTCGAACTGAACCTTATTGATACAAGGATCGAGGACCAGGGGAAAATGCCCTAGCTCAGGTATTGTGGCCCATTGGTCCTTTCTGCTGAAGGAGATTTCGCGGTGAGACCACGGAGGGAGCCGTGGATCGGTGAGGAGGTTATCGGTGTTGGCCATGTTCAAGCAAGCGCGGGCGAGCAACTTGCATTCTCGTTTGGTCTCGATGGACACTTTTGCCTCCGATGATGGTGTGCACGCGATCGATTGGCTTGACGTACTTGTGACGAGGGTCTACATCGTCGTCGTCATTATCCTCATTGTGCTATTCCCCTGCATCGTTAGGCTTGTCGGATGCATCTAGAGCCTGTTAACGTGTGTAGATAGACTTGATAACGCGGCAATTCTCCATGGTATGGTTTGACTTGAGATGGAGCTGGCAGGGCCCTTTCAATGCTTTGGCGTAGTCGTCTTCATAGTTACAACGTCTACCACCCTTTTTAATGGTGTTGACCTCGCCGTCGTCTTCCCAAGCACGCTTGCTCCTGTAATCGTCACGGCGGTTACGCCGCTGATTACGTTGGTCGCGGTGGTCGCGGGAGTCGTTGCGCTAGTTGCGGCCATCAAAATTGTTGTTCCGACCATGGTTGCCATGGTAGTCGTCGCGGTGTGGGGGGTGGTCGGAGCGTGGAACCCTTACTGCTTCTTCAATAATTATCTTTTTAGCGTCATCGGTGTCCGCATATTTCTTAGCGGTGGCTAGGAGCGCTATGACCGATTCAGGTCTCTTGCGGAGGAGCTTGTCCCTTAGGGCGTCATGGAAGCGAAGGCCAGTGATGAAAGCCTCGATTGCCTCGTTGTCAGAGATTGATGGGATCTTGATGCGCATCTCCAAGAAACGCTGGACGTACTCGCGCAGTGGCTCATCTTTTTTATCTCAAATCCATTGCATATCGTATTTGTTGCCTGGTTGTTCACAAGTAGCAATGAAGTTGTCAATGAAGGCTTGCTTGAGCTCCTACCAAGAGTCAAAGTAGTTCGCCGACAAGCTGACCAGTCATTGGTGACCTGCATGGCCAACAACGACTAGGAAATAGTTAGACATGATGTGCTCGTCGACCATGGCTGATCTGCACGCAGTTTCATAGAGCATGACCCATAATTTAGGGTTTTCCTTACCGTCGTACTTCTGAAGTTTCTCAAGCTTGAAATTCTTGGGCCATATGACTTGGCAATGGTGTGGAGTAAACTGCTTCAAACCCGACGGGCTGTGAGCAGTGTCATATTCCATATGGCGATAGCTTTCGTGGGATGCTCGATCGTCGGCTCTTTGGTTGATGCGAGCGTGCAGATCGCATCCACCAAGGTAATGGCGGAGATTGTTATTGCCATCGCGACGATCTCGATTGCCATCTGGATTGGCCCTGCGGCCGTGGTTATCACGACGATTGTCGTGGTTGTCTCGGCGGTTATCATACCGAATGTCGTGACGGTTGTTGTCCCAATGGTGGTTGTCATCCTGGCTACCATTATGGCCACCGTTTCCGCCTTGACGGTTGTCTGATGGGTCGTTGTTGCGCGAGCCACGTTGGTTGAGTGGCTGTGAGTGACTTGGGTGCTAGCGGCTGTGGCTTGACTCGACTGAGACAGATGGAGCTCGGGCTTGATTTATAATCTCTGCGGTCTAGGCAATAGCAGCCATCAAATAGGCTTGTATTTCATCGCGAACTGCTTGGGTTTCCAGGGTGTTGGGTAGCCGTTGCATTGTCGCCATGGCGACGGCTACGTTGGCGCTTGGAGTCCTGAAGACCTGTTTGTCCCCCCACTCTGTCAAAAGCATTGTTAAGGTCGCGTGGCTGGACCCTTATGCATCGTGCCTCCTGGTCTGCTTCAGCTTCGATTTGCTGGCGATTAAACCAGTTAATATTGCGTGCTTCGTGTGCAGTCCTTTCTTGTTCTGTTTTGCCAACTGTTGGTGGTTTGTCATTGCTGACAACGTTGATCAAACCCCCTCGCCTTGGCGGGAAAGACAGGAATTGCGGGAACCCTGGGGCGTGGTCTGGTATATCCAGATCGTATTCGATGCCTTCATCGTCGTGATGCTGGAGCTTGGTGTGGATGGAGGCATCAGATGCGATGCCAAACGAGGAGCTGGAGTCACCCTCTTGGACCATGTGGACGGATCCTTCTTGATAATCTTTGATTCGGATCATGTTGACGAAGTTGCATGGCTTCGGCCGAGGTCGGTGCATAAAACACAGATCCGGGCAGCGTTGTAGGTGGTACGCGTAGTTGGAGGCAGTGTTTCGCAGGCCATAGTGCTAGGCCTGGTAGTTCTCCGTCGAGGCTTCATACTCGGAGAGCCGGAGACCTGTCGCAGAGGCTGGCCGGCGACGAGCGGAGCGCCCTTCAGGAGTAGATATGACCATGAGATCTGTACCAAGTCGTGCAGGACGACTGGTCCGAGCTAGTCGGGTAGATCTATTGTGGGAAGCGGTTACCTGCTCATTAGGTTGACTTTGAATCGTACTTACCAGAGCTAGGGTTTCAGCGAGTTTGGTGCCGACCCGATCGATGGAGTCGAGCAGGTCGGTGTTGTCGATCTGCTCCCCTTTATAGTGGGGAAGCGGATGATGGGTTGTCGACGTGGCTGAAGATGATGCAGGCGTGGTCGGAGCTAGATGTTCCGTGGTCGGAGCTAGATCCATCGTGGTTGGAGCCGTATCCATTGTGGTCGGAGCCGTAGCCGATGCAGGTGAAGCAGTGGTCGGCGCAGACTGAGTCCACACCTCCTTCGTGGTCATGGCGATGAAGTCATTGGAGCCGGTGGTCTAGGTGATCTAGCCGACGGTGAACGTGAGGCCGTTCGGCGTAGCCATGGAGCCGGAGATGATGACCATCTTGTTTGCTTGGAGAGCAATACGCACACCCCCTACCTGGCGCGCCACTGTCGACGAAATATGGTTGGCAGTCTACCTAGGGGTATGCCCAAGGTAGTAGATTGTCGGCAGACAGATGCGCAAGCCATAAATAAGACGGTGATGCAAGACAGACATGAGGTTTTATCCAGGTTCGGCCTCTAAGAAGGCGTAATACCTACGTCTTACGTGTGATTTGTATTGTTGTATGTCAATGAGAGATGTTTTTTAGAGGGGTTCCCTGCCCGCCTTATATAGTTCGGGGGGCAGGGTTACAGACCTGGAAACTAATCCTAGCCAGTTACAATTGTCATATGTGGCCGGATAAGGATTCCTATTCTAACCGACCAGGATCTTGCTTGATCGCCAAATCTACCTTGACTTCTTGCGTGGGACTCCGATCAGGTTGGTCGGGCCGCGCGTCGTCTTTTGGTGGACCGGACCCACTGATCCGGGCCGGCCCAAGCCTAGCCATAAGGGTATAGGGGTTAATACCCCCACAGTGTGCGAGAGAGGATGGGAGGAAGAAGGGCGACGCTCGGAGGAGCTTGAAGACGGAGGAACCCAACTGGGGCAAGCGTCGCCGCCTCGTAGGTCGCCGCTGAAAGGTCCTAATATGGCTAGAGGGGGGGTGAATAGCCTATTTAAAATCTACAAATCAACTAGAGCAATTTGATTAGTATGACAAATAGCGTAATGCAAACTTGCTCTAGCTCTACAAGGGTTGCAAGCCACCTATCCAACAATTCTAGTTGCAATGAATACTTAGGCACACAAACTTGCTATGTAATTACTCACTAAGAGCTCTCAACCTTGCTACTCTAAAGAGCTCAACTAGATGAATGTAAATAATAAAGCAAGCTCTCAATTCTAATTACACTAAAGAGCTTGTATCAACTAGTTTGCAAGAATGTAATTGAGTGAGTAGAGTGATTATACCGACGTGTAGGGGATGAACCAATCACAAGATGAATATATAGCCAATCACCGGGAGAATGCCAAAGAAGAGAGACAATCGATTTTCTCCCGAGGTTCACGTGCTTGCCAACACGCTACGTCCCCGTTGTGTCGACCAACACTTGGTGGTTCGGCGGCTAAGAGGTGTTTCACAAACCTCGTCCACACGATTGGACACCGCAAGAACCGACCCACAAGTGAGGTAACTCAATGACACGAGCAATTTACTAGAGTTACCTTTCGGCACTCCGCCGGGGAAGGTACAACTCCCCTTACAATCACCGGAGACGGCCACGAACAATCACCAACTCGTGCCGATCCTCCACCGCTGCTCCAACCGTCTAGGTGGTGGCAACCACCAAGAGAAACAAGCGAAATCCGCAGCGCAACACGAATACCAAGTGCCTCTAGATGCAATCACTCAAGCAATGCACTTGGATTCTCTCCCAATCTCACAATGATGATGGATCAATGATGGAGATGAGTGGGAGGGCTTTGGCTAAGCTCACAAGGATGCTATGTCAATGAAAATGTGCAAGAGTTATCCTTTGAGCCGGCCATGGGGCTATAAATAGAGCCCCCATCAAATAGAGCCGTTATACCCCTTCACTGGGCAAAAATGCGCTCTGACCGGACGCTCCGGTCATACTGACCGGACGCTGGCCCTCAGCGTCTGGTCACCCGATGGACGCCACGCGTCACCAGCTTCAAACGCTGTTCGTCAGATTTCAACGGCTACGAAGTTGACCGGACGCTCCGGTCAAAACTGACCGGACGCTGAAGCCCCAGCGTCCGGTCATTTCCAGTAAGCTCCCCGAGGCATATTTTTTCGACCGGACGCATCCGGTCCACCTTGACCGGACGCAGACCAGCGTCCGGTGCACAACCCTAGCGACTGTGCCGTCTGACAGCTCGACCGGACGTAGCCCTTCAGCGTCCGGTCGCTGAGTGACCCAGCGTCCAGTCAGTAGACCGACGCCAGCATCATTTCGACCAACTCCATTTCAACTCTAACTACTTCACCCTTACTCAAATGTGCCAACCACCAAGAATTTTGCATCCGGCGCAATAGAAAATAGACATTTCATTTTCCCAAAAGCGACCCAAACCCATCTCAACCCTGCAAACACCTTGCGCACATGTGTTAGCCTTTTTTCACAAATATTTTCAAGGGTGTTAGCACTCCACTAGATCCTAAATGCATATGCAAAGAGTTAGAGCATCTAGTGGCACTTTGATAACCGCATTCCGATACGAGTTTCACTCCTCTTAATAGTACGACTATCTATCCTAAATGTGATCACACTCACTAAGTGTCTTGATCACTAAAACAAAATGGCTCCTACATTTTATACCTTTGCCTTGAGCCTTTTGTTTTTCTCTTTCTTCTTTTCCAAGTTCAAGCATTTGATCATCACCATGCTATCACCATTGTCATGATCTTCGTCATTGCTTCATCACTTGGAGTAGTGCTACCTATCTCATAATCACTTTGATAAACTAGGTTAGCACTTAGGGTTTCATCAATTAACCAAAACCAAACTAGAGCTTTCAGCCGCGCGGACGAGCACGCCGCCTCTCAGGCCGTCGCACGACGCAGGGGAGAAGGGAGAGGAGAGAGGATGGCCGGCGTGGGTTCCACCACCAGCCCCGCGCGAGTTATGCCCGACCTCGTCGCGCACCGGGGCAACTCCGGCGGGCGACTCGTGGCTACAGGGCTGGCGGACAGGGGCGAGCAAGGTCGAGCGGGCCGACTCCGGTGAACGGAGGCCTGGCCAGCCAGAGCGGGGTCCTAGGTGGACGACGGAGGAGGTGTGGGATCGTGGTGGACGGCGGAGGAGGCACATGGAGATCGCCGGTGGAGGCCCGAGCAGCAAGCACGGGTCGCGACTCGCGGTCCGAGACGGAAGAACAAAGAAGAAAGGATAAGGAAGAAGAAAAAAGAAAAGGGAAAAAATCTAATGGATGTGGGCCCTATATGTTAGTGGATAATCCTACTTTTCATGTCTATGAAACAAACAGAAAACAGGTTAATACCATCCTTTTCTCAACCAAACAAAAAATAAACTCGTTCCGTCCCACGAACCAGAACCATTCCACCTCACCTTATCTATCAACCAAACGCTATCTTGAAGTTCCCAATCCCACCAGGCCAACACCGATGTGGCCGTTGCGCCGCCCGTACGTGTGCCACTGCCACTGTGGGTCCCTGAGCAAGGGGACCTGCTATGCGTACCCACTCGTTGTTGCGTACTAGTGACTTGCGGGTGGGTCACAGGGAAGTATGATCGTGGCGGGCCCCGCTGGTAATGGAATATCTACGTCATCCGGAGAGAACAGAACAGTGTGCTGCAGTGCTGGTAGTATAAAAGCACGAGGGAAGCGTGGTCCACCGAAGTTTCAAAATTTTACAAAAATTTTCAAGATTTCTCGTCACATCAAATCTTTGACGCATATATGAAGTATTAAATATAAATAAAAAATAAAACTAATTACACAGTTTAGACAAAATTCACGAGACGAATCTTTTAAGCCTAATTAGATTATGATTGGACACTAATTGCCAAATAACAATGAAAGTGCTACAGTACCATTTCCAAAAAAAATCACCAACTAAACAAGGTCTTATTTGCACGCGTCTCGTGATTTGCAGATCGGCTGAGGCCTTGTTTAGTTGGCGATTTTTTTTGAAAAATAGTACTGTAGCGCTTTCGTTGTTATTTGGCAATCAGTGTCCAATCATAGTCTAATTAGGCTTAAAAGATTCGTCTCGTGAATTTCGTCTAAACTATGTAATTAGTTTTATTTTTTATTTATATTTAATGCTTCATGCATACGTCCAAAGATTCGATGTGACGAGAAATCTTAAAAGAATTTACAAAATTTTAGAAACTAAACAGCACCCAATTATTTGCGCGCGTCAAGCTTGATTCGCAAACTGCATGTAAAACAGTTCATACGGAGGAGCATCGACTATGAACTTGTTTTAAAGCTGCCTTATCATTTTTTTAAAATCATACTTGAAATTCATACTCTCTCCTGTTCTACCTAATTTTTTACAATTTGATCTTTTTTTTAAAATAAATTACGTTCGGCCTTTTAGGAGACTTAAACTCATCTTTGGACCCTGAGGTTGGCGCTAGGACTCATGGCGCCGAGGTAACACGTCTCGACGCCATAGATGTTGGCTCCGAGGTGCCTGGCCGAGCACAACATGGCATCCCTATTTTTTTATAATTTAGTCTTTTTTTTAAGAAAATTTATGTTTAGCCCCTCGGAGAAGTAAACTCATCTTTATACCCTGGGGGTCGACGCCAGGACTCATGGCGTCGAGGTAACACGTCTCGACGCCACAGATCTTGGCTCCGAGATGCCTAGCCTAAATCCTAGTTGATATTGACGTGGTCGGAACCTCGACATGGCGCCGAGGTCGACGTCAAAATCTGTGGCGCCGACCTCAGACGCCACGGACTCTGGCGCCGAGAGTATGGACGTCTACGACGCAGAGGGCGGAAGCGGCGCAGAGGCTGCGTGCCAGCCAGTGCCTTGTGCTGCCCCTCTGGGGCTTTGTCTCGGAAATCACAGAAGAGAGAAGGAAGAGGAGAGGGCGCCTACGCTTGAGGATGAGGAAGGTGCGGTCGATTTCTTTCTTTTTTTCCCGATGCAGGGCTTGTGCAGTAGTGGAGGATGCGGGCATGCGGCTGCTGTTGGTGGCCTCGTGCCGAAACGAGTGGAGGAGAGTGAAAGCGTGTTGGGAACTTGGGATGAATTTTTCTTTTTTTTTATTTAATGATGAGAAGTCTTGTGCGTGAGCTGACAGCAGTTTGGGTACTTCTCTCTCACATGACATGCGGCTGGTTGGCGCTGTTGGTGTGGGTCCCCCACCCTAGGTCTGGTGTAGTAGGCTGGTAGGCTACTTTAGCGTTTTTTGTGGGAAAATTTTTAAACTCGTGAATTGCGTTTTTTCATCGGACGGAGGGAGTAGCTCGCAGTCGCTGAGTCACACCTTTTTGTCAGATTTTATTACATAATTAAAAATCTCCTTTTCCGTTTCTTTCTCCCTGGCCTGCCTTTTCAAGGACTACTAGTATACATTTTATTTATTCTCGCTGAAATGAAAAATAAAACGCAGTTGGACTTTTTATACTATGTATCTTGACATAGTATACATCTAAATACGTAGCAAAAAAATTATGTATCCAAAAAAACGAAAACCTCTTGTGATTCAGAATGAAGAGAGTATGATCAAAGAAGAAAAAGACACATTGAGGTGCCTTTTTACGAGCATAGACGTCTGCGGCGCCTACCTGCCTTTTGAATTAAAAGTAGACAAAGTGGCAGCGCTGCAGACGTCCATGCTCGTAAAAAGACACAAAGATTCAGCGCTTGAATACACTGGGCTAGCACTGTTTACCAGATAAAATAAGGCAATGTTTGGAACATAGGAATGGAAAAAAAACACAGGAATAGAAAATGAGTAGAGGTTGAAAACTGAGGATTGAAAAACATAGAAATTTTATGAGAATGAGTGTTTGGAATGGAGGAACCAAAAGTTTCAGTTAGACAATTAATACCACTTTAACAATATTTTTGTATTATAATAATCAACAAGTTTCAGTTAGACAATTAATACCACTTTAACAATATTTTTGTATTATAATAATCAACACTGTAGGCGTTAGACAAATGATCCCATGCATTTGGACAACAGCAGTATTGAGAAATGAGCTAGTGCTCTTTTGTTTATCTCCTCTGCGCTCTTTTTGCCTCGGTCTTATGCGAAACCAGAGCTCAGACTGGATGTATTTTTTCCTACGTTTTGTGAAGGAAACCGAACCTTTCCTTTGGAACTGAAACGAGCGTTCCTCCGTTCCAAATGCTGCCCGACGTCATCCAAACAGACGAACTGGTTTCCTTCAAAGTTCCTATGAAAATACTCCAATCCATACGGTCCCTAAGATGAGTTTTAAAAATGCAAAAACTAACGCGCTTGAACGCACAGGGCTATCACTGATTAGTAGCAGACAAATAAAATATTAGTAGCAGACAAATAAAATAAGTTGCAAAACATGTCTGAACTAACTGGAGATGCGGGGTATCGATCCCCGTACCTCTCGCATGCTAAGCGAGCGCTCTACCATCTGAGCTACATTCCCTATATATCTGTTTGTGCCTTTTTGTACATATTTGATACATTTATTAAAATTGTACAAATACTGCACGGGTGCCCGCGCAGCCAAAGGATTGGCACGAGTTGATGCACTCGCAGCGCCGAATAGGTGTGTTTAGTTCGCGTTTGAATCCGACCTAGCTAGCGCCAATTAAACATGGGCAGCCAAAGTCTGATTTGTGCAATGCTGCCAATGCAATACGCACTTGTTTGATTGTATTGACTGTTTAAAATCTATGTTAGAAATGATGTGCTTGGTTACCTGCTTTGCCTAGGTATAGGAGCACCTCATCTTTATACTATTATTACGTTTACCTCTGAGACATTATGTTGAACATCCAGCATGCTCCTCTGCTTCCTTGCGGCAGGCACCTCTCCGCCACGCCGGCGTCTGGGCCAAAGCTGGAGGAAGCATATGAGCATGGACACCATGTAGCATGGGTGCAGCAACGGCTCGGCAGGCATGGTGGTGGTACGTCGTGGGAGGAGGGGGAGCGAGGTGCTGGGGGCTGAGCACCCGCCTCCCCCACACCATGATCCCTAGAGATGCGATGATGTGTTTTTTATCGGGTTTGCACAGGTCGGGCGGTGGCCTGATCGATTCCTCGCATTGTGATGAGGAGGTGAGTGAGAGCAGCGGCGGATCCAGGAAATATTTCAGAGGGGCTGAATAACACTGCTGCTCGATCTTAAGTCTCAGCCCCTTACACTATAGAACTTTGCCTAAAAATTCATGGGGGCTCCACAAGGGGTTCCACTGCTCCGGTATGGGTAGAGGAGGGCTCGCCCCACCCCCCGCCCCACCGTTGGATCCGCCCTTGAGTGAGAGAAGACGTAGAGACAACAAGGGTGGAGGATGACATGGACCATGCCAGGCCGGGGGTGGCCTGATCAGTTCATCAGGTCTAGTGGAGTGGATCTCGGCTGTCGCCAAGCCACTGGAGCACCAGCTCCCGTCTACTTCCTTCAAAGCGTCGGCCTACCAAGTGGAGCACCGGGAGGTGGCACGAATGCTTACCATGCTCTAGGCAAGCCAGGCTTGCGGAGAATGAGCTCGCCTAGCGTTTTCAAAAAGCCAGGTCAAGAGGTGGTCATTGCATTAGTGAGAGGTCTAGTCACGGGCTAAGAACAGACAACCAAAAATACCAAAATTGTATTGCTAGAATATGGATAGAAGGCTAGTCCCTGGCAGCCGGAAACCTGAAACATGATCACATTCCTCGTTTCGGGAACGTCCACGTCCCTGATTCGTGAACTTTTACGTTCCCATGTTATTATAAAATAACATCCGAAGTTTCCATTTCCGTTACCCTGTCGGAACATGGGTGCTAAGGGCACGCTCATACTACTCACACCGCTGGACCAGCATGCAAAGGCAACCCAGCACATTGTGACGCGTGGCCCAACGAAATCTTCAGTTCTTCACGGAGGCTATCCGGCCGCAGAGGACAAGGCTGAAGGGTGAAGGCCAAAATGCAATATGGGCAATGGCCATTCGATCTCCATCCACGGGCACGACCACCCGGACTCACAGACACAGAGAGAGCCACAGAGGGCACTGGCCGCCACAAATAAACCCCATCGTCCCCTGTCCGGCTGTCCGTCCCTCCCAGATGGATGTACTGCGGGCTATACCCTCCGACTCCGATCCTTTGAGCTCTGGGCCGTAGCCGAAAAGTCGGGCGGCAGACAAAGTGCGAGAACAAAAGGTGAGCAGTGGCTGCAAAGCTCGCCGTACATCGGTACATGTACATGCGGCTGTCTATCGTTCACCAGTCCATGGATCCCGTAACGACAAACCCGGCCCATGCCGGCGTCGGGTGGCTAGCAACCAACGCTAGTGCTGGGTGGTGCGTGGCGCGTCACACGGCCACGGCGTGCTGCTATAAATTGCCATGCACAGCTCCCTCCTTTCGCACACTCCTGCCTTCAGTGAAGAGACAAGCTAGCTAGAGTGTTGTTGTTACAGCAGCGCAGCAGCCACCAGCAGAGCTCGCTCTCCGGCATGGCCTTCACCTCGAGCCGCTTCCTGGCCGTGGCGCTCGTCATGGCCGCCGTGCTGCTCGGCGGCGCCAACACGTGCCACGCGGCTCGCCGCCTCGACGAACTGCCGCCGCTGCCTCAAGTGCCAGGTGTGCCGAAGCTGCCGATGCCTCAAGTGCCGAAGCTTCCAGTGCCGCCGGTGCCCGAGCTGCCGATGCCCCAAGTGCCGAACCTGCCTCAACTGCCGGGCGTGCCGCTGCCGTCCGCCGCGGTGCCGTAGCTGCCGCGCGCTCCCGTTGATGCTGTCCCGTTCCCGGCGTGGACGAGCACCGCCGCGCGTCCACCGTCGTGCAAATGCAGCCGACGGCCGACGCCCTGTCATGTACCTGTGTTTATGTTTGTGTGTGTCTCATTATATTCGTCGAGAGGCCTTAACATTCCTCCATATCCATACACAGCATATTGGTCCCGCAAATATCATTATCTAAAAAAAGGGCCCGTGAATATATATGTTGTAGGGTACGTATTTGTACACGGTGTTACACTGCTAGGTGTATATGTATATGCCACTAGTCTGTGCCAGTGGATGTGATGATGTTAACGTGTTGCATGCGTATTATTTACTGATATTAATGAATGTGATGAGTATTTGTCTATTGTACTATATATACCATTGTCTTTTCTCCTGCAGGGAAAATAAATATGCTCATTACGGCAGCTTATTAAACACAAATTATCTGATACATGTTGTAAGAACGTACAATCAGGTTCAGCAGACTAGCTAACCACCAACCTAATAAGCATACTGCTGGCCTACAGTTGGGCACAGACGACATCTTTATATTCCATCTTATTTGTGCTTGCCCTGTTCGCTTGGTTGATAAGCCATGGCTGAAAGTACTATTGACTGATTTATTGTGAGAGAAAAATACTGTTCGTTGGTTGAAAAAGTACGGCTTATAAGCCAAGCGAAGATGATGTAAGTTAGTTGTGTACTGTACGAGGTGGTTGTTTGCTTGAAAACCTCATAGGCACAGCTTCCATAGTTCCATATCCCACGCATATATCGTATCCCTTCTAGGTGGCCAGGTGTCCAAAATCATACACTTGGGATGGCTTGCTACATGTGCAGGCAAGGTTGCCCGTTGAGAAACCAAAACAGGCCATAGGTTCTACGGGTTATTAATTTTGGAATCCTTCCGCGCATGCATCCTAGCCCTAGGTATGAGAAAGTAAATTTTGCCCTTGAGGGCACATGCTCTCCCAATGGGCACCATTTGGATGTGCACATGTGCCCTCGAGGGCAAAAAAAAAAAAACCCGCTTTCCCCTAGGTATCCGAAATTGAATGCCAAGGATGGCTGCATATGCCAAACAAGCTTGCTTGGACAGACTAGACTGGGAAACTAATAAACAAGCGCTCTATGTGCTACGGATCTTCTTAATCTTGAAAATTGCAGCACTAAAGCACTCCAACATAGGAAAACAAAATGGAGATGGAGTGTCCCTAGCTAATTGATTCAACCACACCATTAATTGGACCTCTATTCACGAGTGTTTGGTTTGGGTCACCTTGTAGGTCTTTGGGCTGTGCCCTAAACCTCTCGTTGTTCCCTCTCCAAATGTAGTAATCGTCCTTCATTCTGTGCCGATTTGCCGGTGACCCAAACTCTATAGTTTCTTCTCATTTGTATTGTTATTATGTGTTGTATGGCTGAACTTTGGTTATCCACTTAACCATCTGTTCGGGTCTGTAAGCGCCCTGCGCAAAACCAAATGTACCTTGATTTATTAGGCCTTGGGAGGCCAATGAATGAATGAAAATGGCCAGGTGGGGGATTCTCTCCCCTTCCGTCGACTTATCAAAAAAAAAAACTTTGGTTATCCACTTAACCAGCTTTTTGTCATGGTCTTGGTGTGGCTATAATTGGATTATATAAGTTGGATCATCAAATAAGAAGTATTCAATCATAGTGATTTTTCTTAATTACATCAGCAGAAACAAGCAAGAAACAATATTTACTCATAAGAAATTGATAATATTCACTCGCTGTAAACAGGAACAAGGAGGAAATAAAAAGTTTGGTATTGTGCAATATCGTGAGGACTTCTCTTCTTGTCTGTCGTCAGCAGAGCACATGCACATGTGTCTAATAAGCAACAAATGAGTCAGTTTGGCAGAAATAAAAAAAAGTAACAAAGATGATCAGAATTTGGAGATGCGGGGTATCGATCCCTGTACCTCTCGCATGCTAAGCGAGCGCTCTACCATCTGAGCTACATCCCCTCGATGCAATTTTTTGAGTTGTTACATATTTGAGTGAATTTATGGAGCAAAGAATTTGAGGCGACTAACCATCGAGTGGGCGCGCGGCTGGACGCATAATCCAGCGACAAGATGAGCCGCAATCACAGTTGAGTCCACGTCCATGCATGGGCACGACCACCCAACAGTCTCCGTGCGTCCAGCCAGAAGATCCCGACCAACGTCTCGGCCTCTCAGGCGGATGGAGATGGTCTTCACGCACCGAATCGACGCCGCCGAATTTCTGGCGGTAATGTAGCTGCTGTACCGTTTTGTTTTTATTTGGTAATAATTGTTCAATCGTTGACTAATTAAGCTCAAAACGTTCGTCTCGCAAAATACAACCAAACTGTGCAATTAGTTTTTAATTTCGTCAATATTTAGTACTCCATGCATGTACCGCAAGTTTGATGTGACGAGAAATTTTCTTTTTGCATAGTGTCAAATTCAGGAATTGGGGATAAGTAAACATGGCCCTGGTCCTCTGCAGGCAGCAGCAGGCCTCGTACAGTAGGGGGTGTTTAGTTACCCTAAAATCCAGAATTTAGCACTATGCAAAAAGAAGATTCCCCGTCACATCAAATTTACGGTACATGCATGGAGTACTAAATGTTGACGAAATCAAAAACTAATTATACAGTTTGGTTGTACTTTGCGAGACGAACGTTTTAAACCTAATTAGTCAACGTTTGGACAATTATTACCAAACAAAAAACGAAACACTACAGTAGCTACTGTAGCTACAGTAGGCTAAACGAGGGCTAGGTCATAGCCGCTTCTGTCATGCAATGCAATTCAATGCAATGATGTAAATGTACTATGCTCAAAGCTCTAAATCTAGAGATAAAGTTTAGGGGTGTCGTATCGGAGTGTCATATATGAGTGTTCGAATTGTAATAATAAAATAAATTACATAAGTCCTTAGTAATCTGCAGTACCGGTCCTAGGATTTTAAGGGCCCTCTGGCGATCTCGTCGCAACGGTCCCTCTTGACTATGTATAAAATCTTATAATATATAGATGCTAATTTTACTTGCAAAACGAAATCAAATTCAATAACATATTTTTAATTTAACATGTCTGATAATTATCGAGGAACAATGTAGATTAAAAAAACAATATATTCGTTTTCTTTTCTCACCCATGACAAATGTTTCTTAGGTAATATTCTAAAATTCTAACACCTAAATTAGAAGAAAAATATGACTATATAGATACAAAATACTAGAAGTCTGGAATACTATACAAATAATTAATTTGGATTAAAAAGAAAAAGAAAAAATACGTTAGGCCTGAATAACTGATCAATCAAGATGTCGTCGTCGTGGAGCCCTGCCTGGTGGTCGTTCTCGTGCGCCGTATTCGTGTCTCCGATAGTTTAGCTCTTCGCGACGGCACGGCTCGCCAGCTCCGCGTGTGTAAGACACACGTCATGAACTCACGATCAGAGTGTGCTGTGTGCAGCGTGATTCCTCGCCTCCTCTCTACCCGAGGGCCGTGGGGAAAGAAAACTAGGAAAGAAATGCCAATATTGTCTTTTTGGGTCGTCTGGGCAGTTCTATGTCTCTCTTCTTATTAGTTTGCTAATGCCTAATGGACTTAAGACCTGGGGGTTTGTATACCTGGACTTGGGCCCCTTCTCCACTTGGGCCCTCGGCCATCGCACCTCGTGCCCTACCCTTAGGGCCGGCACTGGTAATCTGGGAGACGAATTTATTAAGCCTAACTAATACGTCAGTAGCACATCTTTACTGTTGCACCACATTGTCAAATCATGAACTAATTAAACTTAAAAAATTCGTCTCGTAAATTAGTCGTAATCTGTGCAATTAGTTATTTTTAGTCTATATTTAATACCATATACATGTGTCAAACATCTGATATGATCGGGACTAAACTCTAAGGGGGTGATTGGTTGCCCCGACGCAGCAGTCCTAAGGCCCATCCGGCATGAGTTGGTGCAGTGAGGGCGTGATTGGTATCCCGACTCGCACCATTTGCGACCCATCCGGCACGAGTTGGTGCAGTGAGGGCGTGATTGGTATCCCGACTCGCACCATTTGCCTACTCCTCTCCATACATTTCCCCTCCGCCATCCCGCACGCCTCCATCTTCTCGATTTCTCCTTTCCTCTCGGTCCTGGCTCGCTTGGTGCTTGGAGGGAACCTTCGCGCCGAGCGCGGGAGATGAGGTCGTCCGGGCCATAAAGCGCGCGCGGGGGTCTCGGCTAGGGTTACCACCCTCACTCTTCGCCTCTCCTTCTGTCATTGCTCCGGTGCGAACTCCCGTCTTGCTCCCCCTCGACCTCGGTAGCCCTACCGAGGCGACCCTCACCGGCGGATTTCTCTCGGTCCTCCGACGCTTGGACGGTATATATGCCACCTGCGCTCTTCCCCTCCTCTTCTTCACTGTCATTTTTTTGTTGATTTGTTGGTAGATTTTGCTTGAAATGCCAAGAAATTAGGGTTTTTGGTTTGACATCCTCAGATCTGTATGATGTTATACCTGATTTACCTATTTCTAGCTCAGATCTGTACATGATGCTTCGTTTTTGGTTTATACCTCATGTTTTGTGTAGATCTTGTACATGCTGATGCCTATTTTGTTGTACACACTGAGCAAAGTGCCTAGAGGTCAATGATGTTGATTGGTTAACAGTATACGCTGGAGGAGCACCCTTTGGTGTGGCAGCTGCGTCTTTCATTATTCATTTTGTCTGATTTTTTTGCTTGCTAAGTAGTACATACCCATGTTGCATGCTCACTTTCTAATGTTGCCCTCCATCCTATTGTGGTAGACATGGCGTTTGAAGCTAGGCGAAGGGCTGCCGCTGTTGTGGTTGTTGCAGTGGCAGCTTGGTTTTCATGTGGTTTAGGAGGAGAGTTGAAGATTCGTGCTCAGTCACCTATGGTCCTTTGGCTGAGAGGGACATACAGAGGATGAACGACCTTAGATACATCTATGAATCTAATGATGTGCACTGTGTCAACCTTCTTAGAATGAGGAGGGCCCCTTTTTCCAACTTTGTGACCTTTTCCATAGTAGAGAGCTTATCACTGACAGCATACATGCATCTGTTGAAGAACAAGTAGCCATGTTCTTGCATGTTGTTGGTCACAATGAGAGATTTAGGGCGGTTGACCTTACCTTCAGGAGGTCCGCAGAGACAATTAGTAGGTTCTTCCAGAAGGTGTTATATGCGGTAGGAGAGCTGAGGAATGAATTAATTGTTCCTCCTGCTACCAATGTCCATCCTAGGATCCTTGGGAGCAGAAGGTGGTACCCCTATTTCAAGGTTGGTATCCATAACTTGTCATACATAGGTCTCATGCATTATCAGTTTAGTGTCAATATTCACTTGCACTTATGTTTTTTTTTTCAATTAGGACTGCATAGGAGCAATTGATGGTACTCATGTATTAGCTAGAGTGCCTATGAAGATGCAAGCTGCCTTTAGAGGTAGGAAGCACACCAGTGGCCCTATGCACTGGAGTCCTGTCCAGTCTGGGTTCATGCTTAGGAGGTTCCATGATTTGGTGGGGCAGGGGGTCAAAACTGAGAAAAGGTTCAAGGAGGTACATGTTAGGCATGTTGCACTCATGGTCTCTAAGTTTGCTGGGGTCAATGTGACCACCTAGCAGATGTACAATCACCTGAGAAAGTGGAGGCAAAGGTGGGTTAAGGTTGTTAGGCTCAAGGATTTAAGTGGTGCTCTGTGGGATGAGGACCACCATATGATAGTACTTGATGATGAACACCTGCTAGGCCACAACAAGGTTAGAAACTATTTGGATAACACCTTAGTTATCCCTTCTCTTTTGTTTTGCTCCCCTATGTCTAATAGTTATATCTATTTCACTAACTAGGACCATCCTGCTGATGCTAAGTTCTTGAACATACCAATAGAGAACTATGTTCAGATAGAGGCCATCCTTGGTGGTAACCAGGCAACAGGCAGGTATGCAATGGGCTCAAATGGGCCTCTGGGTACTCCAACCAACATTGGCCAAGGTGATATTGATACCGTTGAGAACAACACTGACTTAGGTGGCATAGAGGCTGAATCTGGAAAAGGAACTCCTTTTGGTATAGAAGGCTCTAAGGGTTCTGATGCCAAGGGCCAGGAGAAAAGGGGTGGCAAGAGAAGGAAGCTTGCCCCAGAGGAAATAGACCTCATGAATAGAATGATCAAGGTTGTGGAGTCTGTAGGAGATGCCCTCAAGACTCCACAACATAATGAGGTGCATTAGGATCTTTATGGCTGTGTTATGGACTGCCCTAGGTACTCACAGGAGGCACTCATGTTTGCCCTAGTTTACCTGCTGAAGAACAAGGCTGAGAGACTTTGCTTTGTTCAGATGACAGAGGCTCATAGGATCCTGTGGCTTAGGACCTACCTGAGTACAACCTACTTTGCTTAGATGCATACTAGCTGGCCTCTCCACTTTTGCATATAGCCATGCTAACTGTCTTATGCTGTAGGAAATATTTTGATGTGTAGCACTTACCTCAACTGATGCTACAAAGAACCATTTGCCGCCTAACCAAGGCTACATCTAGTCTGGAATAGCATAGGAGCCATGGTGATGGATGTGAGGCTTTGTTCATCTGTGTGTTGCAGACATTAACAAAGGGTGATTGTCAGTTCACCTAATACATTTTAGATGCTGTTATTGTTCTTGTAGGAGTTCCTATTTGGCCGATGATGCAAACTATAGCAATTTGAGGTGGCTATGGATATTATTCCTGTTGTTGCTTTATTGTCTGCTTGTGTTTTCTCATGTCTTTCATCAAACCATGGGATACATCCATTCCCAAGTAACTGTTGTAGGCATGCCTACCGGATGGCTAGGATGGACGTGTCCCACGGTTTCATGGGAGTCATGAACTTGCCTTAGCAATTTGTGTTCTTATTTGCCACCTGGGATGATTGCAGTTTTTGACTGAGGTTGATACAATTGTGAGATCCTTTTCTTGCCTATGAAGATAACAGTGCCAGTTTGAGTAATGGATTATGCACATTGTTGACATTGGACTTGTGAGATACTGGAGCATTGTTTCTTCTATCTTCTGCATATGCTTCTCATGGCTGTAATCAAACCATGTGAGATATCCATGCCCAAGCAACAGCTGGACAATTCTGATGATCTGATGGCTGGGCTGGATGCCTCTCATGGTTTCATTCCTGTCATAATCTTGGTTTTCTACAATCTGTTTGAGGTTTGCTGCTGTCTATGTTTCTTAAGCTCCAAGTTCAAGGTCAAATGAAAAGGCAATTAAATCTGAGGCAAATCGATTGAACTACCCTTCATTTTGTCAACATCTTATACTTGCTTTTATGTGTTTTAAGGGGCAAATGGCTTGGTATGTTGTGTACCGTGGAAGAGTACCTAGAGTATATTCAACTTGAGCTAGATGCAATGCCCAGGTAACTGGTTTTAAAAACAACAGCTACAAGAGCTTCCCTAACAAAGAAGAGGCAGAAGCATCATACTTAGAGTTCATGGGTTGTGAAGATGATAAAGTTTTTGTCAATCCTCCACCAAAGGTGCTCAGCAACAAACCGGTGTTATTTGTTGTGGCTGTGGTGCAGTGTTTTCTGTTGTTGGTGCTCCTGTGGTTCGTTCTTGCTCATTGCTACAACTGTCTGTGATGCTCAAAATGCCATGGCTTGGTAAGTTGCCTGTAGGGAAAGTAGCCTGGGGTCTATGCCCTAAAATGCCTCCTTACAGTTCTTTGGTCAACCAATGAAGCCCTAAAATACTTGGTTACCGGCTATTGCTTTGGTTCGGTTGTTTATTTTGATGATGCTTGAGTTTTTCATTGCTAAGCATTGTTCTAGGTGCCTCTAATTGTTTCATATTGCCTGTGATGGTTTCAAAATGCCATGAAAACATGTGGAGACAATGACCTTGTGAGGAATTGTGACTTTTGGACAACCAATCACGCCATTGTTCATGATTTGCTGGGAGTACTATTGTCATGTTTATGTTCCCAACATTCTCACCAGTGATAGAAGCTCTACGCTATGTCAGCGTGTTGCCGCTCCGTAGCCCAGTTGCCTTCACCGGCTGCAGCAACTAGCAGCATAGACCTCTCTATGACAAGATTTGTTTCTACAAATTTCCATTTGAGGCTTTCGTGGTTCACATAAAAAAATTGATCATGTTCCTTAATAATTGGTAAGTTCACATCCCTTTTATTTTCCAGTCCTCCCTTGAATATCTCTTTCAAATTCACAAGTGTAGTTTGAAACACATGTACGCCATACGAAGATTCCTGTTGGTTTCAAAGATTTGGTAATCACAGTGATATTCTGAAACCAACCTCCTGTAGGTTTGACAAATTTTTATAGTTGTCCATAACATGTCTAACTGAAAAATGCTCCATACAATGTGAGGCATTACGAGTTCGCACCATGTCCTGCTAGAACCATTATTCAAATATGTTCCCCAATATCAGGTTTTGACTTTTGATTATGATGTTTTCAATAAGTTAAGGTATTTTAGATAGGTCAATGCTTAGAGCAGATGACATGGTTTTCTTTCTTTCCTTCAAATTTGTGTCTGAGTCTTTTACTTTACACATATCTATAATTTTGTTATGAATTTTTTCCAAATTGACAGGCAAGTGCTCTTTGTTGTGGTTTGAGGTAAGACCTAATTTGTTGGAGCTAATTCTAAAAAAGGTTTGATTGCATACTATCTCCTTTGCGTTTATTTTTTTGTCTGCATATTCAGTTGCTTTATATTACAGTATATAGCGTATGTTTCCTGCGCCACACTACACAACGTGATTAGTTATCGGTTTTCCATTTCCCTTATCGTCAATAATTAAATACTCCAGGATTGAATATGCCATGTGTTCAACTGATTGCATATTCTGCCCAGGAAAGAACATAGCTTCTTAACCATTTCAAGCAATTTTTCTTTTTAGTATTTTGTCACCCAAATACTTAGGCACCTAGCCGCTGCTTATTGTTATTGTTCCCACAATGTATTCTGTATTACACAGATCAATTTGCTTTTTAGGACTGTGGCGCTGCACTTGATATCAGCTTGAATTGCCATGTGCAAAAAATAGTGCATTACAGAGTGAACATGTGCCAGTTGTAGTTGCATGAAAAATGGTTAGACTTCATACTATTTTCTCTACAAGGTTTCTATTTCTGCCTCTAACTAACGATGGCATAATATTGTTGTATGCTATTGATAGGATTCCTGATCCTACCAGGAACACTACGAAGCCTGTAGGGGTGAGAGGGAGGAAGAGCTGGCTTGGGACCTCGCTGCCGGTGAGCAGGCGCTGTGGCGAGGGTTGAGGGCGTGTGAACAGTAGAACAGGGGGCGGCTAGGGCAAACTCCTGGCTCCCTGAGGAAGCCGAAAACAATAGATTGTTTCTGCTTAATTCCAATCGTTTTACAATTCATCTATATATAGTCCTTCTAAAAATAGGAAACTGACTCGGCAATAGCCAATAATTCTAATATAACTAATTATCCTGGGCCCTAAGCCCATGCACTAGGCGCCCAGGTCAGCCCCCCGTGGGCCTTCTCCTTACATACTGGATTCCGGTCATAACATCTCTCCCCGCCTACAAAAACAGCTCATCCTCGAGGTGGAAGTCGGGGTAGTCAGCACGGAAGTCGTCGAGGACCTCCCACGTCGCGTTATCTTCCGGAAGGCCATTCCACTTGATCAAAACGCGCCAGACCCCGCGGCGCTGATGGGCGCGCAAGGCACACTCCGGAGCCGGCAGCGCCCGACCGTCATGTACTGGAGGAAGGTCGCCTAGAGTTGGTGGAGGGTCGCCGCGATGCTGCTTCAGGAGGCCAACATGGAAGACGTCGTGGATGCGAGCGCCCTCCGGCAGCTGGAGACGGTAGGCGACACGACCAATGCGTTCGAGAACGCAGAACGGCCCGGCCCAACGGGGCCCCAACTTGCACTTGGCACGCGGGTCGAGGGACTACGTGGTGCGGTTGAGAAGACGCAGCCAGACCCATGAGCCCACCTCAAACTCCACGTTCCTGTGGTTGGCATCGTAGTGCTTCTTGGACAGCTGCTGAGCTTGAAGGAGCCATTGACGAACCTCGGCAAGCATCTCGTCACGGCTGCGGAGGATAGTATCGGTGGCCTCCGTGCGGGCCGTCCCCGGTCTGTAGGGCAGCATGGGCGGGGGAGGGCGGCCGTAGACGACCTCAAAGGGCGTAGCGCGGAGGGCGGTATGGAAAGAAGTATTATAGCAATACTCCGCCCATGACAGCCAGTCCACCCACGCTCGAGGCCGGTCATCTGTCACACAGCGTAAATACATAGCTATCACCTTGTTGACCACCTTGGACTGGCTGTCCGTCTAAGGATGAAAAGCGGTACTCATACGGAGCTGCACGCCCGCCATCTTGAAAAGGTCCCGCCACACATGGCCGGTGAACATGGGGTCCCGGTCGCTGATGATGGAGAGGGGGAACCCGTGCAGGCGCACAATGCCGTCGAAGAAGGCACGGGCGACCGAGGTGGCGGTGTAGGGGTGGCCGAGTGCAATAAAATGCGCGTACTTGGAGAAACGGTCTAGACGATGAGGATGACTGACTTGCCCACAACCTTCGGCAGCCCCTCGATGAAGTCCATGGAGATATCCACCCACACTTGGGAGGGCACGTCGAGGGGCTGCAGCAGTCCCGCCGACTACAGCGTCTTCGTCTTGTTGCGCTGGCACGTGGTACAGGAACGCACCAAGTCCTGAACCAGCACCTTGTCCCACGGAACATAGAAGTCAGCGTAGAGGCAATGCAGCGTCTTCTGGATGCCCTCATGGTCGGCCGCATGGGCCATCAGGAGCACCTGGTGGCAGAGATCCTCATGGTCCGACACATAAACATGAGATCCCTAGAGGAGGAGTCCGTGGTCGAGACACCAGGACTCGCCGAGCTCACCGGCCTACAGCTGCTGCAGCAGCCGTTGGCCGTCCAGTGCTAACGACGTCGCGCGTCGAATGTCCTCCAGGAGGGAGAACGAGGGCCCTGACACGGCCATAGCCGCCTTGGGCGCTCTTGATGCTAAAGCGGCTGCTCCGTCCTCAACATCACGGTAGGACAAAGCGTTAGCCACGGTATTCAGGTGTCCCAGGCGGTACTCCACCGTGAAGTCAAAGCCAAAAAGTTTACTGATCCACTGGTGCTGAGGAACGGTGGACAAACGTTGGTCAAGCAAAAATTTAAGACTATAATGATCAGTGCGAACCAGGAAGGGCCGCCCCCATAGATAAGGGCGCCAATGGCACACCGCCTGCACCAATCCAATCAGCTCATGTTCGTAAGTGGCGAGCTTGAGATGCCGAACTACAAAGGGCTGGCTGAAGTAGGCGAGGGGTCCCGTGCCCTGGTGGAGGACGACGCCAAACCCCGCACCCGACGTGTCGCAATCGACCACAAAGGTCGCATTGAAGTCCGGCATCTGTAGGACGGGCCCTGTGGTCAAGGCGCGCTTGAGTGCCTCGAAAGCTGTTGTCACGTTGTCGTCCCACAGGAACACGTCTCGCCGCAAGAGACGCGTCAGCGGGGCAGCGATGATGCCAAAGTCCTTGATGAATTTCCGGTAGTATCTCGCCAGGCCCAAGAAGCCGCGGAGGGCTCGGACAGAGCGGGGAAGCGGCCATGCCGCCACGGCGGCGATCTTGTCGGTGTCCTTGGCGACACCGCCCTCAGTGATGACATGGCCTAGATAAGCCACGGACGACGCCCCAAAGGAGCACTTGGAGCACTTCATATGTAGGTGGTGCGCTTGCAGGGCGTTGAGGATGATGTTGACATGCTGTAAGTGCTCGGCCCACGATGAGCTATAGATAAGTATGTCATCGAAAAATACCAGCATGAACCTCCTGAGGTAGGGCCATAGGACGTCGTTCATCAAGGCCTGGAATGTGGTCGGGGCATTGGAGAGCCCAAACGGCATGACTAGGAACTCGAAGTGGCCATGGTGGGTGCGGAACGCCGTGTTGTCGATGTCGTCAGGGTACATCCGCACCTGGTGGTACCTAGAGTGGAGGTCAAGCTTGGTGAAGAATCTCGCCCCGTGCAACTCATCCAGCAGTTCGTCGACCATCGGGATCAGGAACTTGTCCTTGGAGGTCTTGGCGTTAAGAGCGCGGTAGTCGATGCAGAAACGCCAAGACTGATCCACCTTCCGCACCAAGAGAACAGGCGCGGAGAACAGCGATGTGCTGGGCCGGATGATGCCCTGCGCCAGCATAACTGCGCACTGCCGTTCCAGCTCGTCCTTCTGCAGCTGGGGGTAGCGGTAGGGGTGCACCGCCACAGGGGCGGTACCGGGCAGTAGGTGGATGCGGTGGTCATAGGGACGCGCTAGCGGGAGCCCCATGGGCTCCGCGAAGACGGCGGCGTGCTGCTGAAGAAGGGCATCCAGCAAGGGCAGCCGGGAGTCCGGTGCCATCACAGTGAACAGCTGGGCAGAGGCAGCCGGTTGAGGTGCAGACACACCGGCCACCCCCTGCCAGGTGATGCGGCGGCCGTTCCTCCAGAACGATAGTGTGTGGGCCTCGCAGTCCCATAGGATGGGCCCAAGGTCCGGATGAAATCGAAGCCGATGATGAAGTCGAAACCGCCCAAGTTGAGACCAACACAGGTGACGGCGAAGTCCTCGTCGTAGATGCGGATGGGCACATTGCGAGCGATACCCTCGCAGGGCATTCGGTCACCATTAGCCACCGTGATCCACAGGTGGTCACCACCGGCCAGAACGAGGCCGAGGTGACGCATGGTTTCCCTGGCCATGAAGTTGTGCGTCGACCCGATATCGAGAAGGGCGAGGAAGCGTTCCCCCTAGATGGTGATGGGCAGCAGCATGGAATTAGCCGCCTGAATCCCTGCAACAGCCTGAAGGGAAACCACGAGGGCGGTAGCGGCGGGCGGCGCGTGGGCGTCCTGGTCGACCGGCAGACCATCCTGGGCGTTGGCTGCTGGCTCGTCGTCGAGGTAGTCTTCGCCCTCCAGGTAGAAGAGCCACGGGCACACATGGCCGCGAATGTAGGGCTCGTCGCAGTTGAAGCACAACCCCTGACGGCGACGTTCCTGCTGCTCGGCAGGAGACAGGCGACGAAACTGTCGCACGGGCAGGGCTACGACGGCCCCCTAGGCTGGTGGAGGCACGGCCCCGGCCGCGGTAGGGGCGACGTTAGGGTTGCGCTGCTGCTGTTGTGCCTAGGCCGACCGCTGTGGTGGTCGGGCGCCGCGCGCTGGTGGTGCAGGCGTCGACGTAGACGTGCAGTCCTCAAAGGCCCGTGCTAGGTACATGGTGGACTGGAGGTCCGGCGGCGCACGCATCTGTACCTGCTTCCTGATGTGGTCCGGGAGGCCGCCCACGTACAACTCCGCCTTTTGGCGAGCGGAGAGGTCGCGGGCATGGCAGAGCACGACGTTGTAGCGCTCGGAGTAGTCCTGCACCGTAGAGCCGAAGGGAAGACGGGCGAGCTCTGCCAAACGGGTACCCAGAACCGGCGGTCCGAAATGGAGTGAGCAGAGGGCCCGAAAACGCTCCCATGGTGGCATCCCCTCGTCTTGCTCCAGGGCATAATACCAGGTCTGAGCTGCACCGCGCAAGTGGTAGGACGCGAGCCAAGTCTTGGACGAGGCCGGCGTCTGCTGTCCCCTGAAGAACTGCTCGCACTGGTTCAACCAGTTGAGGGGGTCCACCGATCCATCGAATGTCGGGAACTCTAGCTTGTAGAATTTGGGCTCGGCTTGGGCGCCACCCAAGGCGAGCGCTGCAGCAAGGTCGGGGTCGACCACCCTTGTGTACTGGCCGGCCGAGGGTGGAGGTGCTCCTTGGAACATCGGTCCATCTACCCCCCCATAGAAGATGTCGCTGGCGGGGGGCAGGGAGGAGGTCGCGATCGTTGATGACGGAGCCGGAGTCGCTGGCGCAGGGGAGACGACTGTCGAGTAGATCGGCGCTGAGGCCGCCATCTAGGCCTGCGGGCAGTGGCGACGGCGAGTTCGGCCACTGCAGCTGATGGAGGGGAACGCTGGACCCCGAGTGCGGCTTGCCGTAGGGATAGGACGCCGCTGGAGCAGACGGCGTTGGTGTGGAAGATGTGGGCGGCGGCGGATGGGGAGGAGCCGGGAACGGCGGCGGCTGCGGTTGCTGGACGAGCCCGTTCCAGGCAGCCCTCATCTCGCGCTGGATGTCGAGGACGACGGAGGCCAACGCATGCAGCGTGAGGGGCGCCCCGGAGGAAACCGTTGCATCGGAGATCCCAGAATCCATGGAGGACGGCGGCGTAGTGGGGGTGATGGGCGGCTGCGTGGTGGCTGTAGGCAAGGGAAGCGACATCGTAGCCTGGCAAGCCGATACCAGATTGATAGGATTCCTGATCCTACCAGGAACACTACGAAGCCTGTAGGGGTGAGAGGGAGGAAGAGCTGGCTTGGGACCTCGCTGCCGGCGACAAGGCGCCGTGGCGAGGGTTGAGGGCGTGTGAACAGTAGAACAGGGGGCGGCTAGGGCAAACTCCCGGCTCCCTGAGGAAGCCGGAAACAATAGATTGTTTCTGCTTAATTCCAATCGTTTTACAATTCATCTATATATAGTCCTTCTAAAAATAGGAAACTAACTCGGCAATAGCCAATAATTCTAATATAACTAATTATCCTGGGCCCTAAGCCCATGCACCAGGCGCCCAGGTCAGCCCCCCGTGGGCCTTCTCCTTACATACTGGATTCCGGTCATAACAGCTATATAAAATTTCTATGTCAAAGATATCTTTTTCCAGCTGTCTGCTAAAAAATTGGGCATGTATTAGTTGCTACGTGCTAATGGGCCTGTATTAGTTGCTGCGTGATAGTGAACATATATTAGTTGCTGCTGTGATAATTGCTCAAAATATACAGGCCTCCTAATTTGTATTTCTTCGTCTCTTTCAGCTTTTTCCTTCTTTGGTATAATATAAGATCTGCTATTTTGCTTCAAACAGTTTGGTTTCGCTTTCTTAATTTCCCTGCTCCAGTCAGTGCTGCCTTTTCATGTTCACTATATGCAATGAAAATTCAGTCGCATGTGATACTTAAACTTAGTCACTATATTGTTGGATGATAATGTGCTACACCTGATGAAATTATTCTTTTTGTAATATAGTGACCATCACCTACCTCAGTGATGTCCTGCTACAGATTTTCCTACATTTCAACAGGTTACCAAATGCTAGATGATAAGCATGTCATAGTTGTATATTTGTGTTATTAGTCATGCTCATTATTTATCATTCCATGGCTATACAAAAGTTAATTCTTCTCTAGCGAGGTCCTTTCATTCCTAAAGTGTACTGTATAGATATGTTTGCTTCTTCATCTCTCAGTAAAATAAAATATATCATGAGATCTATGTTGTGCTCATCTACTAGGTTAACTTAGCCTCTATTTTTCTGCATTTCCTTACAATTTTTTCAGATAATTTTTTTGGGCCTTTGCCACCGACTAAACTACCTTTTTGATGTTGCAGGCTTCCCAGTTGTGGAAAAGAGTTATGGAAACCATAAATGGTTTGCTGACTTCCTGAATCATTGCTCTACCATGTTACTTCCAATGGCATTCTACTTTGAAGATAGTTCTCTACAGTTACTCTTGCAAATGATTTATGAATGCGACTTTAAAATGTTCGGTTTCATTGGAACATGTTACATTTACTCACTGCATGCTAGATTTGTTTTGGTTAATTACCCATTGCCACCTAAGTAATGGTTATTCCCCGGTAATCTTAGACTCAGCGCTTATGGAACATTGTAACATGCTAGATTTGCCTCGTGCTTATTTTGTTGCATTTATAGATCTCTAAATTCTGACTACATGCAATGCTATCGCTAACACCATGAAGTGGTATAAATGTCTTGCCAATCTAACGCCCTTTCACCGATTCGCCATTGTGTCGTCATTAATATAGCACATGTAGCTTTCATATAAGGTTTTCTGAACATTTCTCCTGACCAACATGATTAGCAGGTCTGACGGAGAGCAGGTATTCCTGAATGACAAGCAGTTGAAAGCTAAGCAAACCCTGGTGGTATGACCTCATTGTCTTCTCAGTTCACTTGATGAAGGATCCAATGGAGACGTATTAAAATATAGCATTTTTTGTGCTACATATATCTGTAGATCCATTTGAGTAAGTACACGATTAGTCTGCACTCTTGCCATTTAGTAGTCATTCTGGCTTTCTGAGTGCAAGTAAAATATTTATTGCATGGTTTGCGAAACGAAGTGCTCGATATTGTGTGTATCATAAGCTAAGAAAGAAGTTAGTTGCTTCATTGTACCTGCTGTGCTGGTGACTGGATTTTTAAGCCTCCTGCAAAAATCAAACATATATATTTCGTCCACACATTTATCAACACGCGAGGGCGCGCGCCTTGTACTAGTATACTCTGATGTAGTGTTCAGTAACTTAAATCCGTTGTACTGTGTTTCAGGGAAGCAAGAGAAGGTAATGCTACTGCTACTGATCTGTTGAAGGTAATACAATAGCTGCTCTAGAAACTACAGTTCATACTCTACTCATGGCACATTCTCAGTTAGTAATCTCAGTTTTTTTTTGAAATTTTTGCAGCCACTGTGAACGTGATCTTATCGGTTCGGTCTGATCCTGTTAGTTCTGCAGCTACCATTTTCAATCATGTTTGGCAGCTACAAGCGTGTTGTTTCAGTTAGAATCTTGAGAAAGTTTCCAAGAACGATTTTTGGGTCTGATTTCATCTGTCTTCTTGTCATTTGTGTTATCCAACAGCCAAAGCTTTTGGCTATTTTGTGCATGCTTTTCCTTGATTGACTGCAAACAGAGAACATGGATGCATGTATGTTAGTGCTAGCTGAACCAAGGAATTGGATCCTTCTTTTTCCTGCAAGTGAATTGGAACTAAATTGGTGGCTGCATGTATGTCAGACTATCAGTATGGATGAGTTTTGAACCGTGCGTGTGTGAGCTATTTTATCAGCATGGTTTCTGTTATCTTTCTTGATATCAATCTTGCAATTATGTTTATCTTATTTATTCTTCATCTATTTTGTATTAAGAAACAACAAAATGGTATACAAGGATCCTATTCTCATTTAATCATGGCTGCATGTATGCATTAAATACTTTGCAGACACTTAAATAATACAGTCGGCTTGCTGGCTGTAAGGTTCCTTGCAGCCTTCTCTCAGCCCACTCATACAGTAGTTAGCTATTTACAGTTAATACATGGCGCACTTGTCTCTCTCACAGACTTTCTTGGTTCTTGTGCCCAAGCCGGCTGTAACCTTACAGCCCGCTTCTCCTCTCTCTCCTCCCCTCTCTCCTCCACCTCAGCATTTAGTCGGCTTACAGCCTGCTATTATACTTGCTCTAAGGGGGTGTTTGGTTCCATGGACTAAATTTTAGTCCATGTCACATCGGACGTTCGGATGCTATTTAGGAGAACTAAATATGAGTTAATTATAAAACTAATTACATAGATGGAGACTAATTTACGAGACGAATTTATTAAGCCTAATTAATCCACCATTAGCACATATTTACTGTAGCACCACATTGTCAAATCATGGACTAATTAGGCTTAAAAAATTCGTCTCGCAAATTAGCCACAATCTGTGCAATTAGTTATTTTTTTCGTCTATATTTAATACTTTATGCATGTGTCAAAACATCCGATAGGACAGGGACTAAAATTTTCCTGTAGGAACCAAACACCCCCTAAGTGTTTAGTCGTCTCTATGTGAACTTGCAGATGGCAACCTATTTGTGGATTGTACATGCCGTAAGCCCGCCCGTGCGTGCTCTACCACCGTCCAACCTGCAAGTCTTTTTAGATTGTGAGAACCACCACTCGTTGCACCGATGGCTTGTATGTAGTCAACAGTTGCGATTTTTTTAACACTTTTTTAAATTAATTTTAAATCTAACACTATTTTTTTCTTCAAACTAACACTTTTGGCCGCGCCTATTGCCATGACATGGCGAAACGTCTGTGCCGCGTCATGCATGGTGGCGTGGCAGGAGGCTGACGTGGCAAAGACCGGGGCCGTTGATCGGTGACGTGGCAGGGTCTGCCGCGTCACCGATCTTGACGCGGCAGTGACGTGCCACGGCGCATGGCGCGGCAGTACCTGTACGGTTTAATCGGAACTTTCCGCGTCGATAATGAAAGTTACTCTACGTATTGCTTGACGTAAAACCAATAGTGGATTTATTTCTGTCTTTTGTTGAATCTTTTCACGGCTCGATATAAAATTTGATAAGCCAATGATTTTTTTTCCGTCTTTCATAATACGGTTAACCACCATGTTAACTAATCGATTACGAAAAATTGGATCGGATTTTGCGGTTCTTGTTTGTGCAGTACCTCGACGTGACATGAGCGTGAAAGAGGTTTAAGCATCCGTTTTTTATAAGGGCTAAAAACGAATCACTTATTTTTTTGGCTTTTTGGCCCCATATTGTAGGATCAGCAGTGACGCGACCATGGACCCTGGCTTCCTCGACCCCTAGCGCAAGACGCCGGCCACTGGCGTCGAGATACGCCAGGACTGTCGGTTCCCGAACTAGTTGCTACTTAATCTCGCCGGCAGTGCTGCCGCGACGCATTGAAACGAATATGAAGCAAATAAATGCAGTCCGTACGCAAGTTGACAAGTTGCCACATAAAATTTTCATTGGTTTGACATAAGTTCGACATAACATAACCAACTAAGCCTGCAAGTTTCGGACGCCAATATTCGTTTGACCTAATAAACTAAGACCCAGGAATGTAAGGATCGCTCGGACGTCTCTGTCTCTTCAGATTTGTTGGCAACACATTGGAAGTGTAGCCAACGTCGGTATGGTCATGTCGCCGGTGCGTATGGCTCGTACCCTGCAAGTATATGATATGCACGATTACTTATAATCTTTATGATCGTTAGTTCATGGAGCCTACGTATTTAAAGAAACTACCTTTGTTAGTACCTGTGAGGCTTCTTGGGTACCAAGCGGGGCACCACCTAACTGAAACATGCCGATCTCGTCATATGGCCAATCGTCTCACTGGTCGTGCTGTCTGCGGAAGCCCGTGGGGTCGTCGTCGTCATCGTTGTCCTTGGTTGCAGGGTCCTTCCCAGCGCTATGATGTGGTGGTGTACGCACTGCGGAAGTAGCACCTATCACCGGCTGAGAAGAACCGACTGGTGTCCTCAAGGAGGCTGAAGACGTGCCACCCAACTGCGCCGGGAGTGGCGGTTCCACATAAGGAGTGTCCATGCAGCTCAGCTTCTCAGCTAGCTTCCTACAGCTCTTCTTCACCTTCTGCATAAATAGACGTTAAAGTTAGTGCATTTCCCAAACACATATACACTAAAGAAATATTTTTGAAACGGACAAGTTTATGTTTACCTCCACAAAGCCTCGAGAACGCCTAGCCCCTGGCCTCTAGACTCGTGAAGCCGGAACACTGCTTCGTTGGACATCCTTGACAATTGTGTCATCTAGGTACAGAAACACGGTTGGACAATTTTAGTACACATACTTAATACCAAAAGGATAACAAATTATACCATTCAAGTATCTTACCACGTATCTTTGAAGCGGGGCTCTCTGTAGCTGTGTGTTCTTCCTAGTGGTAACATCGTACACATCTTCGATCACATCTTCCTCTGAGTCCTCATCAATCGCATCCTCAGTGTACGGGGGCTTGATATGTGTCCTCGTAAACCTATAAAGTCACCGCAGGTACTTGTCGAAGGTGTGCTGGTCGTGTGGAGGATCCGCATGGATCGGCTGCCGTTCCCTGGTCTTTCACTTATGTGCGCATTGTGTGTCACGCGCCAATCCTTGGTCTTGTACTTCTTCCTGCGGTCATACCTACAACAAAACGATGTTAGTTATACCACACACACCTCTGAATTATAGCTTTGTTATTAATTGATAACGCACCCGTGCAATCCTTGGTTGGTGGAGTAAAGCGGTGGTGGACAGCCTATCATTCTTCTAAACTGTCTGTAGACCCTGATGGGCAAGTGAATCTCGACCACGTGGAAGAAAATAAGGGGGACATTGTAGCGATACTCGTCTAACTCATCCCTAGTGACAGGACTGAGATAGTACTGGAGCTCCGGAGTATCCCAAGGACACCAATGCACCTGAACATTTTGTAATTGAGTTAGGTTGTGATATAGTGTACATCGAACAAGACACATGTATGATAGTAAAGAGAGCGTAATCTGGTGCTGTGTTAGGACATCGAGACCATTTGTGTACTCCCTGTACTTGCGCCTCGCATTCCCTCTAACTAACTCTGCTTCCGTCTAGATATACAGAGCTATAGGGAGTGTATCATGCCCGTTCCATTGCTGTATTGAACACGATAATGAATTAGCCATTAATAATCTCATCATATGTAACTGTCTCGAAGAATATAGTGAACCAAAGTACTTACTGGTAAACCAGTATTAAGGGGCTTCCCAATGGGCCATCGTTCCCAACACCAAACCTGGAGTAGGTAGGAGCAACCCCCAAGGTTCGCATACTCTGAGGTTCGACGGCAGACAACGCATAGCTGTCGATACGTCCATGCCAGGACTGTGTTGCCCCAGCTATACGCCGCTATGTTCTCCAACGGCTGACGTAGTATGTCAAGGAAGATCCAACTAATGGTGTTGCCTGAGGCGTCTAGGAAGAGGAAAGCACCAAGAAAGTGCTAGAGCCACACTCTAGCGAACCTGTCGATCTGAGCCTCCTTAGCCTGTGGGTCCAAGTAATCAAAGCGCTCTGTGATCCAGGACGATAAAACTCTAGAACTTTTTCTAAAATTCACCAAAGAAAATGAGACCCGATGGCTGCAGGAAAGTAATACAAGTATTAAATAGGCTTAAATTGCTCACTTATTTTTCTTTGAAACCTCGTCGTCCGGTGAAAGAAAGCTAGTGAACTGAGTCACCGGCTCCCTCTAGTGATCGTTGTCAACTATACCCGTCACTAGAAGTCCTCCCAACCGAAGGCCAAAGATAGCCTTCACGTCCTGCATGGTCAAGGTCATCTCGCCACAAGGTAGGTGGAACGTGTGGGTCTCAGGCCTCCATCTATTATAAGAATAGAACGACTGTTAGTTGACTCAAATTTGTTATAAGAATGTTTACGTACAAAAAATGCACTCGCACCTGTCTACAGCTACAGTAAGTAGTGCTGGGTCAAGGGGCGGAAGACTATAGTTAATAACACGGACAAGCTCGAGGAAGCCGGTACGCCATATATACCACGCGTAACACTCGTCCCATTGGTGCGCCCTGGTGTGCGTGCGGGGCCTCAAAGTAGGTAAGACCACATGTGCATCGGTGTCACTCAAGATGTGTGCTCGGTGCTAGTCGTTGTACTCCACCTCAAGAATGAGATACAACGGGTGCTACGTAGGAAGGACCATCCTGTTATAAATTGATAAACAAAGGGTTAGAGTATTCAAATTAACAATATTCAAATTAGCATTATGTAGCATTGCAAAATTTGAACTACTTGTTATGCAATACGAACACAATATGAAAGCATATGTATATATTCAAAGTAACATTAACAGATATATTAAAGAACTTCACTAGAAAAATAAGTATTTGATGAAACTTCATCAAGTCATCCAAATCGCTGTATCACGCACTACTAAGTACCGACAATCAATCCCTAAACCTAAAATCCTAACTAACAGTAACCTAAACCCTAACTACCTAACCTAAACCCAAAATCAATCCCTAAACCCAAAATCCTAACTAACAGTAACCTAAACCCTAACTACCTAACCAAACCTTAACTACCCTAAATCACTAACAAATTCTAAATCACTATCCTAACAAATTCTAAATCACTAACAAATCTTAACAAATTCACTAACCTATCTATCATAAATCACTAACCATAACTAAAATAACAATCATAATAACATGAAATCGAGACAGCCTACCTTGATATGAGCGGACGGCCGGCGGCCGTGATGTGTCGGCGTTCGTGGTGTGGCCGGAGTGGGCGGGCGCGGCGGGCGCGTGCGGCGCGGGCGGGCTGCCGGCGGGGCTCTACGCGGCATGCGGACGGCCGGGCGGCGGGGCAGGCGCGGTGGTCGGCGTGCAGGCACGGCGGCGGCAGGCGCTACGGGCGTGGCGGCGGCGGCGCTTCGGGCAGGGGCGGCAGGCAGGAGGCAGGTCGGGCGGCTCGGGGACAGGGGCGGCTCGCGGGCGATATTTATCTGATCCTGCCGTGCCATGTGCCGTGGCGCGTCACTGCCGCGCCAAAATCGGTGGCGTGGCAGACCCTGCCGCGTCACCGGTCAGCGACCCCGGTCTTTGTCGCGCCACCATGCATGACGCGGCATAGACGTTTCGCCACGCCATGGCAATAGGCGCGACCAAAAGTGTTAGTTTTGAAAAAAAACAGTGTTAGATTTAAAATTAGTTTAAAAAAGTGTTAAAAAAATCATAGTTGCTAATGCTTGCTTCGTCACTGTCATACTACTGATCCCATCCTGGCCGGGTAGCACTGGCGGAGCCCCCCCGGACACTGTAGAAAAGTTTTTAATACCCTTAAAAAAATTCAATTTATAGCACACACAATCATCAATTCATCTATTTTTCATCACAAGATTATGATTTTTCGTTTTGAATACTAACTGCACATGTAAAAACACTTAAAAAGTTCTTGAAACATACACTAATATGTATATTTATTATACTTAGAAGTGTCATATTTGTTCGGCCCCTTAATCAAAATCGCTGCCTAGCAGGCACCAACTCCGCGGTACTGTACCTCCCTGTGGATGTGATGTGGACGATCTACTGTTCGGCAGCCAAAAAAGAAGAGTGTGGTCCACTCCCGGCGCTCGTACGCACTTGTGGTCTTTTGAGAGTCCATGGCAAGTACGCGTACTGTTCGCCAGCCAAAAAACGAGCCGAGAATGGATGCTTCACACGCCCGGTTCAGAAGTAGTGTACAATCGTCGTGCAATGGCCGTAAGTTGCTTTCATTCACTAACGAAAACAATAATGCATGCAAGTTTATACTGTACAGTTTTCCACATCTACTCTATATTTCCATCCATGGACCGTCGGAGTATGGATGGAGCTTTTGAAGTCACAAGCAACTCCAAATTAAACCACGGCGGCAGGACGTCAGTAGTATTAAGACGTGTGTGGAGCACAGGTAACAGGACCATTAGCCTTTTTATTTGTACAGCCGGATTGCCGGCACCACCTCACGTGCGTACTGTAGTAAGTAGTAGTTTTATTATGCCTTGAGCTAATCATCTACCACCCGCGTTCTTCTTCCGGCCGGTCGGCCGGCTGTAAAGCAGGGAGAGGCAGAGGCGGGAGCTCTCATCAAAAGATCGGGATGGTGCCCACGGCTAGCGGCAGAATCAATAACTTTGATTAGGGGCCAAATAAACATAATGACACATCATATGTGTGATAAATATATATATAAATATATATTTCAACATTTTTTTTAATGTTTCTACATATGTAGTTAGTGTTCATAACAAAAAAATCACAACATTATGATAAAATATGAGTTAAAATAGGCTACATATGCTTTGTATTGTATTATTAATAAGGATATTAAAAAAATTCACTATTTTAGGGGACGGGAGGGGGGGGGGGGGGGGGGGGGGGGGGCTCCAATGTCCCCTGCCTCTGCCCTGGGCCTGGAGGAGGGGAGCGGCGCCGCCGTTGTTGAGGGTGAAGAGGGCCACATTAGGGTGGAGGGACGGGAATGCCTTGTCCAGCTGAGGTTTTTTCCAATGTCCCCTGCCTCTGCCCTCGGCCTGGAGGAGGGGAGCGGCACGGCCGTTGTTGAGGGTGAAGAGGGCCACATTAGGGTGGAGGGACGGGAATGCCTTGTCCAGCTCCTGCAAGTGATATCGGATCACAGGAAAGTCCTCGACCGCGTACGGGATGACGGCGGCGGCGAACGAAGCATGGCGCGCGCGGCTGCTGCCTGCAGGTATGGATGGCGAGAGGGCTACCTGTGGGGTGCGAGTCGCCAGGCGCTATCTGCTACTAGTGTTGGCGGTTCTATCAACATTACCTGTGAAAGTTTCGTTTCTGGCTGCAGCTGTACTCCAGTGACCAGTGGAGGCTACTGCTACCACTTTGCGTTGGAGTGCAATGAACATGCTGACATGCACTACGGCTCAGATAGTCAGATTCAGGCTGTTGAGGAAGAGGCCGGGGAGACGCTCTGCTGCCAGCGGACGTGAGAGAGACCGAGAGGTGGGGAGGATGAGAACGGGGGAGACCAGAGGTGGGCGGCGTGTGCGATGGCGCGAGAGCGAGTGACGTGACTTGGGCGTGCGACGAGTGGGAGCAAGGAGCGAGCGGTGCGGATGGGGCACGCGACGAGTGGGAGCAAGGAGCGAGCGGTGCAGGATGGGGCGCGCGACGGGGGCAGGCGACAGCAACGAGGCGGAGTGGGACGTGCGATATCCGGACGGACGGATCACGGATGGACGAAGGCCTGCGTGGGGGCATTATCATTTTTATTAGAAAAATAAAAACTCGGGTGGGGTGGGTATATGTTTTTATTACTAACCAGAAGAGTCATTTTCAACCTGATATTCCTTACCTCGCTCTCTCTCTCACGATCTCGCCCAAGCCTCTAGGTTAGTTGGCCTGGCCCGACTGGGCCGTCACTTTGGCCAATGGACTTCCCAAACATTTACGTTTCTCAGGTCTGCTTGGATAAATAAAGTACCTGCATTTATTTGGAACAGAAGGCTGCCCGCTCTGTTTTCCATTTCTTTTCAGGCAAGGACGGAGGTAAGTCTCAATAGTGAGTTCTATGACACAGTTAACAAATAGCTTTTGGGGAATTTTTAAAAAAATAACAATTAACTTTTGGGTTGGTGACTGTGGCAATGAGTTTCATTTAGATGAAACTATGTGAAACTCTTTCTATCTCCTTTTATAATCAACTTGCCAACTCTGCAAATTTGCTGATATATCACAACGGCCCCGTTTGGCTTAACTTATAATACACACTATTCAGCTTGTTTTTGAGCTGGAACAGTGTTTTTCTCTCACAACAATTTAGCTAGAACGGTGTTTTCCAGCCAGTTTCAACCAAGTTTTAGCAAGCCGAACGGGGCCAACATTAAATGAGAATAATACTTCTTTGAAATCCTTATCGAGACTAACCTAACCATTTCGGAACATGGGGAATTGCAGTAGAGTTAGTAATTATGCAATCATTTTGAGGACGGAGGGAGGTAGTGATTGTTTATCACATCGAATATAAATTACAGAGTATTTATATGTCTATTACTTTTGACAATAAACAAAGAGAGCAAAAAGAAACAACTATTAGCTGTGTATCTTAGTATTCTCCACAAACTTGTAATACTTATACGTTCTCACAATTTAAAGCTTGTTTCGGAACACACGTTGATGAACCAGTATAAACAAATACTACTAACGTAACACAGAAAGGTATAGATACTCTGTCTGTTTCAATTTGTAAGTTGTTTTGGTCTTTTTTGGTACATAGTTTCTATTATACCTAGATACATAGTGAAGTCTCTCTATCTAGAAAACTAAAAAAAACTTAATTTAGAATGGAGGGAGTAGTATTTTTTTTAATTGAAATGTGCATAGTAGAGTCGTGGATCTCTATATTAAAAGAAGGAAAGAAATGTTGTGCATGTATCAAGCCGCTCCAACACAGAGTGTGCTTATACAGCTTGAGAAAGAACCCGTGAACAAAAACACCTTTCTGCAGCTAAACAATCAGAGAAACGCAGGGAACATGATAAACTGATTTTTATGTGTCAGCCCCTGGATTAGATACTTGTTGATACCCAAAAGTATCCAAAGTGCATAATGGACTTCTCCATCATGTTTCTATCATCAAGATGGCCAGAAAGGTTACTTGGATCATTGTATTTGGAGCCCAGGCGAGGGAAACAACTTTTTTGGGGCCCGATCTAGCCAGAGTCAGCGGCTAAGCCGACTTAACCAACTTTCTTAAATTCAAGAATGGACTTCACCATTGCGTTCCTCTCGTCGAGCTGATCGAAAAACATATATGGTTCGTCTCGTTTGGAGTTCGGATGAATTAATTATGAATTTTAGAAGCTTTTGACCCGAATTTCCCAGGGCCAAGTCGGCTTAGCCGAGTCCTCTAGTCGGCTAAGCCGACTCTCCCTGTTTTCAGCCCAAAAACAACACCTCGGGCCTGTGGAAGTCGGCCTAGCCGACTTTGTCAGGTCCAGAATGGATCTAAGCATATTTTGACGTGATTTGGAAGGAGTTTCAACTCCTTGAGGGATAAGGCCACCCCACCTTATAAGGTCTATGGCCAATTGAGGTGCCCAACACACACAATCGTACCGAAAAAGCAATCTACTATCTCTCTTTTACCCTATCTTCCTCTCTACTTCTCCTTGTTCTTCGTCGGCGCTGCATGGACGATGGATAGATGACGGCGTAGCTCTAGAGCGGTTAGGCCAGCTAGAGCAGCCCATAGCCGCTGCACGCTCCAACGGGGTCCCTCCCGGACATGTGGGGGTTTCGGGTCTCAAGAGACCTCATCGGCGTGTCTTGCGTATCGCGCTCCCAGCGAGGCTCCTCCGGTGACGTGTCTTGCGTATCACGCTTATCGCTAAAGGCATAAGGTCCAGGTATGGACATCCCCTAAGCGCCGACCGATCTAAAAATCGGCTAGGCCCTACATCGAGCGATCTAGCTCCTTATCGAGTGTGTGACCTAATTAAGCGTCAACACACTTTTTGATGACCCTACTGGGGAACGATTGGTTTGGCTATCTCTTATAGCCAATCTTTCTGACCTAGCCAATTTGTTAGTTCCAATCTATCCTTTTTTGTGTTTATCATCACCGTTGCATCTGGCCCAAAAGGCCGATAACATCTGGTCTAGATCTCCTCTTTTCAAGATGTGGATCAACGGCCGCAATGGCAAGTTCACCGATCCGATGGGTCAGGAGAGCATCGTCAAGTCTACAACATTAGCTGAGGTAAAAGCACTTGAAATAGATGAAGATTATCCTCATTTTCATACTATGGTTAAGCTTATGTCCAGATTAGATGAGTTAGAGGAAAGAAAGTTTGGTGCTCCTATTGCTACTTTACCTCATGCTGCATATATTTGTGAATCGGCCCCGGCTTTTAGTCAACCTCAATATGAGAGGCCGTTTCCCTATTATCTTAATCAACATGGTAGGTTTGTTTCTGATAATCAATCCTAATTGGCCTCTTCGGCACCTGAAACCGATAGGGCCAATTTAGGAGGGGTTAGCACTAAACTTCCTACTGAGAGGCCGTGTTATTTTGATAAGCATGACATGTTGATTTCAAAGAGTCAATCCAAATTGGTCTCTTCGGCACCTGAAACCGATAGGACCAATTTAGGAGGGGCTTGCACTATACCTCCTGGCAAGAGGTTGTCTTACTGTTATATTGATCAATATAGCAAGCTTATTTTTAGGAAGCGACTCGAATTGGTCTCTTCGGCGCCTAAAGCCGATAAGACCAATTTAAGATGGGCTAGCACTATACCTCCTGGTAAGAGGCCATCTTACTGTTATATTGATCAAAATGGCAAGCTTATTTTTAGGAAGAAACCCGAATTGGTCTCTTCGGCGCTTGAAACTGATAGGACAAATTTAGGAGGAGCTAGCACTATACCTCCTGGTAATAGGTTGTCTTACTGTTATATTGATCAAAATGGCAAACTCATTTTTAGGAAGAAACCCGAATTGGTCTCTATGGCACCTGAAACCGATAGGACCAATTTAGGAGGGGTTAGCACTATTCTTCCTATTGCTGCATACACACCCAATTCGGTTTGTACTTTTCAAACCGATGACGAGACAGCAGCACCACATGCTCCATTGCCTCATATTATGGTGGTGTCTAACTCTCCAAAGTTATCGTGCATGGTTCCAATGCTTGAGGCTTCATGTGATGCCTCCCAAACTGACTCACAAAAATTTATTAATCAGTTTTGGAAATCAAAAGAGGCAAAGTTAGACATGCAAGCTACGCATGACGGAGATGCACATCCTTTGCCCTACAAAAAGACACTTTCCATGTCTAAAACTCTGGAGATCAATAATCTGTCCGTCTTGATTTGGCCGGAGCAAGCCGATTCCACCATTGGAAAAAATGTGATAATCGGTGAGCCCAAAGAATCTAAGAAGGGAAAGAAAGTCTTAGATCATGAGGTGGTGCTACAAAAAGTCCAATGATAATCGAGAGAGTCTCAAGATCACTATCAAAACTTCTAGGCTCGGGGGGCAAGCCCAAACTCCCATGGACAAGCAGAAATTAGCCACTAACACTATTGTTCAAAAAGGGTCAATTAGGCCGACTTTAAAAGTTGGCTAAACTGATTTTAATGTTAGTGGATAGAAAAATCAGCAAGACCGATTTCCCCAATCGGTCAAGTTAGTTGCAAACAAAAAATGCAGCACACATATAAAGATGGAGTGTTGATTCCTTAACCATTAATACATCAAAATCCTCACCGATGGAGGATGCGTGCTGGTTTAGCTCACAACAAGCAACGATGTGTCCCTCGGAGCTGATTGAGCTATGACCAATCGAGCTCCAGGAAGGCAGGGCTGACTAAGCCAGTTTTGGATAAACTTGCTAATCAGGTCCAACAAAAGGATGCTCCGATAAAAGAAAGTGAGGGACCAATTATCATTGATAATCTAGAACCATCTGATGTGAAGAAAATATCAAGGGGCACTACTGCCAATGATCATGATGCCCAAAGTAGCATATCGGCTCCCAAGAATTTTCAACCAACATGGTGCCCTTCGGGTTTGTCAAGAACGCAAAAGCACAAACTCTAGCGTGCTCGTTGCAAGAAGTTCAAGGAAGAAGGGTTAACAAAGGCGGGGAAACAAATATTCAATAAGGATCCAATTGTCCCTCAATCAAGCAAGAAAGAACTAGCTGCCTGCTCAAAGTCGGCCGAGCTACCTTCCCAATTGGCTGAGCTGACTCCCCAGTCGGCTAAGCTGACTCCTGAGTCGGCTGAGCTGACTCCCCCTATACTTGCTGGCCTAGCTGACCCCTAGTCGGCTAAGCCAACTTTAGAATCGGCTGAGCCGACTTTCTCAGGCCTAGGTGCCTTTGGGGTATCTCCAGTTGATTCGGTTCCCACTGTTGTTGATCTAGTCCCTGCTGTTGTTGATGAGCTTTCTAGAATTCAAGCTATTTTCCAGAAGCCAGCAGACCACATGAATCACCTCAAGCCACTATATGTGAAGGACTTCATTAATGGCAAACTAGTCAACAACATGTTGGTGGATAATGGAACCATGGTAAATCTAATGCCATATTCACTTTATAAGAAGCTTGGTGTATCTGATGAGGAGCCGATTAAGACTAAGAGGATGGTCAAAGGTGTTGGAGGAAATTTTATTTTGGCCAAGAGATTTGCCTTGATGAAGCTTACTATTAGGATCAAAATGTTGGCCACCGTCTTCTTTGTTACAGAGGTGCAAGGGAGCTATAGTTTGATTCTTGGGCGCGAATGGATTCATGGCAATCTATGTGTGCCTTCTAGCTTGCACTAGTTCCTCATTTAGTGGGTGGATAACAAAGTTGAGATTGTTCATGCAGACTCATCGGCCAATGCCACGGCCAATGCCCCTTTGCTTGGGGGCATGATGATATGATTTGCTTGTCAGGGAGAGATCTTTTTGGTTTTGAAAGCTCTAGTTTAGTTTTGGTGAATTGATGAAACCCTAAGTGCTAACCTAGTTTGTCAAAGCGATTATGAGATAGGTGGCATATTCCAAGTGGTGGAGCAAATGAAGATCATGACATGATGATAGTGATGCCATAATGATGATCAAGTGCTTGGACTTGAAAAGAAGAAAGAGAAGAACAAAAGGCTCAAGGCAAAGGTATAAGTGATAGGAGCCATTTTATTTCGGTGATCAAGACACTTAGTGAGTGTGATCACATTTAGGTTTGATATCCGTACTATTAAGAGGGGTGAAACTCATATCGAAATGCGGTTATCAAAGTGCCACTAGATGCTCTAACTCATTGCATATGCATTTAGGATCTAGTGGAGTGCTAACACCCTTGAAAATGTTTGTGAAAATATGCTAACACACATGCACAAAGGTGATACACATTATGTTTAGCACTTGGGAGCAAGGGTTTGAAACTTCACCGGCGGAGTGCGGACAGTCCGATGGTGCCACCGATGCCCTATATAGAAAAGACAGGGTTTCACAAAGTGGACCGGATGCTGGCCTCAACTAGACCGACACGTTCGGTCTATGGAAGTAGTGAAGACGCTGTCCTCGGTCTTCGACCAGACACTAGGTCACTTCGTGACTAGACGTGGAGTGGGTGCTTCTGGTCTTGTTGATGTGGCGGCGTAGAGAAGAGAAGGATCGAACGTTGTTGCTGTGTCCGATCATGACCGACCGGACTCGTCCGATCATAGTTGAGCGGCTCTGGGAGCTCTCTAGACTTGACTGGACGTTGCCCCTCCTGTGTCCGGTCATGATCGAACTAACACATCCGATCACGACTAGAATCTTACTAGAAGTGACCAGACGCTGAGGTCCTGTGTCCGGTCACAACTATAGAGCGTTGGGTCATAACTTAAGTGCACTGATGACCGTTGAGATCGGGCGATCAATATTTGAAGCAGGGGCCACATGTCATGCATCACGCGACCAAATGCTAGGGTCCTACTATATATGGCCATGTAGCCCGAGCCCGTCGGCCCAGCCCAAGGCCCATTTTTTTAGCTCGGCCTAGCCCGATGGCAAACGGGCCCGGGCTGGCATGGCCCGGAGGAGTAGGCCATGCCTGGGCCTTACCCTAGGCATGTGGGCTGGCATGGCATGGCACGCTCCTCAACTAGAGGCCCGCTGGCGACCCGGCCAGCCGGCCTGCTAAGAGCCCCAGCCGGCCTGGCTAGCCCCCACCCCTACCTGCTAAGAGCCCCCACTGCCAAATGCTCGAACCCTATCCCTTCCCCTCCCATGCTACCCCATGTAGCCCCCTCCCCATGCCATAGTGTTGCTACCACACTCGCTCCTCCTCCTCCTCACCTCTACACCAGCGCCGTGGATGCCCCCTCTCTTCCCTCATGTCGGGCGAGGCGAGCACAGACGTGGGATGCCTCCTCCCTCTCCTCGGCGTCATTGGCTCCTCACATGACCTCTCCTCTCCTCCGATCGGTGACCGCCTCCTCCATGCCCCCCGCACCACTGGCTGGCAGCCGCCTCCTCCACGCCCCCACACCATCGGCTGGCGCCTAGCGACTTCGAGCATGGTGGCATCGAGCGCACTAGTGTTGAGCGTGGTGGCTAGCCTCGAGTGGCTCCTCTAGAGCTAGCTTCAAGGTCGTTAGCCTCCTCCACTGCTCCATGCCTCCTGCTCCTGTGGATCCACGTTGAGCTCCTCGGTGGCAAGTGCGCTGGCCTCCTCTAGATCTGGCATCGATCTCCTCGGCGACGAGCGGTGTCGACCCTCTACACCTCTCGGGCTCCCCTTCACGCTTCCCCTCTCTCTCTATTGGCCTCCTCCATCGCTCCACGCCTCCTACTCCTGCAGATCCGCGTCGAGCTCCTCGGTGGCGAGCGCGCTGGCCCCCTCTAGATTCGGTGTTGATCTCCTCAGCAGTGTCGCCCTTCCTCTCTCTCTCTCTCTATCTGTTGGCAGCCAGTGGGCCTTGGGCTGGCATGGCCTATGAAATTGGCCATGCTTCTTGGGCCAGCCCGGCATGAAAATCGGCACATAGTGCCATGCCTAGGCCAGAGGCTAGGACCGTGGCCTTATGAGGCACGGCCCAGGAGGCGCGTCGTGCCATGCTAGCCCAACCCCCATCGGGCCATGCTTTCACGGGCCCATGCTATGCTGGGCTGAGCTGGCCCATTGGCCATCTGTGGTCCTGCATCCGGTCGATCTGACTGGCGCATCCGGTCGCTTTGATTTTTTAGTGAAGAGAGAGCCAACAACTTTATTTCATAGGGGCTTCTATTTAAGCCCCATGGCCAGGTCAAGCTCACTCTCTTGGCCATTTGCATTGACATAGCAACCTTGTGAGCTTAGCCAAAGCCCTCCCACTCATCTCCATCATTGATTCATCATCTTTATGAGATTGGGAGTGAATCCAAGTGCATTGCTTGAGGGTTTGCATCTAGAGGCACTTGGTGTTCGTGTTTCGCTGTGGGATTCGCTTGTTACTCTTGGTGGTTGCCACCACCTGTATAGCTTAGAGCAGCGAGGATCATCGAGCAGAGGTTGGTGATTATCTCCGGCTCCGATCGTGGTGATTGTGAGGGGTTCTTGACCTTTCCCCAGTAGAGAGCCAAAAGATACTCTAGTGGATTGCTTGTAGCTTGTGTGATCCTCATCTTGTGTTGGTTGTGCGGCACCCTATCGAGGGTTTGGCGTGTGATGCCAATTAGCGTGTGAACCTTCAAGTGAGTGAATTGCCACAATGAGAACTAGCTTGTCGGCAAGCAAGTTGTGGCAGAACTGCCCAAAATAACACTCTTACGGAGGTGCTCATCTTCCACCAGACACTAAGCACCCCGAAAGCAAGCAACAACGGGCGGTATCTGTCGGTCACGCCCTAGGGGAGAACCCAAAAGATCCACATTTTTCCCAAGGATCCAATGATGAGAACGAGTTACAATACTTGTCCATTTCATACATCAAAAGTTCTTAAAAATACATTATTACATTACCAAATGTCAGAGTACGGAATAATAAACAGCAAAATTTAAAAGTAAACATCTAGCGATAAGGGATGAGGATCCGTCTGTGCCCACCAGAAGAATCCTCCACACAATGGTACTTCTCATGCATTACCTGCAACATGGGAAAATAAACCATGAGTATACAATGTACTCGCAGGACTTATCCGACTAGTGGGAATAATTTCCTGACTCCAAGGAATATGATAAGCTTTATGGTTTGCTGGTTTTCTTTTTGGTAGAAAACAATGCTATTAGTGAGTCCTTACTTATGATATTATTAATAACTGTATTAATTTATTAGCTATCCATTCTATGTAAGCACATGTTCTACTTTCAAGCAAGAGATGAGCAATCAGTTCCATTTTATCACCTTCCATCTTTCAGTTCTTACTATAATCCTAGAGTTAAGATAAGCCGTACCGACTCAACGGCGATTCGCGAATCAATGTTCCCAGCTGGGTACCCAAAAACACACACCCTGCTTGTACCCTAGGCAGAAGCAGGACTAACCCATCACCCTCCTATCCTGGGTGTCTAGGTCCCCATCCAAACTTAGACTCCAAGCCTCCACTCCTGAGTCTCGAACTCAGTGCGGTGCAAGGACCTCTACCATCCCCGCCTCCAATCAGTTGATCTGAAAAGAGCTAGATCCACGACAAGAGAGCAATGAGTCTTCCCCATGCCTATACCTAGGTATGTGCTTGGGATAATAGATCTGTGACTTGCCTAGCGTCCATTACAATGACCGGTCCTTAACCGACACAGACAGAGAAAAAGTGTAATCGAGCTATGCCCTGTTGGCCGCAGGACACAACCCCTTACACCCACCAGTACCCAAACCATATCCCTACCCGGTCACAATTTTCCTTTCCACCATTTTATCATGAGTGATCATATTTATCATATATCTGCGAGTAACGGTAGGTTACTCATGCTACCGATATCCTGAGCATAGCAGCTACTCGACCTATACTAGTAGGACTCATAGGTAGATATATTTATGCATGTAGTCTCCATAAAATGCCTATAACTTAAATGCACATCATATATATATATATATATATATATATATATATATATATATATATATATATTCAGTGATCATAAAATAGGGGTTATGCACCGGGGCTTGCCTTGGGCAGGCGACGAGTCAGCAAGGTCTGCACCAAAAGGCTCTGGGGCTCCCTCCTACATAAGGATCTCCTCCTCATACTCCTCAATGACTTCCTCGTACTCATGTTCGTCCATGGGCACGAACTCTACCAACCCGTGATCTATATGCATTAAATGATGATGCAATACTTAGTAATATGGCAACAACAATTCTTAAAATAAAAATACATCTGTCTAACTACTAGCTAGTGCTACCGGCTAAAGTACTAAGTTACCTACTGTTACCCCTAACAAGTACGAAGCATGACATCCATTATCACAGCAACTAAAGGTATTCTTACTCCTAATACCGATTTAATCTATATATGATAAAACAAGGATAATAGTTACTCTATTTATCAACTTACTCTAGGGCTACACAATTTATAGCAAGTACTTAATAATCTAGTGAGCCTACTATAAAATTTTCATAGTTATAGCTATCACCAATTTACCACAAAAATTCCTACAAATATTAATATACATGATCCTAAGCTCTCTAGTTTGAATTTATGAGCCCATCACTATCATAGCTAATTGTAATCTAACTACACTAACAGATAGATGGCATTTTTGTGAACCTAACAAACTTGGTTTCACTATTTTTGGACATCTACAAGATTTACTACAATTTATCAAAGTGCAGCTAAAAACTATATTGAATAAACATTTGTAATTCACTGGAAAATTGGAAAACATATTCTACCGCGTGGCCCAACTCTCGATGGCTCGGCCCACCCCGGCGTTTCGCTTGTGTGCATGCGCAGCAACCGACGCGGCCCACGCAGCGGCGTGCGACGCGGCCCACGACAGAGCCCACGCGTGGCCTCTCTCTTTTGCGAAAGAGCCCCCATTCTCTACCCAATTCACGAAACCTACTCGAGCACTATTTCACCGAGTCATGAGGTTTGCATCTACCACCCTCCTCTTTTCCTTCTTCGCCGCGGCCACGTCCCCCGGCACCCGTGCACCCACCGGCACGGTGGCGCTGGCACCGGGCGGCTACGCCAGCCACACCAGACCCTCACAGCCCTATCTAAGGAGCTGATGCTCACCTCGACATCAACGTGAAGCGGTGGGAGGCGATACGGCGAATAGGGACACTGTCCCAAGCTCCCTCCATGGAGGCGGACTTCTCCCTACGACGGCGGGCATGCTCCCATGAGCCAAGGCACCGACATCATGAACAAGCTCAAGTATGGGCAATAGAGACTCACCCCGAACCTACTAGTCATGATGGCTTGACTGGAGGCTAACCGAGCGAGCCTAGCCATGCGCGCTTGGCAAGCCTCGCAATGATGATGATGGTGCGACTACAGTGGCAGCGATGAGCAGGCAGTAGTAGGGTGAATTAGGGTGCGCATGGTAGAGAGTGGAGCAGGGCGAAGGTTTAGCGCCAACGAATTGGATGGAGGTGGATTGGGCTAGGGGAATTAGGCGGGCGCTGCCATGGAGTCTTAAAGTGACCGACGGTGATGGAACCGTAAAATTGAGGCTCAGCAACGGTCGGTAGCAGAAGTAGAAGGGTTCGACGTGTAGCTAGGTATCCACTCCGACCATGGGCGCACGTAATTACACTGATTTGGCCGATGCTACGTGCATGCCTCGATGTGGCCCGATGGCAGAGGAACATGGAAAGTAGGCGGAGTTCGGCACAACGCTATCATGGCAGAATTGGCCATCAACTCCAAGTAGAAGCTCGCACGGGCGATGGGGAACAATGAGGCATGCACAAGACACTTGGCCACACCTATCACAACCCGCAAGCTGACGGTGGCATGGCACTACGCCGTAGTGGATGGCGCTGGCCTGGGGACACAACAGCGCAGTGTTGACGCCGAAGTGATGGCAGAGCAGGCGACCTTCCCACGTGCGGTAAGACAATGGGCGATAGAGCCAAGCGTGTCCACGTGGTAGCAAGACGGCACCGTCGGGCGAGCGCGGGGTGGCAGAGCGGCCAGCGCATAGTACGGCGATGCGGGTCCATGCGTCTATGCATGAGCGTGTGCGTGCGTGGCATGCTAGGGCAGCAACATAGTGTGGCCTGCAGCGTGGGAGCTATGGCATTGTGGCAGAATCGCCTGAAATAACACGCTTATGGAGGTGCTCATCTTCCACCAGACACTAAGCACCCCAAAAGCAAGCTACAGCGGCGGTATCCGTCAGGCACACCCCAAGGGAGAACCCAAAAGATCCACATTTTTCCCAAGGATCCAATAATGAGAATAAGTTACAATACTTGTCCATTTCATACATCAGAGTTTCTTAAAATTACATTATTACAATACCAAATGTCAAAGTGTAGAATGAAAAACAGCGGAATATAAAATAAACATCTAGCGATAAGAACAATATCTATCTGAGCCCACCAGAAGAATCCTCCACACAACGGTACTTCTCAAGCATCACCTGCAACAGGGGTAAATAAACCCTGAGTGCACAATGTACTCGCAAGACTAATCCAACTAGTGGGAATAGTTTTCTGACTCCAAGGAATATGAGAAGCTTTAAGGTTTGCTGGTTTTCTTTTAGCAGAACGCAATACTAATAGTGAGTCCTTATTTATGTTATTATTATCGGTCGTATTAAGTTATTATCTATCCAGTTTATATAAGCACCTGTTCTACTTTCAAGCAAGAGTTGAGCAATCAGATCTATTTCATCACCTTTCATCTTTCAGTTTTTTACTATGGTGCTAGACACGAAACAAGCCATACTGGATCGCCCAATGATTCGTGAATCAATGCCCCCAGCTAGGTACCCCGAAAACACACACCCCGCTTGCACCCTAGGCACAAGCAGGACTAACCCATCACCCTCTTGTCTTGGGTGTCTAGGTCTCCATCCAAACTTGGACTCTAAGCCCCCACTCCTGAGTCCCAGACTCAGTGCGGTGCAAGGACCTCCACCATCTCCGCCTCCAATTAGTTGGTCCGGAAAGAGCCGGATCCACGACAAAAGAGCAAGGGGCCTTCCCTGCACCCATACCCAAGTATGTGCTCAAGATTATAAATCTGTGACTTGCCCACGATGCTTTATGCAACGACCGATCCTTAATTGACATAGACAGGGAAAAAGTGTAACTGAGCTATGCCCTATTGGCTACAGGACACAACCCCTTACACCCACTAGTACCCAAACTATATTCCTGTCCGATCATCATTTTCCTTTCCACCATTTTATCATGGGTGATCATATTTATCACCTATTTGCGAGTAACGGTAGGTTACTCACTTTACCGAATTCCTGAGCATAGCAACTACTTGACCTATAATAGTAGGACTCATGGGTAGATATATTTATGCATGTAGTTTCTATAAAATGCCTGTAACTTAAATGCACATCATATATATATATATATATATATATATATATATATATATATATATATATATATATATATATATATATATATATATATATATATATATTCAGTGATCATAAAATAGGGGTTATGCATCGGGGCTTACCTTAGGCAGGCGACGGGTTAGTAAGGTCAGCACCAAAAGGCTCTAGGGTTCCCTCCTACACAAGGATCTCCTTCTCATACTCCTCAATGACTTCGTCATACTCCTGTTCGTCGACGAGCACGAACTCTACCAACTCGTGATCTACATGCATGAAATGATGATGCAATACTTAGCAATATAGTAACAGTAACTCTTAAAAATAAAAGTACATCTATCTAACTACTAAGCTAGTGCTACCGACTAAAGTGTTAAGCTACCTACTGTTACCACTAACACGTATGAGGCATGGTATAGATTATTATAGCAACTACATGCACTCCTACTCCTAATACTGATTTACGCTATATATGATAAAGCAAGGATAATAGCTACTCTATTTAGCAACCTACTCTAGGGCTACAAAATTTACAACAAGTACATAATAATCTAGTGAGCCTACTGTAAAATTTTCATAGCTATAGCTAACACCAATTTACCACAAAAATTCCTACAATATTAAGCTATATAACGCTAAGCTATCTAGTTTGAATTTATGACCCATCACCATCATAGCTAACTGTAATCTAACTATACTAACAGATAGATGACATTTTTGTGAACCTAACAAAATTGGTTTCACTATTTTTGGACAACTACACAATTTACTACAATTTATCAAAGTTCAGATCAAACTAATATTGAATAAACCTTCACGAATTTACTAGAAAAATCAAAACTGATTCCTATGTCGTGGCCCAATGTGAGCGACTCGGCCCAACTTGGAGCCACGCTACAGCAAGGTCAATATGCAGAAATACCCTCGGACTACTCTATAATCACCCGAATGCTAAGCACATTGTTCCACCAGTCTAACTCTTACAGCTGCGTCCCTGAAAAATCCTACCTTCATAATAGATACACCCCCGACACCCGTGGGCGTGCTCCAGCACGGCGGCGCTAGCTCCGGTGGCTATGTCGGCCACAACAGGCCTTCCCTGCCCTAACTACCAAGCCAACCCTTACCTAATAGTGAACGCGACGCGCCAAGCGAAGGAAGCATGAGCCGGGACGCTATAGCAAGGTCGGACCACGGTGGTGTAGACGCTACAGCCACGGCGACACCGTTTCGGTGAATGACAACAACACTGGGGTAAAAGAGATAACTAGTGAGCTCAAGTGACCCACCACGACACCCCTCGAGGTGGTGATTTGATCAGAGATGGCTTGAGCCTAGCTGGCCATGTGCGCACGGGAGGTGTGGCGGCGCACAGCAATGGCATGACCACGTCAGGGAAGGCTGGGCTACGGTAGCACTTTGGACGAGGTGTGCAGGGTCCTTAGCAGGTGGAGATGAGGCTAGCAGTGCAAAGAATCACCATGTGATGCTTTGGATACGTGGCTTGCCGATGGCGCGTGCCCGGCCGATCTTAAGGACCCGGCGGAGCGGCAGCTCCAAATTGGAGCATGGCAAGGCAAGATTCGCTGCAAGGTGGGGTCATTTGGGTGGCTGGATAGATAGTGGAGCTAAGGGTTTAGTAAATTGCACTGCGATGGCTTCACTATGGCAAAATCAGAGGTGCGGTCCCGGCGACATGGCGGCTGTGAAACAGGGAACTTAGGTGTGGCTTGGCTCGGCGCTGTCGCGGATGTCCACGGAAAGCACAGGCACGCACGGCGATGGGGAACAGCGGGGCATGCAGAAGATGTTGGTCACATTGCCTAGCACGCTAGTCGCTGGCGGCTCGGCACTTAGCGTCGTAGAGGAGGGCAGGTCCAGGAAAACGATGGCATAGCATGGCAGCGAACACGGATGTGATGGCGAGGTTAGGCAGCTATCCCACGCGTGTGCAGCCACGAGGCATAAACGACAATAGTGTCCACGTAGACGATGCATGTGAGCGTGCTTGACGAGTAGCGACACCAGTTCGGCATGGCGACAACGAGCAGAAGGCGTGGGCGGACACGATGGTGACCGAAGCAACCATGCCCACCAGCACAGTGTGTGTGCATGCATGCACCATGGCATAGTAGCAGTGATGGAGAGCAGTAACCTTGGGTGGATGCGATGGAGGCGAGGGAGAGCAGCCAGGCATGGCCAGGCCCAGCGTGCGCGCGCCGTGTGCGAGGGCACGGCAGCGGAAGACCTTGGTCGGTAGCATAGAGCCACGAGTGGGTGTGCACGTGCAGGCATGACGGCGACCGACGTGGCAGTGCCGGGAGCCGTGCGGTGACCGCACCCTAGGCGCTGGCATGGCTCAACCCGTGGCTTGCACGCTTTTTAAAGTCATTTAAAAACTCAAACCCAATGCTTCAAGAGTCAAACCAACTATTCAACACTTAAGAGGGTACCTAGGGCTGTCGAACTAGGCCAAAACATCATGCCACTTCTTAACCCGATCGCTCTACAAAAATTGTTGAATCATGGCTTCGTTGGCCCATTTACAGACTTACGCGAAATGACTAAACCTCGAATGGTTTCGCGTCGAATTTCATTTCCGAGCTATTTGATATACTAGCTATCAAACCCTATCCTCGACCACACATATGTCATCGTTGCCTACAAAGTTCGTACTACAAACTTTATCAAAGTCCGCATAAATATCCTATAACATTTTTATTCGATAAAAATTCGCTTAGAACCCTAAACGATATAAATCAACATGAAATGTAACATTTATTTCTTATTTCAATTGAACGTTTCAAGTTCCAAATATCGATGTATACCCTGTATTATACACATTTACACTCAAGTTTGATGCTCATGCAGTGTTTTAGCAAAAACCGTACAGTGTAACACCAAGGGTGTTACAGGCATGGCCGGCCACAGCAGCGGGCGATAGTGGCTAGAGGCAGGCCTGGCAGCGGTGCATGCGGCGCGTGCGTGTGGGTGCGTGGTGTCCTAGGGTAGCACAACAACACGGCTAGGAGGGTAGGGCCAGTGATAGGGAGGGCCAGTGCGGTGGTAGGCACATGGGCGGTTGGCTAGGGTACATCAACGGTAGCCGCGACGGGTAGCAGGCGTGGTGGCGCCGAGCGCCGGCCCGGTGATCACGCCCAGACACTGCACTCGGCCGAGATAGTGGCATGCATGCTTTTTAAAGTATCCCAAAAACTCAAACCCGATGATCCAAAAGCCAAACCAGTTGTTCTACACTCAAGGGGGTACATAGGGCTACCAAACTAAGCCAAAACCTCATGCCACTACTTAACTCAATCGTTCTACAAAAATTTTCGAACATGGCTTCGTCGACCCATTTTTAGACTTACAAGAATTGACTAAGCTTCAAACGGTTTCGCGTCGAATTCTATTTCTAAGCTAATTGATATAGTTGCTAGCGAATCCCGGTCTCGACCGCAAATATTTCACCATCGCCTACGAAGTTCGTACTACAAACTTTACTAACGTTCCGCATATGCGTTCCATAGCATTTCCGTCCAATAAAAATTCACTTAGAACCCTAAACGATATAAAGCGACATTAAATGTAACATTTGTTTCTTGTTGCAGATGAACGTTTCAAGTGCTGTATATTGATTTATACCATATATTACACACATTTACACACAAGTATGATGCTCATGCAGTGTTTTAGCAAAAACTAGACAATGTAACACCGAGGGTGTTACATAAGTAAACCTCGGTAAAAATCATTGTGTTATCATTTGATTCCTAGATGATTTGTCTTCATTGGTATTCATTCTTACGATTGATTGGTTCATTCCTCAACTCGGCGGTATAACCATCTTGCTCTTTCTCTTTATATTACCACAAACTAGTTATCAAACTAGTTATCAAGCTCTTTAGTGTAGCTAGTCGTGAGAGCTTGTTAGTTTGGTTAGTATGGCTCTTTAGTTAGCCTTTGAGAGCACACTAACTTAGTATAGTGACATAGCCATTATCTAGATAGAGACTATATAAACTAGAATTGTGGTAGGTAGCTTGCATTTTTAGTAGGCTAGCACAACACTCGCTTCGCCTCATATTTGTCTAACCGGTTTGCTAAGTGTTGTTGTAAAAATTTTTATAGGCTATTCATCCCCCTCTAGCCATTAGGACCTTTTAGGTTTTAAGTCACTAGAGGAGGCTTTGTTCCCGTTTCTCTAGAGTCGGTTGATGATCGGCTCCATATCATCAAGTAGTGTAAATTCTGTTTGGATAGGGGATCATGTCGGCGTGTTGGGATTGGCACTAGACTACGATAGACGTGTGTAGAACAAAACTTAGAAGCCAATTATAAATTAAGTTAATCATGCTTCTCAAGAACTCTCTATCAACACCACCAGTTCTTTATGCATCTAGGAGTGAAGATCCATTCACATTATATATTATTGCCAAAGAGGATGTATCAGTGTTGTGTTAATTCAAGAAGACAAAAGAAAAGGATGTGTTATCATCCATGTTGGTTGATGTCTTCTTGATCTTAATACAAGGTATGCTCATGCTTTAAATTATGCTTAGCACTATACTATGCATGTGCTGAATTGAAACATTAATCGATCTAGTACACGCGTGATGGCTTGCCAGGCCGATGTTATTAAGCACATGTTACATCAGCCAATCCTTAGTAGAAGGATTGGCGAATGGGCATACGCATTAATTGTTTGTGATTTGGCTGTTGGGCCATTGAGTATTTTGAAAGGTCAAATCCTCATCAATTTGATTGTTGAGCATAGAATTGATTTAGGAGATGAGATCAGTTACCTGTTTTCTACCCCATGGAGGCTTTATTTCGATTAATCGGCTTGCAAAAGGGGCCAAGGTGTTGGCATAGTCATTATTTCTCACAATGGTGCTGTTTAAGACATCAAGCCGATTAAAAACACATTTGCACCAATATTCAAGCTGAATGTGAAGTTCTTTTATTCGGCTTGGAAATATTGCATTCCATGGAGGTGAAACATGTTAAGGCCTTTGGTGATTCCTTATTGGTGGTATAACAAGTGGCTAGTGAGTTTCAATGATTAAAAGGGGTCGTCATTTGATATGTGCCTTGAAATTATTAATACATTTGCTGAATTTTGAATTTAGTATATTCTAAGGCATGAGTATTTGAAGGTCAACATGTTAGTTCAACAAGCATCTGACTTTGGCATCAGTGGACGTAAATTTCACATCAAAGAAAGGTCGATGAAAGAAATTCATTTATTTTGTATGCAGGGATAGCAGAACTGGCTTAGCCGACTCCCAGAGTCGGCCTAGCCGAGTTGCAGGGTCGGCTAAGCCGACTACCAGGGCCAGCTAGGCCGGTTTGCCCAGTGAGGCCCCAAATCGGCTCGTTTGAAACTCTAGCGATATTAGAGCCAATTCGGATGCTCGGAGAACTCCCATTTTGGATTATTTAAGTAATCCAAGTGCTAAAGTTGATAAAAGTTTTTGGCAATTGGCATGCAACAGTATTATGGTCAATGATGATTTAATTGACTTTCTGTCAAATGCTTGCCTTTGAGATGCTTGAATTCAGGATGTTGGTGCCAACTTGAAGCTTGCCACTTTAACGCATCCTATTGTCAAGTTATGGTGTTTTGGAGTTTGACCATTTAGTCTATTTAAGCAACATGGTGATTCAAACTTGTTGGGGGACCGAATTCATTAATTATATTCTACTTTGGAGGAACACAGAGGCTAGATGTTGGCTGTACCAAACTCAATTTTAGGATTAAGATCAAGCAAAACTATGGTCGGTGGCAATCTAGTTGCTTTATGTTTGCATGATGATTTGAGGAAAGCTAGGGACATTACTCTAGATAAGTTTAAGATAGTAAATAGAAGATATCAGTGAAGGCAGAAAATAGAATTTGTCACCTCAAAACAGAAATTGAATTTGAGCCCGACGAATGTGTTTTTAGTATGCAAGCTTTACTAAAAACAGAGGAGCATATGTTGACACCCAAAAGTGTCCAAAGTGCATAATGGACTTCTCCATCATGTTTCTATCGTCATGATGGCTAGAAAGGATAATTGGATCATCGCATTTGGAGCCCGGGCGAAGAAAACAGCTTTTTTGGGGCTCGATCCAGCCATAGTCGGCTTAGCCGACTCCCTATGTTGGCTAAGCCGACTTGACCAACTTTCTCAAATGCAAGAATGAACTTAACCATTACGTTCCTCTCGCCGAGCTGATCGAAAAACATATATGGTTCGTCTCGTTTGGAGTCTGAATGAATTAATTATGAATTTTGAAAGTTTTTCACCCGAATTTTCTAGGGCCATATCGGCTTAGCTAAGTCCTCTAGTCGGCTAAACCGATTCTTCCTGTTTTTATCACTGGAGACATAGCCCTTGTTTAGTTCGCGAAAAGTTTTCCCAAAAAGTGCTACAGTACCCATCACATCGAATCTTGCGATATTTACATGGAGCATTAAATGTAGACGAAAAAAAACTAATTGCACAGTTTGGTTGAAAAATTGCGAGACGAATATTTTAAGCCTAATTAGTCCATGATTGAACACTAATTGCCAAATAAAAACAAAAATGCTACGGTATCCAAATTTCCAACTTTCCACCGGCATAAGGTTCAGGTGTGGACATCCCTTGAGCGCCGACCAATCTGAAAATCGGCTAGACCCTAAATTGAACGATCTAGCTTCTTATCAAATGTGTAACCAAATTAAGCGTCAACGATACTGCTACATACTAACATACATACTCCGTACATGGATCGTCGTTTGGGGCTTGGGAGACGTGTTTGCAATGCACAAGGCAGCAAGAGAGTCGCGACACAGCCTAAGGAGCCGTAGACTATAGCACAGGCTAGCACCTAGCAGCGGCGTTGCTGTCGGCAGGCTCTTGGTGTCGAGCGCATGCTGATCACAACAATCTTGTTTGAGGTTGAGGATGAGAATGGCCGGGCCCGTCCTGTACCCATCTGTAATCCAAATCTTTTTTGAGCTGACGTCTGGAAAAGAAATAAAAAGAAGCAGATCGAGATCGGATCCGTCGATGAAGACGCTATCCTTATATTCTCCAAGGCTATATATCCTCGTTTTCTTTCAGCTGCAGACTCCTAATTACTAAATTGGAGTACGAAAAATGGGTACTGTCTGATGTTACACGTGTTTGACTTGTTGTTCATTGATCAATGCACCTATCAATCAGTCAGACCGTCACTGTTTATGATTGAGTTTATCTAGAGTTAGACGATCTCCAACAACGAGCTCATATGACCATCCAAACCCAAAATAGATAGCAAGAGACTTAAAATCAGTCTCCAATAGAGTATCTATATGGGAGACCTAGTTTGAGTTGCCTAAGAGGCACAACCGAAATATAGACATCCTCTCTCTTGAAAATCCATTTACAGAAAAAATTATCTTTTAGATCTTGTTGTTGGAGAAGATACCGAATAAGTATCAAACCTTTTGCCTGCAGTACTACCTAAAGAACGAATACGTTTTGTATTTTAGGTGTTGTTGTTGAAGATGGCCCTAGAGCGATAATCCATCATGAGTTGCAGATGGCAAGAATCAGCTCTGCTCATGAATGAATTCCCCTTCACCATGGTACCCATCAGGCACCAAATGCCCGAATGTTCTTGCAGCCTACTCCCTCCGTTACAAAAAAAAAAAAAAAAAAAAATCCTAGCTTTATCCAGGTTCGAAGCTCGTGTCTAGGTTGAAAGCTAGGATTGTATTTTTTTAAGATGGAGGGAGTACTTAAAAAAGATGGATACCACGGTCTGATAAATTCGTTTCCAAAATTTGTTATGCTAAAAATTTAGCTAGTATTTGATTTACTACCAAAACTTGCTAAACTCTTATGTTGGTTTACCAAATCTATGATAATTTTTTTCCTAATTTGGCTTGTCAATCTCTGGTATGGCAAATTTTGGAACTAAACCAAGCAGGTTCTTTTCAAAAAGAAAAAAAATCTGCTTTGACTCTTCTAAAATTTCGACGATTGATCCAAATCCAATCCCTTTGGAATTCTTATTGGAGCTTTGCAGGATCGCTCATGCGTACCACACTCATGAGCCATCCAAAAGGTTACTCTTTTTTTTAACAGATAACGGGAATCTTGTTCCCCCAAAACAAGAAGAAGATGGAGAGGAAACCACAGTGCCTTCAGTTGCAGAGGAGAAACCAACTCTCATTGTTACAGTAGTTTATTTACGCAATCCGAAGCAGCTTGCAGCCATAGCAGCAGCAGAGCAATGGCAAACGATGCTTGCAGGCGGGCTCGTTCGCGGCCGGCCATGAACCCTCATCGCACGCCGCAAAGTTTGTTAGCGGGCCTGCGGCCAGCCGCTAAGCTATAAACTTTGCGGATAAATTTTCGCGGACATGAGACTACGCTGCAAAACCCGTGAGACCCGCTACACTGCAATGGAGGCTACGTGTACACTATCTCTCTGCGCATACAGTAGCCACACATATCCTGTAAGAACTTGGAACCTGCAAGCTAAATTTTCATATCTAGTTAATCGACGAGCAAGGATGATACAGCTTTACACTGATCATTTTAATTTTCATATCCCGGCTATATATATATATATATATATATATATATTGTACGTTCTCAAATATAACAACATCAAGAAACACAGGTACAAAAATAAAGACATATATCATGTAACAAAAGCTATTATTACTAAACAAAGACGTAACATATGGATGTCACTCTGCAACTCTGTATTGACTGAAATATACTTCATGTGCTAGTCAAAAAAATTGGGGTGAAATTTCGGATGAATTTTACGAAATTCGGTATTTTCGGTGGTGGTCGAAATTTTTGCGATACCGAAATTGAAAACCCTGCGTGTCACACGATCATGCTAGAGTGCATTTTCCAAGGCTTAAGTTTTAGTTTTACTACGAATTGATGAACACGATACACAAAGGAGAGTTCTGAATCATAGTGATGCGAATTGATGAACACAAAGGAGCGTTCTGAATCACAGTGATGCGTAATGCAAAGTCCACGGTGATTGTTGAGTTTAGTACATGTGAAGTTTGGCGTGCACTGTGAGGCATCAGCATCCCCCAGAAGCGAACGTCTGCATCTGCGTGACAGCCATGTCGGCCCCATCCTCTCCTGCCTCCTCCACCGCGGCCATGTCGTCGGCGCTTGGCATGGCGGCAAGCATACTTTCCATCTGCGGAGTTTCGAGGTAGAGTGGGCGAAGGAGACGAAGAGCAGAGGAGTACGACACCGTCAGCTTCGACGACAGCGACGGTGGTTCTTGCGGGTTCTTAGCGAGCTTATTGTGTTGTCCAGTGGGCTTGGTGGACCAAACGATGTTAGGCCACGAGGAACTTGCAGCTGAACCGCGTTGTCCACGAACGTTGATTTTGCGGGGCGAGGTGGTGGGCAACGTTAAAAACTCGCCCCGCCTACATCCTGAGATGCATCCATTCCTTGCTCCAAGCTGCCAATTCCGAGGGCCGACATTTATCCCACGCCAAGGGGATCCGACAACGATGCCAACGCTTGTCCGCCTCCGCCCGCCATCGAAATCGCAGCTGCAAAAATTGAGTCCTTCTCATCCCATCCCACTCCCCATTATTTCCTGGGAAAAATCCACGCGAAAATTCCCCCAACCCGCCACCACACGACGGCCTCTCTTCTTTCTCGAGAGAGCGAAGTACAGTGAGAAAACACTCGGCTTACCAGAAGCAGGCTTGTTCGGCTTCTTTTTTCAGCTGGAACAGTGTTTTTCTCTCACAATAATTCAGCCAGATCAGTGTTTTCTAGTCAGTTTCAGCCAAAATTTAGCAAGCCGAACGGGGCCTTAAAACGGGACAGCGGCGCAGCCACCCGGTGTACGAGCACTCCGACTTGTGTGTGCTCATGCCGTGCTACGGTGGCCGTGCTGCTACGGACCTGCCTCATAAAAGCTCCCTGCGCTTGCTCCTGTTTGCAGCTTGCTCGGAGGCGAGGTAGAAGACGACTTCACAAGGCATCTCTGCTCGAGCGAGGCCGTACTCCATTCAGATTCAGGTACTAGACTTGATAGCGGTATAGTTGGCCATGCAGTTCGAGCCCGTCGGCCCGGCCCAAGGCCCGCTTTTTGGCCTGGCCCAAGCACGGCCCCGCCTGGCTTGGCCCGGAGGAGTAGGGCGTGTCTGGGCCTTATCCCAGGCACATGGGCATACACGGCACGGCCTGCTACAGAACAGGAGGCCCACTAGCGGCCCGGCCTGCCCCCCCTCCTCACTCCTCCTCCCCTCTCCCATGGGCCATGGCCCAGCGCAGCCCACGCGCTCCCCACCGTCCCTGCCCTGCCTCCCCCCTCATATATAAGCGGGCACCGGGCACGCCCCGCGGTGGCTCTCCGCCTCACCCCGAACCCTAGCGCCGGCGTCGCGGACGCCCCCTTTCCTTCCCTCGCGCGACCTCTCCTCTCCTCGCAGCGTCGATGGCCGAGCGCGGACACCGACGCCCCCTGCCCCTCCCTCTCCTCGAGCGACGCCACTGCGGGAGCGAGCACGCCGGCCCCGAGCTCCGCCCCAACGCAGATCCGGTGCCAAGACAAGCTCGCCAGCGGGCGGCGGCCACTGCCATCTCCAGCCTCGTGCTGCCTCTTTCCTCGATCCCGCCTCCACCAGATTTGCGACGCTCGTCGTCCTCCTCACCATCCCTCGCCTCCGCGGCGGCGCTCGATCTCCGCCGTGGATTTGGCCACGCTGGGTCTTCTCCACCGCGGATCCGGCTCCCCACCCTTGCCTCGACGCTGGCGCGGTGCCTCCTCCCCGTCTCTGCCTCCCTCACTCACTCACTCTCCCTCGGCGGCGCACGGCTAGGAGCGCACGGGCGGGCAGATCCGGCGACTCCCTCCCTCTTTTGTTTTCTCTCCTCTTCATCTCGCTCACCCCCTCTTCATCTCCTCCTCTCCATCGCTTGAGGGAGGGCGCAGCTCCTGCCCCGAGATCCGGAGCTCCGTCGCTCCCAGCCCCGGCGGCCACCTCCTCCTCACCTCCCCACGCGGCCGCTCAGTGGGCCTCGGGCAGGCACGGCCTGTGGAAATGGCCGTGCTTCTCGGGCCGGCCCGACATGGAAATCGGCCCATAGGACCGTGCCTGGGCCGAAGACCAGGGCCGTGGCCCTGTGAGACATGACCCGGGAGGCACGGCGTGCCATGCTGGCCCGTTGGCTACCGGGCCGGGCCGGGCCGGCCCGTTGGCCATCTATGGATAGAGGTAGACGTCAGCTCACTGCCTCCGTCGTCAGTATTCATCAGCAGCACCACTAGGCTTCTCTCTTCGGCAAACGAGAAGGATAGCTAGCTTTTAGCTTCTCTTCTCCTCCCCTTTCTTGTCTATCTTTTTTTCTTTCTCCTTCTCCTTCACCATCTCTTTGGGTTCTGCTTCGACGGAGAAGTTTCTGGTTTTGATTAGTTCGCTGACGCCGGCTGTTCTTGCCACGGGCCTTCTCTCCTTCTGCAGGAGACGAGGCGTTCTTCTCTGCGACCTAGAAATCCTGACGTGATGGACGGCAATGTGAGGTCGGCGGCGAATCAGAAGAAGTCCATCGTGTAAGGATTCTGTTTTCGCCATTCGCTCCCCTCTCCTTTCGTGTCCATTGATTGATTGATGGTCCCTGGACGGACGCTGATTTGCGCGTGCTCCCTCCAATGGTGCCCGCAGCGCGGACGACGACCTCATCGAGCTGCTGTGGCACAACGGGAGCGTCGTCGCGCAGCCCCAGGCGCACCACAGGCCGGCGCCGCCCTCCGACCGCGACCGCCCGGGCACCAGCGGCCTCACCGGCGAGGAGACCGCCGCGTGGTTCCCGGACACCCTCGACGACGCGCTCGAGAAGGACCTGTACACGCAGCTCTGGTACAGCACCATCGCCGACGCCGCCCCGCAACACGAGGGCACGCTCCTGGGCCCTACCTCGCTGCCTTCGCCGCCGCTGCCGCCGGTTGGGAGCAGCGGCGTCGACTCGAGCTGGGCCGGCGACATCTGCTCCACCTTCTGCGGCAGCAACCAGGTGCCCAGGACGCCGGCAGGGACCAGCGGGAAGGACGCGGCATTGCAGTCGGAGGGGCCGAGCGGTGCCGGCGCGCACGATGGCACATCGTCGTCCGGTGGGTCTGGAAGCAACTATGGGGGATCCGGGCTGCCCAATGATAGCGTCCATGTCCACAAGAGGAAGGAGAGGTGTAGAGACGACTCAGATAGTCCGAGTGAGGTGTCTACTTTGTTCATCTTGTTTGGTTGGTTGTAATAATCTGTATTCTGAACGAACTACTAGGAAATAGGGATGCTTGAGTGGAATAGAATTGATGAGGAAATTGCAGGATGCCGAGTGTGAGGAGGCAACTGAGGAGACCAAACCGTCGCGGCGGCATGGGCCGAAACGACGGACTCGTGCAGCTGAAGTCCATAATCTCTCAGAGAGGGTGAGATCAGAATCAGATTGTGCTAGCAAAGAAAAGCCTATTTTCAGAAAGGCAGGCAGCTTGTTGGTAAATTGTTCTTACAGCGTTCTTGACTGCTGCTGAATGCTGATGTAGAGAAGAAGGGACCGGATCAATGAAAAGATGCGTGCGTTGCAAGAGCTGATCCCGCACTGCAACAAGGTATATTGATACAGTATTATGCATCTTTTCTTGTCAGGTGTGCAAGTCCCTTGAATAATGAAACTCTGTTGGTGAGTGGTAACATATGTCCTTGATCATTGTCAGTATGTTTAGTTTGTTTTTTGGCCATCTCATTTTGTCTTACTTTATTTATCAACTCCAATTGTTTTCAGACTGACAAAGCGTCAATATTAGACGAGACGCTTGAGTATCTCAAGTCCCTCCAAATGCAAGTTCAGGTTAGCAGCTACTCCTACCTAAACTTACATGATCCCATACAAGATCATTTGCTGGTACCGAATGAAACTAAGAAATAAACATGTTTTTTAGATCATGTGGATGACTTCTGGGATGGCGCCAATGATGTTTCCTGGTGCTCACCAATTCATGCCACCAATGGCTCTAGGCATGAATTCAGGTTGCATCCCTGCAGCACAAGGCCTAAGTCAGATGCCAAGATTACCATACATGAGCCACCCCCTGCCAAATCATATCCCTCTGAACTCATCTCCAGCTATGAATCCAATGAATCCACTGAATTCTGCGAACCAGATGCAAAACGGTCACCTCAGGGAGGCAAGTAATCACTTCCTTCACCTAGATGGGCGAACAGCGGTGGTACCTCAGGTGAGATCATAGTATGATGACCCAGATGTCGTGGATTTCAGGGACAATTTCAACCTTTTGTCTGCTCATCACCTAGCTCATTAACTAAATAAACCGTCAATTGTTCTGCAGGTACCAGGACCCCATGTTTATGGACATCAAATAGCACAAGCCGAAGAACCCAATAGTATACTGGAAGTGGCTGCTAGTACTGTTGTGCCAACTTCTAGGGCAGGGCAACCACCTACTTTTGATGGAGTTTAGAATGACCAAAATCTTGTAAGGTGTTGCACTGATAGACTGACAATGATAGCATAGGTACCTCGAGTTGTCTATCTGTACAGAAGTGTCAGCAGTATATTCTTTGACATCTAAGCTTAGTTTCAGAGTTATTATTAGGAGTCTAGTATAGGTAGCAAGACAACTGCCTGTCTACCACCATATTCTATCTGTGGAAGAACTTGAGCTGCATACTGCTGTGCAGTATACTTTTCAAGAGAGAATGGAATGGATGAGTATTATATGAAGCACAACCTGTGAGTTTTAACGGGTGGATCCCTTCCTTGAGATTGAATTGACAGTTTTGTACATATTAGGAAAGAGGTAGATAACGTCAAGACCAGTCGGTTTAACCATCCTTTTCTTGACACTTACAGGATCAAGAAAGGATCTTCTTTCTGGCAATCACTGAAAATACTGACATGATGAGGAACAGGTGGCATCTCTATAGCTGCACTGTAGTATATCTACATCAATATGGCAATATACTTGTCTGGGACATGAATGCTACAATTTACATGTAAATGCAGAGTTGCATGTAGATAGCAACTTTTCTCCCCTGAGATGCCAACTCTGGCTCCTACTGTATGTACAAATGTACTGATCTTAACAACAGTATTCAATCTGCAATCAATTCCTAGGATGTCATAAGGTACTGTGGAAACAATTTTCCTTCGAATACTGTTATACTAAATCAATGAGACGTTTGCAGTTTGTTTGTTTGTTTTTAAATAAAATAAAAAAGGAGTGTTGAAATGTTTGTTGTCAACTGACCAAAATCCAACCAACAGGTCCTAGCTACAGACAGAGTTTGGATAACAAGCCTATGAATCCAAAGTGCATATGTACAGTGCCGGTCCTAAGGGTAGGCCACGAGGTGCGACGGCCGAGGGCCCAAGTGGAGAAGGGGTCTAAGCTCAGGTATACAAATCTTCATGTCCTATAGTTCATTAGGCATTAGCAAACTAATAAGAAGAGAGACATAGAACTGGTTAGGCGGTCCAAAAAGACAACATTGACATTTCTTTTCTAGTTTCATTTCCCCATGGCCCTCGAGTAGAGAGGAGGCGAGGAGTCACGCTGCACACAACACACTCTGATCGTGAGTTCGGAACGTACGCCTTACACGCGCGGAGCTGGCGAGCCACGCCGCCGCGAAGAGCTAGACCACCGGAGACACGGACATGGCGCACGAGGACGGCGACCAGATAGGGCTCCACGACAACGACATCTTGATTCTTTTCTTCTTATGAATTGCGATCACCGATTAGTTGTTTAGGCCAAAGATATTTTTTTCCTTTCTATTTTTAATTCAAATTAATTATTTGTATAGTATTCCAGACTTCTAGTACTTTATACCCATATAGTCATATTTTTCTTCTAATTTACATGTTAGAATTTTATAATGTTACCTAAGAAACATTTATCATGGGTGAGAAAAAAAACGAATATATTATTTTTTTAATCTACATTATTCCTCGATAATTATCATACATCTATAAATATATTCATTAATCTATATTGTTCCTCGATAATTATCAGACACGTTAAATTAAAAATATGTTATTGAATTTGCTTTCATTTTGCAAGTAAAATTAACGCCTATATATTATAAGATTTTATACATGGTTAAGAGGACCCGTTATAATCTTAGGACCGGCACTGCATATGTATATCATATATCAATCAATCTTGTCTTTCTGCCTGCTATTTCTGGGGAACCAACAGTCAAACACCCACAACATTGATCTTATCTGTAGCCTAACTAACACCATTTTCTGCTTGTGGAAAGGTTTGGTCTGCAGGATATGAGCTCGCCAGTCAGTCCATGCATCTGCACACGACGTGGACTGTGGGCATGCTCCAACGGCAACGGTTCAGCATCCTCCTGGCGAACTTGTGGCTCACAGCAGCCGCGAGAATCTGTGTGGAGCCCTAGACTCGTTGGCTACTTGGCTTGTTGCAAGATGCCAGGCTCTCATCTTCAGAGTTCAGAGCGGAGGGGGTTCCCTCTCCAGACTTTTTCTATGATGTTACAGCATTCAAGTGCAGGTTACACTCAAGGCCCTATCAGCACATGCTCACTGCAACCGGTGATGATAGGATCAGATGCTCATATCTCTTGAGGTCTTCTGTCTACCACATTTGGATTGGGTTTGGATCCCTCCCCTGTACTGTACTTCTCCTTGCTCCCCTGTTGCTTTCGACTCATGGTTATTCTTCAGATGCATATATATATGGCTTGGCGCTTTGTCGTTGCCTCGTTGGAATGTTGGGCTATATTACAATCAGAGCTATGGCTGTTTCTGGATCTGGACAGTGATTTTTCGTGTTGCTACTGTTTTTTTTGGCAGTTGTTTCACGGGAACATGTAGCGTGGTATTCTGTGTGTAGTAATAATAATTGACGCCTTTTCCTCCCTGACTTATTAACAAAGGGAAAAGGGAAGCGATGAGCACATGGTAAGCTTCTGGGAGGAGGCTTCGATGTTGATGTCTGCGTTGAGTTTATTAGGGTTCGTCACTTGGGTCGCCATCCATGAGCAGAACAATACTCTGGGATTGATGCCGTGTTTTATAGCTAGACTAGACTAGATTTTGGATGGAGTTCATGCCCAAAGTTGTCTGCATCTTTATCTCCTTTATTTTAGGACTTATCTGAGAGATACAGTTCTTTGCATGCCCAAAACTATTTGATTTGTTCTTTATTTTAGGACTTATTTGATTTGTTATATATATATATATATATAACAGCAAGAAGCAAAACAAAAAGACTTGGCTTCGCCCGGGTTCGAACCGGAGACCTTCAGTGTGTTAGACTGACGTGATAACCAACTACACCACGAAACCTTTGTCCCCCCTTTGGATTGCATGATAGGTAAAGGATACAAAAAGAAAAAACTCAGGAATTGAGATCACATTACTTCTCAATCCTATGGAATTGAAAACAAAGGAAAGTTACATGAGATGCCCTTTGGCAAGAGCTCAGGTGAAACACAGGAGCCCTGTTCGTTTCTCTTATAATCTGTCTTTTTCAGCTTGTTTTTTCAGCCGAAACAGGATTTTTCTCTCACAACAAATTAGCCGGAACAGTATTTTGACTTATTTTTTCAGCGAAGCGAACGGGGCCAGGAAATGTTAGCTGCACCCAGTTTTTAAAAATATGAACTGCACGGCATTGAAAGTAAAGCTAGCCGTTACACACATATGCTAGCCGTTACTACAAGTCCCAAATTGCCTATACATATACACACACATGTTCTTTGCTGATCTGCAATTCGTAGAAGGCCCAAGCCCACAACACCATCAGGTCCTCTCCAAGCATTCAGTTCTTCGCTGGTCTGCATTCGTTAGTAGCCCCAACACCATCAGGTCAGCTCCAAGCACATCAAGAGATCTGCAGATCTGCATACAAATGCAACCTTCTCATTTGCGTCTTGAAGAGACCAAGTAGCTCATCTCCACATCTGCTCAGTCACAAAACACCACAAGAAAGCCTTCTTCACATACAGCTAGCTCCTCTCCAAATCTGGTCAGTGATAAAGCAGGGCAAGAGATCTGACTGGCACAGACACTTTAGTTGGTAAGTCACAAGTCTCATAACTGAGCTTCAATTTCTGCAAATATATATGAACTTTTATTTATGTACGGATGGGCAACTTAGTTCCTTGTTTGGTCTCTACTATATATTAGGTGGTAAACCTGTACAGTGAACCTACAACATAATTGAGTATCCCTAGTTGGTTTTCCATTGTGTAGTCATGGATCCCAACTATCAACGACGATCACAAAATGAAGATGAGTTCAGGTTGTTTGTTCTCACTACAATACAAGATTCGTCACAGCCATCATCTAGTAAGAATCTCATACATACATCAAAACTGTCAGGAGCTGAGCGTGTTCATGAAATCTTAACAGGCCACGAGAACCTAAGTAAAAGGAACTTCCGAATGGAAGTTAGTGTTTTCCAAGCTTTGGTCAATAAGTTGCGTGAGAAGCAACTACTTGCTGATTCAAGAGCTATCTCCGTAGAAGAGAAGGTTTGCTATATTCTTATATGCACTAGCGAGAAATGCAAGTAATGAGACCTTGCAATATGAGTTTCAGCATAGTGGAGAAACAATAAGTCGCCATTTTGGAGCAGTGCTTGATGCAATTACACAACTTACTTGTGTCTACATACGCCCACCTTCCCTACACCCGCACCAGATTTTACGAAGACCAAAATTCCACCCCTTCTTTCAGGTATGAACAAATGCACAATTTTATTTTTTAAATTTCAGAAGGTCAAACAAACTACTTAAAGACAATATACTATATAAACAATGCAATTTTTTTATTGTTGCAGGATTGTGTTGGCTGTATTGATGGGACTCGCATACATACCAATGATACTTCGGGCATGTTTGGTTTCTGCAGTACCTCCTAAAATTTCTGTCACATCGAATATTTGGACATATATATGGAGTATTAAATATAGACTAATTACGAAACTAATTGCACAACTTGCGACTAATTTGCGAGACGAATCTTTTAAGCCTAATTAGTCCATGATTTGACAACGTGGTGCTACAGTAAACATGTGCTAATGACGGATTAATTAAGCTTAAAAAATTTATCTCGCAAATTAGCTTTCATCTATGTAATTGGTTTTATAATTAGTTTAGATTTAATGATTTTTATTAGTATCTAAATATTCGATGTGACGTGAATTTTAGAAGCGACTAAAGAACCAAACACCCCCCTCCACTGGATCAGCAAGAACCATATCGGAATGCGCGCCGGCAGCAGCTGCCACTGGGGCCTCGGCCCTTGAGATGCTGTGCGGTCGCATGGGGAGCTACGCCTCTGACTCATGTTCAGATGGGAAAAGTAACGTACTTGCAGGCAGATGGGGTAAAAGAAAATACCTGGACGACGGAGGAACACGCGAATGCATGGATCCGTACGGCGTTGTAGCTGCGAGTGCTGCACCCTCGGTCGCCGACGTTGGGGCAGGCCGACTCATTGGTCGGCGATGGGGAGGGCCTCCCGCCATCTCATGCAGCGGTGATAGGGTCGCCGTCGTGTGAACCGGTGATGGGGCGGCCATCGGTTGCGCCGACGACAGGTCTCCGTCGACTGTCGTGTAAGACGGTGACGCTGCGGAGAAAATTGCTAAAATAGCACTCCCAAATATGTGCCTTTGCTAAAATAGGACACCTAACGTTGGCTTTGCTAAAATAGGACTCGAAACATTGTGACTTTGTTATAATGACATTTTGACAACTTTTAATCATATTTCAAAACTCAAATACATGTATTTTCTCATATTGACTGTATTGCCCTTCTGGTATTCTAATCTATCCATGTCGATTCATTGCCCCATCCCGTCGTTCCTCCTTCCGTACGGCGCACGAGCGCGTCGTTCCTCCTTCTCTTCCGTACGCGAACACCGCCAGCCGTCGCCCGTTCTTCACCTCCCACGCCGCCAGCCATGGATGGAGAAGAACCTCCGCCTGCTGCCCCTCCTTCCCTGCCGACGCCGCCGACCATGGACTTGGAGGCAACCGAAGCCCTGGTCGCGCGTGGTGCCCTAGCCGAGGCCGCACCTGGTTCTCTAGCCACGGCGTCGCCCGGTGCTCTGGCCTCGACGTTGCCCGGTGCCCTGGCCACGGCGCCTGCTGGCCTGCCCGACCAAGCTAGTGCACTGGCCGCGACACCTGATGGCCAAGCTGCCCAGGCTAGGGCAACCGATGGCCTGCAGCCAGCAGTGGAGGCCTCCATCGATGCTCTAGCCCTAGCAAGGTCACTTCTGCCTACTGCTCCTCATCCGGCAAGAGAGTGCAACATTCCTGTTCTTCAAGTGCAAAGGTATATATTGCATCCACTAGATCTTTTATTTTTTCAGTACAAGTACCGTACAGAAATAAAACTAGGTTTGGCTTGTTTATAGGTCCAAAGTGAATGATGTGGAAACTATAGGAAAAGTTGATTGGGCAACATTACAAATTGTGGAAACACGTGATGATGAAGGTCAAATTGAAGTTATGAGCGAGAGCCGGATGTGTGAGTTTTTAGGCTTGACAGAAGAGGGCACAACAAATGAGTCAACAAATGTACCTACACAAGGCTTTGGTTGTCGAATGGATGAACAAGTGAATGATACTGCGCTTGGGCAAGATATTGATGGTGCTGCCATCCCTACTGGTGATGTCGTACCCGGTGAGATGGTCATTACGTTTGATAAGAAGAACCCATCAATGGAGGTAGGGACAATGTACCCAACAATGGAGGAGTTCAAGCTAGCAGTTTGGCAATTTGCCATCAACAAGGAGTTCCATTTACGAGTAGAGAAGTCAACTAAGACGGTATATAGAGCTTATTGCAATTCCGGTGATGAAGATCGCCCTTGCATTTGGAGGATAAATGGCATAAAACCGCAAGGCAGCGCTACAACGGAGGTATACGGGGCTTATTTCATTAATTCTACATTGCATGTGTTTAATTGCCCGGATGAAAGTGTTTTACTGCCATGTAGTACTATATATACATATATGCTTGCATGCCTCTGTACGATTCATTTGGTAAGCTGTAATCAATTTGGTAAGTAAATTTTGTAAGCTGTTAAATTTCAAGTAGTCTAATACTAGCAGTAGTACTACTTGAGTGGCCATCCTTGAATTTATTCATGTCACGATTCCGCTACCCAAATCTGGAGTAGGGTCAAGTAGGGGTTCCTGTTGGAGATGCTCTAAACTAGCATTCTGATTGTTTTACGGAGCTGTATTGCAGTGGCAAATTCAACTAGCAATAGGAGGCAGTAGTACTACTTGATTGGCCGGACGTGTGCATGCTCCTGTGCTTGATTGTCTACTTTGCTAGCTGCTGTGAACGTGCATTATTTCATGTGTGTCTATATATGACTGAGAAGTCCTTGATTTTTTTTCTGTGCTATATATGATGCAACAGTACATATGTGTGTCTATATATGATGCAACAGTACACAATATATCTCATTGATTTATTTTTTCTTGCAGGTTACCGTCTTAGTCAATGACCATACATGTGTGTCTAGCATGAGGATGGCAACTACAACTCCAAATTGCAAGTGGGTAGCTCTATGGGCTGCGAGTATACTTAGAGCTGAACCAAATATTGGTTCTAGGGAACTGCAAAAGAGGTTGAAGACAGATCACAAGTGTGAAATTGCATATGACACTGTGTGGCAGGGTAAAGCAAAAGCTCTTGATGAGGTTTATGGCAAATGGTCAGAGAGTTTTCAGCTGCTATATAGGTGGAAGGCCGAGGTCGAGAAGCGGAGCCCGGGAGTGTAGTTGAGATTGATGTTCTTGAGGTGGATGGTGAGGTATATTTCCACCGTTTTTTCTGTGCTGATGTGAGAAGTCGTTGATTTTTTTCTGATTAACTTGGATTGCTCAAGTTTGTGATTGTTATCTTCGATTGTCTAGAAAGCGTAGGCAACCAAGGAAAAAATGTTACAATACAGCCAGCGGAACCTAGCACTCCACGGAGGCCGACTAGAGAAGAAATTCTACGTGATAGTCCAGGAAGGGTCACAAGAAGGTAAAAAATTATAAATATAGAAATTAACACATTTACCATACACTAATTTTTCCAAACATCTAATTATCATATTGAATTTATGTGCAGCATGCTTGCGACGTTATTAGGGGAGGGCACATCTTCACAAGTTGACACCAATAGTCCCGTGAGGATGCCTACCGCTACAGCACCCAAGAAGATGACACTGAAGAGGAAGCTACACATTGGATGAATTACTTTAGTTGTGTGATGAGATGTAAACTGCTCATGATTTATTTCATGACTTGGATCTTGTTTTAAACTAAATTATAGTCTTATGCGATGAACTTGTAACTGCTAGAATCATGGTTTTATGATATGAACTTGTTTGTCCTAAATTCATGTGTTTTATATATTGCTTGGATCATCATTTTCCTATTTCAATCTTGTATATATATGCATATATGCATGCATGCAGTACGTATACGAGGCAGTCTCGTTTGTTCCGTACTACACTGTACATGCAGTACGTACTACACTGTACAGGCAGCGGCCAGCAAGCCCAGGCCACGGCCAGCCATGCCCAGGCGGCAGCCAGCCAAGCCATGGCCAGGCAGCCGGCCATCCAGCCCAGGCAGCGGCCAGCAGCCCACCTATACACGTGTTTTAAAGGCCTAAGGGCAAAATAGTCAGCTCAAGGCAAAATACATGTATTTGAGATGACAAATGTGATTAAAAGTGTCAAAATGTTATTATAACAAAGTGACAACGTTTTGAGCCCTATTTGAGCAAAGCCAACATTAGGAGTCCTATTTTAGCAAAGGCACATGTTTGGGAGTCCTATTTTAGTAATTTTCTCGACGCTGCGGCCGCTGCCGTCCCTTGGCCCGCAATGGGGAAGGGTTTTGTTTTGGTTGGACCGAGCGGTGCTCTTGTCCTTATCTAAAAACACAAGCGCGAAGCGATACGAGCCAGCGGGAAAACAAGCGAGCGAGGCGCGCGAGCCGTTTGTTTTCGCGCCAAGAAATTTTCCAAGAACTCGGAGCTCATGCTTCTTTTTCTGTAAAATTGGCCATAGGAATACAGTCCTAAGGGGATTGTTCCTTTACTCTTCCTGTGAACCAAAGAGCTCTATAGGAAAGAATCCTTAGGAAACTCAATCCTCCAAAATTCCTACGGCAATCCTTCAAACCAAAGGGGCCCTTAGTGTTAGTTCCCAAATCAGGGATTATTACTAATACTAAATCTTTAATTGCTGACAAAGCCTCGGGCCCTCGGCACCGTTAGACGGGCCGGCCTAACCCGCGGTGACGAGGAGACAGCCCACGGTCCCCTCTTCCGCGAGCGCAGTGGTGGGTTCGTGTCTAAGCGTGAGCGGCCCACCACGGCCTTGCCCCGGATTCAAGGTCCATGGATTTTATAGCTAGCAATCTAGTATATACGCACTGATTTGTTGGCAGCTGCTGCCGCGGGCGTTCTCGATTCTCCGCCGGGTGCCCGGGTGGTACACACCGGGCGCGTCGCGGCAGTAGCGCACGACGGAGACTAGCCACCGTCGCCGGTCATCCGTCATGCGGCTGAACGCGTCCACGGTCCACGAGCTAGAACAGCTCACCGTCGCCGGCGAGGTCCAGCACGAAGTAGAGATCCTTCTTGCGCGTCGCCATGATCTCGTGGAGCCGTACCACGCGCCAGAGGATGGCCGCCTCCCGCAGTCCCGGGCGCTCGATGGCCACGGGTCGGTCAGCGGCGGCGGCACGGGGCCGGGGTTAGGGAACGACGAGTTGATGTCCACGGACTGGCCGGTGCCCGGTGAGAGAGAGGCGGTGCCGCGGCAGGTAAACCTTTTTTTTTTCCCCTTTCTGTTGCCTTGTTGAACTTGTTCTCCCTTGCTGCTTCTTATCCAAACTTTACCGTGCTCTTTTTTATTCCTCCCAATTTCGTATGTACCTGTCCCAAATTCTTGCAGGTTAATCGGTGACAGTCTCCTAGTCCCAGGCTTCATATTTCAGTGTCCTGCACGCTCGAGACCATGACAGCATTGCATGCTTGTTGTACGTAAGTACTCGATCCGTTTCAGATAAGGATGTAATTTAATCAAAACTAAGATACCTCAGAATTCATTTGATTTTACTGTCGCCTGATCACTGTTATGCAAGCGTGTTAAATAGTAGTTCCCTCCATGCAAACGTCTTATAGTTTGGGATGAAGTGAATACGTCGGGTCCTTGTCCCGGTCCCGGTCCCGGTCCCCGGCCGGCCGGTACCGGCGAAGTCACGCAGACAATACATGCATGTGACGATTGACGAAGAATGCATGGCAGTGGCTTCTTCTTCTTCGCTTATGTACGTTGCTCAAATCAGTCTGCCTAGCTAGCTGTGCGCTCGCGGCTCTTGTTCCGTCTGTGGATGTCACACGGCGCACGGAGCAATCAAATCACTCTAATAATACATCATTACCACTCTCATCCGTCTGAAAAAAATGTAATTATAGTATTTTACTAAATTAATCTATCTTTTAATTTAACCAAATACACGTATATATAAAAACAATATTATTAATAGTACCAAATAATTATAATTAGATCCATCATTAAGTATATTTTTATAGTAGACATAAATGTTAATTATTTTTTTTTATTATAGACTTAGTTAAACCTGATAAAGTTTGACTCAATCATTAAAATTTCAGAATTACATCTTTTTTAGATGGAGGTAATATATATTAGGGAATTTGGTGTTTCTACCCTTATTCCATAGTCCAATGGTGATTTTATCCCGCTTTTTTCAAATGAAGCTTCCGTCTACCCCTGCTTTGTAACACCATCTGAAAATGCTTGGATTAAATGGTAAAAAAACAAAAAAGAAAAAACACCTCATAAAAAAGACAATGATACTCCTCAGTCACTTTCTCCTTTCTCACCCATTCGCTCGACTCGTTCTTGACCAGGAGTCGCGTCTCGCAGGAAGTTTCGTGGCCAGGCAGTGGCGCGGCTACCGGCGGCGGTGCAGCTCCTCCTCCCTCCTTCCCGCTCCCCTCCCCCCCCCCCCCCCCCCGACGCGTCTCGTCCGCCCTCCGCTACACTCCGGCGGCACGGCTCGCGAGTTAGGTTTGGGGAGTATCGGCGGCGGCGCAGCTACCCCTCACTCCGCCCCGCCCCCCAGACTCGTGCATGCAGTGGCTGGGGCGCCGCATGGACTGCGGCGGCCTCCGCCTCGTGCCCGCTGTGGCGCGACTGGGGGCCTCGGCCGCCGCTCCATCCCCCGCCCCACAGGGTCGTGGCCACACCAGTTGCTGCTCCAGTCGGACACCTCTAGGATAGCTGCACTCGGCCACCATGGAAGTAGACAGGTATATTCTATGCTTTCTAAGATGTGTGCTTCAATTCAGTAGAAAAATAGCTATGATTAGTAGATGTGTTAACTCATTTCTTCCCTGCTGTGATTTGTAGGCTAAATCGCAGTAAATGGGAACTTGTTGTTAGAGTGCGCTCGTTTTTCAGCTTGCCAGATAGTGGTCCAAAAACATGGTGGCAAGGTAGAACCTTGCCAACCAAGGTTGTTGACACAAATAGCTTTGGGCTGCTGCAACTAGTTGATTTCATTGCAGAGCATTGCTTGTGGGGTTCTAAACAGTACATTACCTTGTGGCGTGATTTGAAGAATGATTTTGTGGGGATTACATCTGATGAATATCTGTTAGAGTGGTTTCTAATCAATGTAAAGAACAGATTAGTATGTATCAATGCTCAGATAAATGATTTTGAGGGGCCACTTCAATTTTCTCCAACAAAAAGAAGGGTTCACTCTACTGTGAGGGCTAGTGTGCTCCTAATTGAGGAAGCCACCGGTGAGAGAGCCTCAAATGCTACAGCCACAAATGAAACAGCCACAGCCCCATCCCAAAAAAGAAAATATCCACAAAAAAAGAGAGCTGCCATCAAAGAAAGTGTTTCTGGGGCTGTTGATGTAGATGTACTAAGTGATAGCAGCTATGACATTGATTTTACTACATCGTCTAACTCTGATGATGCTTGGTCTGACTCTGACACTGAGTTTGATCCTGATGGTGAAATTGTTGATGAGAAAGATGAGTATGATCCTCCCATGTTTTCTTATGATGCTGTTGATCCATGAATTGATGTAAATGTGGTGTTCCCAGATGTGGATCAGTGCAAGTTAGCAGTCACACATCATGCTATCTTGCATTATCATGCTTTTCATATCGTGCAAAAAGACAAGACAAAATTTAGGACCATATGCAAGAGAGCTGAACAAGGTTGTAAGTGGAATTTTTTTGCATCTACAGGCAAGAAATACGTTGGGTGCAAGGTAAATGCCGACTACTTGATCCATTTTTTTTGCATTAACGCATAGGCTGACTACTTGTTTTTGTACATTTTTTGATGCAGGTTAAGACAAGCGGACCAAAGTATACCTGTGGTTCATTCAACAAGTGTGGTTAGACAATGGCCTCTAATAAATGGGTGGCTGGGTGGCTGACAGAGTGGTCGATTTGTTGATGGAGGACCCTGAAATGGGACCAGTTGCGTTGAGGGATAAACTAAAGAAGAAATACTCGGTGGATGTTTCATATGACAGAGTTGCTACAGGAAAGTTGAGAGCACTAGACATGATTTATGGCAAATGGGATGAAAGTTATGATTTGTTGCCTACTTATCAAGCTGAACTTTTGAGATCAATACGTGGTAGTGTTGTGGAGCTAGAGACTAAAGAACACAATAGTGATGTATGTTTCTTGAGGTTCTTTGTTGCTCTTAAACCATGCATAGGGGAACAGGGGAGGCTTGCTACTTTGTTGGGTTTCAGTGCTTGATATGTAGCTCACTACTAGTTGCCTAGGAAACTCACTACTAGTTCCTACTTTTGTTTGGCATGCCATTTAGACCTATATGTTGGTGTTTGACATGTTATTTGGACCACTATATTGGCATCTAATATGGTGGCATATTATATGGATCTAGTTTGTTGCCGTTAATGCAATATGTGTGAAATTAATTTGTTGTGTGATATTAAATTTTGTTTATGTGGATTGTCAGCTGAAATGCTGTCGAAATTTCCTAAAAATCTGTATACAAAATGTCAACTTGTCGATCTAAAACAGGGGTAAAAACATAAATATCATAATAAAACAGGGGTAAAAATACATGGGCAAAGTTGTCATTTTGTTCAAAAGTTAACACCGTTAGAGGGACTTCACAGACAAGGGTAGAGTCTCCCTTCGTTTTGAAATCGCATGGGTAAAATCACAAAGTTAAAAAACGAGGAAAAAATCATCATTTCACTTAAAACAAGAGTAGAAACGCTTAAGCCCCTATGTATTAGTACGCACTAGATCCACTAGCAAAACTTTTGACCTATTTTGGTAGAGCTTTCCTAATAAACAGCACAAATAGAGTTAAAATAAGAAATAACAGGGCTCCTAATGTAAATGTACAAGATAGAAAGAATAAAAGTGGTCAAAGTGATTTTGAAATAGTATAAGATTTCGGATGCAAATTAAATTGACTTCTAGCTTTTAGGAGTGAGCTATTGAAAATGGTTAGAGAAGGGAAACAAATATTCTCCCTATTTTTTTTAACGACTTAGAAAACTTATTGATTTGTTAATTGTTTTTAGGAATTATTGGATATGCTCTAACTTTGCTTTTGCATGCATTTTAGTACAAAAATGCACACTGCAGCGAGCAGTTTCAACTTATATACGCCATGTCTCCCTCCATCGCTGAACAGATCAATTCATAGAATTATCTTAAGTCATCACAAATTTTAAAGTTTGACTGAATTTATAGAAAAGAGCACTAAGCTTTATAAAATTAAATTAGTATCATTAGATACATTATAAAATATATTTTTATAATATGGTCATTCGGTGTCATAAACATTTATGTTTGTTCCAATAAACTTAGTTAAATATATAATTTGTTTGACCTAAGATAATTTCAAAAATGTATTTTATTGAGGGAGTATAAGTTATACAAACAGGACCATAACCGCCTCGTCTCTGTCTCAGCTCATCACTCCAAAATTAAACCGTACCAATAGGCAATACTCCGTAGCATGTGAGCTCATATCCCATCCATGCATCGTATTCAGAATTTAGTTTGGGGCAGACCTAGACTTGAGTCGAAACAAACTAAGGCCCTGTTTAGCCGGGCTCTCGGCAGATTCGGCTCCCGCACTACTATAACAGTGCGGAGCCGGTGAAGCTCGAGTTTCTGGCTCGGGTGCTGCGACGGTGTCAACGAGAGAGGAAGAAGGGAGAGAGAAGAATGAATTCCGGTAACAGTACTCGTTGGAGGAGCCGGAGCCCTGTGATATGTACCAAAGAGGCCCTGAGGCACCGTAGCTGATATGGCGCCTGCAGTCTAACCAGCCCAGTCGGCGGCTAGTAGCGCTCTGTTCGTTTGGCTGATAAGCCATAATTAAAAGTACTATTAATTAATTTATTGTGAAAAAAATATTCTTTGACAAAAAAAAACAGCTTATAAACCAAGCACAGGGCCTAAGCTTTGCAGGAGCGGGGTACGGGGAAGGCGATGCGATCTGTGGCCAACAGGCGCGCCCATCTGCTTGCATAGCTTGCTGGCCACTCTACAGTCTAGCTAGTACTACTAGTAGTAGAGACCACCTGTCATGTGGAAGCTATAGCACATTTCGTAGTAGTAGTACTACTACTAATAGCCAGTGCCTAGCGACTAGGCATGGGATTAAGAATATATAAGAGCAGTCTCAATTCAGAAATTAAAGATGTTTCTATGTTCAGGGTGCTAACATTGTAAAAGGACGACGTGGTATTGAAATTAAGGAGAAGAGGGAAGGAATGATTTTTTAGACCAGAAACTATGTCTACACGGTAATTAAGATATAAAGAGATATGATAGGTACACGGTAGACGGGAGAAGACACGTAATTGAAAAAAATGTTTTAAAGAGAAACTATTCATATTGAGAATATTATTTTTGCATTGTTTATATGTATGACTTGGCAAATATAAAAACTACGTCATAGTTTCTAGGTTGGGACTGCCCTAACTATCTTGCTCTTGCATGGACGTTGGCATTTATTATTATATATCATACTAGTCCATCAACCAATGCTGTTGCATGGACTATCTTAAAGGATATAGGCATCACTTATTGTTAAATACCTGTGACTAATAAAAAATATTCAAAATAAACTGCATGTTTTTGTCTTTTGTTTATTTTTCTAACACAATAGGTATATCCAGGTATCACAAACTTATCAAACTTACCATAAACTTATGAAGTATATATATGAAAGCTAAACTTACCTACTTCGCTTAGGAGTAAAATTGCCATTTCGTTTCAATTCCCACCTAACTCCATTAGTGGCTAAATCTAACGAAAATGCCATACAAGGAAGGAAAGTTGGATTTCATGCCAAACAGGTTCGAATCTAAGAGGGCCAAAGAATGAGAAGTCGGACTTTTTTAGTGTCAAGAAGGAATTTTCTCTGAGGTCCCTTTTGGATGTCAAGAAATGGCCAAAATCAGAGTGATAGCCTATTTGAGTCTGTTTAGAACTAAAATACAATTCTAATCAATTCTAGTGAAGCCTACTTAGAGTTGTACAAGATTCCTGGACTAAAAAACGGAAATGAGATTCCACTTCTCTATAGACATTATGGCACTTTGCCTCACTCCCATACCATCCTGTCTGCTGCTGCTGTGCACATCACCATTGCTGTTAGGCAATCATGACACCATCACCAAGGTGGACATAGCCCTGCTGAGCTAGTCTGCCGTATCTGCACTGCACCAGGAATTACAGAGAACCAAATGGGCCGTAACATTTAATTAAAGATTAGATGTTTCTAATTATTAATAGAATTTCTAGGATTTTTTAGCATATTTAATTAGTGAGAATTAACGTGATATCGGCTCTAGTCTTGTACCAGTAAGACTATATGAAACACAGTTCCGATCCGCTGATGAAGGACGACGAACTGCTTGTCATGCATATGCGCATGGGAGCTGTTTTGTCGTATCAATCAACCAGCTAGTAGTACATACAAAGACGCATCCGTCTCTTGCCGGGCTTAGTCGTTACCGTTACCGTTACCGTTACCGTTACTAGTATTGATCAACAGATATGATCAGAGATTATTTGTTGGTGTATACATTTGCAAACGAATAAATCACAGCCTGTTCGGCTGGTGCTGATACGATCGTATACGATCATGGATTATTACTGCTGGCTGGTTTGGTATGAGAGAAAAATATTATTCTGGTTGAAAACTTATGATCATTTACGACCAGGCCTGTTCGCTTCTCTTATAATCCGTACTTTTTAGCTTATTTTTTTTTCAGCCAGAACCGTGTTTTTCTCTCACAACAAATCAGCCGGAAACAACGTTTCGGCTTGTTTTTTCAGCGAAGCGAACGGGGCCATACACCTGTGTTTTTTTTTATTTATTGAAAAAGGCAGACACCTATGTTACTTTGAACCATGATATGGTTGGTTGTACTCCATGTTTCAAATTATAAATCGTTTTGACTTTTTGGTTCATCCATTTTGATATGTATGTAAAATCAAAACGACTTATTATTTTAGAACGGAGGCGAGCAGTACGTCAGCGGGCAGCTGAGGTAGCGAGCGAGCGAGCAGAGGAGGCAAGCAGGGCAAAACGGCGACGGCCCGGGGGCTAGGTAGCTCAGCCCTCAGCTCGCGCCTCTTGCGTCTTGCCGGCCGGCCGTTGCGGGCGTTTGTTCCGTAGCGGACGCCGCGAATCTCCACGAAAGCGGCGTGCGTGCACGGACTCAACTCAATCATCGCGAATGCATACATGCAGCATGCGCAGACGCCAGCTTAACGGGGCCGCCGCGGAATATTTTGAGTCCATCGACGCGGGCTGTCAGGTGCTAATCCAGCTACCATATAGCATATATATATATATACCTGTTTGACTTGCTGAATTTTGGCTTAAAAACACTATTCTGACTAAATTGTTGTGAGAGAAAAATATCGTTCTGACTAAAAAAATAAGTCGAACAAATCGAATATGGGGTAAGATGAACGGAGCGTGCTCGGTGCTTCGTTGGTACAGTACGACGATGCATGCATGGTCCCGGACCGGAAGGCTCGATCGGTCTGTGTCACTGTACAGTGTGCGTCCACACGTACGCACGCATCGTCGTATCATGCATGATTCATTCGCGCGCGACGACGTCGTCGTCGACCCCGCGCGGGCTGCGGCGGTACGGCGCCCCGGCGCCCCGGGAGCACAGAACGAGAGCAAAACGCCCGCGCGCGGCGGCCGCAGCTAGCCCCCGTATCGTGCGTGTAGTACTCGCTCCGACCGCGCCGATCGAGTCGAATAAATGCGCGTACGGATCCGATTGGTCGGGCGTACAGTACGTGATGGCTTGCACGACGTACTGACGTACATTTGCATGGCCGCCTATTGGTTTCCGTTTCTCACTTGTTCCGCGTATAGTGCTGCCTAGCGCGGCCACGGCGGAGCGGTGGGCAGCGGCGGGGGGTGAGGAAGAAGATGAACAGTAAAGGAAGAAAAAAAATCTTGAGTGTGGAACATTCGAGTGCTGGCTAGACAGCTTCAATACAAAAGGAAACGAAAAGAGGTTCATTGGTCGGTTCTCTAGATGATAATAGACCCTCAAATCCACTTGAGCGGTCGTTGACTGGATTTCTCCCAACCAACGACGCGTCCTTTTCTTTTTAATTATTCTGTGCCGTTTCTTTTTGTTTTATAAGGTTCCACTTCCTTCTGAAATATTTTCCCCCTTTCCGTGGTATGTAGATATATTTCATACATTGGTCAGATTTGTCCCATGGTATTGGCTATTGGCTGCACCTGTACGAACGTTTATTTTTTCTTTCTTTTTTTCTTTCTACCATTTTTTCTCTTTTTTTGTTACATATTTATAAGTTATACTACATAGTTATTTTTTGTACATAGTTTCATATTTATGCTATTATATTATGATATTAATTTGTACAACTAAGTTATGGAATATAACTTATACGTCCAACTTTACATCCAAGTCATTCATCAAGTCATATATATTTAAGTTATACAAACAAGTTATACACTTAACTTTCCTTTTTTTTTGGAAAGTTACCAAGCTATACACATAACTTTTATGCACAACATATTATCACAACTTATATGCCACAACTTTTACAATATAAATTTTTGCAGAGTAGAACTTATTAACACAAGTTTTTATCTTAACTTTTATTTGCCAGCGTTGGCAAGTTGTATAGAATAACTTAAGTACATAATTTTTTAGAATAACTTATTAACATATGTTGTGTTTCATAACTTTTTGTATATAAGTTGTGTTTTCATAACTTTTGTATTTATAAGTTTTTGGCATAAGTCATATGTTATAAGTTATATGTTGTGAGTTAGTACACATAAATTGCTACTAGAAAAAAAATTCTTGGAAACACATGTAAGTGGGGTTTAGTTTTATTCGCCTCGTCGCGTAGAACACACCGGTGCAGACAGAATTAAAAAGGGATACACCGTTCAAAAGTTATATCATTTTGAAATAAATATTTTTCTTTTTTTTAATGATGTCAGCACTTGCGCGCGTGGTTCCATTCAGAAAAGGATATAGGCGGAATTTTTTTTGTTAGAAAAGGAAAGGTAGCCTGTCCGAAAATCATTCGCTAGATTTAATTTAGGCGGGCGTCCGCCGTTTAGTCTGGTCTCGGATTAGACCACATCGATAAAAACTATCAACTTCAAAAAAATTGTGCAGGTTAACACCATAAGATTATGTTCTAAATTAGATTCACAATGAAAAATACTTCCATAATATATAGTTCACATGCTATGAACCTATACAGATTTTTTTTTTTCAAATTGATGGTCAAGGTTAAGAATGTTTGACTTAGATTTTTCAACCTAGTTTCTGCGCTCGCACGCGTCTGTACATCCAATGTCCGTGCATTAACCTTTGCCAATATGTGAACGTCGTCTCTTTCCACTGCTAGTCTGCTACTAGATCCAGACATGATGCATCATGATATGTCCTTCACAAGAGAAATCAGAATGCAAGCTCCAGTACGTCTGTAGTAAATCACATACAACTGTAGTGGTCTGTTTTACAACTAGCTGGAACACATTATTTATCTTAGTTACTACTCGGTTAATCAGCGTATCAAACATGTACTTCTTCTCGGTTAAGTGCAACTAAGGCCATGTTTAGTTGGCGAAATTTGTTGGGAAATGAAACTGTAACACTTTCGTTGTTATTTGTCAATTAGTATCTAATCATAGTCTAATTAGGCTTAAAAGATTCGTCTCGTGAATTTCGTCTAAACTGTGTAATTAATTTTATTTTTATTTATATTTAATGCTTCATGCATGCGTCTAAAGATTCGATGTGACGAAAAATCTTAAAAAAATTTATAAAATTTTAGAAACTAAACAGGCACTAAAATTAATCCAAGATACCCTAGCTAGCTAGTTAGTGCAGAAAATGTGCACAGCTCGGTTCCTCCTTTTTGGCCATCATCCCAGTCGCATCGCATCAGCTTTTTTTCGGCCAAGGGCAGCCCAACGCTGGAAAGGTAAAAAGCCGATTGCAGCTGCACGCATGGTCACAGGGCCTGCGCAGTAAGCGTGACACGGCCTTGGTCCAGCCTCCACAGCGCGGGCGGGTGCATTTGGATCGGACGGGGGAATCCATCCGGCTCCCGTCCAAGCGCTGCGAGACAAGCCAACCGCGTCTCAGGGTTCAGAAAGTTTGTAAAGCACGCAATAGTAGGGGGAGAGAGAGAGAGAGAGAGAGAGAGAGAGAGAGAGAGAGAGGCAAGAAGAAAAATGTTGTGAAGAAGAATGAGCGCATACGGAGATTCGATTCGTTCGTTCGTTCTTGTGTGCTGCATGCATGCATGTGGCTCGTGGCACAACCACAAGCACAAAGGTGCTGGGCTGGCCGGGGTTGTGTGAGCTTGCCAAGCTGGCCAGGCATGCCAGAGACAGAAATAGAGTGAGGTCTTATTTAGATTCAGCGTGCAAAGTTTTAGATGTCACATCAGATGTTACATGAGAATGTCGCATGGGATGTTCGGATACTAATAAAAAACAAATTATAGATTCCGCTAGTAAACCACGAGACACATTTATTAAGCCTAATTAATTCATCATTAGCACACACTACGGGAGACACGCTCTTTGCCGAGTGTCGAAACACGGGCACTCGGCAAAGAGGCAGTTTGCCGAGTGCCGCACTCGGCAAAGCCGGTCCTCGGCAAAGGTCGTCTTTGCCGAGTGTCAAACACTCGACAAAGAGGGACACTCGGCAAACGTCCTATTTGTCGAGTGTCAGACACTCGGCAAAGAATAACCCCCGGCAAAATACCTCAGCCGACACCGGTGGCCCCTCCGTCATCCTTTGCCGAGTGCTGGTCGTTAGCACTCGGCAAACGTGCTGTCTTTGTCGAGTGCTGCAAGCCTGGCACTTGGCAAAGAGGTTCCTTTGCCGAGTGCCAATTCCGACATTCAGCAAAGTATTTTTTATTTTTGTTTTTAAATTTTTTCTGTGACATTTATACAGTACCTTGAAGCACATGTTCCAATTTGGAACTTTTCTATGACTTTTTGGTATATTTTTTTAATTTTTTATGTTTATTTGAATTTTTCTCGAAAAAGTAAATTTGAACTGCAGGTGCATGAAATATTAGAATTTAGCGATTCAAAAAAATAGTATTCATGTTTTTGAGTGTATTTTGAGGCCGTGTGCAGGGACATTCGTGAAATTTCGAACATCTGTTTCACGAAACATGACCACCAACTTGTTAAACAAGTGTTTTTTAATTATATAAAATGCAAACGAAGTCCGAAACACTATCACACAAACTTTAATGGAGGCGGGCGTTTTTGATTTTCCGCGGCGGGCAAAGCCGTCCGCCGCGGCCTAGAGGCCACGGTAAATCGTGGCTTAACCGCGGCGGGCGGCTTTGCCCGCCGCGGTTAACTGATTTACCATGGCGGGCGGTGTAACGTGCCCGCCGCGGTAAATATACTTTTACCACGACGGTCACGTTGAACCGCCCGCCGCGGTAAATTATTTTACCGCGGCGGACATGGTACAACCGCCCGCCGTGGTTATGTTTGTTAGCCGTGGCGGGCATTATTATTTGCCCGCCTCGGTAAATTATTTCCTGAATTAAAAAAAATACAGCAGGCATATAATTAAATTCAAATTCAAATTCAAATTCAAATCACATCCAGATTTCACAGATTAAACTTAAAAAGTATGCAGGCATTACACATGAGATAATATACATATATATACATTCACTTAGTCGTTCTTGTCATCGATAATTCATTACATTTACATATTAAAGTCGTTATACATGCCCTAAGGAGTAATCTTGCGGACGCATCATCGTGGGCCATTTCCTCAGCCTCTCGTACTCCGGTAAAATCGCTAGCTGGCTGTTCTCATTGAAGAACGTGCTCCCTTCAAGCACGCATTTGTCTAAGACAAACTTACATATGTCCGCCTTTGTCTGCTTGAAGGAGTGTTGGGTGCTCTGCACGTCTCTCCACCAGTTCAATCTATTCTTGAGCACCCTCCAACTGCTGCTGTACTGCTTGCACTCCCTCAGGTACTCACAGACGTAGAAGCCACAGGTTTGTGATCCTACCGGTTGTTTGGCACACTGCATGATTGATACACAAGCATTAGAATACAGGCATTAGAACGCTTATGAACAGAAAGCACAATTAAACCTTTCAAATACTTACCGGAAAGTTACGTTTGATTTTGATGCGGTTCTTATGCTTAGCCTTAAAATTCTCTGTTCTTCGATCATAGCATTCAGGATCCTTCACGTACTCCTTATAAGCGCTATACGAAATGTACTAGTATTAGGCAGGGCATTAGAACGCATATGAGAAGACAGTTCAGTCACTTACACTCTGAGGCAATCTTCAAAGGCCTTGTACCCTTTTAAGTTTGGCATTCTCAACGAATCAAATACGCAGGCCCTGCCATCCTAAGGGTAGATGATAAATGCAACCCAGTGACCCTCGAGGCCTTGGCTGCGTCCATTGAAACAAAATACAGGTTACAATGAGAAATAATAATACTAGCTAGCTACCCACTTATCTCTACAGGCATGTCTTCGACTTACCCAAAGTGGTAGGCAGCTACGATACACCCATTTCTCCTGATCTTCTTCATTGCTCCTAGTATGTACCTTGAAATGTTCAACTTCTCATTGTCCATCAGTTTCTTCCTGTGCGCCTCTCTCTGTCGCTTGGTCAAGTCTTTCATGGTTGGATGATTGTCATCTAGGTAGTAACCAATGATAACTCTTTGAGCAATATGCATTAGAGATAGATAGATAACATCAAGTTTTAGTTCCTTGGATATATAGGCCATCAACCTGCAAGGACAAGCCATCATGGCATATATAAGTAGTCTTGACCGATTCAAAGGCAGGTGATATGTGAAACTCGCAATTCATCACTTACATAGAGAACAAGGTGACTTGGGCGATGTCAAGGTCTTGTTCCCGTAGTAGTCTGTACATGTCGTGGAAGTCCACGGGGAGTTCTACATCATTGCCGGGCAAGTGGAAGTACTCCGCCACAACCTTGACTAGAAAACCATGTAGGCCAGCTTTTGCTGCTTCCATGTACCAGAGATGAAACCTCCTTGTCTCCCACCTTTCCTCGTCGACGAGCTGGGCCTTGGTTATCATGAACTTCCCATGCTCGTAATGGCCGGGGCAGTCATCCGATTCAGGAAATAGATGGAAAGGTGATCTCGGCCTAGGAATAGAAATGTTAGTACCATATTATGGCAAAGAAAAGTTATTAGCAAATTATGCTCGCCGCTACCATACCTTTCGAACTCAAGTGAGTATGTGAGATGCCCTTGGTCGCCTTTAGTCTTCGCCGGCGGTGGAGGACAGTGGCTTGTGCTCGCAATGGCAGTAGGCGATGTCTTTGCCCCCGGTTCCTCCGTGCCTCCTGGTCCTTTGCTTGTGCCCTTAGATGGACTATCGGGAGGTGGAGGTGGACTTGTTGTTGGAGGAGGAGAACGAGGGTGAGGGCTTGTGCCTCGGGGTGACTTCCTTCCCTTGTCATCCCTGCCATTGCCTTCGTCATCGCCGTCGCCGTGATCCGGATCATCGGGGGGACAAGATCCGGCCACGGATGGTTGTGATGCTGGTGTCGCCATCGGTGTAGAAGTCAGCGTCGAGAGAATGATCTCTATATTGTCCTTGTTCCACAGGACTTCAGAACCAATGGTAGCTCCAAGGATCGTTACCCCTTGTGTAGTTGGATATTCCATTTCAAATTCTTCGTATTGGGTCGCATACCATGTAAGTATCACGGCAGCATAGTTGGCAAGGATCTGGTCTTGGTTGAAATCTTTGATATCTTCTTTGGGGTGCATGTAACCCTCACCCACGGTCAACTTTTTCGCCCTGCCGAATGGGATGTTGAGGTGGACGCGCATGGGTTGCCGGATGTCGTCGATGGGGTGCCTTGGGCGATCCTCGATCATCGGCAGTGGCTGCCCTTGTGTCTGCCCTTGTGGAACTTGAGGCACGGCCATGCCAGCCTGGCGAAGCATCTATGACCTCATCGACACCATATCTGGGTCATTGCTCGTGAAGGCTTCTTTTATGGACTGACTGATCATTTCGGCCATGCCTTGATCATAGCCCTTCTGAAAGATGCCCTCCTTGTACCTCTGCCTTGACCGGTATGTGGCAGCATCGGATTGCCATGACTCCACTGAGTTCCAGCTCATCTTCGACGACATGCCACGGACGTGGCCATGGTGCTCGGGGGTTCCCAATGCTAGGGTCAGCAAGTCCTGGCCCCTGTGAACCTCGAAGCTGTCCTTGGATTTAGTGGCCTCGATGAGAGCCCTCTCCACCTCCTCGAACTTGGGCTCATTGAACTTGCTCGCGCCCTCCTTGAGCTTCTTCGGCTTGTGGGCATAAATGAAGTCCTTAGCCCTCAAGTCTACACCATCGTACGGATCGAGAAGCCTAGCGGCAGCTCTAGCCCTTTCTTCCTCCCACCACTGGGGCCTCTTACCAGCAAACCCAGTCATGCCCAAGTGGTGGGGGTGTAGGTTCTTCTTTGCGAGTGCGCTGAACTTGGCGCTCTTTGCCTTTGCTTCTTCTGTTGTTCTTTGTTTGCAGAACTCTTCCTAGTGATGTTCCTTCACCATAGTGTATTTGACACAGGGTGACTTGCCTAGCTTCAGGTAGTACCTGGTCAGCATGGACTTGAAGTTTCTAAAGGCTCTTCCTGCCACGTGCATGACCCACTCCCTGCACTTGTCCAGATCGGCGTCCTTAGGATAATGGAAGCTCCTTGTCACCTCACTCCAGATATGTGTCTTGTAGTCGACCGGGACATTGTTCCACTCCTCCCAAGTGATCTCCACCTTGTCCTTGACTATACATGCCACCTGGTTGCTAAACTTGACAAGGACCGTGGGTGGCGACAACGGGTTTCTCTCTAGTCCCACCTCATGGATCACATGGACTTCACCGTGGATTTCCCTCCGGTGCCTCTCGTGTTCCCCCCTTCTCAGCTTTGTCCTCTAACCACTAGATTTGCCTGAAGTGGTTGGAGATGGAGCGGGGGGTTCTTTGTCACTGACTTGTTCCTCCTCGAAATTCAATTCTCGAGGCACCACCGGCATCTGTTCAGGGTTTGGAGACCGTGCACTTTCAACTTCGTCATCCCTCGGTTGGTAGGTCGGATCATCTTCGTCCTTTGTACGACGTTTCTTTGTTGGCCTCGGGGTCACGGACACTTGGCTCTCGAGGCTAGTTGATGATGATGCACTAGGGGTAGGGTCGTGCCATTCGCTTATCGGTTCCTTCGCCATTGGAAAGCTACAATGAATACATATTTCAGTTGTATAGACACAGTTATAGAGTAGTAAAGTAGAGTAGTACTAGAGTAGTAAAGTAGTAGTAGTTGGCTCAGATTTGCCCCATTGTCATCACATCACTTTTAAACTGGTTGCTTGTATCTGGTATACAAGCCATCCTAGTTTAGCGGGGGCACTCGATCATCATCGCCGCTGCCTCAGCATAAAAGGGTTCACATCATTGCATATGCCACTGCCTCAGCAATAATTTTAAAAGTTCATCATTGCATATGCCAAAAAAGGAACCAGCCCCATTAAACAAAAACCTTTCACAAATCAAAAACAGGCGCATCAGTAGTAGAATAGTAGTCGAGGGAGTAGAGGAGTAGAGGAGGAGGGAGTAGTAGTAGGCAGTAGTAGTAGTATACTAGTAGTAGTATACTACTAGAAAGTAGTAGGCAGTAGTAGTAGTATACTAGTAGTAGTACAGGAGGGAGTAGAGGTAGGCAGTAGTAGTAGTATACTAGTAGTAAAGGAGGGAGTGACCAATTCATCTCAAAATTCTCACAAATTATATCAAATTTGGCAAAATTGCAGCAGAGTGACCAATTCATCTCAAAATTCTCACAAATTTAGCTCAGAATTAGTTTAAAGGCAAGGTGCATCATAGGCAGTGGCATATGCTCAGAATTTTGTCATAAATTTCTTTGGCATCATAGATAGCAAAAAGAATTTAATTCAAATGCTACGGGTCACCAAAAGCATCATAGATCAGTAGTATAGCAGTTCAAAATTCACCAAGTGTAGTATAGCAGTTCAGTTGAATTCAGAGTAGCAGCAGCAGTAGTAAGACAACAGTGGTAGAGAGAAATAGGTAATACAAGTACCATTTTGCATCAAGCAGTAGAGTACCAGTAAGGGGATAAGTAGTAGCTAGCCATCTCAAAAAACTTTCACAAATAAAAAAATTTGCATCAAGATATAGAGTGTAGGCAGTAGACAGTAGAGTGTAGGTAGTAGAGTGTAGGCAGTGGATTAATGGGCATCATGGCAATTGGCAATGCCAAACTGCCAATGACAAGCAAGAGAGGCAAATGCCAAAAAAGTTCATCATTGCATATGCCAAAAAAGGAACCAGCCCCATTAAACAAAAACCTTTCACAAATCAAAAACAGGAGCAGCAGTAGTAGAATAGTAGTATAGGAGGGAGTAGAGGAGTAGAGGAGGAGGGAGTAGTAGTAGGTAGTAGTAGTAGTATACTAGTAGTATAGGAGGGAGTAGAGGAGTAGAGGAGGAGGGAGTAGTAGTAGGCAGTACTAGTAGTATACTAGTAGTATTATAGGAGGGAGTAGAGGTAGGCAGTAGTAGTAGTATACTAGTAGTATAGGAGGGAGTAGAGGAGTAGAGGAGGAGGGAGTAGTAGTAGGCAGTATACTAGTAGTGTTCATAGGCAAAAGCTATAGCTGTGCGTGTCCTGTCAGATTCAAGTGAAATACGATGAAGGTCATTCAGTAGTTCATACAACTGCAAAATAACCTCACAGTATCTATGCCCCCAATTGGAGGTTTGATTACTAAAAATATATAACTGATAGCAGATTGAATAAGTATTCACATGAAAGGAAAAAATATGCCATTTAACTGTACTAGAATATAGTAAAAATATCTTAGATACATGAGACATGCAAACCAAGCAGCAGGATTATACAGACATGTTTTATTTCATTATTTGTAGACATTCCATATGCACATTACTAATTTTCATGAACATACATGGTTTCATAATTGTTTTCATAGTTTTAGTTCATAAATAAAAAAATAAAATCACAAATGCTATGTTTACTCATTATACAAAATCCAACCTTGTACACAAGAATGCAAGTCCACATCACAGAAGTTTACTTAGACATCAGTCCTGATGCGGCACAGCACAGTTTTGACTCTATCCGAAATATATGCAGAGGTTAGGTCACGTACCGCTGGTGGCGTTGTTTCCTTGCGCGCTGTGTAGTGCTGCCTGAACTGGAGAAGGGTGGAGAAGGCCGTCGAGGAATTTGGCAGCGGCGGACGGGTCGAAGCCGGCGACGCACCGGAGCTAGGGTTCCAAGGACGGGGCACCGGAGGAGCACGGGGACGGGCGCAGGCAAGGGAGAGGAGGACGGGGGTGGGGCACGGGCACGGGGGAGGAGGATGGGGGCGGGGGTCACCACGGAGGAGCTCGGCGGCGGGGATGGCGGTGGCGGCGCAATATTTCGGCAGCCCTTCGGGTCGAATTCGAGGGCGCGACGCAATAAGAAAATTTGTGCGAGCAGCGGCACATATATAGCGCATGGATTAACCGCGGCGGGCAATATAATCCGCCCGCCGCGGTAAATGTTTACTGTAGCGGGCACCTTAAATTGCCCGCCACGGTTAATCGATTAACCGCGGCGGGCGCTGTTACGTGCCCGCCACGGTTAATATTTTTTCATTTCCTCCCTGATATTTATTACCAATCTAAAACTTATTAATCTAAAATTTATGGGCACTGATATTTAGTACTATGTAAGTAGTGTGTAAGTAGAGAGTAGTGTTGTGTAGTAGTACTGTGTAGTAGAGAGTAGTGTTGTGTAAGTAGAGAGTAGTATTGTGTAGTAGTAGAGTAGTACTGTGTAGTAGTAGTAGAGTAGTGCTGTGTAGTAGTAGAGTACATGTGAGTAGTAGAGAGTAGTATTAGTATAATAGATAGTAGTAGTATTCTATAGTAGTAGTAGGTTGAGTAGTACTAGTAGAGTAGTATTGTATAGTAGTAGTAGTAGATTCAGTAGTACTAGTAGAGTAGTATGGTTCCATGATATTAATAATAAGTTACAGAACTTGTCTTCAATAGATCGAGCTATATTATTACATATATGTCTCTGGGATACATAAATCATTTTGGTGCAGGTGCTTTCACCGTCCTCTTCTCACCATCGGGGCGGGCCCACGGCATCATCCTGGACTTGTTGAATCGGTCCTCAACGGCCTTGATCTTCTTTGGATGATCGGTAAAAAGCTCGAGCTCTGCGTAGTTATTGTATTGTTCGAGACTCTGCACCCCATCAGCTCCCACAATCCGCTGCTTTCCAGACACAACCACATGCCTTTTTGGGTCCTTTGCATATATATAGTAGGCCACTTGTGCGACATTGGTTGCTAGTACCCACGGGTCATCTTTGTAGCCGATACTTTTGAGGTCCACGGTGGTTAGCCCATAACTGTCCACTGCAACCGCGTTCGGTTTGACCCACTGGCAACGGAAGACGGTTATGCGTATGTTCTGGCCGTAGTCAAGTTCCCATAGTTCTTCAACTTGCCCATAGTATTGCCTCCTCTGGCCCGTGTACTCTTCTTCGCCCTCCTATCGAACACCGTAGTTCTGTGCCGAGCTCTTCTTGTCCTTGTCTTTTGTGTGGAACCTATAGCCCTGGATGTCATACCCTTGCCACATGGTGATTTGGCTGGATGGGCCTAACACAAGCCTCTTAACAGTCTCCGTATCTTCATCAGGGCATCCTTCAAGGGGTATGTGTTGCTCTTTGAGCCACTCTATGAAATTGCTCTTGTGATGGTTCTGGACCCATGCCTCCGTGCGTTGTCCATCATTAGCGGCGCGGATCTCTTCCAGGTTCTTTTCAATATATTTCTCCATGCTCACTAACTGATGAAGGATGCTGTAATGAGCTTCTTGCACCATTCGGTTTGCCACATCGGTGCGCACTTTTTGGCCTGTGCACCCCATCCCTGAGGTTTTGCCTTCGTGGTGATGGACAGGTAACCCAATCACCCTCCCATCTCTTATGTACCTCATACACCAGTTCATGGGCTCCTCCATTGTGTATGCCTCGATCATAGAGCCCTTCGGGTAAGCACGGTTATGGACGTATCTGTTGAGGGTGGACATGAACCGCTCGTACGTCCACATCTGGTGTAGGTACACGGGGCCTAGTTGATGGATCTGATCGACCATATGCATCATTAGGTGTGGCATAATATCAAAGTAAGATGGTGGAAAGCACATCTCGAGCTGGCAAAGGGTCTCCGCGATGAACTCCTTCAGGGCAGGCAGCTCAGCCTTATCAATGACCTTCTGAGTGATGCGATTAAAGAAGTATGACATCCGTGTGATGACCATCTTCACGTACTCTGGACGGATAGCCCTAATCGCAATTGGTAGGAACACCATCAGCATGACGTGGCAGTCGTGTGAGTTGTAGCCGGTCATTATGAGGTCTTTCATGGAGACCAGGCTCTTGATGTTGGAAGAGAAACCAGTCGGCACCTTGATACCCCTAAGCAACTTAAGAAAATTCATCCTCTCGTCTTGCGTTAGGTTGCAGGCCGCACCCGGGATATCGACTTTACCGTTCTGAGGTGGTCCCGGGTGAAGGTCCGGCCTGATGCCTAGATTGACAAGATCCGTCCGTGACTTAATACCATCCTTTGTCTTACCCTTGATGTCCAGCAGGACACCAATCGTGCTTTCGAAGACATTTTTCTCCAGGTGCATGCAGTCGATGGCATGGGGTGTATTTAGTGTTTTCCAATACGACAGGTACTTGAAGAAAATTGACTTCTTCTTGAAAGGAACGGCAGAGGGGACTTCCTCCGTCTGGTCCTGCTTTCGCTTCCTTATCTGCTTGCTCCCCTCTTCAGGCGGCTTCTTCTTCTTTCCAAACTCCACCTGATCCATGTCCTTGACCATCTCATACACCTTTGTTCCCCAACTAGTCTACGTCGGTTTATCACGCTGTGGCTCGTCCTGATTGTCAAAGTATTTGTTCATAATACTTCTTCTATACCTATGATTTTTTGCGAGGAACCGTCTATGCCTCGTGTACACCATCTTATTGGATCCCTTAAGGTAAGTGTAGCAGATCCCGTCGATGCAAATTACGCAGCCGGTCTTCCCTTTGATCTGCCCCGACAGTGAGAAGAGACCGGGGTAATCGGTGATGGTGACAAAGATGATTGCTCTTAGTGTGAACTTCTCCTTGCGGGATGCATCCACCATCTGGACCCCAACATCAAATAGTATCTTCATTTCCTCCATGAATGGCTCTAGGAACACATCTATATCGTTGCCGGGCTGCTTCGGTCCGGAGATAAGCATGGTCAGCATAAGGTACCTACGCTTCTAACATAGATGGGGAGGTAGGTTGTACATGGTGAGCACGATGGGCCAAGTGCTGTGTGAGCTGCTAAGCTCACCGAACGAGTTCATCCCGTCGGTACTTAGCGCGAACCTAACATGCCTAGGCTCCTTGCCAAACTCCGGGTAGGCCTTGTCGAAATCCTTCCACTGCTTGCCATCGGATGGGTGCCGTAGCTTGCCATCGTCGTTCAGGCGGTCAGCAGACGCATGCCAGGACATGAGCTTGGCATCGTCTGGGTTCCCGAATATTGCACGCAGGCGATCGGTCACGGGCAGGTACCACACCGACAGTGTTGGACTTTTCCTATGCGTGTAACCCTCTTCTTCATCGTCCTGCTAAGCCGAGATCTGTTTGGCCACACTGCTCTTCTTTACCCCCTTCTTGTTCTTCTTCTGACCACCCCGCAAGCCTCCCTTGTCTTCTGCATCCACACGACAACTAGCATTTTTCTTGTACCGACTAAAGCCGCAGTGCGGACAACTCGTCAAATTCTCATACTCATTGCCCCGATACAGGATGCAGTGGTTAGGGCATGCATCAAACTTTCTAAGCTTCATCGCCACTGGCCGGATCAGCTTCTTGGCCCGATAAGTATTGGCGGGCACCTTGTTAGCCGTTGGGTACGTGGTGGCAAGGTAGCTTAACAACTCATTGAAGCTAGTGTTAGACCAACCATGATGAGCCTTCAACATCAACATATGGAGGTTAAAACGGAGCGCCGTGCACTCCTTTGGACAATCGCCGCCGTCCTTATAGAGAGGATCAACTGCCGCCTGTTTCAACTCTCTAAAATTCTCCAACCACTTTGGGCAACCCAACACAATGTCGTCTTCATCGAAGTGTTTGACTAGATCTTCAACAAGCTACACATCCTCGGGTTGGCTCACAGTATCCTAACCATCACCACCGTCGCCGGCTTCGTCGGCCATGTCTTGCATTACATCATCCACCGTGATGTAATCACGACAACTGTTGCCACTGTCGGCTGGCGTAGCTGCTGTGGAAGGATCTTTATTCACTGGTGGTGCTGTCGTCGTCGGCGTCGAAGAGGTAACTCCAGATGCACCGCCACTCGCACCAACTCTTTCGCCGTGAAATGTCCAGACTGTGTAGCCCTCGATGAAACCATACATGATCAAATGAGTTTGCACCTCGCTGTCTCGGTGGGCTTTCAGGTTCTTGCAACGAGAACATGGACATATGGTTGTCATCCGCTTCAATCTCTCACGGTGAGCTTTACCAGCCGCAATAAACTTCCTTAATTCAAAGAGGCACCGCGGGTCATTCACTCTATCGATCCGGTACATCCATTCCGATCTATCCATCATATCTGCGAACATTATCCATCACAATCAACATTAAATAAAGAAGAATTAGGAGAAATTGATGATTTTTACGTCCAAAATCATGAAAAAGAGAGGAAATGACGATGTGAAAGATGAAGCATGCATCTATGATGAATCTAAAGTTAAAGAAATACATGACATCATTTTTTCTATTAAAATTGATCTAGATCTAGATCTAGATCTAAAGAGAACTCTAGGTGATGGAAATAGAGAGAGAGGATAGAAGGAGAGAGGGAGAGCCTTTATGAACCTCTTATGATGTCCTTCTCCCTCAAATCTAAGCCCTTCAACTCAAATCAAAAGTTTCCTTAAATTTTAGGGCAAAGCCTCCCCCCATGAGTTTTGAGAGAGGAAGACCCGTGGAGAAGAAGGAGGGTCTGTGGTCTGTATTTGTACAGGCTTTACCGCGACGGGCAACATAAAACGCCCGCCTCGATAAATCAAGTCTTTACCGCGGCGGGCAGTTTAAAGAGCCCGCCATGGTAAACCGTATTAACCGCGGCGGGCGATTCATACCGCCCGCCATGGTAAATAACTATTTCCTGCGGCGGGCAGGTAAGGTTGCCCACCGCGGTAAACCAATTTCCTGCAGCGGGCACCCCGGTGGCCGGCCTCGCTGGTCGGCCACCGGTTAACCGTGGCGGGCAAAAAAGGTGCCCGCCACGGAGCGTATTTTGGCCACGCTGCGCAAATTGATTGTTGTAGTAGTGAAAATCACGAAACTTGTCGAGGTATCGTGTCATCGCATGTAGAGGCTGTGGTAAAAAATTTAGAAGTTTCCGAGCAAGTTGTGACATACGATGTCTAAAACCCAGACATCTCCACATGTGAGTGGCAGATATTTATCTTGAATATTTATCTCTTCTCTTGTTGCTCACGTGCAATCTCTTCTATTTTGTGCAGCATCAATTGGGGCGGCGTCGAACCACCTCGGAGGGTCGCTGGGATCGCACTTTGGACCATCCCAACCCGGACCGTCGCCGTGAGCTTCAAATGGCAGCCGTTGTGATATAATGCACTTGTGAACTATGCTTGTGTGTTTGGACTTGAGAGTCGAGATTGTGATACTTGTATGCTATGTTTGTGTTTGTGGTGGATTGTGATATACATTTGTATTATATATATTTGTGTGATATATAGTTGTGTTATATATATATATATATATATATATATATATATATATATATATATATATGATGTATATCTTGTTTGCAATGATGGAAGACTAAAAACCAAAAAAATTGAATTTTTTCACTTCTTTGCCGAGTGTCATGACCATGACACTCGGCAAAGCTGGGAATCTGGGACACTGAGCTTCCCAGCTTTGCCGAGTGCCATGGTCAAGGCACTCGACAAAGAAAATTCAAAAAAAAAAAAACAAACTGCTTTGCCGAGTGCCTACCTACAACACTCGGCAAAGAAAATCCAAAAAAAGAAAACAAGCTTTGCAGAGTGCAGATGCAGGCACTCGGCAAAGCATTTTTTTTAAAAAAATAAAAAACACATTTCTTTGCCGAGTGCCGACGCGTGGCACTCGACAAAGGGGCCGTCACCGTGACCTGACCATCACAGCGGCTTTTCTTTGCCGAGTGCCGTCGTGGCACTCGGGAAATCCTTTACCGAGTGCCCGACATGCGGCACTCGGCAAATAAGCCTTTGCCGTGAGGGGATATGCCGATAGCTCTTTGCCGAGTGCAGCATTCGGCAAAGGCTTTGCCGAATGCAAATCCTTCTTTGCCGAGTGCAATTGCACTGGCAAAGCACGTGTCTCCCGTAGTGACATGTGTTATTATAGCATTTTATTATCAAATTATGAACTAATTAGACTTAAAACATTTGATGTGACAGGACGTAAAATTTTGGATGAGAACTAAACAAGGGCTGGCCGGCTGGCCGACGTGCAGGTAGGCAGCAGGGCAAGGTGTAGCCACCACCCTGACATGTGACATGCACTATGGCAGCTAGGGCCCTGTCTAGGGTTTTCACTTGGGCGTAGCCAGCGCCCCACTTTATTATTCCTATTCTTGCGGCCTTTGTTGGCATGCGCGTGTGCATGTATATATGGATGGATGGGAAAACTGAGCCTCCAAAAGTTTACACTATAATAACGATGTCGAATGTTTGATACATGTATAGAATATTAAATATAGACTAAAAAAATTAATTGTACAGATTACGATTATTTTGCGAGACGAATCTTTTAAGCTTAATTAGTTTATAATTTAATTAAAAAAAATGCTACAGTACACACATGTGCTAACGATGGATTAATTATGCTTAATAAATTCATCTCACGGTTTACCGAAGGATTCTGTAATTTATTTTTTTATTAGTATTCGAACACTCAATACGACATCTCAATATATTCCTAAAACTTTACACACTGAAACTCTTCGGCCCCGTTCGGCTGGTAGAATTTTGGCTGAAACTGACTGAAAAATACTGTTCTAACTGAATTGTTGTGAGAGAAAAATACCGACTGAAAAAAAAACCCAAACAAACCGAATATGAGATAAGCCGAACGGAGCCACCCTTCTGCATACATGCGGCCGTGATGCGCCGATGACCTGAGTTGCTGCTGCTTGGAGGAGCATGCAATGTGCGGCCATGTGTGTGTGCCTGTGTGCTGTGTGGACTGGGACGACGACCGCACGATAGATAGTAGATGATGGGACAGGACGGCGGCAGAGCGAGAAGCTAGCTACTAGGGGCTAGGGCAAGCTAGAGCGAGCCAGCGAGGGAGAGCTGCATGCGCTGGGGTTTGGACTGTGGAACGAGCCGCTATTTATACGGGGCCGGGCTCATAGAATACACACAAAGTCCCCCAAATCCTCTACTCCACCGGTCGCTCATAGTCATAGCTCTCTGCTACCTCTTCGCTCCTCCCAGTCCCCAGTCGTCCCAGGTCATCTCAATTCTCAACAAGCAAAGCAATGCAAGCATCCGTTCTCTTCTCTTCCTTTCTTCTCTGTGTCGTCCGTGCTGTGCAAGTGTGCATTATTGTCCTTTCTAGCTATATATCGTCCCCCCTCCCGATCTCTCTCTTCTTTCTCTACTGGGCATCTCTCTATATAGCTCCCTTGTGCTGTGTTCGACCTCGACCTCGCCGTAGTAGTCTGCTAGCTAGCTGCAACTACGAGAGAAAGAAGAGAAACGCTGGGTTAATTTGGCTGTTTTTTTTTTTTTTGTGTGTGTGTAATAGGAGTTGCTTCTCTTCTTTCCAAAGCTAGGCATATGCTGCAGTGCCGCACACAGCTAGGTAGCTACCTGCTTGTTCCAGCTGTGCTGGCATATGCTGATAAACCCTGCAGCTGCAAGTTCAGGGAATGATCGAAGAGCATGTGCATGGCATTGCGGTGTGGTCGATGTTTGGAGACGGGTAGATACTAGGCGTACTCCTACGTCCGTGCGGTTGGAAGAAGAAGAAGAAGCATCGGCAGTAGTAGCTGCTATGGCGCAGGTCGGTCGTCGGAACTCGGAAATAAAGAGGTAGGGTGAAAAAGGCCGGCGGGCCGGGATATGCCTGGCTCCCTGTATGCCACTCGCATAGCTGCCAACTCATCATACGTTGTTAGTTGTTGGCTCTACTGCGGATGGCGTGCGAGGAGCCAAGCATGACCACCACATCTCTCCCCGTTTGTTTAATATACTTATAATTATCGTCGTTCATTTGATGATCAAGAAGTTCAGATCGAGCTCAAAACATTATTTATTTGAGTTTAAGGTGTACATTAGTTTTTAGTTTATTCTTGAAATGGTCGTTGTTAGTTTGTTTTTGCATGAATTACGTACGTATATATATTCAGATGCAGATGCTCTTGCAATACAAGCTCCTGCATTTGTTTGTGTTATCCATCAAAGGAAAAAGCACATACTCACAACAGTCGAGCAGCAATGTCAGTTGCATGCGTTGTGTGGGCTGTCAAGTGCGCAGATGCCACGCGCCACCGCCCTCAGACTCTGACACGATGCAGGCCTGGGCCCTGGGCACATTTTGATTGTTATAAGCTCCTCGGTGTCGCGGGCCTTTTGGTCGTTAATTCCAGGAATTCCTTAATTCCATTCCTCGGCGGCCGGCGCGCTGGCCTGCCCACACAACCCAGCCCAGCCCAGCCCAGCCCAGCCCAATGGCTTCTGCCAACTGTCATCTCACTCTCACGAGAGTCTGCTAAAAAAAAATCTCACTCCCACGAGAGGGAGTGCGTTTGCATTTGGGGGCGGAAGCGAGCCTACGTTTCGTGTTGCGGTAGTGCGTGGACGTCCAGACGGGGTTAGCACTGGACGCCCGCCCGTGCCTGCTGTGCCATGTTTCACATGGGGACTTGTGTCACTCCGTGTAATGTGCCCGCACCGTGTTTAGCCCCGCGCCACTCCGTGTCCCGTGCCCGCCTGCACGCGCTTCGTGTACCGGGTCGCTCTGTGTCCCGCAACCGTATAGTGGCGGCCACTCCGTACCCACGCGTATGTAGGCGGGCCCAGCATATGTAACAAATGGATCTTACTGCAACATGAACAACACTAGATCTACTTTTACAACATCTAGATGAAACACTTGCAATATATGTCTGAATTAATTGAAACACTTGCAACATACATATGAAACATCAGAAAAAGTGTGTAGCTATTGCAGAATATATGCAATATCTAGATAAAAAACTTGCAATATATGTATGAAACATATGCAACGGAATGAAACACTTCCAAACGTATGCGTAAAACATATGCAACACGAGATAAAAACACAAGCAACATACGTCTTAAGCATCTCAAATATTTAGAACAAAACACTTGCAACATACATATATAGTCACTGCAACATATGCAGCATGCACATGAAACACTTGCAACTTGCAACATAAAAACACTTGCTGTAACATAAGACTAAAAACACATAAAACATTTGAAACATACTCTTACAACATGTGCAACATCCTGACCTACTTTTGCAACATATGTATGAAGCGCTTGCAATAGACCTCTGAAACAATTAAAACATACACTTTCAGCATAGCACAACATGTACTTGCTGAGCGCAGATCTAGCAGTCGAGCGCTGCGCCTTGGAAGTGGCTCGCTGGCTTAGCTTCGGTACGCACGAGCGGCTGCCGTCAGGGCTCGCCTGCCTCTGCGTCGCCGCGAGCTCGCCTCTTTGTGGAGCGCGTGCCGTGGAGCTTTCCTGCCTCCACACTGTCGCCCGCGCGGCTTGCTAGCCTAGCGTCGTCGTGCACGAGCGACTGCTGTCGGGGCTCGCCTGCCTCCGCGTTGACACGAGCTCACCTCTACGCAGACTGCATGTTGTTGGGGATTTCTTGCCTCTACACCGCCACGCTATGACTCACCGGCATGTCGTAGACCGTCGGTGCTCGTTGCTATGTGATGGGAGAGAGAAATGAGGGGCAATGAAGCAAATGGATTGGATAGGAATGAGTGGATGAGCAGAGCGTTGCGCTCGGAGGCAAGAAGCCAGCGGATAGGAGCGATAGGAACAAGTGGATAAGAATGAGGAATTCTTTAATTTGAGAAACGAAGGAGCAGGAGGTTATTGGGCTAGCGACGCGGCCCACCAACCAAGCCATTCGGGTGAACAGACCCCCGCTTCCCAGCATTATGGTTTGCGTTGTGTGGGCTCTTAAAAAATAACTAACCCGTTTCCTTTCTCAGTTCTCACCCACTACACTGTTTGTTTTCCTGGAGTGGCTGCACTGGGTTAGTTGGGCTCTTTTTAATTTGTGTTGGGCCTGCCGCCTGCCTGCTCTGATCGTCATCATAGTCCTGCATATGGGTCCAGGCGGTTCGGCGTCTAGGCTTTGGCCGAACACAGCTGGCACCACAACTTCTCTGATTTTTCTTTTTTGAAAATGTTAACTCTAAACTTATTATATCAGAAACAATGTCTAACGGACTCTCAGTCCCTTCAGAAACAACTTATTATAAGCAGCGGGAAGACTGTGTATAGCAGCCGCGTGATGCCTCTGCTGTTAAAGCGCTGAACCGCGTTGCCCTGGACCGCATCCTGCAAGCAGTGCTCGGCCGCATTTCGGTTGAATCTCTCAAATATCTGCATAAGTCCCTCAACAGGGAAGACTTGCCTTGGGTAAATTTAGTCTGGGAAAAATATTACCAAAATGGAAGATTACCAGCAGCAACAAACATTGGGTCATTCTGGTGGCGAGATATTCTTAAACTCATTGACAAATACAAGGGTATGGCGTCTGTTAACATACAAGATGGAAGGACATGTCTGTCTTGGGATGACCTATGGTGTGGAATGGTGCCCAAGCTGAACTTCCCAGAATTATACTCCTTTTCAAAAAAGAAGAAGCTCACCTTTGCCGAGGTAAAGTCAGCCACCAATCTGCATAGCTTCTTTCACCTGCCACTCTCTGTGCAGGCTTTCTCCCAATTGGGCCAGCTTCAAAGCATCCTACAAAGAACACAAGTGTCTGATCTATTTGATACTTGGGCTTACTCATGGGGGTCGGCTAATTTTTTCTCAAGGAAAGCTTACAGCTGAGCGGTCACTATAACATTCACCCTGCATTCAAATGGCTCTGGAAAACCTCCTGTCAGAATAAGCATTGTTTTTTCTCCTGGCTTCTAATGAAAGACAGGCTAAGCACTAGAGGACTTCTCAGAAGAAGAAATATGGAGATGGAAGACTACAATTGCGTCTTATGTGATGAACAAGTGGAAGAGACAGTGGAGCGTCTCTTCATAAGTTGCACCTTTGCACAAGATTGTTGGAGGGCCATAAACCTGAATGTCGATCCCAGCGCCGATCCCTTCTCCAATCTAGAGCGCCTCAGAAGTCAGCTGAACCGCCCCTTCTTCATGGAAATCATCATCCTTCTGAGCTGGGCTATCTGGATGGCCAGAAATAACATGATCTTCAGGCAGATCAATGCCACGACTCAAATATGCAAAAGCCTGTTCCTCGTGGAAATGGACGCACTCCTACTGCGTGCCAAGAAGATTTACTCACCAAGACTGCAAGAATGGATAATTGGTTTCACATAAGTTTGAGGTCGGTGATAGTGCTTAGGCTAATTTTTTCCCTCTCCTTTCTGGTTCCCTAGCTTCTCTTTTAGTTAGCTTCTTCGACTTTTCTTCTCTCTGTTGGCTGACACTTCCCCAGTGTACTTTATTTATTACCTTAATTTATTCAGTAGGGGCCATAAACCCCTCTTGTTCATTCAAAAAAAATCTCGGCACTTGAACTTGCTGGGAATTTTTCGCCGTGCGCGTCGGGTAGCCTTCGTTCTCCACCGGCCGTGCTGCTTTCATCGAGCTCCTGGTGCTGGGTCATCCTGAACCAGTGAGGTCTCGTTGAACCAAACCTCTTCTGCAACAGCCGGAACGACAGGTTATACAACCGAGGTACTTTGGTCATGGGTGTCAGAATTTGTCCCGGTGCCCTCCATTCTCAAATCGCCTCACTATTCCAGCCGCTAGCTAAGTGGACTACAGGCTGCAGTAGTTGTGGTACTCACCTGTTCGTAGCAGGCTGATGCTGTTTTATTGTAAGAGAAAAACACTATATCATGACTGATAAGTATGGCTGATACGATCCAGCGAACAGGGTGATGTCAAATGCATAAGAGGAGCTGTGCGCTGATTTGCCGATGCGTGGACGGAAGTTGTATATGTCAACGAGTAGCATGGTTGATCAGGCTAGTTAAGTAGGGGGCGGGAGAGGATTCCAGCCACTAGTAAAGTGGTAACAAATGAATGTGTACTATACTACTATGTTAGCTATATATATGTGTCTTTTGAGTAGTTCCTCCGTCTTGGTAATTTGGTGGTACCATATACATACGCACTGGTTCGTTCTTCGCTGTGAGATGCCGGATTTCCCATTTGTTTCGAATTTCAAATGTCAAATTATGTTGACAGTACCATTCAAATACTAAGTTCGAAAGAATCAATACTATTTCCAATGGCATTCAAAGAACCGGAGGAAGTAATACACACACAAGCATCAATAGGCAAATTAAGTACTCCAGCATTCCAAATTATAGTTCTCTTTGATTTTTTTAAATCAAACTTTTCTACTTTTAGTCATGTTTCTACAAAAAAAAGTATACTAGCATCTATGAGTTTCGATATATAAATGCAGTAACAAAGTATATTTTATGAAAACTTTAAAATGCAACTAATCTAAAGATTTATATGTTAGTGCATTTTTATAAACTTGATCAAAGTTAGAAAAAACTATAATTTGAGGAGGGGTTACGCTGCCAATTGTTTTAACAAATGCACACGCATGTATACTTATTTGCGAGACTACTGGACTAGATGGACAATATAATCACATTAAAGAATTAAATGCACTTATTCGGAGATATCATTATGGCCCATAATAAACTATTAATTTGCATTTGATTCTTCACCGTCCTATTATTGTTGATCTGTCAATTTGGCATCAAAAGTTGCATCCATTTCACCAAGAATTCCAGGCGATCATAACATTATTTCCTTCGAGATTCTCTCTCTCCTTCTCATATGTAATCATGGTAGCACGCCACACAAGCAAGTATATGCTGATTAATGAAATTTGGAACTTGAGTGGCATAATCAACGCATTTACGGACCCATATTTGCAGATTAATAATAGTATATAGACCAATCTGGTATCATAAATAAGTTTAAGGATCACGGGTGCGCTTTACAGCTTATTGAATCCCTTCATGCATGGTTAAGCGATAGGGATGCTTGGACCTCTGATGAACACATAATTCCCCCTTGAAGGCACACGGGGCTACATCACTGAAAAGAGGTGTCTACAGAATAAGAAAACCTCGTCGGGGGTCAGCTCTTATCACCATATGTTGTGATATGGGCGCCTAACGCGGAAGCGATTGCTTGGATCTACCTAGGTGAGATGCTTACGAGAGATCACACACACACACCACAGAGGAGACTCGATATTTGGTAACGAGGTTCGGCGAAGCCTACGTCCCCGGGGCATGCTTACGGATGCTCCTCCTCGATACCGTGACACCGGCCACCCGGTGCGCTAGCCAAAATCGCCAGCACCCCCCGCGAGCCTGTCACTCTGTGTTGCTACTCAAATGATGGTTACAAGTGTAGCCCCCTACTCCTTTTATAGAGGGGCCGGGTTACAAGAGCCAACACCTAGCTCATCTAACCTTATACGCTAATTACAACACAAGCTTGTTAGGTTGATCCCCACCAAGTTGGCCCAACGACCAATTTGGGCCTTTGATTCGCGCCCTGAACGCGGGCGCCCAACCCAATCATAGTTGGCGGCCCCTCGTCGCGCAGCGCTATAAAGAGGAAGGTAGGGGCAGAGACACTGGGTACGAGGTTCACCGTAGCCGCCAACTCCCCACCGACATCCTAACCCTAGTCCGATCGAGAGGGCAGCGCTGACAGCGACGAGAAGCGCCACTGCCAGTGCCACCGCCCTCATCACTGGATCTACGCCGCCGGGACGAGCACCTCAGCACCTTCATCGGAGCCACTCACCCCGCGCGTCGACCTCGCCACCGACTCCTTGGCTTCATCCGCCTCCGAACAGGACGGTCAGCCCCTTCTACCCCTCTTCCCCTCTCTTCTTTCTCTCTAGTTCATGTACTAGGATAATCTACTTGTTTATGTCATGATTAGTAAAGTTTCCACCCACTAGATCTGCTCCTAATGATCCTATATTTCTAACAAAGTCCACTGTAACCCATTAGTACGAATAAATATTCGACACATTTCTAACACCGTCCTTCAGCTGAAGTGCCTGAAACGTCCGCACACGCTGGTACACAAATGAAACTGGCGATTGTTAATCCTTGATCCTGCACGCCGTTCACTGCAGCTGCTGTCAAGTGCTGGATCCTGAACAAGCAAAGCGTTACACACACACACACACACACACACACACACATATATATATATATATATATATATATATATATATATATATATATATATATATATATATATATATATATATGTCTCTGTGAACCAAACCTCACATATGCAACACAACCGAAATGACAAGTATATATAACTGAGGAGTGAGGACGTATCATCTTCTGCACAGGTTAACAAAACTTTCATTATACTCGTTCGATTATAACAACTTACATTTGTTTTGCCCCGTAAAAATTTATCCTGGTGCCCTCCATTCTCAAATCGCCAATCTGAGTTTGTGGACTACAATATAATGTGGTATATATAGTGTGGCATAAGAGGAGCTGGAGCGATGAGTGGGATGAAAGCTGTATAAGTAATCGAGCATTGTTGATCGATCAGGTGAGTTAAATAGGGCAGGAGTGGTCTGCGATTGCTTGATGCTTGTAATAAGTGGTAGCAAATGAATATGTACTATGCTACCTATGTGTCTATTGGAGTAATTGCTCCGACACTGGATTTTCACCAAGCATTATATTTCTCCTCCGACCACGGCCAAGGTATATATAGTTCCAGAACCTTAGAGCATGTACAACGGGTCCCTTAGCCCCGTCTCTTCGTTGCATCTTTTACGAAAAACACCCTGTGCGAGCCTGGAGACGGCACCGGCGTCGCCTCGTGAGACGACGGGAACGTCCCGTTCTCCGATGCATAGAAGACAGCTCCAGCAGCGATGTATGGCCGAGTCGACGGCGCGTGGATCCCGTGCGGGGGGGGGGGGTGTCTGGTTTGGTCACGCGTGTGAGGGACTCTGCTCTCTTCGTCGCCCAACATGTCGAGCGCCTTGGCCAGGAAAAGCAAGGAAGTCACCGGATCTACGAAGAGCAAGGGCGCCTCGACGGTGACAGCGGCGGCCGAGACCCTTCGTCGCGGTTGTGGTTCGGCGGCGGCTCCTCTCCCACAGCTCTCCCCCAAGGTCAAGCTCGGGATGGGCCACAACGGCCATGTGGTGAGCTCGCTGGTCACTGCGTACGCTGCTGGGGGCGGCGAGCGTGCTCAGAGAGCTCGGGGTGGAGAACACGTTGGTTGATATGTAAGCAGAGTGTGCTGATATGAACTCAGCTTGGAAGTTGTTTGACGGCATGCAAGTGAGGAGTGTTCGGAGGCCAGGCTGATGAAGCAAGAGACCGGTTTGATGGTATGCCTGAGAGAGAGACAGTATCATGGATCGCGATGATTGATGGTTATGAGCAGGCTGCTCAGTTCAGGAAGGCATTGGAAATGTTCCATGAGATGCAGCATAGCAATGTGAGTGCAGAACTGTAGATGAGTTCACCTTGGTGAGCATGCGTGATCACAGCCGATGCAAAGCTAGGTGAGGATGGGTGTGTTAGCACTCTTTGGATCATCTAGTTGTAGATCAGTGGGGTTTCAATGGGTTTCTCGTAGTAATGGTGTGAACGGAGAGGGACAGAGAGGGAGATGAAGAGCTAGGGTTAGGCACTGACCATCCATTGAGTAGGGGATCCAGCCATCAGGTTCATCGGTGAAGTTCTGCGCTAGGCAGCGACGGTCGGAGAAGAGAGAGCGATGCAGTGAAGACCGTGGTGGCGCAGTGCAGTGGCGGCGGCGGTGCTTCCCGTCACTGGCTGCGCCCCTCTGTTTGATCAGAGTAGGGTTTCTAGATGGGGCGTACGGCTCAGGCGAACCTCGTACTGAGAGCCGCCGACCCCACCTCTATTTAATGCACAGTGTGATGGGGCCCGCCAGCCATAGATGGACTGGGCGCCTCCGATCAGAGCGCGAGGTCAAGGCCCAAGTGGCCGTTGGGCCACTGTGGTTGGGAGATCAAACCAACATTCTCCCCCTTGATCTCAACTCATACTTTAACTTTAAACTTTGACTTTAATCCTTTTCACTTTTATTTGTTCCATCACAGATTAGTGCATAGAGCATGCTTCATCGTCACGGTCAATCGCCGATAGACTTAACAACTACAATACACATCTCTGTTCTGAAACAGATTCTTTAACTTTGGGCCCTTTATTGTCCGGAAATCATAGGCTATACCATAAACCCATGTCGACTGTGTGTTCTCCAAACACACTGGGTGGTAAGCCTTTTGTACGCGGATCCGCAAGCACTTGCTTGTTACTTATATGTTCAATACTTTTAGTATGATTCCGGACTTTCTCCTTCACAACGTACAACTTTAACGTCAATGTGTTTGGTAGCACACTTGACTCGTTGTTATAGGAGCGAACTACTTAAATGGTTATTGCTGTTGTATACCATTATCAATTCCAGGTGTAAGTTCTTTTAACCACTTCGCCTGTCCTTTAAGCCTCATATCAAGCTATACTGTGGGTATGCATCTTTGATGACACCACAACTGTTTCTTTGGAGCTTTTCCACAATAAAACTCTAACTGCGAGTGTTAGCTACTATGTGGGTTTCACTAAACATCTCGCCAAAATTTAACATTTGTACCCACAATTATTTGAGAGTACTTATTCTTTCTTACTCACCATGAAGCCTATAAATCTTTGCACAATTGTAAAACATTCTCAACTCCATTCCAGTGATCTATATCTGGACTGGACTTCTGCCAAAACATCCCAGATACATGAACTATGTCAGGGTAAGTTCTTACTTATAAGCATTCATTAAGCTTCCAACAGTTGAAGCATATAGGACGTCCTTTCGATCGATCTCACATTCGTTCTTGGAACACTGAAAGTTCCAAAAACTATTACCCTTAACTATAGGAACAGGCGCAGGTATATGCTCATATATACTTTATTTCTTTAGAATCTTCTCTAAGTATACACTTGAGATAGTTCTAATACCCCTTTTCCTTTTGTCTCGGTAAGTTCCAATTCCTGGAACGAATGACGCTTTACCAAGATCATTCTCATTGAAATTTGAGGACAAGATCTATTTCTTCTCCAACAGTAGATTAACACCACTATTAGCGAGTAAGGTGCTACCCACATGCAGGATTAGAAAAATAAATTTCCCATGTTTAAACTTTGCATAAATACAATTGTCCTCTACATTCTCTTTAAAACCCAAACTTTCTTATTGTACTGTCAAACTTCAAGTACCAATGTCTTGAAGCTTGCTTTAATCCATAAATGGATTTCTTCAGGCAATATTTCTTACATTCTTTTCCTTCCACGACAAAACCTTTTGAGTTATGCCATATAAACTTTTCCATACAAATCCCCGTTGAAGAATGTGTCTTTACATCTTTTGATGTAATTGTAAATCGTAATGTGCCACTAACACCATTATAATTCTAAAAGAATCATTGCATGCTCATTATAATATATTCCTTCTCTTTGTGTAAATCATTTCACCATAAGTGGCGCTTTGTAGCTTTCAATATTCCCTTTTGATATCTTTCTATATTCCCTTTGGAGTCACCTTTGTATTGTAGACCCATTACAATCTACTATTTTGGCTCCATTGAGAATTTCTTCTAAGTCCCACACATCGTTGGTATTTATCAATTTTATTTCATCTTCCTTTGCTTCTTGCCATTTAGACGAGTGAACGCCTCTCATGGCTTTTCAAATGAGGTGAAATTATCCTCCATTTGAATTTCTTTCTTATTCTTTGAGACCTTCTGGGGCCTCGTGGCACTTCTTTCATATGGGGCTATTGTTGCTCTTTATTGCCAAAAGGCAAATGTTCTATAGCCTCCTGTATCATAAGATCCTTGTTTACTTATTCATCTTCTTTAAGAGCTAACATCAGGTGTTGTATATGTCATACAACATCAATATGTATTAAGCAATTTATTGCTCTAAACACTGTAGTGGATATGTAATCCTACTTCTGTTCAAGCTTTAGGTATCTACATACCATGCTCCCCCAGATTACTCCATCTTCTGTAAAGATGGTGTATCTTCAAATTTCTTATTTTAGGTTTAATCTGCTAAAAACTCATATGGCGTCATCCAGTATAAATACTAGCTGACTATGCTATCTTCCTATCGGAACTGTAAAAGATCCAGGAATTTAGCTATTTCTTTACTTTAGGGGTATCATTATTATGACCGTCTTACTCCCTCAACGATCACATTCATCTTTTATAGATTACTTTTACCTTCAATGCATAGTATGCATTGCATTATCTGAAGTATAGGGAAGTATCTTTCTTAATTGTCTTTCTTAATTAATCTTACATTTCTCCCCCTTGAAATGTGGTATGAACTTTTCTACCATAATTTCGAAAAACATTCAGAACTCTTGTTAACGAGGAAATTTTGATTACTTACTTCATCCACATGATTACATCATGCAAACAAAATTCGTATGGGAGTACATTTTCCTCATTACATTTCAAAACTCAACTTAGTCTATTATTATCAATACTTCTGCAAGTCACGCTTGCATATCATTCTTATCTTTTGGTTCATATGCAACTTTCTTTTGTTCTTAAACTCATTGAGTACTTAATGACCATGACACAATCAGAGTGTACGGTCAATTCTAGGATAGCATAAGAGCTACCTCAAACTTCTCTCCATGTATGGAATACACTTAGAGCACATGAGTCATCGTATCCTTCTCCCGTCATGCGGGATAAGTACTATGCCAACTTTACCCCGCCATGCGGGTATTTTCTCAAACTTTTCCCGCCACGCGAGACAATTCCCTTGAACCAACATAAATGCCAGGATTGGCTCGTGTTCAATCATCAAATTCAGAAACAAATCCGAATATTCTTTTAACACACATATTTAATCATGTATATGACTTTTACAACTCTCATAAGTAAAACTAAAAATAAATTCTTCTTCACAGAGAGTACATAAAAGACATTTATCAATGAAGACTCTCATTGATCTATCTCTTTTCTTGGATCAATATCCTAGAATTCTTTTCTTTTGAAGCCATTCTTTAAAGAGAACATAGTCCCTTAAGCAATGATATTCTTTCATACATACCTTGCCCTTAGGCATTTCATTATCTGAGTCACAAGTACCCAGCTCATTTCTCTTACTGCCTTCAAGAATGAAAGCATAGAAGTCTTTTGTCTGAAAAAATATTCAACAATAATGCTCATTAAACTTTGAAATCTTTATGTTCTATTCTATATCACCGTTGGGCAGAAATAGAATAAAACATCATTCTTCTACATTAATTCCACATCACCGTTGGGCAGAAATGGAATTAACGTATAGAAATTCAATAATGTTGAAAACATAGAACTGTTCCTCAAAATTAAATTCTCCCGTTGGTTCGAATTTAATTAGAAGATAATCAACTTCATTGCTGCGGAAACATGAAAATACATTTTTCTAGTTTAAGAGCATTCTTTGATCTTTATCTATTCTCTAAAAAATTGGTCACTTTGATGCAAAATTTATCAGAGATTTAAACATTAATCATAAAACTCAAAGAATTATAATATTGTTATCATCAACGTTGGTCAGAAAATAACAATACCATAATTTAACTTTAAACTTAAACTCATAAATAAACTTATAATATTGTTATTATCAACGTTGGTCAGAAAATAACAATATTATAATTTATCTTAACTATCAATCGACTATTCCTCCAATTAAAATTTTCCAGCTGGTTCTAATTTTAACTGGAGGATAAACTTTTCATCATTTACTGAATAACTATAACTGCTCTTCAAATTAGAAGACAATAAACCTTTAACTTTGCAGCGGAAACTTGACAAAATTTCTTTTTCCACTTTTCAAAAGCATTTTTCTGTACTTTTCTACTCTTTGAAAATTCTAACATGTTGGTGCAGAAATTATCAGAGATTTTAAATCATTCTTTGGATGAAATCATTGAAATCTGCTTCTGAAAATAATAAAATAATTCTCAATCACCACTGTACATTACCAGGCTCATTCTTTTCTTTTCTCGGCCCAAGACAGCAGAAGCTGGCTCGGCCCAACTAAACATTCAGCCCGGCCCCTCTCCCTCGCGCACACGCACTGCTTGCCCAGGCCGCAATGTGGGCCTGGGCCGGCAAAGTACCACGACAGCGCGCCCTGCCTGGGCCGCGATGCAGCCCGCTCAATCTCGGCCGTCCGTGCGCATCCGACGGCCGAGCGCGCATCTAGGGCGAACAAAAAGCGTCGGGCCGCCCGCGATGCAGAAACCCTAGCTTCATTTCCTCTTCTCCCTTTCTTTTTCGCGCGTCTCTCTCTCTCAGCAGCGCGACGCATTTCGAGCGACAGCGAGCCGCGCCGGAGGAGAAGACAAAGACGGCGCCACCGCGGGCCCTCTTGCCGGCGAGCGCACTCCCCATCAGGAGAGTGCGCCGCCGTCAAGCGGCACCGTGTCGGCGCCCTATACCCGTACCAGCGTGGATGCACCTCGGCGACGAACACTGGCACGGTCCGGTCTTTCCCGCATGACGGCGGAGATGGCAGCGGTAAGGTAAGCCATCGGCCTTGCTTTTCTTTTTCCCCTTCTGTGTTTCTGCTTGTTTGGATCTTGCTTCTCTCGGTTTTGACCGATTTGGGGATGGGGATTGGATCTAGGGTTAGGGTTTTGGTTCCTATTCTTCTTCCCCTAGTTCGAGTCACGGGTTTAGGGTTCGGATCAAGCGATCTTGAGGCTAAGCCCCTTCTATCTTCACCTAGTTAGGGTTAGGGTTAAGGAACCCCTTCAGTCTGCTCAGATCCGAAGGATCTAATCTATTCTTTTCTTTGCTGTTCTTTTGATTCTCTTCCCGCGCGTCAGCAAGCCGGCGGTGGGTGCTCCATCCCGCGTGAGGCGATAGTGACGGCGGCAGGGAAGCCCTGGTAAGACTTCCCCGGACCGCTGTCCATTTCTTTTCCCTTCTGTTAGGGTTAGGGTTATGGGTACCCCTCCCATTTGTCTCTATTCTTTGCGAGGATTAGGGTTTCTACTTCTTCCGATTTAAAAACCGTTCATCTTCCCCACGCGGTTCTTCGTTCTCTGTCTAGATCCGAATGGATCTAGTCTATCTTTTCTTTTCTAATCGGTTTCTAGCCACTGACAAGATCCACACACTAGATCGATGTCTCTGATACCATTGTTAGCACTCTTTGGATCATCTAGTTGTAGATCAGTGGGGTTTCAATGGGTTTCTCGTAGTAATGGTCTGAACGGAGAGGGACAGAGAGGGAGATGAAGAGCTAGGGTTAGGCATTGACCATCCATTGAGTAGGGGATCTGGCCATCAGGTTCATCGGTGAAGTTTTGCGCTAGGCAGCGACGGTCGGAGAAGAGAGAGCGACGCAGTGAAGACCGTGGTGGCGCAGTGCAGTGGCGGCGACGGTGCTTCCCGTCACTGGCTGCGCCCCTCTGTTAGATCGGAGTAGGGTTTCTAGGTGGGGCGTACGGCTCAGGCGAACCTCGTACTGAGAGCCGCCGACCCCACCTCTATTTAATGCGCAGTGTGACGGAGGCCCGCCAGCCATAGATGGATTGGGCGCCCCCGATCAGGGCGCGAGGTCAAGGCCCAAGTGGCCGTTGGGCCACTGTGGTTGGGAGATCAAACCAACAGGGTGATGGTTTACATGAACAGGCAACGGATTAAGATGGATGCTTCATGTGCTTTCGTCAATAATGCGCTCATAGACATGTATTCCAAGTGTGGCATCAAGAGAGTGCATTGGATCTTTTCAAGACAAGTAACACAAAGATAAAATGTATTATTTATATTGACGATTTAAAAAAGTTTTGTAATGGTGTTCATCTTATTTAAGCTTATTTATTTTCTATCAAATAGCAACACAATGGTATACAAAATAGTGTTAATGATTGAAGCTTGTTGGAAAGATGTCGAGTGCGCATTTGGTGTGCTGCAATCATGCTTTGATATTGTTCGTCGACCAGCAAGGTTATGGAAGCAAGGGGACGTTATCAACATAATGCAAGCTTGTGTTATCCTTCACAATATGATAGTGGAAGATGAGAATGATTCAATTAGAGAAGTCTTGGATTTGAATGAGAATCCAAGTGCGACGATAGTGCTCCCACCTGAAGTGCGTACAAGTGACAACCCTAATCCTACCTTCGCAGAGGTACTTCGTAGAAATTCCACTATCAAAGCTCGATCAACACATAGAAAACTCAAGAAGGATCTAATCAAGCACATATGACAACGCTATGGAAACAAAGGAAATTAGATAAAAGACGTTGCATCTATATGAAATATAATTATTATATTGATGGTTTTTAAAAATATTGTAATCATGTTGCTCTTATTTATCCTTGATATATTTTCTATCAAATAGCCATATAATGATATACAAAAATTTATTTATAGTTGATTCTAACTACATGCAAAGCATTAAACAGTTTAGAGACGGACCTCCTGTCTGTGGGTTGTATGACCTGTCTTTATATCTGTTTGTACGATAGATTCGAAGCGCTTAGAGACGAACACCCATATATGGGTTGTACATGCCTTAGCGTCCCAGAATATGCTGGACGCCAGGACACGCCCCGCTGCTCGTGCATGATGCTCGCGGCTGCCAGCTACTCGGTGTTTGTTGCTTGCTCACTGCACCGGGTGTCAGGTTTGGTTGGGCTCTTTGTGGGCTGAGGCTGCCTTCTTGTCATGATAGGTCGGGATATGGGTTCGGCCGTCCAGGTGGGTTAGGCATCTAGGCGTTTGGCCCAACAACAGCTCCCAAACCTCTCTGATTTTTTCTGAATGTCTCTAACTGAACATTCATAGCAAGCAGTAAACAATGTAGCAAATTAGGACATGGCTAAATCAGTTGCAATGGTATATGGTAGATTAATTGGGCATGGTAAAGGCACGGTTTTGGATGCTATGCTACCAAGCCCAAAAACGTAACAGACCAGACACGCTTTAATTTGTCTATTTAATTTGCAAGTAGTACAAGGTGCTAAAAAGGGAAGCTTGAGCAAAGCTCAACACACCGCTACAAAATACAAATTTGCATTCACCCGGAACACAATGAAATAAGGAGTTCAGGCTGCACGGAATCATATATGTATGCGGATCGCCGTCGCCGCCTCCTGCCAAAATGCCAAACGGAGTTAGTGTTTTTCGTGCCGTTTGTTCCTCCACTACTTGTAATCTTGTATATGTGGAACTGAGCTGAATGAGAATGCATGTAAGCTCTACTATAAATGCACAAGACTTGTGCACCTTCTACATAATTTGTTACAATTAAATTTCATAGTCCTCAATCATGACAACTTACTTTGGTATAATAGTATAACAAATTATTTGTATTATTAATGCCCTCCCATCGGGTCTAAATAATGGCTTTGTTGTTTCCTCAACTTAGCATGCATACGTGGCCCGGTGACTGATTAATTACAATGGAGAACTGCTCCAATACTCCTCCTTCTAAAGATAGCGCGGATCTAAAAAAAAACTCTAGCTAGATAATTAATTTTTTCTTAATTGTTTTTTTCTTGGGTCCCGCATGGGCCTGAGCCTGATGAGCCCGTGTCCAGCCTTGACCCAAATCCATACACATGCCATCGTCTCACGCAGGAGTAGCGGCCGGAGACCCGGAGTAGTTCTAGAGTCGTTCTCGTTACAATATAAGCATCGCGACTGTAGATGCGTGCTCGAGGTCTATTGACTATGTAGGGGACAGTCAACACTTGTCGTGGCTCAGAGACGACGATCATTCGTGGGGTTGCGCCTGCCTGCATCCGGCACCTGTTGTTTCTCAGTGCCTCAACCAACCATGCTAAATGTGACTAGGCAGGCTTACACTGTTCTTCCCGTCCAAGACCTCCTGATGTCTTCCGTTCCCAGAACACACACACGCACATTCTATGTCTCTCAGCATTTCGATCGACACCTCTATATATGCTAGCTATATAGCATGCCGTCAAGCAACGGCCACTCAAACAAATGACGACGGTGCAAAATGAGACCAGGTAAAGTGTGTATATATAGAGGCATGCAGCCAGGGCCAAATTAAATGCTGCGCCAAGACAAGAGTTGGTGAGCCGGGGGAGGCTACAGATGAATTGCACGATGAGTAAAAGTAGTCTTCTCTCTAGAGTAACTGCAGTACTAATCCTTCCACTAGTCATTCTTAGGATCGTCTAGGAGTAGATCTAGTGGGTGAGTCCTTTTCAATTCAGGATAAACAAGCCTAGATCCGACCTAGAACATGAACTAGAGAGAGAGACGGGTGCAGAGGTAGCTGACCATCGGTGGGTTTGGCAGAGGAGCTCGCCATGGCGACGGTATCGATGGTGAGGTCAGTGAAGAGAGTTAAGCGCAGTGCAGGGCGGTGGCGTCCCGGCGGCGGCGAGGCAGTGGAGCTATTCGTCGCTGGCAGCGCCTCCCTAGATCGGTTAGGGTTGTGGGTGGGGTTGCTGGCGGCGCAGTAAACCTCGTACCGAGTGCCCCGGCCCCCCACCTCCTTTTATATGGCGCTGTGTGATGGGGGCCCACCAACCATGGCTCGGTTAGGCGCCTCCGACCAGGGCGCAGATCAAGGCCCCGACTCGATCGTTGGACCGAGTCGGAAGGAGATCAACCTAACATTCTCCTCCCTTGATCTCACTTTTCAACGTGAACTTAAATGCTTTATCTTTTTCCATTCCATCACAGATTAGTGCATAGAGCGTGCCTCGTTATAACAGTTAGTACCATTGGATTAACAACTACAATACACCTCTCTGTTTTGAAACAGATTCTCAACTAGGCCCTTATTGTCCAGGAATCATAGGCTTTCCCGTAAACCTATGCCGGCTAAGTGTTCTCTGACACATTGGGCGGTAAGCCTTTTGTAAGCGGATCCGCAAGCATTTTCTTTGTACTTATATGCTCGAGACTAATAGAATGATCCCAGACTTTATTTTTCACAACATAAAACTTTATGTCAATATGTTTGGCAGCACCACTTGACTTATTGTTGTGAGCATAACATACTGCTGGCTCATTGTCGCAGCACAATTTGAGTGGCTTATGAATGTCATCGAACACTTTCAACCCAGGCATAAATTTCTTTAGCCAGTTCACCTGCCCCGTTGCCTCATAACATGCTACAAACTTGGCATACATCGTGGACGATGCAGTGATGGTTTACTTGGAGCTTTTCCACGATATAGCTCCCCACATGAGAGTAAATACATAGCCTGATGTGGATTTTATATCATCTACATCTCCCGCAAAATCCGAATCTGAATACCCCTCTATATGGAGGGAATCAGATCTTCTTTACGTTAGCATGAGACCTTTTGTGCCTTGCAAATAACGCAAAGCTTTCTTTACCATTCTTCAGTGTTCTATTCCTGGATTACTCTGATATCTGTCAAGTATCCCAATAACAAAAGCTAAGTCAGGGAATGTACATACTTGAGCATACTGTAAGCTTCCTATAGCTGAAACATATGGAACCGTTTTCATTCGATCGATGTCATATTGGTTCCTGGGACATTGGAATTCCCCGAAACTATCGTCCTTGACTATAGGAGCAGGTGAAGGCTTACACGCATGCATACTGTATTTCTTTAGAACATTTTCTAAGTATGACTTTTGCGATAATCCTAAAACCCCCTTTCTTCTATCTCAGTGAATCTCTATCCCTAAAACAAACGAAGCTTCACCAAGATCTTTCATGTCAAAATTTGAGGACAAGAAGTTCTTCGTGTCTAGTAGTAGATTAACATCACTACTAGCGAGTAAGATGTCATCCACATACAAGATTAGGAAAATGAATTTCCCATTCTTGAACTTTGTATAAATGCAATCGTCCTCTACATTCTGTTTAAACTCAAACTTCCTTATCGTTCCATCAAACTTTAAATACCACTATCTAGAGGCTTATTTTAATCCATAAATGGATTTCTTCAGACGACATCCGATACGTTCTTTTCCTTTTACGACAAAACCTTTTGGTTGTGCCATATAAATATTTTCATTAAAATCCCCGTTAAGGAATGCCGTCTTTACATCCATCTGATGTAATTCTAAATCGTAGTGGGCCACTAACGCCATTATGATTCTAAAAGAATCCTTGCATGAGACTGGAGAAAATGTCTCATTGTAATCTATTCCTTCTCTTTGCATAAAGCCTTTCGCCACAAGTTGCGCTTTAAATCTTTCCACATTCCCTTTAAAGTTATATTTAGTTTTGTAGACCCATTTACAACCTACTGTCTTGGCTCCTTTAGGAATTTTTTCTAAGTCCCAAACATTGTTGGTACTCATTGATCTCATTTCATCTTGAATGGCTTCAAGCCACTTTGACGAGTGAGCGCTTCTCATGGCTTCTTCAAATGAGGTGGGATCACCCTCTATTTAAAATTCTTCACATTCATAGACTTCGTAGTTGTTGGTATATTTTAACGCACACAGATAAATCAGTAAGCATATGGATACCGTTGTACATTTTACCTAGAAGTATTCCAAGTATTGTATCCACAGGGAAACATGTGAGACTTACTATGGTCTAACTTAACTAAGGGTAGCAACAAGGTTAGGATAAATAGGAGCGTAGAGAGAAAAACTAAGGTTCTCTAATTCTGACTTGGGTAAGCTATGTCTTCTACTATTCAACTAGGTCATTACTAGGGAAAGACACTAGCAGAGGATGCTTTCCTTCGCAACCACGTCCTACGTGCCCTTACAAATGGGAGGTGGACTACAGAGGATTCAACGAGGCTATAAGAGTCACCCTCGCGAGCTACCACTGATCCAGAATGCAGGATGCATCTACGATTAACCTAAGTCTAAGCACCACGCTTACACTTATGATTAATACTTTACTCCTCCTAGGAAGAGAATAAAGCACTCAAAAGAGTCGCAAACCTGATGAACAATATAAACAAGATGCTTACTTGAATCAGAAGTTGATTACCATAGAAATCTCAGAGGCAAGCTCAGATAGAACTTGGATCCGCCAAGGCACAAGCCGTAGAGAGAGCACCGATAGGCCTACACCTCCTCCAAACTCTTCCCTCATTCTCTATCTCACTATTTCTATTTATAAAACTAGATCCTAAAGAGGACTAATTTTCTCTTGATAGCTAGCTCTGATCCTGACGAGGAGAATATGAATTAGGGTTTCATGATGACTTCAGGGAGGGTGGCAGGGGCTGATATATATAGGCCGGAGCATCAATTCTGGACCCTCGGATCAAACCAACTTAAAGGACGGCATAGATGCAACCTAGGAGGCGGTGGCAAACCGACGTATGAAGGAGGGGCTGACAGGTGGGGCTAGCTGGCCCCACATGGTAGCCACCTGCCCTCCGCTTCGGTGGTTTACCTTCTGGAGTCTTCTAGAGTCTTCCCACGTTGATTTCGCTACGGATAAACATGATTTACTTTGACGAATAGGTCCTCCTTGTCGGTTTTCTGGATAAACCCTGCTAAAAACATAAATTCACCAAAACTCATGGAATTTGTCAGTTTAAACCCCTAAACCTATCTTGGTGATCATTTTCATGCATTGATATAAGTTATGTTGACGATTTATAATTGATGTTAATGACCGTCAACAAGCTCCCCCACACTTAACCTTTGCTAGTCCCTGAGCAAAGCCAAACTCAGCAATGGATTAGGAGTTGCTACAATGCTTTCACTCCTCAAAAGTACGCATGCGTTCAAACAAGAATTCTTCTCTGGATTAGAATAAACTATTATGACTTTCAAACTTACCCATATTAACTTCAACCATGGGGCTTTTTAGCCTTCACTTAGGTCTTGAGCAATTGAAAGATAGGATGATCAAGTCAAGCACTATGTCTCAAATTCTTTGCTCAACCATCATTCTAGAGTTTTTATAAATTTTTAAAATAAAACTCAGAGATTCCATTGTATGACACTCTGAAGTCTCTCAATATATATGGTACTTGTGGATTCTCACTAAGGCAATAAAGATGTTATGCCCCTTTTTTCTTCCTACAACTAAAGCTTATGTGGAGTTCATAGGTAGAGAGAAAGCTAGGGCATACTTACAATGCATATATTGTAAAGTCAAACCTCGGATCCAAAGAGAGTTGAGTCATACAATCAAATCAAGATGTGCATGTATGTGGAATATATGGGGGCTAATCCTAATTCTACTTTGCTCCTTAAAAGCTTATCTTTCTTTTGAAACTTGGAAACAATTGCTAGAGAGCAGGGGCTATCTTATTCATCTCTTTTTTTTCTAGGCGGGCATCTAAGTACCCATTGTTTTCGATATCTCGGACACTTGTCCATTTTTTCTCAATTTTTGTCTTTATCTTCCCTTTTTTATGAATAACTTTTGCATAGCCCCATGCCTCTTTTCTGCAACAAAACTTTAGAGAGATATCAACAAGAACTTGGAGCATTTATTTGTTGGATGGAAAACCTATCAAGCATATTTTTGTGTTCACTCCTAGTGTAGGAGTAAAACATTTTTGGGTGGATCTAGATGGAAGGCATATTTTTGCGCCTACCTCCAGTGTAGGAGTAGTGCATATGTGGGTGGTGCGTACGTGATCTTGATTTTAAGAGCATGACAAACCTCTCATAAGGGTCAACAAAGCTTGACTGAACTCAATGCAAAGCAAGCAACATATATGAGTGGAAGTTTACCTAGCCTAAATAACATGTATGGCTTTGGTAGGAATTCAAGCTTTGTCAAACAGGAACTCATCATGTAGTATTTTTGTGTTTTTCAAAAGATAAATTTCCAGAACTTTAGTGTCACTTAAAAAAAGATAAAATGCAGCTCAGACCTTCTCATATCATATCCATCAATTACCTAGAGTTAGATCAAGCATATGCTACCCACGAGTTTCAAGTTTAGAGTAAATCTTTATATCAAAATAATCTTATCCAAAACTCGAGAGAATTCGAGGCTAAAAGCTAGGTACTTGAAAGGAATTACAACAGAGCAACTATTTATCATTTTCATTTAAGAGATCATTCTGAGTCCTCTTTATTTGCTAATCAACTCTTAAAAATAGAAATTAAAGCAAACTAGACACACAACTTTCACATATTATTACTGTAACTATATATATTTATTATGAGGATAACTTTTTATTTTGTTTTCATTCATCAAATTTTTTAACTATATAAAAAAACTAAAAATTAAAACAAAAGGAGAAAGAATACTTACCTAGATACATGGGAGTGCTTCTCCCCCAAGCTAGCTCTTTCGGCGAGGGTTCGGTGTCTTAAGTCCTTCGAACCGGACTTCTCCTTGTGAAGTTCATTGATCAAGTACCTTGGTTCGCTCTAAAGATGAGGATTCTTGTGATGACGCCTCTAATGGTGATGTCATCTTCTTCTGTCAAACCTGTCTTGGTTTTGAGTTTGATTTTGGTTTGACATGTTCAGGACCTTCACTTGTAGAAATTGGGGAGTCAACTGTCTTCTCCCACACTTTGCTTGAAGTATGTCCTACTCATAAAACAAGGTAGAGATCAAGTGCATGTGCTCTATTGGTGGGAAAACACTAACATAACTAAAACTTTACTTATTCTTCTCTAACCTTAGGCACATTGAACAAGATGAAGTTGCTGTTGTGTGTTTTGTTCAATTATGTCATAGGTGATAAGATCAAAAGGTTGAGCATGAGTGTAGCATTTAAGTAAATTTGGCAAAAAGGGTTGAGTTTCTTAACCTTGGAAGGATTGTCTATCTATAAATATTTACATGATTATGACTATCATCTTCCAGAGATAAGATGTGCAAAGTTTTAGATCATTTGGTTAAGGCTATGAGATCAAGAAAATGGTGCTAGGAACAAGCTCGAAGAACTAAACATGTTGAGTTAGTCAAATTGGATCGAGTAAGTTGTGACTCAAACATGTTTGTTTATTATTTATGTGCCTACCAGAATCAAGGGAAAACTATTTTAAATTATGGCCATTTACCTTTGGATGTTACCTTTGTCATTGGGGCGTGGTAGCACCATATGATGAAGGGTAGATGACTCGTGATGATCCTTTCCTTTTTGCTTGAGGTTTTCCTTGTTCGGCTAGCCTCGCAGCTTGAGTTGTTCATGAGCTTCTTATCTCCTAGGTTGCACTCCTTCTTTCTTATCCTTTTGTCATGCCATCTTTCTACTCTTCAATCTTTTGACAACCTATTAGACCTTTCGCCTCACTCATTGTTTTATGCCTACAAAGGATTAGTGGACAACACATACCCGAAGGAATATACAATTTTGAAACACAGGTTGTTTGTCCAGAATTTTGTAGTTTTCATCTATGCTAATGAAAAGATGGTTTTAGGATTACTTTAGCATAGATTTTGTTTATCATATTGTATACAAGCATGGCTCAAGGCAAAGGTAACTTGCAACAGAAGACAAAGTGAATGAATTTTAATACTTATAGTTCTTCCATCCATGATGAATGAACTATGTCTTCTTTGCACAATGTTATTGGAGTTCATCACGTGCCTTGCTTCATCTCTGATTTGAATTCATCTCATGACTTACCCAAATTGAATTGAGAGTTTTCTACATGGGTTAGTCCAACAAAATATCTAGTATCTGCTAAGGCAATTTTTAGTTCAATAACCAAACTGAACTCCATGTCTAATTTGATTAAGGAAGGCATTTTAACCTAAGCACCTCGCTTAATTTAAAATGCCATTGGAAGTATGTCGAGTACTTCCAAACCAAAACTTACTATGGCAGACAAAGGTAACATGAAAGCACTATAGAGATTTACTTAAATGGAGATGAAAGAACACGATTGTTATTTAACAAATTGAGCATGGCTTGAAGGTAGAGACAACCAAAATTAGCAACATGGCATAAGATTTTTTTTTTCAGAGAAGGTTATCCCCCACACTTGAATTTTGCAAGGCAAAATCAAGTTTGGATGGATATGATTCAACGTTGCTTGATAATTGGTTGGACATACCTTGAGTCATCATCCTTCATTCTTTTTGCTTCAAACCTAAAATGGTTAGTGACAAAAATGCACGAAGGAATATTTTCACAACTATGTTTCTATGCTTATTTCACAAGGGTATCACAACAGAAGGTGAAAACTCATATTATGTTCTGAAAGTGCTTGTTTTAGGACAAAAGCTCGTCCTTGAGAAACCTTCAAATTGTTTCTAATTAGTGAAGTGGTTTCCCCTCCAACACACAATCTTCATGTACCTGTCTCAAGATTCATGCCAACGAGATTTGCAATATTTATGATAAACATATGCATCTACAACCACCCTTTCAAAGTCTTTATGAACAGAAAGCACGAGGGGGTTGAAGATCTCATGTGTGGCAATGTTGGAGAGGCCAATTAATTCAGGAGATTTCTCATGTGAGCATAGATTTGATGAGGTTTTTATGAAATAACTTCCATGCTCATCGATGTCATCTTCCTTTTCAAGCTCCAAGGGTGTTTCTTCATGAATGTCTATAGGCAAAAACATTGTCTCCATCATTCCATGCCTATGACATTCATTGGACGTTTTATTGTCCAAGATTTCCCATGGATTGGTGGCTCTCGGGTTGATCTCGTCTAAGGCCTCCTCCAAACTTGGATGAGTCATGTTTGTAAAAGAGATTGATTTAAGCTCACTGTTTGAATCTATACCAAGTTTGGATTCTACCCATAAGGCTTCGTCCTTGTTCATCCATTCTTTAGCAATGGCATATGAATTCTTAATATATTCCATCCAATTCTTAATACATTCCAGCCATTGTCGTTGCTCTTCTTGGTCATCCTTGTGGTCTTCATGGCTCCTATATTTTGGTTGTATTAATGGATTTCTAGGGTCATCATAAGACTTAGGAGAAAGAGCATAAAAGGGATCATCAGCGTCAAGGATGGATTGAGAGATAGGTTCAGATAAAACATCTAATGTGGGTATAGAAGGGGAGAAGATAGGAATGACTTCCAAATGACTTGGCTCTCCTTATGTCACAGTCGTGCGAGGACACCTTGCCAGCCGAGCCATCGCCCAGAGGTACTAGAGACAGCAGCTCAGCATGATGAGATCATCAGGGGCATTGCAGCGACAGAGGAGGAGCAGCTTGATGCATAGCAGGAGGATGAGGTCGAGAGCGACCCAAGTGATAGCTCAAACAATGACTATCAACCGATTCTGCAGATGGCTCCTCAACCGCATGACAAAGAGGCCAGTGGCTCTAGCTCAGCTTCACCACAACCGCCATAGACTGACCCAGCACTTCTAGCTATACTTGAGCAGATGAGACAGGACCAGGCACGCCAGGCATAGGAGACCGCACCTACACTTGCTCAGGTTTAGGCTCGACATGATGAGTTTTAGCGACAGCAGCAGGCCATGCAGCAGCACAGCTTATGATTCAGCAGTAGTTGCTTGGCTTCATGCAGCATGTATTCACTGCTATTGGGGTTGCTCCTCAGTAGTCTACACTTTAGATAGGCCAACCTACCACCACCACTCCTATGACTCTAGCTGTATAGCCTAGTGGGCTTTAGAGTCAGGGACAACCAGCTACTCAGTTTGCCTCACCTACAGAGCAGGTGTCTCAGTGGTTTGCTTCACCAGGGACAACTTAGGGTCCTCATTTTACTCCTATTGTTACAGGCTTCACTCTAACTCAAAGTTCTTAAGTGTTAGTGATGGACACCCTAATCTCCAGGAGTCTCGGTGGTACCTTCAGTGAGCTTATAGGGCAGTCTACACCTCTAGAGTTTGAAGTCCCTGTCCCTACCATAGCTGCTCCTGTCCCGCCATCTGACCCTTAGGTCTTGGTGCTTGACGCCAAAGGGGGAGAGGGAGCAAGTATGTTAGATCTAGGGGGAGCATGTGAGATGGTCTCGTTTCATTTTTTTAGTCTTTTGGGTGTGAACTTCATGCATTCACGTTTACTTTCATGCATTGCTACTTCGTGCATTCATGTTTACTTTCATGCATTGGATTATATACATGTGACGGTGAGACTTATGTGACATATGTGCTCTCTACATTGTTATATATATATGTCATGTCACCTAGATTATGCTCATTTGCTTTGCTTCCACGTTTTTACTTTGATTCAAATGAGCTTTACTTCATGTACTCATGCTTAATTCATATATTTTGAGTACACCTTGTTGGCTTGGGCCATATAAGCATATCTAACCTCTTTGTTCTTATTATCAAAAGCTTATATGAACCAAGCATGTTGAAAACCTCACTCATCTCTTTTACATACTTGAGGTTGTGTTGTCATCAATCACCAAAAAGGGGGAGATTGAAAGCATCTAGGTCTCTAGTTGGGTTTTAGTGATTAATGACGACACAAGATTACTATGACTAATGTGTGTTTTACAGAGGCAATTTGAGTTAGGTCATGGTAATGGAAATTGATTAGGCAATCATGGTTGTCATGCCCCTATCGATGGAAATCATTTCGGTTTTCAAAGGATGGACAACAAGGTTAAGGATAGACTAGTTCTAAGTGTCGTTTGGTGTTGGAGAGACACTTAGAGTAGTTTAGGACTTTGTTTTTCCTTTGGCTGTACTATTAAGGGGGTATGGACTAGTAGCTTGACCTAGGTGAGTCTAGTGGGTTAGGTGTGGTGCACACTTATCAAACCTAGCACTAGGTAGCTCAGGAATAGCCCTAAGATCAATTGGAGTCAACTTCATTCACATAGGATTTTGAGTTAGAAGTGAATGGAGGGTCAAATGACTGACTAGACACTGGTCTAGTTGTGAACGGACGCTGGAGGGTGAGTCGAATCAGTTCATTTGATCAACTGCAGTCATCTGGTACTAACCGGACGTTGAGTGGAGGAGCACCGGACGCTAGGGTGCTTGCGTTTGGTCAACTCTGGAGAGGTTCTAGAGAGCCTTTTTCTTGACCGGACGCATCCGGTGTGCGCTGACCGGATATTGGTCAGAGTCCGGTCAATCAACTATAGTCGTCTAGTACTAACCGGACGCTAAGTGTAGGTGCTGACCGGACGCTGGGGTGCCTGCGTTTGGTCCACTCCAGAGAGGTTCTAGAGAGGTTTTTTCTTGATCGGACGTGTCCGGTGGGTGCTGACCGGACGCTGGCCAGAGTCCAGTCAGAGCTTAACGGCTCTCTCTTTCACAATGGCGGGTATAACTGACCGGAGCATCCAATCAGCCCGTAGAGTGCTGATTCAGCCTCCAAACGTTATGTTTTGAATGAGGTGGTATGAATACTTACTCCACTCATCCATGGGAGGTCTCTTACCCATTTGTTCAGCTGAGAAACACCCTTTGAAGTGCAAGGGAGAGCAAGAGCCTAATATGGTGATTGAGATTTGATAATCCAAGATTAAGGACCTCATTAGTGCATAGAGAGTAGCAAGTGTGCATCCACATTTCTCATTAGGCTTTTCTTGGTTAAGTGAGAGTTTATGCTTGTTACTCTTGGTGATCGCCATCACCTAGACAACTTAGTGGTGATTGGGAGCTTGGTGATCATCCGGTGGAGCTTGTGGTTGACCCAAGTCAAGTTGTGAGTGGTTGTGGGCAATTCACCACGATAAAGTGTCAAAGAATCAGCCCATAGAGAGCACTTGATCCTTGCATGGATCAAGGAGGAGCTACACCCTTGCGCGGGTGCTTCAACGAGGACTAGTGGGGAGTGGTGACTCTCCGATATCTTGGAAAAACATCACCGTGTTCCTTTCCCTCTCTTTACTTTGAGCATTTATATTTGAGCAATTCATTTCATGTCTTTACATTCCTAGAATTGTCATGCTAGAGTAGGATTGGAACCTAGGGTGCAAAACTTTTATACGGTAGAACAGTAGAAACACATTTTAGACACAAGGGGTGAAATGGGCTAAGTGTAGGGCTTAATTATTGCAAAAATTTAGAATTAACCTAATTTACCCCCCTCTTGGGCATCTTGATCCTTTGAAGGATGCCTATAAGCTTAAGTACAAAGCCATCATTTAATTCTAATGGGAGAGCTCCAATGGCTTCTACTTCCGCTTGGGATATTTAACTTTTTACCATTATAACGGATGTCACCTCTTCAGATAGCACTCTTAAAATTGCTCCTACATATTTACCATCGAGAGAGAGCATTTGATACATTCTTGCCATTTTCGCTAACGTGGCACGCCAACTCGACCTGACAGCATAGACTGGCCATGGGAAATGACATTTTTGCCCCTCATCTATTTGTTCTATCTCTATCCCTTCCTCATTGGGGACCGTATCTAGTGGACCAGCATAGCCCAGGCGCCTAGCAACGGCATTGCAGGGTGCAGCAAAGCAAGAGAGAGACCGAGAGAGTGAGAGAGCTCACAAGCCTCACACCCTCCTCCTTCACCCCTCATGCACCGCAAGAAGCACTTGGACCAGGGTGGCGGCGGCGGTGGCAGAGGTGGCACAGAGCTCTTCATCTGCTTCACCTCCCACCCATCCGTTGCCTCTGTCGCTTCCGTCGTCGACGGCAGCACACAGTCTTCCCTCCGCCCCTTCAGCTCCTCCAAGCTCCTCAGCCCTAGCCATGGGCAGTGCTAGCGCAAGCGGAGCTGAGGCAGTGCCAGCTCCACCTCTGCACCCCTCACATAGTCACCGCCTCCGCAATAGCGGTAGCCTGTAGGTCCACGGCCGTGCTCGACGCCGACGACAATGGGGTCCATGGCGGTGGCTGACATGACATAGGGGAAGTTGAGGGCGAGGCAGCAGGGGCCATGGCCTATAGGTCCACGGCCGCGCCCGACGCCGACGATGAACATGGCGACACCTGGAGCACGCGTAGGAGCTCAAGACCGATGTGGTGCTCGTCGGGATAAGGTCGGCGAGCTCGAGGCGGGGCCTCTTGCCTCCTCTGCGGTGGCCTGGTTGCCCCACAGGCCCCTGAGAATGGTCTAGGAGGAGGAGTTCCTAATGGTGGCCTCGAACTAGTCCGCTGTGGCGATGACAACATCGGAGGCGAGCACGGGGGACCTCCCTCATGGACCATGCGGCGTGCACGGCCGTTGGGGCGCGCGAAGAGCTCCCTGGCAATGGCATCGAAGTCAGGTGCAGAGGCCACGAGGATTGCCGCGACGGCGATGTGGGCGGTGGCGATGGGGGAGGCGGCGATGGAGGGGGAGGCAGGGAGCAAGGCTAGGAGGTGGATGATTTTAAGAGAGGATACGGAGACCGGGTCGGCGGTGAGCTGGCGGAGGAGGACCGCACAGTGGAGGCGCGGGGTCAGGTTGGAGGGAGAGGGGAGTGCGGCGAGGAGCGCTTCGGTGGCTACGGCGGGGACGGAGGGGTTGCCTAGGATGTGGTCTTGGATGAGGGTCGCCTTCGTCGTCGGCCATGGCCGGAGCTCGAGCGAGGAAGGGATAGAGATAGAAGAAATAGGTGAGGGGTAAAAATGTCATTTCCCATGTCCGGTCTAGGCTGTCAGGTCGAGTTGGCGTGCCACATCAACGAAAATAGCAAAAATGTATCAAATGCTCTCTCTCGATGGTAAATATGTAGGAGCAATTTTAAGAGTGCTATCTAAAGAGGTGACATCCGTTATAATGGTAAAAAGTTAAATATCCCCTTTAGCTTTGACTCCATTTGCCACCTTAATGTGTCTTTCTCCTCTTTGTAGGGTCCTCCTCGTATGGAATCCCTATAATAAATTTGCAACATAAATAGTTGCCCCTGAATCAATCCACCGAGTAGATTTTGCATAACTTAAATAAAAGGACTCACCCACTAGATCTACTCCTAGATGATCCTAAGAACTAACATTGGTATCATTCGCCTACACTAGCATGTAGATCTAGATAGGGGAAGAATTTAGGAGATGATTCAAATCGATTTGAAAATTCTCCAAATCCTAACCCTAACCCTAGTAGAAAAGCGGGAGAAGGAGGGGACCTACCCGATTTCCCTCACCGCCGGCCATCGTCGACGCCGAGCGGGAAGAAAGACCGCGTCGCCGTTTCATGGGGGTGCGCGAAGACCGGCCGAGCCGTGGGCTCACCGATGCTCCGATGATCCACGTGCAGACGCCTAGGGTGCCGTCGCTAGACCGCTCGACGTCGGTGCGCTCCACTCAGGGCGAGCACGCACACCACCGAGGGGACCGGCACCGGCGCCGGCATCTTCCTCCGGCCACCGCTGCTCCTCCGTCGTTCGCTTGCGCGGCTGAGAGAGAAAGGGGAGGGAGAGAATGACTTAGGGTTTAGGGGGAGGTCGGTCGCGAGCGCCTTTTGTTCCGCCGAGATGCGTGGACGACCGTTGGATTGCAATCAACGGTCAGTAGTGATCGGGCCGGATTAGGCCTAGGCGGGATTGCGAAATCCCGGCCCAGGCCCGGGTTGTGGCCTGGGCGCGGGGAGGGCGGCGCGCGCGGCTAGGCTGCGGTAGCGCGCAACGCGCAATGGGCTTTCGGGCCAAAATGCACAGTAACAGTTTAAATTTAGTTTTATTATTTTCAAAAGCAATTTTTAGATGAATTTTAGTCAAATTTGAAGGTGTAAATCTCTGTCAAAATTTAAACCAACGGAATAATTTTTCAGAGACTAGATGAGTATAGTAAAATGCTTCTAAAAAGTAGATAGATTTCTTTTTCATGTTTCCGCTGCTAATGATGATGGTTACTATCTTCCCATTAAATTCGAATCAACGGGAGGATTTAATTTTGAAGAGTAGTTATAATGTTTAAGTTAAATTATGGTATTATTATTTTTCTGACCAACGTTGATGATAACAATATTATAAGTTTATTAATGAGTTTGACCATGCATTAATTCTATTTCTGTACAACGATGATATAGAATTAATGTAGAAGCATATTGTATGTTTTAATTTTGACCAACGTTAAATTACGGCATGCAATTATTATTTTAACTGTTTCTCACTTTCTCTGACGTTGTGTCAGGCTACAACCCAATGACGTTTATCTCGTCCATTCTGCCTCTCAATGGAAGCAACTATAACGTATGGCGAGAGAAGCTTGACATAGCACTTGCGCTGTCCGACAATGATCTAGCACTTATCTCTCCGTGTCCCACTGAGCCAGTGGACCCGGTGAGGGAAGCAAATGAGACTGATGCAGCTTTCGCTACTCGACAGCGTGACCATGCAGAAGTGACAATGAAGTACGATCTTGATCATGCGAAGTGGGATAGTTCAAATTGCAAGTGTTTGATGGTGATAAAGGGCTCCATTGAGGATCCAATAAGGGGTTTGATCCCAGAATATACCACCTCCACTGAGTATCTCAAGAAGGTGGAGAGTCAGTTCACTGGCTCTTCAAAGGCTTATGCAAGGCGTGGCAGAGGAGCTCGCCATGGTGACGGTGTCGGTGGTGAGGTCAGGGAAGAGGGTTGAGCGAGTGCAGGGCGGTGGCGTCCCGGCAGCGGTGAGGTAGTGGGGCTTCCCATCGCTGGTAGCGCCTCCCTGGATCGGTTAGGGTTGTGGGTGGGGTTGCTGGCGGCGCAGTAAACCTCGTACCGAGTGCCCCGACCCCTCACCTCCTTTTATATGGCGCTGTGCGACGGGAGCACACCAACCATGACTCGGTTGGACGCCTCCGATCAGGGCGCAAATCAAAGCCCCGACTTGGTCGTTGGACCAAGTGGATCCTTCGGGTTCATAGTCTATCCCATCATCGTCCTTTGGTTGTTGATCCTCATCAACTTCGGTACTGGTCCTTTCCTCTCTGTGGTCACTATATTATTAGTGCCTCCATCGTCTTCTGTAGTCACAGTCAGTCAGTCCACCAGACGTGCGCACATTATAAGGCCTTATATAGATTGCAAGTTTTTTCACTCTCTCTTAATCACATCAAATCTTTGGACACATGCATGGAGTATTAAATGTAAATAAAAAAATAACTAATTACATAGTTTGATTGTAAATTACGAGACGAATCTTTTGAGCCTAGTTAGGCCATGATTGGACAATAATTATCAAATATAAACGAAAGTGCTACAGTGCCAAATACTGATTCCTAACCCCAATCTAAACAAGGCCTAATATGAGAGTGCAATCTTAAAAAATCGTCTTCTGTAGTCCCTTCATGTTTTCATGGTAGGACGATCAAACCGTGAATGAATTATATTGACATTTTTCTTTTGCAAAACATGATAAACGCGCGCACACACTTACCTCTTGAAAGCACATGAGGCATCACCGGAAAGAGGTGCCTACCGTCTATCGAATAGAAGAACCCCGTCAGCTCTTATATAAAGGCCCGGTCTTGAGAATTCAGTGGCCTGGAGCAGAATTAAAGATCAAGGCACCTCAATATAAACATTATAGTAGTAACAATAATAAGGATTGTGTGTGTATAATGTTACTATTGGACACTTATATTGCAATATTGCATCTATAAGTAATATTCATATCAAATTAAATATTTATACATATACCATATAACCTTTTAAAATTCTTCTAGCATTTCTTGATGCAAAGTGACTGATGATTGTATACCTCTTACCTCAAATGGTCGCTGGTGATTCAAACAAATTAGTGGATACATAAAGGGGCTATTGCGTTCTTGCCCCTATTTTGAACCCCAATTATGATTTTACCCCATTTTCTTCCACTTTGTGTTTTTACTCCTGCTTTTTCAAAACGAAGGTTCAGTTTACCCCTACTCCATGAACAACAGGTAACGGTGTTAAAAAAGTTGAAAGATGACAAGTTTGCCCTTCCGAATATGCCCCTACTTTTTTGACAACTTTGTGATTGTACTCCTGTTTGATTACGTGTATATTTAAGCAACATTTCGATAGATTTGAACAGAAATTTGCCAACAAAAATTTGACAGAAAATTGCTAACAAAATTTGGCACAAATTTATCAAAATTTTGACAACATCATGACACAAAAGCAAATAGGTAGTGATTGGCCTCATGCCCTCATCTTTACTTTAACTCATTACTTCTTGCCTGCCACATGGAAGCAATATTGGATTGCAATCAAATCAATTTTAACGGTGAGCTTTCTAATCGAAGCAAATCCATCAGGCATCAGCTGCACGCAACATCTATCTATAGGCAGCCATACTATCTCAGCCATTTTGGATCAGTAGACCAAATCCCATCGGATGAAAAATTTTGTACCTAGGCAACACCAAATCATAGCTCTGGACCTGTCAGTCTCCGGCTCCATTGCCTGGCCGCACACGCCCACTCGCCGCACACCGCCCGACGGTCCTGCTATTGGCCTTCCGCCGCCACTGCACCCAGCCATCCGCTAGAGTTGAGAGACAGGCGAATCTTCGGCTCCATGGTCGGCTACTTTCACGAGACGCGCGCTCGCGACGCCGACCAAGCCGCGCGCGCCCGCGCCAAGCAGAGCCGCGTGCCTGGCTGCGCGCCCACGTCAGGCTAAGCCGCGCGCGACCACGCCGCTTCCTCCGCCTGGCCGCACGTGCCCGCTCGCCGCGCCCGCCCGACGGCCCGACGTTGCCCTTCCGCCGCCACCGCCGCCGCACCCAGCCGCCCACTGCCTGCTAGCGTTGAGAGGGACGACCCTGAGAGAGACAACCCTGAGAGATAAGGGGTAAGTTTGTCTTTTCACATGGCTTTTGTTAATTTTTAATTGCTTTGATCCGGATGTAGATAACTGAGTTAAGAATTGGGGCAAACGGAGCCTTCGTTTTGAAAAAGTAGGGGTAAAAACACAAAGTGGAAGAAAGTGGGGGGTAAAATCACAATTGGGGTTTGAAATAGGGACAAAAACGCAATAATCCCATAGGATGAGTCAAATATTAACCTTGACAATTTATATACTACGTCTGAACCCAATTATGATAAAGTATGAAACAACTGGAGAGAGGTGCTACAATAGTAGTGGAAAAGTAGCACAAACCTATAAAAGAATAGATCGATTCAGTTGAAAACTATTGCTACATGCCGATCTAGGATAGCATCTTGATTAATTGACAATTAGCGATGTCCGTCGCCTAGAATAAGTTAATCATGTCATTGGCGGACAGGCCGGCTGCTTGTATCGATTGACCATCAGCCTGCTTATATTATCAGACTCAGCATGAACGCGTCAGACGCCTGCTCTCATAATGATACTGGTACAGAAATGAAGATTCGTGGGAAAACTTCAATCCCGCACACCGTCACCCGGCCGTGCTGCTTTCATCATGTACCTCGTGCTAGGTTGCGGATACCGTTGTAAAGAATTTTTTAACACTTTTTTTAAACTATTTTTAAAACTGGCACTGTTTTTTCTTCTTCAAAACTAACACTTTTGTTCGCGCCAACTGACATGGTGCGGCCAAACCACTCTACCGTGCCATGCATGGCGGCACGGCCAGGCTGCCACCGTGGCAGCGACCGGTGACGTGGCCCAGCTCTACCGGCAGGCCCCAGTAAAGGCCCGCGACGCGGCTGGCCTGCCGCGCGCACATATCATGGCGTGGCAGGCCCCAGTAAAGGCCCGCGACGCGGCTCTCTCTCTCTCTCCATTCCTTTCTTTTCCTTTCACGCGCCCGCGCCCGCCGCCGGCCCCTCCTCCCTAACTTTCCCGAAGCTCCTCCTCGGCCTTGTCAAGGTAATGAAGCTGCTCCTCGGCCTCAACGGTGGATTGAAGGATTTGAATGAGTAGTTAGGGTATGGAGGAAAATATGACTTCGTTAGAACGTTGGATTGAAGGATTAGGATTGCCAATGTTAAAGTTAATCGGTTAGTTAGAATTATGATTACCATATATTCTAAGGGCAATTTTTATAAGAATTTTTCTTGTTTGAGTTTGCATTTCAACTTTTATATGTGAATAAATATATGGACACACTGTTGATGTATCAAATTTTATTTTTTACTGACTAAAGTATAGTTTTTATATAGTTTTCATGTTTGCATCTAAGATAGAGTTTGCACCAAAGTGTAGGTTATATTTTATTTGTTGTAATACAAATGGTTCTCATTGACATTAATTTGTGATGTTTTGATTTTAGTTTGTTAAATTACAACCGTTTTGTTAGATGCAAGAAATGTATCGGGAGGAGTTTTGACGAAAACGGGGTCATCCTCGAGAATTATACCCCGACGCGTCTAGTAAAGATGCCCCCGTCCCTCCTGACCTTCCTGTCCCTAACTATGACTGTGGTTTTCCGGCCGACGTGTTTCAATCGAGACATCCAGACACAGCGGCGCGTTGCTTCTACACATGCAGTCGTTTTAATGTAAGTAATTGTTTCCACTATCTTTTTTTCTTCATTTGTGTAGGTGGGCTACTAATATTTTGTTAGAATCTTGTTGTGTAGGCCTATGAGAGGTGCTTTTTCTTTTAGTGAATCGATGGTGCAGACAAGTTTGACCCTAGGTACCTCCTTTTTGACGATTGGTGTAGAGGGAGACATCCAGGTGAGCACTTCCAGCGGTGGGTTCCACCCCCCTAACCCCCCGCCAATGACGGCTAAGGAGAAGCACCTAGCCGCAATTAGACGACTCAAGGAACCTTCTCTGTGCGAATGCGGAGATCGAGCTGTGATAAACTCTAAGAATATGTTGGAGTTTGTGTGTCCGAACAAAAACGAAGTAAGTGAAAAGTGTATCTGTTTAAATATTTATCTCTATATGTGTGCGTGTACTAATGTATTCTCTTGTAGCGTTATGGATTTACGAAGTGTCATTTCAATGAGTGGCTCTACGATCCTAAGAATCAATGGCTGGATCCACCAAAGGCAAAGGAAAAGAAGAAAGAAATGTTAA